>NC_139679.1:39985176-40585176 GCF_964106915.1 Podarcis gaigeae | reverse complement strand
TTGGCTGCCGGCAGCATCTTTTCAAATTGCTCTGAAGAAACAGACTGTTATCAAACCCTATTTCAAAACACAGCATTGCTGGTTTTAATAAGCTAAGGAATGTTGAAAACCCACAAGGAATGTAATTTTTTTTTTGGGGGGGGGAATCCCATAAACGCTAATTAAATGCAATCATTTGAGCTGGGCATGTAAATATCTGGTCCCGCAAAATGCCCGTGTTTAAGGAACAGCTGCCTCCTGGGATAAAACCACAGATTTTTCAAGACTCCCCGCTCCAGGTGTAAAAAGGCTAACTAACCAAACTGCGGGGAATTCCTGCTCCTTTGGCCAAAAGGGGTGATTGGTTTGACACACAGCCAGGGCACATTCTTGCCCTCACCCTGAAGTCGCTGCCTGCTCTGCTGGCCACCTGTCCAGAAAGACCAGCCGCAACAACAAAGCCCTAATAATTAAAAGTAATTGTACAGATTAATCACTCCAGCCACCTGCCACAGAGCTATAAAGGGGTCTTAGGCCTAGGTATTTTTGAATTAACAGCTGAAGGAGATGAAACGATAGAAACAGCCACTAATTCCCTTCCTGTGCCCCCTCTGTCAGCCCCCAACCTTTCCAGCAGAATCCTTAATAGTTAAGGCCATTTCTGCTCGCCCAGTTAGGTAGATGTAATTACAAGCATGGAGAAAGCAGGTTAATCCATTATGGTTACACCACAATGCAAAGGTGTTGACTTCCAGCAAACTCTTGCTCCTGGAACTAGTCTGTGGTTTCTGACACTGCAAAGGTCTACCATCAAGATGGCCTGTGGCTACTTCAGCTGGGGGAGCAATGCAGGGAATCACAGTGCACTTTGCTGTGAAAGAGTTGGATTGAGAGACCATACCTTCCAACATTTCTCTGATGAAAATAGGGTTGTCCAGTGCTATTTTTTCTAGAAAAAGAGGTGCCAGAACTCACCATGAACAGCTCACTCGTTCTCTTGGAATGACAATGGCATCCACCTGAGGTGCCGAAACTGAGTTCTGGTGTGTACCAGCTGAAAAGAAAACCCCTGAGGATGTCCTATTCCATGCCCTCCAACATTTCTCTGATTAAAATAGGGACATCCTAAGTAAAAGTGGGATATTCTGGGATTAAATCAGAAACCGGGATGGCTTCTGTAAACCTGCAACCGTCCCTAGAAAATAGGGACACTTGGAGGAAGGTCAGCAGTTCTAATCTCCACGACGGGGTGAGCTCCCATTGCTCTGTCCCAGCTGTAAGGTAGGTTAGGCAGAGTGACGGGCCTGAAGTCACCCAATGTGCTTCATGACATGGCATGCAATGCAGCACAGAGGGCATAAACAGGGCAGGGAAACGGAGATATTTAACCAAGCCTTCCTTGCAGAAGCGTTTTTCTGCTCACACAAGTCATGTCTCAATCCAAGGCATACTCTATATTATTTTATATTACTATACAGCTGATGTGAAGTGCACATATCCTTTTCTAAACAACACAGGACCAAAACATTAGTGGTGGTTTACGTGTGCTCAGGCCACAGCTTCATGAATAACTTGGGGCAAAACTCCATGGTAGACTTAAACAAGGGACAAGAGATATTTAGTGCCACAGGTGGGGGGGGTGATGCCCTCCAGATGTTGCTGGACTTCAGCTCCCATCAGCTCCAGCCAACTTGGCCAACAGTCAGGGACGATGGAATTTGTAGCTTTGGGTGTCCACAGCTTCTCCACTTCTGATTCAGGCAATCAATAAAAGACAAAACAACAAAAACAAAATGTCATAGCCAACTTGTTAAAAGATTGAAGAGCAGGACACCTTAGCTCATATTTAAGTGCAGGGGCGTGTTTCCCAATCTACAGAGGGTAGTCGTTGAGTGGAAGAAGTCCTCTGTTTGAATGGCTGCTAGTTCCAAGATAAAGAACCATAAAAAGAAACAGCGGAGGCTTTGCAGTTGTCCATCAACAGCACCTGGTCAGCAGGCTGAGCAGGATCACAGGCCTCCTAGTCATCGGCTCCCCCTTTATTGTGAGATGCATTGTATTTATATTTAAATTATAGTAATTATGTCTAAATTTGTAGCTATACATATGAATCAGCCATGTGCAAATTTGATGTAAATCTGTGTCCTCTTTTTTGATTATGCATTTCCTCCTTTTGGTGGTGAAAAAGTGGCCACCCTACCATTAGGCCCGGCCTATTTCCCTCTCCATCAGAGACACTCAATGGACCTTCCAGCTGTACACATGGTTTAAAGAGATGAAAAAAATAGAAATAGCAAATATGGGGGGGGGGGGGAATCACTGTTCTTGAGTTATGAAATGTTGCATACCTTTATTTTTAAACTTCAAACACAGACTTTAGTTCTGAAGTCTTCTAGAACCCAAAGTGAAAAATTCAGAATTTCGGGCTCTTCATTTGCAAAGGTCGCATGAATACACTTTCGGTTGTTTTACATCTTGCCTGTCCTTCCCCCCCCCCCCAACGCAGACCATGTTCACTGCAGATATGATGTGGAACAGAAGGTGACCTGTTCACCAACAGGCCTTTCATATCCAAACCATACTAGACATGTAACATGAAAAAGAACAGGAAACCACAAACAATGTCAGTGAACGAAAACAGATTTGCGAAGGCTTGAGGCACCTTGAAAAGTGCTCCTAAGAGAATATTTACAATCATCATCCTCATCATCAATAGAGTGAGTTTCTCTGGTATCTGCCTCTCTTGTGCATAACTACTGCAGGAAGGGCACAGGCAGCACTGCTAAAGCAATTTGAATATGCATTATAATAATACAACATTTCAAGCTGCCCTTCCCCCATTGCCTCCACCCTCCCTTTTTGACGGAGCCATTGAAGAGATCCATGAAATTATGAGAGATGCAAATCCTTTATCAACAGCTTGCAGTTGTTGACACACAGGACCCTTCGTATGTAAATAAATCAGAATGCTGGCTTCCAGAAAGAAAGAAAAATTAAAAATGCCAAAACAGCATTTATTATTTTTTATTTTTGGCAGATAAACAGCGGTGACGTAGTCTTTGCAAGGCTCCTAGTAATTGGTTTGCTCAACTGGGGCATCCTTTTGATGCACACTTCTTCAAGTTGAGATGAGGGAGAGGCAAGGGACTGAGATGATGGTGAGAGACACCCCAGGCAGGAATTAAAGTGGTCGTCTGCCATTCCTACAAACTGTTTCCGTTCATCGTGAATTCGCATCAGATCAGGCACAACAAGCAAAGGAGTCTCTTCCAAGAGGTTCAAGAAAGCAGCATATCCATGAAGGGCTTGTACACAAAAATAAAATAAAAAATGAGAAAGCCTCTTATTCTCGGTCTGAGTTGTGCCAAAAAGCGGGGCGGGGGGGGGGTGTTAAAGAAAAGTGGGAAGAGGAGGGGGAAGAGAGAGACCCTGATCCCTAGAAATGTTCCTGTCTGCTGGTTCTTCGAGATAAGGAAGTGATATTTCACTGTTTGACACTAATCATATTTGGGCATATTAAATAAGGACGGTCCAGAAGCTTTATGCAGCAGGCATATTCCAAGTTCAAAGCAAGAGCTCGTTACTGTGTTTTTAAAAAATCCTCTTAACTCAGAAATACGAGACAAAGAAGAAAAGAAGAAAGCACTTGCGGCGGGCGGAGGGGGTGCAGGGGAAGGGAGAAGAAGAAGTGTCATTATCCTTGTTTTGTTCTCCGAATCCAAGCTTGTCAGTGAGGTTTGGTGGGATGGTTTATAGGTCGCTGAAGAGGGAGGGTGGGAAATCGCCCACCCTCAAAGTGAGTCTTTCTGCAATGTGACATCCCTTCTAGGCCCTTCTGTGTCTTCCAATTCACTATCTCCTTTTAAAGAAGGGAAAACTTGATAGGCCTACAAAGAAGCCATTAAATAAACTGTGTTAAAATTGCATCAGCTGAGGTTCAGGAACAAGCAGGAAAGCTGTCCCAGTGACGATGCTTGGTTATTCCCTTTTCTCAGGGAAATCTTTTCACTACATTTGGAAACAACAGTTATTTATTTATTGCCTATTTGACCGCCGCTCTCTACCATAATGGCTCCCAGAGAGGTCTAGTGAAAGATCAGTGATAAGGCACTAAGGGCTAGCTCACGCATCAAGGCTGCAATCCCATTTAACAGGATGCTTTTTTTTTCCTGAGTAGAGCTAGAAACTGGTTTTATGGGTGAACACCACAGATGTTTTCACTGTAAGTCTAAAAATGTTGCAATAAACATGTTTGCAACTCCATGCATCATGTGCTAACACATGGGACCAGTACATTGGAACGTTAATTTAGAAATTAGACTGGCCCCTACAATTCTCATGCTTTGTTGTCTGTTGGAAACATTATTTTGTTAGTTTATGGTGTTTTAATGTTTTTTATTACACTTTTTGGTGCACACTGTCATTGCATTTTCTTTATAAAACTCCATCGACTTTATAAGAACTCTTAAAGGTAAAGGGACCCCTGACCATTAGGTCCAGTCATGGACGACTCTGGGGTTGTGGCACTCATCTCACTTTACTGACTGAGGGAGCCGGCGTACAGCTTCCAGATCATGTGGCCAGCATGACTAAGCCACTTCTGGCAAACCAGAGCAGCACACGGAAACACCGTTTACCTTCCCGCTGGAGTGGTACCTATTTATCTACTTGCATTTTGACGTGCTTTCGAACTGCTAGGTTGGCAGGAGCAGGGACCAAGCAACGGGAGCTCACCCCATTGCAGGGATTCAAACCACCGACCTTCTGATCAGCAAGTCCCAGGCTCTGTGTTTTAACCCAAAGTGCCACCCGCGTCCCATAAGAACTCTTATGAGCAAACAAATACCAGCATACTGAGCAGAGAGCTGGGATTGACTACATAATACACAAGAAGGCTCTAAAGAATAAGATGAGAGCTGAGATTTAAGACTAGGAATGTAACTTTGATAATGATTATTTGCTTTTGGAAGCTCTTGGATGTTCTTTTAATCTCATAGGAACAGTATGTCAGTTGACAGCATGCAATAGGTAAAGGTAAAGGTACCCCTGCCCGTACGGGCCAGTCTTGACAGACTCTGGGGTTGTGCGCCCATCTCACTTAAGAGGCCAGGGGCCAGCGCTGTCCGGAGACACTTCCGGGTCACGTGGCCAGCGTGACATCGCTGCTCTGGCGAGCCAGAGTCGCACACGGAAACGCCGTTTACCTTCCCGCTGGTAAGCGGTCCCTATTTATCTACTTGCACCCGGAGGTGCTTTCGAACTGCTAGGTTGGCAGGCGCTGGGACCGAGCAGCGGGAGCGCACCCCGCCGCAGGGATTCGAACCGCCGACCTTTCGATCGGCAAGTCCTAGGCGCTGAGGCTTTAACCCACAGCGCCATCTGCGTCCCCACAGCATGCAATACTTCATACATATTACAAGCTCGCAGAAAAGTGGCCATTTCTGAATTTGACCCTGATCTTTTTCATTACTGTATTGTGTGTGTGATTTACTTTCATTGCCGTAATTAAAGGCATAGTGGATAGAATAAAGCATGTCCTGTATTAAAAAAGAAAAGTCTTCTCAAACCAGTGTCGAAATAGCAAACCAGTGACATTATTTATGCTGCAACCTAACCTAGAGTGAATTTCACCTCCTGTTAACCATTTCACAGATACCTTCCGGTTTTGTGAGTTTGACCCACATTTCCAACACATGTGACTCATCACCCATTTCAATGAGGTTTAAATATTGGGTTATGCAGAACTGAGCTATGTATCCTAAGTATCCTTTTGAGGAGAGGGATAATGCTGCTGCTTCCAAGGATATTCAGTGCTCTCCCTATAGCTCAGTTTCTTCAGCTGCAGACCCTCAATGTACATGGGATATCCTGCATTGGCTCTTTGAATATCTTACAAGCCTACCCGTAGAGTAGAAAATTGGTTTTACCAAAGCCCCTGCCTACAGCAAACTGGAATGTTAGGAATGAGATTAAAAGGGATTATGTATTGCTTTCCTAGTAATGAGGATTGATAGCAGTCACAGGCTCTGCCTCAACCAATTCCCCCCCCCCCCCCCCGAACAGTTATTATGCAAACCCTCTGTCACCTCCCCCTGTTCGACATTCCTGCCAACTTCTCAGAAAGTAGAGGCTCTGGGGATGAGCCATTTGCCACCCAATTAGCATTTTGTGTCAATTTCTTATTGTCATAATATGAGATGTCTCTTTGATGTTTGCTTGTTCCCATCATCTTCTGCCTTTCTGCACAAGGAGCTCAATGATGGTTTGGAACACACATACATGAAACACGAGGATAATTGGAGGGAGGAGGGAGGGAGGAATAGAGAGAAGTGTGCCCATGCTCAAGTGGCCTTTGTTGTGAAGGGCACCCCACCTCTCTTTGCAGAGATGTTAGCAGGTCAGAATTTGCCAGCCATTCAGCAAAGGTGGAGTGGTCTTTTTACGAAGCAAAGAAAGAAAGAAAAAAGAGGCTATCTTTCATGATGAAGCACATACTGAAAGCACAGGTTGCATACACATCTCACCTTTAAAACACATTCCCAAAGAATCATGGGAACTGTAGTTTACCTCACATAGATCCGCTGGCTGAAAACAGTGCAATATAAGACCAGCACAGAAAACAGGAGATTCCCTTCAAGCCACCACAAAACTGATTAACTTTCAAAAATGAGCTTCTGAAACTCCTAAATTCACAGTATTTCATGTTATGCAAATATAGAATTTAAATCAGTATGTGTCAGACACTGGTAGGGATGGGGGAGGAATCCAATTCAGTTTGCATTTAAAGCTGAACATATCTAATTTGCATTTTCTGAAATAATACACAAACTGAAGAACAGACACCCTTCAAAATTCGTGCTTTTCCATATTTTGCAGTGGAATTCTTGAGCCAAGTAATGTGTACAAAAATGCATATACTAGGATAAAGTGTCCATGTAAATGCATATACTGGTGAAAATGACATGCATATGCATTCTATTGAGGAAGTTGCTTTGCAAAAATGGGCATATTACACAAAACTGCAAATTTGTCTCTTGGCAGAAATTTGCATTAAAATGCTGGTGAGTTTTCATTAGAACATTTTTTTAACCACAAACTGATGTGGAAAACTGGTCTTAAGACTGGGGGGGGGGGGGATGAGAGAAATCAAAATTGACAGATTCACTCAGCTGCTACACCAGTAGAGCACATCCTAGGAAGACTAAAGGTCTGGGAGATTCCAGCCTGCTTGCAAAACTTTATGTGTTCATTTACGCACTGAGACACCAAAGAGGTATTCTAGGTACAGGCCGCAACACTGATTTGGGAAGCAGTGTTCCTACTGCTAAATCAGTGATGGGAAACCTGTGGCCCTGCAGATATCACTGCACTACACCTCCCATCCTCCTTGATCATTGGCCATCCTGTTTGGGGCTGATGGGAACTGGAGTAAAACAATATCTGGAGGGCACCAGGTTCTCCGCCACTGATTTCAAACATGCTATATGACTTGCTCTGCAGTGATGAATAATATAGATCCTACTGCTATGTATATTAAAATGTCCTTCCTTCTTCCTGAAAGAATGGATTGATAGAACTGCAATTACACTGCACATTTTAATTTTTTTGTTGCTGAAAGCAATGCTTCCCAACTCTCAGTCCCAGTTCAATTTTTCACTAGTAAATTACCATATTTTGTGACTAAGACCCTTCACAGTAGATTAGTTAACATTATGTTTTTATTAAAGCCTAAGTTAATATCCTAATTCCCTGAAGAGGGCTTCTGGGGATTTAGTGCTCTTTTTCTTTCTTCTCAGAGACCTTATCTGTAACTGGAAAAACACCCAGCCATAGCAGAAAGGTTTATAGGGCCTCCTATGGTTTAACCCTTTGATGGGCCAGTCATCATGCAAATATTGCAATGCCATTATTTACATGAGACTTCCGTATCAACAGCTGTGTATCCTGTGCCTGATACTAGGCAGTTCTGAATGCCTCTAAGGCTGCACTCCTGCACATACTTACCTGGGAGAAAACTCTGATGAACTTCTAAATAGGCATGTTTAGGAGTGCACTCTAGGGTAGATTTCAGGACCTTTGAATGGGAAACAAAACATGTATCAGTGCTTAAACTGTAAAATGATGTGCCAGGGTCAGGTTGAAGTTTACTGTAGTAACTGACCTGGAATACCAGATGTGCAGCACTGGGTTGTGGCTATTCAGTGTTAAGATAATAGCACTCTGAACATGCCTGGAGACCCTCTGTGTGTGTCTTGAGGGTTAGACATTGCATTGAAATATCTTATGAGGCTAAGCTTTTTAAATTGGATCTTTACATATATAAAGTACAATCTACAAACTGGTGTTCCTCTCTCTAACCTCCATTCCTGTCAGTTAATCTTGCAAGAAGATGGCTGGGTTCTATCTAAATATAAATGGGAAGATATAATTTCTCCATCAGAAGCTATCCCACCTGGCTGCCCCTTCACACTGCCCACTCCACTGCTGCAAGCACAGCTCACTCCCCACTCACTGCATGCCCCCCAAGCCACCCCTCTCACTCAACCTGCCCCACCACCACAAGCCCTGCTTGCTCACCCACACTGCCCAGGTTCAGAATCTGATGCTGTCATGTGGTTGTTTATCAGAAAACCTAATCTGGAAATTGTTGTTGTTGTTCTTTAGTCGTTTAGTCGTGTCCGATTCTTCGTGACCCCATGGACCAGAGCACGCCAGGCACTCCTGTCTTCCACTGCCTCCCGCAGTTTGGTCAAACTCATGCTGGTAGCTTCGAGAACACTATCCAACCAACTCGTCCTCTGCCGTCCCCTTCTCCTTGTGCCCTCAATCTTTCCCAACATCAGGGTCTTTTCCAGGGAGTCTTCTCTTCTCATGAGGTGGCCAAAGTATTGGAGCCTCAGCTTCAGGATATGTCCTTCCAGTGAGTCCTCAGGGCTGATTTCCTTAAGAATGGAGAGGTTTGATCTTCTTGAAGTCCATGGGACTCGTAAGAGTCTCCTCCAGCACCATAATTCAAATAATTCAACCTCTGGAAATAGAGGTGCACTAAATGATCAACTGTTGAATTCCTAGTTTGAGTTTAGCTAGCAAGTCCTAACGCCAGCTACTCTTTCTATATTTCTGCTGTGCTTCCTGAGCTTTTGCAAAGAAACTCAGGGGGCAGGATAGTATTCAGTATTGCACGAGGGAATTTATTGCTACGAACACTGCATTTTCACATTACTTTTTACAGTGACGTTGTACATATTTCTTCCTCTGGATCCATGAAAAATATTAATCACACAACTGGCCAGAGCCCACATCTGTCTTGACTTCCTCCAGTGTTGACCTGCTCCTGCACTACATTTTTAATTAACCTTGGAACAGCAAAGAAGGGTATTTTCTCCAAATCCAAGCCATATTTTATGGGAATGACGACAAGCTAATTAAGTTAATTCTTAAGACACCTCTTTGCAAGATGAGGCTAAGGTTGGCTTCCTCTTCAATGTGCAGTGATGGGCTGATTAAAAAATAATTACTACTTTGCCAAGGACAAGAACATGAAGTTAATTAAAAGAATGAGGTGCAACCTTAATGAAGCTCATTGGATTGTACTTTGCAGTCAGATCCCTGCCTCAAAACTTAAATTCAATTTGTCTGTTTCTTTACACATATTTGGAAATTGCACATGCAACATCCATAATCACTCCCCTTTTTTGCCAACATGGAAGGGCAGCAGAAGAAAATCTTGGCATGTATTGTGGACTGCTATTTTTCAGAAGAACTTAATTGAGGATACAAATGTCTGCTGGCAGTTAGGGATGTCAGTGAATTCCAACGGAAATGGTCAATTTTCACTTACTCATCCCATGCCCAAAAGAGAAATCAATCCTGTGAATACAATCAGTATTTGCTGCTGTTGTTGCTTCCAGTCCACAAACAATATGTAATTGATTATGTTTTTCCCCTCCTCATTTGCATTGTGTTTGCATTGAAATGAAAGAGATGGAATTACATTATGACAACCTAGTTAACACTATCAATTATGTGAATGACAAAAGTTATGAATTTTTGCCCACATGGCATATGCAGCTCTGACCTCCAGCATCTCTCCACCATTCCTCCATAACTTCACTCCCCCACCCTGAACATCAGCTGCCTGAGGTGGCTCCCTCACTCTGCCTGATGGTAGGACCAACTTTGAAGGCTTGGCACAGTTTGGCTCATAGTACTAATAATAGTAAATTGGCTGGTCAGCTTATTCATATATTTCCCCCCCCCCCAGCCCTATAGTGGAACATGAGGGGTCTGGGTATGTATAAGTGATGGGGAGATCCAAGCATGTGAAACACACAAAACCACGTTACCCAGGAACAGTTTCACTGATGTCAATGGAACAATTCTAACATAAGCTCTTAGTGACCTGCAGCCATAATGAGAGGAGACTTTGCCAGCCTTAGCCTAGCTCAGTTGGTGCAGAGGTAAGAAGCAATCAAACTCTCCCACTGTCATCTTCTCCTCATCACTGGGTTCTTGGTGTCTGCAGCTCAAAGGCTGCAATGCAGCTGCTGACAGGTATCACACCCAAAGGGTCCTATCAAAGAGTCCCTCTCCAGCCTAAGCTCCCTGGCAATTATTGAGGATAAAAGGATATCATCCCAGTTCACCACTGGGGAGCAGGTGCAGCTCTTTGCCAGGCCCCAGCAGGCCTCTTCCCCTGCCTTTGAATGTGTGTGGGCCCACCCTTGGGCCTCGGGGAGATCAGATCAGGCCTCTTGCTGGAGAGTTTTGCGCAACAATAGCTGGGTTGTCCAATTAATTGACACCATCACAAAGGAGAAGAATACATTTCAATTCATCACGGGATCTATTAGGCCATAGTCATGGAGACTAGCATGGTTCTGACGGGCCTGTCATCTACAAGACATGCCAAATATGTTGTCCTGCTGAGAGCAGTTCCCACAATTCCTCCTGCAGCACCCAGCAACCCCTGGCCATTCAGGCCTCAGCTGCCATGGTGTGAGAGAAGGACGAGTCACTGGATGGGGTCTGGGCTTAATTGGGAAAGCATCCGGTACCCAGCTGGCATATGTAAACCACGTTTCCAATGCATGCACACTTTAGAATGTCACACTGCATATATACACGCACACAGTGTCTCTCCCAGTACGTTTCCGAGCATAATTCAAAGTGTTGGTGCTGACCTTTAAAGCCCTAAACGGCCTCGGTCCAGTATATCTGAAGGAGCGTCTCCTCCCCCATCGTTCTGCCCGGACACTGAGGTCCAGCTCTGAGGGCCTTTTGGCGGTTCCCTCACTGCGAGAGGCCACGTTACAGGGAACCAGGCAGAGGGCCTTCTCGGTAGTGGCGCCCGCCCTGTGGAACGCCCTCCCATCAGATGTCAAAGCGATAAACAACTACCTGACATTCAGAAGACATCTGAAGGCAGCCCTGTTCAGGGAAGTTTTTAATATGTGACATTTTAGTGTATTTTTCATCTTTGTTGGAAGCCGCCCAGAGTGGCTGGGGAAACCCAGCCAGATGGTGGGGTACAAATAAATTATTATTATTATTATTATTATTATTATTATTATTATTATTATTATCTCTCTCACACACCTTTATTGTGAGTTTCCAGGCTGAAAAATTGCCAGTGCCAACCCTGGTCTAAGTTGATGCCAAAGCAAAGCCAAGCAGTACAAATTGGCCTTGGTGTAAAGATGTGTGGCGTGCTTGAAAAGTTCAGGAGAACAGAGAAGAGATCTGATTAGCAGCCCAAAGGAGAGATGGAGTGCAAAGCCAGGAAGTGTTAGCGACGGTCCTCCTACCTATTAGAGATGCTGCCAGGCTTTGATAGTGGTGACCTCAACATGCAAATCCCCCCAACTCAAAATATATGGCCTCCATTTGAGTCAGATCCAGGCATGCCTCAAAATGGAGTTTACACCCCGCTCTTGCCTCTCTGCCCAACCCCAAGTCCCAGCCCACTCCACAAAGGTTGGGGAAGGCAGGGGAAGAGTCGGAGAACAGAGGGCTGCCCTTTGAGGTTTTTAAGGGTTCCTATCAAACTTTTGAAAAGAAAAGAAATAGATTGAAGGTTTACAAGTGTTAGACAGGCTTACTCCCCCCTCCCAAAAAAAGGCCAAATGGAGGAGTTATACTCACTACTTTCTGCTGATCTGCAGTCTTACTTACATGACATGTTTAGCATAGAACTACATAATACACTTAACAGTTGGTGTCAGGACCTGCAGTAAGTGATCCTGTGCATTATTGGAAGGAAAAACAAGATAGTGGTACCATTTTTTTCCAGCTGTCCCATGTTGTTCCACTCTTAGTATTTCCTGTGCCACAACAGGACCTGGACCTTTCAAGCATCATGTGAGGCCCTTCTTCTAATGCCTCTGCCATGAGAGGTCTGTAGAACAGGCATTTTCTGCAATGTCTCCCTGTTCGTGGAACGCTCTCCCCAGGAAGGCTCACCTGGCACCTTCATTTCATAACTTTAGGTGTCAGGCAAAAATGTTCTGCTTCTCCTCGGCCTTTTGCTAATTAAACAAATGGTGCCCTTTTAAACTTGTTGGGGGGGCATTATTGGTTGGTTGGTTCGTTGGTTGGTTATGTATTTTTGTTTATGCTGTAAGAGTGGTATATAAATTTAAATAAATAAATATTATTATTATTATTATTATTATTATTATTATGACCTAATTTGAAATATTTGTTTTGTGTACTCCTCTCTTAAATGCTTCACAGCAATACTTGTGTAATGAAAAACAGAATAACCTATTTCCATGTGGAATGTACATACTTATCTACTGCCTAATGTTCATTGCACTTTCTGATCTGGGCTTCACGTGGGCTCCTTGTCATTAGAGATCTGATCCCTTGACTCTGCTGCCTCCTTAAGTGGGGTGTCCATCTCAAGGTGTGTATCAGGATCTGCGGATTTACCTTGGTCCCCCATACATACTGAGGGCAGCAGTGAGATTGCCCTCCAATAAGGAGATTTCATTAAGTTCTGGCTCCAAGCTGGTCTTGATAGAAAGATGGCAGGTTCTGACAAAATATGAAAGTACAAAAAATGTACACAAAGTGTACACAAAGGCATATGCACAGGTTCTTTAGGACCATCACATAGGCATCTGTAAATAATCCACAGATACATTCTCATGCATGGATAACCTTTGAACACCTATGTACATACTAGGCAGGCAGGCATCTGGAAATATCTGCGGATGCATGTACATAAATCTCTGTGACAAAATAAAATACACATGTGATATTTTCAAAGATCTTATATTTGATAAGAACGCCAAGACAGAAAAATAATGTATTTTAAAATTAATTTTATAAAGCTATTATTCATATGTCAAGATTGATGCTGAAGTGTGTACTCAACAAGACCAGTGAATAATACAAATGCTTTCAGTCCTATCATGCTGGTGGTGTCATAATTATAGACCCATAATCCATAAAACAGCTGCTGATTTTAATTTAACTAGCAGGTGATGTCAAACTGCAATAATATTATCCAAGAAACTGGAAATTTCATTAAACTTGCTATTTTTGGAATTCAACATACCAGGTTTTTAAATGTTAGTTCCCATACATGCTTTTCTACAAGTTCCCTTCCAGAGCACAGATCTAATTTGCGTGGTAATATTGAGGAAAGCATTCACTCGCTTGGGATATACTTTTCTGTATGGTGCAGAATTTAAAAAAAACACAAATTGCTCTTGGGTCCTACAATTCTGTGCATGCCAACTCAGAAGTAGATTCCTCCAGCTCACACCCAGGCAAATTGGAATAAGACTGCAGCCATACACGGCCTTGGTGAATTCCATTAAATTGGCAAGAAAGTACCTCCTGTATCTTATGTTATGGACCTACATAGCAATATATACACTTATTATGACAATCGACATAAGTACACAAAGGTGTGTTTTCAGTCCAAAGGAGCAGCCTAGTGCCAATCACAATGAAAACATAAAGTGATTTATTTTGGTTTCAAGTGCTTAACAAAAGCAACCAATGTATCCCAAACCCGAGCCCCTTGTACATCTAATGCAAGGCTTTACAGTAAAACAGCTGATGAAACAAGGGGGGGGAGCAGCCAGTCGAAGCAGGATTGCCCTCCATTCTCATTGTTGTTTAGTCGTTTAGTCGTGTCTGACTCTTCGTGACCCCATGGACCAGAGCACGCCAGGCACTCCCGTCTTCCACTGCCTCCAGCAGTTTGGTCAGACTCATGTTTGTAGCTTCGAGAACACTATCCAACCATCTGATCCTCTGTCGTCCCCTTCTCCTTGTGCCCTCCATCTTTCCCAGCATCAGGGTCTTTTCCAGGGAGTCTTCTCTTCTCATGAGGTGGCCAAAGTATTGGAGTCTCAGCTTCAGGAGCTGTCCTTCCAGTGAGCACTCAGGGCTGATTTCCTTGCCTTGACAGCATCTTAAAAAGCAGAGACATCACCTTGCCAACAAAGGTCCGTATAGTTAAAGCTATGGTTTTCCCAGTGGTGATGTATGGAAGTGAGATCTGGACCATAAAGAAGGCTGATCGCCGAAGAATTGATGCTTTTGAATTATGGTGCTAGAGGAGACTCTTGAGTGTCCCATGGACTGCAAGAAGATCAAACCATTCTCATTAGTAGGGTCCAATTCTGCACAGCACTGGGTTCAAGAGTATGAGAGCTTCCTGAAGGGAACTCATGCACACACCCAGACCAAGCATGATTGCCTTACCTTCTCATCAGCAGATGCAGAGGGGACAATCCTGCTTATTGCTGGGTTCCTGCTTTGTACAGCACTTCAAAGGCTCCTGACAACCAGCTCTGGAAGCTGGTCTGGAAGCAGGTTTTGGTGAAGTCCTGCCCTTCTGACCAAGCGCCATCCTAACCCCAAATGTAAGCTGGATTTATGTGACTTGCTCAAAATAGTCCCATGGACCAAATGAGGGAAACTGACAGGTCAAGACTGACCCACAGGTTGGAGGCTCCCACCTCTGCAAATCAACTTTTTTAAAAATGGACTTTTCACAATTAGGAAAGTGATGGGAAAATGCATTGAAAAGTATGGGATGGATAAATGACCCACAAGCAAATCAGAACAAATGCTCAATAAAGACTGGACAACCTCCAAGTAGGTCTTGTGCAAGCAGATCAGGATGGATGATCAGTAAAAAGATCTTCTATAGGAGGCCTAAAGTGAAGAGGTCTTCTCTACCATCTCAGGAACTTAGCAATTCCATGTGTTGCATGAGTACAGCTTGAATTAACCCCTCCCCTGTCCAGGACAGCAAATCAATTACATTTACTCTTTTAATATAATATCAAGCTGCTTATCTCTGGCTTTGATAACATAGCCTAGTAACGTCTAAGGTCACATGTGCCATAGAGTTTGTGGCCTCACCTGCTAACCTCCTTTCTGGAGCTGAGCTGAAGACTTTTTGAGCAGATTCTTCTGCATTTAGCCTGGCAGCCTGGGTTCTAATGGGTTAATGGCAGCTTGTGCCTATGTGTGTAATATAAAACTCTGAATTGATACAAATCAGTGGTTTTTTTTTACAAAATTCCCCAACTTGAAAACCAGCTTTTACGTGTGTCAGTGAAAAGAACAAAGACTTGTGGTACCTTGAAGACAAATAAATGTAGCTACCCTTCTGGAAAATATATATAAATGGGAATTTTATACTTCAAATTTGCAGATTTATATGCTCCAAACCACCTAGGGACCATACATGTACAAAGCAATCTTCTGCATGTCTATTCTTGGCTAGATGTGGGAGCCCAGCCTAATTTAGCAGCCAGAGCTCTATGTACATAGCTCCACAAAGAAATATGGGCACTCCACTGATCAGCTTAAAATGAGTGATGGACAGGATTCCATCTCTACCCTCTCTAACCTGGTCCTCCTTCCTCACTGAACAGTTATTCAGTGACTGATGGATTATTCAGAATTTGTGGATTGAAACCCATAGCTTACTCATTAGGTGGATTCTCTCTTGGCTACCCTAAGCCGCCTCTCTTCAGTTGAGGTTCTGCAAAATATATTTTTAAAAAATATCACAAATTAGCACATTACAAATCAACACATGGGAATGATTCGATTTTTTCAAAGGCACAATAATTATCTGAAGTCAATGGATCGGCATTTTTGAATTCTGTTCTAAGCTTGGCTACAGTCACATTTTATAGGTTTTCTCTGCAAGTTCGCTCTATAAAATGAAACTGGAGGCCTTTCCATTGTACTTCAAGACTCACACTTCTAGGTTTTAACAAACCATCGACAATCTCAACTCTTTGTAACCTCGGTATAGCTTTATTGGTTTAAAAAAAAAACCCAAGGTACCAATTATGGAGTGGACAAATTAAAACTTTAAAGGATTTATTTTTAATAAGTAACAAGGTAAAATACCCCTTAGCAACCAGACTGGCAGATGAAGCTGGAGCTACATTTATAAATAACTTTTTATGAAAATAATAATCCTTGAATAAGCTGCAGCCAAAAGGACTACGTCTCTGCATCCAATTTGTATCACATTGAGGCAACTGATGTTATGATGCTGAGCCCATATATTATACAATTATGTGAATATGACTTTCATTATCTTATTAAAGCTGGAGTTGTTATGACACAGACCATACTATCAACAGATGTTCGGTTGTGGCAGCTCTGTTGCTCCTGCAACCTTCCTTTCGGCTGGTGCTGTATTACCTCTGCTGATAAAGGCCACACGGGGTTAAACAGGAAGGGCTTCCAGGTCCCTTGGCTTGTTACTGACTGGGCTCAGCTTTCAAGGGAAACTGGGCTTCTGCAAGGCACTGCCAACTAATGGTTTGTTAGCTGTCAAAATGCACCTCTTCTCATCAGCAGAAGTATAGCAAACATAAACCAGACAGGCAAGCAGGCAATCCCAGCAAGGAAAGAAAGAAGGGGATGGTTTGATACAATCCTGATGCAAACAAGAAAACACAGCAGTTTCTAGAAAATGATCCATCTCTGTGCTTTTTGTTTTTGAACTAAAATAAAAGTTGAAAATGCATCAGTTCTCAGTCCCTAATATTTGCATGTGCCATAAACCTCCACATAATCTGATAAACCTCCACAAAAGTGAGGTCAACCTGATTGCCATACATGTAAGATGGTTAGAGTTATCTATTGCTAAATTATCTTTGGTCATGCGAAACCTATCCTGAAAAATCACCATTTGAAAGAATGTAAGAACAGCAAAAGAGCTCTGCTGGATCAGACGTAAGTATTTCAAGTCCATCGTTCTATTGCTAGAATGATAGTACTTCCAAGGGCTGGATTGCTTGCTGCACAAAAAATCAAGGTAGAAAATGATATTATTTCAGTTTGTCAGCTCTTTATGTGCTAAAGACCCAAACCATGTCACATTTCTTTCTGTCTCTTCTACCGCTCAGCATATGAACCATTGATCAGTTATCATTCATAATTTGGGGGTGAGCTGAATTTATTGGAATGGGATAGCATTTTTGGTTGCTATTTTTTTTAAAAAAGCAACAACAACACATAAACAATCTTGTGCAAAATTTAATCTGATAATTCCTGCTCATTCTCCAAGCTTTAATTTTGCTCTATTGTGGGTCTAAGATGATATGTTATTGGGGTTTGGGGGTGGCTTGCACAATTATTTTATACTGCAAAGGTGGAGAAACCTTTTCACCCACAGGGCCACATTTCTCCATGGGCAAACTTCCAGGGGGACACAGGCCAACGGTGCATGGGGCCAGAGGCAAAACTGAATAGAGCGAGCGGTGCAGCTGTAGGCACCATGGTAACCAAAAAGAAGTCTAAGGTCACAACCACACCATACATCTCTCCATCCAAGCAACTAGAAGGCATCCTTAGAGTTCAAGGACACTGACCAAACAGGCAAAAACACTCAAGGAGAGCATGGAGCAAAACCAGTGAGCAGTGTGGCCCATAGCTGTCAACTATGTCAACTATTCCCTTTTCTTGCGAGGAATCCTATTCAGAATAAGGGAATTTCCCTTTAAAAAAGGGAAACATTGGCAGCTATGGTGCAGCCTAGGGAGGAGCAGGTGACCTGAGGAAAGTCCCAGGGGTCAGAGAGAGGGGGGTGGGCCTAGAGAGCTGCATTCATCCACCAGGCCTGAGGTTCCCCACTTAATCTGACAGAAAAGCAGGATAAATGAATACATTTATATATACCTGTCTCTCTAGAGGCTTGTGGCTCTTCACTCTTCCCCCCTTGTTTCTGCAGAAGCCACAGGAAGCCTCAGCACCCCTAAAGGGTGCCCCTCCTTTAGGGTCCCCCTTACACCTCACAGGGTGCACTTTCCCTCTTCCAATCCTCCTTGCTCTCTCCCACGATTACTCCAATGTATGTCAGTGCTGAGATTTCTGTGACATTCCTTTCTCAGCCGCCTTCGAAGCCTCTCTGACATATTACGCTGGCTTAATTTCCTACATAAATCTGTCAACCACTCGTGAAAGTTCAGAAAAAACAGCCCTTATTAATAAATGCACCGGGAGCACTTTGCAAAGTGCCTGCTGGTCAATGTGTTTGAGAGGCCAAAACGTGAAGTGCAAGTCTTAGGTCTGTGTTGTTCTCAGAGGTGTTGACTTTAATTAAAAGTTCCCCTCAGAACAAACAGAGAGGTGAGTTTGTGTGAACAGAACAGCCTGGTTGTCAGTTGACACCTCCATTTTGAATTCCCCTGTGAAAAACAGGCCGCACAGCAACAACATTTGCCTCCATCTTGGCTGGAGGCATTCTTTCCTTTGGATCCATGATGCATCCTGTCTGACACTGGGTCTTCGGTGACTTCTCAGGGCTCCAACCAATAACTTCACAGCTTCAGACTTAGCCCAGCTTTCCACGAACTGTGGAAAGGCTACGATGCATACAAAATTTGGACAGGGCAAAGTATAAAGAGTCCAGGAAATAAAGATGTGCAACAATGACCCCTGCAGCTGGCAGGCAGCCTCTGGATGACCAGACTTGGTATGAACGCTAGGAGTGAGGCCTTCAGCATTGCCCCTTCACTGACAGAGCAGGGCTTTCTGTTAGCTGCCCTCCAGATTCCAGCAGCAGCCGTTGGCCCAGTCCATTCACTCCCACCATCTCTCCTTTCCTTTTGCTCAGGAACAAAATGCTGTCCCATAATGACATTTTAACTAGGCTCTGCACGTTTTAATAGAACGCACTGGGAGCCTTTTGAAGAAAATACTGATTTTTGTAACGAGGCTATATTGGGACTCATCTGGTTTCTTTTGAAGCCAATTGCTTCATGTTGGCATGTGACTATATCTGTTTTCAGAGCTGGTAATCTGGTCCGAACAGGGATAGGAAGACACACATACCCAGCACACACCTCTAGTCCACAGTAGAAATAATTCAAAGGAACCAGATTCTGTTGCTGAATGTCTTCCAGACATTTGGCAATGTGACTCAGGACCCAAATTAGGTCCGGTATGGATGGTGCAACTGCACAGTATTATCACGATTCATGATATTGTGACACTTCCCAGTACTGCTTTTCCTCAGCTTATCTAGATTCAAATGTGGTTGCTGTATCTGGGGTCACTGGGAACCATGGGGACAAGACTCCTCATGGCTCCCAGTGGCTCTGGACACTGCTGTTTATGCTCATAGCAGCGTCCAGGACCTAAAAGAGGTCCTGTCATGGTGCCTGGTAGCTCCTTGTCTAGCCCAAGCAAGCAGGGAAGTGGAGGGACATCAAGTGGGGAATTTAACAGATCTGCCCTGATTCAGTATAGATCCAGTGACTTCACCCCATTGCATTTTCAGGCTCCATCCCATCACTAGGCATAAGAGAAAAATGAATGGAGTGTGTGCATTTTTTTTGTCTTCGTTGTCAGAAGAAGCAATTGACAGGCTTCATGGGGAATTAATGCCTGACCTGTTTTACTGCTGAAGTCACTGTGATTGCTGTTTGAGAGAGCTGTTTCTCAGAATTAAGACCAATGTCACTTACTTCCAAGGAGGTGTGCATAGCCAGGACTACAACCTAAAATGATCCCTGGAGAAAATCCAGCCAAAGTTAAGTGCTTTTAAGACCTGCTGATTTCAAGGGGAGAGATATAAGCATTTGTCACTGAAATCAAAGTGCCAGGAGCTTCATGGCAAACCTGGTGAATTTTAATCAATAATGGTCTTCAGATATCTGAATTTCAGCCCCTGATCCTCCCTTCTGAAAAATTTAAATGAACTAAGTTAATGCATGTTGTTGTTACTAAAAAAACAAAAACAAAAACTCCAGCCATTTAAAATAATTGTCTTTAAGAGCCTCCAGACGGTCAACATTTTGTGGAAGAGATTAAAGTGCATACTAGAATTTCAGGTTTGTGAAGATAAAGAGTTATCTGTCACCCTAGTGCAACATATCCACTTTATAAAAGAGATGGGCTTTTTGCAGTTAGAAAAACGATGAGGAACTGCATTGAAAAGTGTGGAGTGAACAAATGATTTAACACCTCACAAACAAACCAGAATGGGTGGCCATTGTTGTATAAGCCTCACTGCAAACAAATCAAAATGTTCAATAGGGACTGTATATAATCTAACCTCCATGTAAAATTAGTGTAAGCAAATCCTGCTCCCTTAGTGCAATGGCAGATATTTAATGTTACATTTTCCAGCACCGACAGCTCTCATCACCAGCCATGGCAAGTCTTGTGCCCAGATCACAGGACTTTTAGGCAGATGGTTGCTTTCACTTTTCCTTCAGGTGCTCCTTCAACTGGAAATGGCAGAGATCGAGCCTCATACACAGCAAACCATCTACTTTGCCAATCAGCTAGGCCCCCTCCTTCTCCTTTCACAGGAAGGAAATGCCAAAAAACACTTGATCACTGTGTCCTGATAAGCTAGTGAAAATTAGCATGGTTCCTTTGAAAACCAAAGAGTTCAAAGTTGATTTCAGTTGTCTGAGAACCTGGATATCTATAGAACGACAAGAGGGTTCCTTCCATACAGCAGGATTTTTTAAAAATTATATATCAAATGGGTTCGTTCTGTTTAATGAGTGAACCCCACAAATGTCCCTGAAATATGGGTGATAATTGCAGCTTCGGCAGCGCAGGAAAGAGCCACTTAGGGAAACAAAATGCATGTACTTAGCTTTTGTTTTTAATTTGTTGACACACTGGAGAATTTGTTTCCTGGCAAGCAAAACGAAACAAAGCTACAGCAAAAACCACTAAGTCCTGACTTTCTAAGTCTGTCTCTCCCAGGGCATCATCACTGTTAAAAAGAGACCATGTCACCTTCCTCAGTCCATTTGGACAGCAGCTGCCCACCTTCTTCTAGAGGCAAGATCGTTACTCTGCTTCAAGTACAGGATGTGTAAATGTGAATCTCTACTGACACCCAGTGGAAAAAATACAAATATCTTAATTGTCGTGACTTTGAAAATCAAGGCTATTGTAAGGGAGGTATCATCAACCTTTCAGATGCAGGAGCCAGTTTTAACCCAAACATGTATTTAGGGATCCATTTCATAATTTTTTACCATATATTTACATGGTGGTTGTGCTCCTGTTGCAACCCACCCTGGATCAGGCCATGGCCCCACTAGTGTTTCTCAACCAACCTGTTGAAGACCAATGTTTTAAAGCTTCTTCTTTTTTTAAGACAGTGGTAGCTCATCTACTCGCTGGTTGCCCACATCTGGTTCCAGTAAGTGCTGGAGAACGTAAGTCTCACAATTTCAGGTAGTGTGACAGCTGTATTTTAATAGCATTGATTATTTCATGTCATTGTCATATTAATGCTAAGGCAAATATTTCATTTTATTGTCATGTTATAGCTAGATAAATATGGTTATTGTTGCTGAACTGCTAGCAAGTAAGGTGACTTGATGGCTGACAAAAAAACAACATTAACCCAACACTGTGAAACTAGGGGTGGATGAAGGGCAAAGAAGATATTCCTCCATTAATAAAACTTATAGTACCATCTGCTGGAGTGAATGCTATCCCAGAAATATATAGTGAGTGCAATATGAACAATTATAGCAAGCAGTCAAAGCTTTCCTCTGTACTGTGGGAACATCCTTACAAACTCATATGTTGACAATCTCACCCAATGAGTTCTCCTTCACTTTGAGAACTGTGGATTTGGTTCAACTTTCCTTTCCATCACAAGTGAATAGCAGAGAACCTGCACAAGCAACGCTGACACCAAACCTTACATACATTAAGCAAAATAGAAACATCGCCACCTGACCCCACCCCCACCCATCTTCCACCCCTCTCCCCCTTTTCTTCCTAATGTCTCAACAAATGAAACTGATTTGTAAAAATATTATATGGAAAAATGCAAGAGAGAGACATTATACATACTTGTGTAAATCAAGAAAATATTTAATAAAAATACAAAAAAACCCAAAAACTTGTCATGTACATAGTCATTAGGAACACGAGATGTAATACAGGAAGCCCCAGATTCAAATATCACCTGGCCATGAACTTGTGGGATTGTCTCAGTCAAGCACTATCTTGCAGCCTTGGCCCCATCCACTTCCAGCTAACAATAAACATGTATCTTGCAGGGTTCTGGTGGATGTTGTAAGGCCATGATGGCAATCCTGATCCATCTCCACAAGCAGATATTTTTTACTCCACCCCCCACCTCCAAGAACTCACCCATTTTGGTGGTAGCAGCAAAAACAAATTTTAAAGTGAACCCAGTACCTTGATGGGGATGCAAATTGCCCCCTCCCTGGTCATCAGATTAATCCTTTGTTAAGCAAGGAGGGTACAAGGATTCCCACTTCTCAACAGATCAGATATGTGCCTGTGTGTTAGCATCCTCTGTGCATGTATGTGTGCTTGTGCCACCCACCACTAGCACAAAGCTGCAATCTCTACAGTCACACTTACCTGCGAGTGAGTCCCATGGGTTTACTTCTGAGTAGATAATGTGTAGTATCGTGCCATAAGTCTCCCATTTGCGGTCGTTCTTAATGGCTTTCTGACAGATTGAAACAGGTCTAGGTTTTTCTGACTACGATCTCCTCAACAACAAAATCTGGACTCCCAGAAGTGGTTTTCCTGTGGTACAATAGTCCGTGGCGTCAAAATCCAGATGTTTTTGGTGTGAAAGAATATGGAAGACCTGGGAATTAAAGCCAGGTCTCTTGGCTCCTTTCCAGATGTTCTACCAGCTGCTCGCCCCAGGTCCCCACTGGTCAATTACTTTACTTGATGCGTCTAATCAACAATATTATATATGTGATGCTATAAACGTTTGTGTTTAATATTAGCTCATAACTCAGCATCCCGAAACAGATGTTTTTGGTGAGAAAGAAATTGATGAGTTATCAGAGGATTGGACCCAGGCCCCTTGGCTAAGTTCCAGATGGCCCTGCCACCTGAACTGCAAGGCTGGAGGGGTTGCCTCTCGCTCCCTCTGGTCAATTTCGCTTCATGAGAGGGAAATAAAAAGTATTTCTGATCTCCTGTACTGCGCCAGGTAACAAACATGTGAAAAGAGTTTGCAAAATGACTTCTTTTAAAAAAATGAAAACACTAAAAGCGCAGGCACCTCCAGCATTCTCCATTGAAAGGGACAATTTAATTTCAACACCACACTCTTTTTGCAGGAGCAGCCGCACAATACAATTTTACCACCATTTTCATACAAGGACAAGCACATTAACAGGACTCTAACCCATTTTTCAGGAGGGATGCAGGTGGCGCCGTGGGTTAAAGCCTCAGCGCCTAGGACTTGCCGATCGAAAGGTCGGCGGTTCGAATCCCTGCGGCGGGGTGCGCTCCCGCTGCTCGGTCCCAGCGCCTGCCAACCTAGCAGTTCGAAAGCACCTCCGGGTGCAAGTAGATAAATAGGGACCGCTTACCAGCGGGAAGGTAAACGGCGTTTCCGTGTGCGGCTCTGGCTCGCCAGAGCAGCGATGTCACGCTGGCCACGTGACCCGGAAGTGTCTTCGGACAGCGCTGGCCCCTGGCCTCTTAAGTGAGATGGGCGCACAACCCAGAGTCTGTCAAGACTGGCCCGTACGGGCAGGGGTACCTTTACCTTTAACCCATTTTTCTAAGGAAGACTTAAGTGGTAAGAGTGTAATTCTAATTCTCAATGCCTTTGCAGGAACAATGTTCTCTCCCTCTCTCTCATACAAAGACACCATCTTAAAAATACACTGTTTTGACTGGAAGCGTTTGGTGGAAATCTGGTCACACAATAAACTATTTGATTATGGACACATTCCACTTAAGCTTTAACAGCAGTGGGGGTTTTTCCCGCACCAGTGTTGCAACTTTAGCTTCAGTGAAACTTGTTTCAGTGATAAAGTGGCTAAGGGGAAAACTGGATTCAGCATATGTGCAAAGCCACACACACACACACACACACACACACCCATTGTAGCCCCTTATCAACCTGGCACACTGATGGAGAAACACACATTTTACCTCGACATTTACAAATACATTCATTTCACAGAAGCTTCTGAACATCAGATGGAGATAATTAAAACAAGGTGTTCTCAAGTGGGAAGAAATGCAATTCATTTACCATTTTCAAAGTGACTCATTAAAAACCTCCCTGCAGATGCAAATGTGTGCTTATGTAACAGAGAGAAAGGAGCAAGTGCTTATCAAATTCAAGGACTTATCTTTTGTCTTACTTTTATTCAAAAGAGCAGTGTTTGAATCCTGTGCCAGCTGATTAGCCCATGAGGTGAAGGTCAATTATTATTTTGCTTCATGGGCTCTGCTCATTGGTTATCTCAGAAGGTGGTACCAGATGATGACATCGGTGATGTGGCTTTAGCAGAAGCTCCTGGATGGTGCCATGGCTACAAGAATCACCTCTACTCTTCTCCCTCTCTCATGCACACACACACACACACACACACACACACACACACAATCCCTCATCAAAAAGATAACCTTTTTAGATAAATTAAGGAAAATACAAGCATATGTGCCAGTTTGCTGCCAAACTAATAAAGCCATGGTTACTTGAAGGAGCATCTTTCCCCATAAATACCTGTGTGTGCGTGTGTTGAGATCTGTAGGAGAGGGGCTTCTGATTGTGCCAGAACAAGCTTAAATTCGCTATAAGCCAATGTTAGGGCTTGGTGGTGGTGCCCTAACTATAGAACTGCCTCCCCCCAAAAAATGTCTGGTGCCAACTGAGTTTCTAGCACAAGCTGAAGATCCAGCTCTTTGCTCAAACTTTGGCTGAACATTAGTGCCAGAGCTTGATGGTTTTAGTCTTGTACTTCCCCACCCACCTGGGTATGAAGTTGTACCAGGAAGGTTTTTTTGGGTGCCACTGTCTTTTATCATATGTTATGGGTTTAATTTTAAGATGCGCTGATCTCAAATTGCCTTGGAGATGAAAGGCGGGTAATAATAAGTATTTTAAATAACTTAATTAAAATATGCTTGCTTCAGCTCATGTACTCTTAGTGTGGTAGTCAGGGTTTAGCAGTCTTTGGGATCTAGTTAGTTAGTTAGTTAGTTATGCATCAGGCCTTTAAATGTTAACATACCTATATGGAAGCTATTTTTCAGAGAGCAGATCCTGTACTACTTTGGGGTCCTTTTAACAACCCCTCGCATGAGGTCGGGTCATCGCACTGTTACTCCAGCTGTGATAAAGTGACTTTCCGACACCTGCTCAAAACATTTTTTGCTTAGGCAAACCTATCTAGACACATAGAAGGTGCTGTGTGTTTTAATCTAGTTTTAGCTTTAGTTTTAAATTATTTTCTGAATGCTTTCATACCCTTCAACATTTCTCTGATGAAAATAAGGACGCCCCATTCCATAATGATAATTTTACTATTTATACCCCACACATCTTACTGGGTTACCCCAGCCATTCTGGGCAGCTTCCAACACACATAAAAACATAATAAAACATTTTTTAAAAAAATACTTCCCTATACAGGATTGCTTGCGGACAGCTTGGGGGTCAGATAACTCCCTATCTCCAACATTTCTGCAATGAAAATAGGGACATCCTAAGGAAAAGTGGGACATTCTGGGATCAAATCAGAAACCAGGACAGCTTCTCTAAATCGGGGACATCCCTGGAAATTAGGGACACTTGGATGGCCTGTGCTTTAAATTCTTGCTTTTTAACTGTTCTTTGCTGATAATGTTATCGTTACCTTCTTTTTGTTAACTGCTTTGGGGTTTTATTACAATCAAGTAGTATGTAAATACTGAAATGTGGAATAAAGCATTTTCCACATGGCTAGGGTAATGTTTAAAGGGGAAATGATGCAAGCATTGGCCAAGGTGCAAGCAATGAGGAGAGTGGGCCGAAACAACAACAACCCTGAACAGATAACACATGATGGGGAAGACAGAATTTCTAACTTTTTACCACTGTAGGATCTCACCATGAGGGGCTGATTTCATCCATTGTGAAGCCTTTTGTGAAATCCAGCCCATGGAGGGCCTCTTCAAGAGCGTGTAGAGCAAGAAGTACAAAAAACCAAACCCTTAAGGAAGTTATTCATAACACAAAGTAACATGGGGAGAGGAACAACTCTCAGAGTAGCCGAGAGGCTGTGCTGAGCAAAACACCCCTCTTGATACAATGCTTAACAATGCTATCAGTGAGATCCAAGCACCATTCATCTTGATGAAGCAATTTCCCCAGTCCCTGAGAAATGTTCTCAGCACTTGAGAGCTTCAACCAGGTGTGGCTGTTTCTCACACTCTGGGACTAAAGTCTACCAAAGTGTTTAAACAAAGTGCTTCCTCACTCAAATAGCCCATCAGATCTGCCACAGTAGATGCTGTAGAACTGCCCCACTCTGAACTGCAAGGCATCTCCTCTTGGGCAGAAAGCTGTTTCTTTTGAGGATGCTTCCAATTGTCCAGTAGTGAGCAGGGGAGCACAAGACCTCAGCAATGGGCATCTATGAAAGTGAAAAAACCAAGAGTGAGAGATTCAGCTGAGTTGGGGTGGTCTCCTTAACATTTTTCTTTCCCTGTCTCTGCATGATTTAATTCGTAACTGCTGAATTGGCAAAAGCTCCAAGTTCAGGGAGTAAGACCTCTTTAGCAAGGCTTGCCAGGTCTGAAAGAGTGGTTAGCGCTGACCGTTAACAGGTGCTTTTATTGCTAATTGAATCTGCTGCTCATTAGGGCTCCTTGCTTTATGCAGATCCTGAGAAATGGTTCGTGGTTATTTATTGGGGAGGCAGATAGCCTGACAATAAGCTGGAAGGAATCCAACGTTTGGAGTATTTATCAAGGTTTCGAGCAGAACAGGGGAATGGCTTTAAAAAGAGCTTGCTATCATAGACCTGATTTCAAAGGATGTCTTTTTCATGGGGAGCATGAAATACATACCAGGAGATGTATTGCTCATCACCTGACCCAACAATGGCATTAATCTGAGCTGGGGAGCTCAGAACAGCTGCAAGGCTTTGGTATAGGGAGAATTTGACTCATCCAGGATCTACATATCTCTCTATATATCTATTCACCACCAGTAAGCAACTTGGGAAGGTGGACACAATTTCTTGGCTTCCAAGCATTGCTATCCTGTATTTCAAATTTTTTTTAAAAAAAGAGAAGAATTCCAAGATATGCTACATGTCAGTCTAGTTTGACACAGGACTGCCTTTCATCAGAAATAGCCAGCAACTCTCCACAACAATGGCAACTCTTGCTTTTTATTTAAAAAAAACACAGTCTTGTGTGGCCAACATACATGCATTGAAATTCAAGTTCAGCGCCCCAAAATTTATAGCATATCACATGGGAAGCCAGCCTGTGGTCCTTCTGATGTTGATGTACTCTTAACTCACATTAGCCACAGCTTTCATAGTCATGGTTAGGAATAAAGGGAGCTGTAGTTGAGCTCAGGGAAGAATTCAATGTTGTGCTTTTTTGATCGCTCCATCAGCCCAAGCATTATGGCTTGCCAGATAGAACTGTCTCCCCACTACTACTCCCCCTGCCCACATGCTGTTCTGGGAGTTCTCCCAACCCCCTGAATGGGACTCATTAATTGACACCTGCCCCAAATCTGAAGCACATCACATTGGCTACCTATGTCAGATAAGATGAGTCATGCCCATTCATCCCTAAAGTGTCTCTAGTTCAGGTTTTCACCTGTCTTCTTGCATATGACGAAAGTGTTTGCAAATACAAGTGTTTGTTACTGTCACACTTTACGT
This sequence comes from Podarcis gaigeae, assembly GCF_964106915.1. Taxonomy (NCBI): domain Eukaryota; kingdom Metazoa; phylum Chordata; class Lepidosauria; order Squamata; family Lacertidae; genus Podarcis; species Podarcis gaigeae. The sequence continues at coordinate 40,557,034 of NC_139679.1, read as the reverse complement.
GTTAGGGGTACATTGCAAACATTCTAAATATACATCTAAGCACACTTGTGATGTTGTCCTTATTTTGCCCTTCTACATCTCATGTGTCTTTTCTTTAGAGCTTGCCTGACCCTGACTCTCCTGATCAAAAAGCCATTGGTTTGTAACTACATGTCCTAGTCTGGAAATCTTCAACACCACTTGACCAGTTGTCAGTTCCAGCCGTGTGCACATTTTGTGAAAGTAACAGGATGTTACTTAGCAGTGAACGTGATGAAGCAGAAAATCTCTCCCAACCACGTAATGCACAAAACCAGTATAGAGTATTACTAAACAAAAATGCAGTCTCCTGCATTGATGCTTGCAATATCAGTCATATACAGTAGTACCTCGGATTACATACATTTCAGGTTACATACGCTTCAGGTTACAGACTCCGCTAACCCAGAAATAGTACCTCGGATTAAGAACTTTGCTTCAGGATGAGAACAGAAATTATGCTCCGGTGGCGCGGCGGCAGCGGGAGGCCCCATTAGCTAAAGTGGTGCTTCAGGTTAAGAACAGTTTCAGGTTAAGAACGGACCTCTGGAACGAATTAAATACTTAACCTGAGGTACCACTGTAAATGAACTCTGAAGAAACATCCAATGCATCTTTAAACATGTTACGATGTTATTTTTTAAAAAAATAACAAAAAAGCAAAATGAAAATTCATTACCCATCATCCTTGAATGAACATGTTAATTTCACGTTAAATACCCTCCTTTAAAAACAACAACAAACCATACATAAATGACTTTCACTTGAAGAGTTTTACTTATGGTTGTTGCAATGTCACCAGAGTTGCAGCTGAAGAATGAGGATGTTTTACTGTGGGATAGCCTCCCACAAGGCACTGCTCCTTTATAGCTACATTAAAGCATTTCCCCCGCTTTTGCTTCAGTTGTCAACCTGTTACATACTAAATTAAGGGTTTTTGTTGGAGCCGATTCAGCCCAGGGCCGAGCTATATTAGTGGTGCCCTCTCTTATCGTTTTTTTCTGCTTTTTTACCAGCTTCAAAACACACACAGAGAGAGACAGAGAGAGAGAAAGAGAGAGATTTGCTCTGTGCCCCCCCAAAGAAGCGCAGGACTACAGGGGCTCTAAGGAGATCATTATCACTATTAGTGCAACCAAAGGTCAGGTTTGCAACAAAGAGCTCATTACATCTTTGAGACTCATGCTGGACGCTGGATACTTGGTATTTCGTAATCTATCAGGGGTTACCATGGAAAGGCGGAAGAAAAGTCATACAGAGGTCAGAAGACAACACTCAAGGCATTTGGCTGCAGACAGGTGAAATTTGCCCCTGTGTGCACCTCCACATTCCCCATACACACACACACACTTTGCGGATTCCTGGAGATCAGACAATCCAATTACCTGTGAAAGAGATTGTGTTGTACGAGAAGCTTTAGGAAAGGAAACTATAAAAGAGGACTGGATAGAACAAGCCAATAAATAGACGAGACATCCATTGTGTGTATCCATTTTTGAAGTGTCCTGTGTGTTCGCTCTGTGCACTGAGGTTACGTTTTTATACACATTTCAAGTGCCTCCTTTGTATTCAGTCATTGTCCATTATTTTACAACATCACAGTTCCACAAATGGATGGATGCCTCATATTACAGGTAAGTCCAGAGTAGTTGAAAGGTTGATCTAGTCCCCTTTGTATCTCACACCTACACAGCTAATTCTACATCTTTGATGATGCCTAGGAAACTTTTCTGCAGCCCCTGTATTTGCCTTTACATTGAATGGGTTATCTAATAAGGCGATGTTATCCAGTGATCTGCAATAGCTCGGTCAGTAGAACATGATACTCTTAATCTCAAGGTCATGCAATCGAGCCCCACGCTGGGGGGGGGGGGAAATCCTTCACTGCAGGGAGTTGGACTAGATGGACCTCATGGTCCCTTCCAACTCTACAATTCTATGATCTTCATTTAAACTCTTGGTGTCATGTTTATGTGAATGCTGTTGTGGCTCTCCCTGTTTCCTAGCCCCTCTTGCATAACAATATTTGGGGTTTTTTATGAAACACTGACTCAGAGTGACCCTGCAATGTGAACACTGGAGAAATGAGTTTCCTAACTGCAGTAGGACTTTAGATTAAACAAGCAAATAATATAAAACAGGTGACTGTACTTGGTGTTGACAAAGTGTGCAGCTCTTGGCAATATATGCTGGCGCTGACCAAGAGGTAGGTGGCAAAAGCAGGGTCCTTAATCATTGACACCTATCACACATGACTTCAAATGTTGTTTCCATATGTCGCTGCAGGCAAGAATGGGGTGCCAAACTGCAAGTGGAGGCAGCAGTTCCATACTGATTCTGCTAGTCCTCTGGGCTAGAAGTGAGAAGTACCAGAACCAACACACTACGGTGGCTGAAACTACTTTTTCTAAACATTTTTGGCAGTGGCAAACAACACCTCTGTTTTTTGGCGATGCTTCTGACCTTTTTGCAAAAATGTCCATTTACTGATTTACATTGTCCCAACTTTCCCGCTTTCCATTCCTTCACTTGCCTTTTGTGATGCCATCATGTTGCCGGACCTGACTAGCTGCATAGCATGGTGATGTGATCACATGATGCCTGATTGGGTGGAATCACCCATTGACGAATCTGGTAAGGAAGAAGAAGAAGCAGCAGCTGGGGTGAAACAGCGCCAAAGCATCAGCTGTCAAGAGAAACAGTGCTGCTGCAGCTGAGCAGGATTTGTAAAAGATAAATATTTACCCAGCCTATGTGCTGGGGAGGCATGTGCGGAATTTCTGCCCCATCCAAATTACCAGATTTAAGTTGCAACTGTAGAATATTCAGTGTGCCACTATGTCACACAGTCTAATGTACATTGATAATTATGTCACTCATAAAGCCATTCCCCTGGGGAAGCATCATGATCTGTTTGGTCTTTTGCAACATCAGGTATAAGCAGCAATTTCTTTGCTATCATGCATTTCTGGTTTGCAAGATGTCCTAAATTTTGAACCTTTGGAATATAAGGATCCCAAACACCAGTAAACACAGAGGTTGCATGCACTGTTGAAACATGACAGAGGTGCCTTTGCATGATGTGAAGCAAATATTTATAAATCCCAGCTCTGGTGTGTTTATAACTTTTGAGCATAAAGCCACATTTGTTTCTGGTCCTGGTTGTATCTACTGCCGGAGTAGGATGAAAACGATCATCTCTTTGGGTGGCTACAGGAACTGGTCTGTGAGCTTCTTGCTCTGTCAAAGCCAGACTGGTGTCCCTTGCTGTAACCCACACACCTTGCCATGTGTTACTTTGACATATTCCATTGCACAGACCACATGTCTGCAGGGATTGGACTGGGGAGAGAGGGAAGGAAGGAGGAAGGAGGGGCAAACATTACTAATGAAGTGTAAAAGCTGTCCAAGAGCCTTTCACTGGCTCCTGGAGCTCTCTGCTAATTAGGTGAGACATGCTGGCATCAAGTCCTCCTATCAGCCAAGCCAAGGGAATGTAAATATTTGTAACACACACACACACACACACACACACACACACACACACACATATCAGTGGCTGCTTATTTGTTTCCCAGACAAAGTGAAGAGTAGCTGTGCAAAGACTTTAGATGAAAGGAAAGGGATGGGGAGGGTAATCAAATGAAGGGGAATTAGGGGTACCCGGCTGCCCCAGCCACACACAGACCGTGCATCATAAGCAGTATGTGTGGAGTCAAATACCGCTCATTTTTAATGGCATGTCCTACAAGCTCCTCTTGTTTCTTTGACTGCTGGTCTGGAGGGAAGATTTTTTAATATCCCACTCGTACAAAAACAAGGGTGCTGCTGTGACCTCCCCAATCCATCCATAACAAGTCAGCTGGGTGACAGGAGGTGTGGGGTGTTATGAGCCAGGAAGAAATAGAAGACATTGCTGTGGCAGCATACCTGTTCTTGTCTGCACACACCTCCTCCATCGGCCAGAACTGTCCTCTGCCACTATCCTAATGGATGGGGTGGTGCCTCCAGGAGTGTCTGGTAACTGACTCTAGCTGAGAGGTCATCTTTTTTTCTGTTGGGGAGAGTTGGTTACGAGTGGGGCCAAGGCAGAAGAAAGGGCACCTTTTGCCAGCAATTTCAGAAGCACTGAAATTGCCCTTTCCTGGCAATTTTTGGCAATTGCTTGAAAGTGTTTAGAAATTCAGGGAGCCTGGCTGGTAACCCTGAATAATACACACAGTGTTTGTACTAAGCGATGCCGTCACATGACAAATGGGACTGGCTGTATAGTGTCACGATGTCATCCTGTTCACTACATTACCCTAAACTGGCTGGGAACAACTGTGTGACTATTGCCAGCTTAGTAGTGTTGCCATAAGTGAACATTGTCACAGATTTGAATGTCCGCATAGGATCACGAGGAACAAAGCCTGTGTGCTTTGTTCTCTTTCTAAGGGACCATTGCTCTGGAAAGCCCTCTTCATGCCCACTCCCCACCACAACTGTGATGTCACATTGGACATGTGGCCTTATTAATCAAAGCCTAAAAGGACTGCGGTGTCAGAGGAGGGCAGTGCCAGGCACTGGGCTGCCAGATGGTAAGGGCACTAGTGACATTTGCCCAAGAGCAGGCAAAGTGTCCAAGTTGTCCTTGGAACTTAAAGCTGGCTTCAGGAATAGCTTAAAATCTCAAAATCTGTGGCTTCCCCTACTCCCTTTTTATCTGTGGCTTGCAGCCCATGATGCCAACGTTCAGAGGCAGGGAGCAGCAGGGAGAAGGGACTCTGTTGCCTTCATTCATATATATATATATATATATATATATATATATATATATATATATATATATATATATCTTGTGAGCTTCCTAGGGTACCTGGTTAGAGAGGGCAGGAAGCAGGATACTAGATTAGATGGGCCTTTGCCCTTATCCAGCAGAGTTCTTCTGACGCCAAATGCTGTGTTCTGGCTCCTGTCTGAAGAAGACGTGTAGCAAAGGAGAGAATGGATTTAATTTAATTTCTTTTTTTGTACTTAAAGCCCTTCCTTCACTAGATGGGTCCCAGAGCAGGTTACAACACTGTCACATTTTTTTAAAGTGCATTAAAATTATAAAAGGGATTGTCACTAAGGACAATTGTTGCCCTTTGAGCCACATTCTCTGTAATCAGACTCTATGGCTTATCACCATTTTTTTAAAAAACCAACACCTTTGTTAATTGAAAAGCCAGTGTATTTTTTAGTGTCCTGTGTTTTTTAAGTTCTTGTGGGTGGGAGTCTGAGGCCTGGATTAAACATTATCTGACTGCCAGTGGTGTGTGTGTGGGTGTGTGTGATTTATATTCCATCTTTCCTCCAAGGACCATGCATAGTTCTCTTCTCCCTCCTACTTTGGTTATGCCGAGAGTGAGTGACTGGCTCAAGGTCACTCAGTAAGCTTCATGACCAAGTGGGATTTGAACCCTGCTCTCCCAGGTCATAGTGTAACACTCTAACCACTACACCACACTGGCTCTCAGTGTAAGGGTGGTTATGCTGGTATAAGGATGAGAATAATGGTTGCGCAATATGAGATCCACTGCAACAGCTGTGCTAGCATAAGCTTGTTTTGCAACTGGTTGTACAACAGGAAATATTGAGGCTACTGTGATCTGTTGCACAACCAGCCACAAAAACCACGCTGGCTCTTTCTCAAGCCGTTCCATTAGCACAAGCCATTCCACTGGTGCAAGCAGTACATTTCTAAGGGACTTTAACTTAGCATTACATTGAATTCTTCCCAGATATCACTGTAGCATCCAGAAAGCTACAGGGTCCTCCATCCCTGCGCTACTCCAGACAACATCCTCCCCTTTTCCGAGCTACGGAAGCGAATTCTTCTGGCAGGTCCAGCATAATAACTCTGCTTTTTAAAAGCATGGAAACTCTGTGCAGGGACCAAAGTGTATCCCACTCCCAGCCAAGGAGGATCACAGAATTCAGAGGTGGCAGCAGACATATTGCTCAAATGAGCCTCAGCCTGCAAGAGAAGAGAAAAGTCTGAGGGAAATGTAATTCGTTCCTTTTATTTAAAAGGAGATTAAATGTGCAGTTGAAATACCTTCAAGGAAATGCCATCAAAGGAGGTGAAAGGATTATTCAAATTCTCTGTAAGTGGCGAGATGCCAGATGTCGCGGCCTGCAGCTTTAAACAGAAAATGTCAGACATAAATGCTGAGATGATGTGCCTTGGAAATAGTGGTGATTAGGTAATGACTGCAGCTAGTTCAAAGATGGAGGTGTCTCTACCGTTACACGTTTTCCGCAAAGGGGTCAGGATTATGCGGATGGAAGCAGGGAATGTTCCTAAGTGATAAAAGCAGGGCTCACAAGTTAGCATTCCATGAAAAGTCTTCCATCCATGTTTTCTCCCTGACCCAGAATGCTCATTCATCTTCTGCAAGTCCTAAATCAGACATAGCTACAGCCGAATTCATTCACAGAAAATCTTCACAAGTGGTTCGTTGCTGGGAAGGGCCATAGCTCAGTAGAAGAGCATCTGCTTTGCATGCAGAAGGTCCCGGGTTCAATCTCTGACTTGTGAGAAACACCTGCCTGAAACCCTGAAGAGCTATTGCCAGTCAGTGTAAACCAGGTCTGTGTGTCCGTAGGGGATGGGATCTGACTGGTGGCCACCTTGTCATCTCTCCCCGCCCTCCAAGCCAAGATAAATGGGTGGAGCTGCCTGTCAATCACCTGACATCAGGTGACCCTTTTTTTGCTTACAGGGGTCTTCAGAAGTCCCTTTCCAAGTGCTGGGGTTTACATAGAGCTTTGCAGCCAATCAGAGGTGCCTGAAAATCCCCTTCTAGCCAAGCTGGATGTCCACACGTCAAGTGTACGGTAGGTGGGTATGGTGTTGCCATCTTGTCTCTCATTGCTCTGCCCCCCCCTTTTTTTGAAAATTTTCATTGTTAGTTTATTGCAATGTGAACCAGTTATTATGAATTCTTGATGCATGGAACTTCTGAACATATAACTTGGTTTTATGTCGCAGCTCAATATAGTACAATAAAATCTGTTTATACAAAATGCTCTATTGGCTTTATAAACAAACATATTCTAAAGTATGAAAATATCCTGATCTGCTCCTTTTTTGTACAATTTTATTGTTGTTGTTGTTGTTGTTTAGTCGTTTAGTCGTGTCCGACTCTTCGTGACCCCATGGACCAGAGAACGCCAGGCACCTCTGTCCTCCACTGCCTCCCGCAGTTTGGTCAAACTCATGCTGGTAACCTCGAAAACACTATCCAACCATCTCGTCCTCTGCCGTCCCCTTCTCCTTGTGCCCTCCATCTTTCCCAACATCAGGGTCTTCTCCAGGGAGTCTTCTCTTCTCATGAGGTGGCCAAAGTACTGGAGCCTCAGCTTCACGATCTGTCCTTCCAGTGAGCACTCAGGGCTGATTTCCTTCAGAATGGAGAGGTTTGATCTTCTTGCAGTCCATGGGACTCTCAAGAGTCTCCTCCAGCACCATAATTCAAAAGCATCAATTCTTCGGCGATCAGCCTTCTTTATGGTCCAGCTCTCACTTCCATACATCACTACTGGGAAAACCATAGCTTTAACTATACGAACCTTTGTTGGCAAGGTGATGTCTCTACTTCAATTTTATAGCAGAATGCAATTACAAAAAAAAATATCTTAATTTATCTGTATGTTCCTCTCCCCAAGGGGTGGGGAGCTGGTTGCTGCAAGATGTGAAGACTCCCTGGATTCTTCAGCAGCCTACCTCATCTCTGTCTCCTTGTCCCCCCCTCCTCTTCTGCCTCTGAGTCTGGACCGCCTTCTGCCACAGCCTCTTCCTTCTCACTAAACCCTGTTGCCCCTTCAGCTTCTGACACCTCGTTCTCCCAGTCTGTTCCTTCTTCTCCCTCTGACCACTCATTGTCGTGCCACCTCAAATCCCCTGGCTCTGAGCCTTCTTCTCCAGGGGGGTTCCCTTGAGAGGTTCCCCAGCTGGTGCCTCTCCCCCTCACTCCTCTACATCCAGCCAACCCATGGCATTCAAGAACTAGCAGTAGAAGCACACCGAAGCCAAATTATTATTAAATGGCAATGTCAACACAGCTAAATACAGAAGATATGGGGAAGGTGGTAAGAAGTCAAGCTATTAGGGGAAAGGGAAAGTCTCTCCTCCTTCCCCATCTCTTGTGGTTCCCAACTTGCTACATTGTGGGTCAACTTGCCTGTCTTTCCTCAGCCCTTGTTTTTTTCCATTAGCTCCTGTCCCGCCTGCTGCAGACAGTAGCACCAGGAGCCAGTGATGACATTTCCAAGCCAATGGATTTCGGGGCTGACATCGATGGGTGGGCAGAACTGTCAGTCCTGAGATGTTAATAGTGTGCCGCAGACGCAGTGCAGGAACCTAGTCGCCAGCCTCCTCTGCAGCTTGTACAAAGCTGTATATCTAATACCGATTCCCTCTTATCTCTGGTTTTCAGCATAGCATATTGTAAGCGCTCAGCCTGCCTGCATTCCATCCATCACCAGAAACCCCAGTGGCAGGTCCAGTCTACTTTTATTATTTATCAGCTGTAATGCAGGATCTAAAGCATGGCCTTCTCCCAAACAGATCGGCGTTTGTTGTCTGTGTAGAGCTACTGCACATTGAGCGTACACAGACTTCCTTGGTACTGATGGGCATGCTTGCGGAAAAGACAGGGCAGGATGCAATTTCATAAGCAGTGTTCAAGCCTAATTATAGCATCTATAGCCTAGTACCCTTCCTGGCATGCTACTGGCACATGTCAGCATGCAAAGTGGAAGCCATTTCGAGCATGAAAAGTCTACCTCCTTGAGAGATTAATTGGATGCTACAGACTTGAATTCAAAGGAGAAAGGTTCCTCTTAAGACTCAAGAAGGAACTACACGGTCGTGGAAGCAAAGCCAGGCTCTTAACTCACTGCTTGCTGAAGAAGATGAATACAGAGCCAGGAAGCTTTTTCCAGGGACAAAGCAGATTAACCCTTTCGCACACCCACATCCTGCTTTTCTCTTGCATGGGATGGGAGCGTGGCAGGGGTCATAGAATCATAGAGCTGGAAGGGACCCTGAGGATCATCCAGTCCAACCCCCTGCAATGCAGGAATATGCAGCTGCCCCATACAGTGGTACCTCGGGTTAAGAACTTAATTCATTTTGGAGGTCCAATGTTAACCTGAAACTGTTCTTAACTTGAGGTACCACTTTAGCTAATGGGGCCTCCCGCTGCTGCCGCGCGATTTCTGTTCTCATCCTGAAGCAAAGTTCTTAACCCGAGGTACTATTTCTGGGTTAGCGGAGTCTGTAAGCTGAAACATCTGTAACCTGAAGCATCTGTAACCCAAGGTACCACTGTATAGGGATCAAACCTGCAACCTTGGCAGTACCAGCACCACACTCTAACCAGTGGAGCTGTCCAGGGTCCCTGAGTGGCTCGTGGGATTGTGAAACCTGCATTGCTCAGGAGCATGGGGGGAAGCAACAGGTTTTGAGAGAGGAGGGTCTTGGAGAGGGAAGGATGTCCCAGGACAATGGGAGGGGTGGAAGGTGTGGTGCTTGGGATCAGGAGGTCCTGAGGTGGGCTTGGAAGGGGACTGTGGTCCAGGAAATGGCCATGTGTAGATGGGTTTCAGAGGGTATGGGTGGCGATGTATTCTTATGACTGTTTTGGGATTTAGCCAAGTTTCTGTTACCAGTTTTCTGTTTTCAGAAATGCTTTCCCATGGATAGAAATCTGCTGGAGGGTGGGAGATGACCTGGGAGGAGGGGGGTTGGGGGATTAAGCAGTGGATCTGGGAAGAGATAAGTACCACCTTTCTGCCCACTACTTCTCCCCTGAAAATTTCACACACCCTGCACATTTTGATTCCTCCATAAACATGGGCTTGAGGATCTGACTTAGCTGAGACTGCTGACACAAAATGTAGTTCTGCTTTAACACCTGCAGCTTTAATTTTTAAAAATTCTCTTACCTGCATAGCTGCGGGGGGGGGGCAGATCCTGAAAACCAGAACCCTAGGACATTAAGGAACCCTGGAAATAATCAGGAGCAAAGATCTCAGGGGAATGTAGAAACCATCAGTTCCTTTGCCACCTTCTTTCCCAGACACTTAGGTGGAGGAATGGGAAAAGAAGGTTCTGTCATTCTTCCTCAGCTCCCTCTTCTTCCCCCCTTTTTGCACCAGCCAGTCAGAGCACTAAAACATGACGGAAGGGACTGATAGCCAAGGGAGCTACAAGGAAACTAAAAGACTAGGCTTCTCTCAGGTGTCTCGGAGTGAGACCATTGGCACATCTAGCTCAAAATTGACAACACTGGCTGGCAAGTGCTTCTTGAGGGTTTCAGGCAGAGGTCATTCCCTACATTACCTGGAGATGATAGGAGTTGAACCTGGGACAGGTGCTCTACCATTGAGTTCCTTTCCCAAGAAGCAAAGGACGTAGCATAAAAGGCATTATGCAGCTAAGAACCAACTACAGTTTAAGGAGGTTTGCTACTCAGAGACAATCTAGAGATCACATCTCTAGACCATCACATATTGAAACAACCAGCTCCACAGCAGCCACTGATTTCTCCAGGGACCTTTCCCAGCCTGGTGGTTTCCAGCGGTATGGAAATTGAGTGGGTGGGGTCAGGCTACATAAAAGGGCACCAGGTCCAGCAGGCCTTTGCTTCTACAGGGAAAATTAGCCCCCAGGGAAGATCCCTCACATCTTATCTATGCAGAGCACAAAAACCCCATACAAGGTTATTTGCTGCCTCTGCAATAAAAAAAAAACCCATTTCAATCAAATTGGGATGGTAAATGTCAGTTTAAATTAAATAACCCAGTTTACCAATGATGAAAATTATTCAGGACAAAACTCCTATCTGGGACAAGTTGCTCTTTGGAGCGGAGCAAAGCTTTGGTTTATAGCATAAAAAGCAGCTGTCTTCATAAAAGCTAATAAAATACTCTGGGGATAATTAAAACTTTAATTAAAAATGTGAAGTCCAAATAGCTTTTTATGGTAGTGGGGAAACTTGTTTTGACATCCAAAATTGCCGCACAAGCCGGATCTCCCTTGTATTCTCTCCAGGCTATTTAGATGCTGGCGTTCAGCTCCAAATGTTCTCCCACTCCATCCAAAAGTGTCAATTTTTAGTGGGTTTTAAAGTGTAATGGGGACATTTGCTTTACAGCTTAATTCAAAATTATTAATCTGATCTAGAAGCAGGCTTGTTTGCATGCCAATTCTTGCAGGATGGCTTCCCTAAATATATAGAGGGAATAAATCACATCCACAGAATAAAATGCGTTCAGCACTCTGCATATATATTCGGCATTATTGGAGAGCAAAGGTGGGCGTGTGTCCCCTTTAAACTGCAATTGGCAAAGCAGTATTGGTGGAACTGGCAGACTGCCATTCCAGGAATTACAGCTGCTGGGTGGCCAAACAAGCTTTCTGAACATTTCCCCTAACAGCTTGTCCATATGTGACAAAGCTTGCCTCCCTCATAATCTACTTTGCCCTTTGTCACCCTCAAGTATTTTTGTTCTAATGCCGCCACCAAGAGAAGGACACACCATTGTTCAATCCCAGATTCCATCTGTGATGCACAGTTCTGCAACACAAGCCCAAATTTCAGACGTCCAGGTGCCAGGCAGAGAAAATTGAACGTTTATCTCTTCTCTGCATTGAGGGGTGTCTTCAAAACTCACATTAAAAAAAGACCAGCCCTCAATAATCAAATGGCAAAGGGGCAGAAACTCAGGAAGGAGGATTCCTGGAGAGCCAGGCTAGCATCCAAAAGGGAGCCTCAGGATGCTGGGAAGAGGAAGGAAAGAAGAAAAATTGCTGAAGTTTTCCTGGCAATGCCAGGGTCTTGACAAAAATCTCCTATCCAAAACATTGTCTTGAAATGCAAACTCCAGCTGGTGCCAATAGAGGCATCTTTTGAAAAGCAAAAAGCAGGTTCAGAGATGTGATTTTGATTTCTGCCAGGGACATAAAGAGTTAAATTTCCCCTCCCCACCAACCAACCAACCCCTCTGAGACTGCTAAGGTGTGAACATTCACTACATTCAGGGAATGAACATCATATCTAGTTTGATCCCTGTTCACCAGCATATACAAGTCTTGTGGCACCTTCAAGAGGTAAGAGATTTATTGTGGTGAAGTGAGTCCATCTAGTCCATGAATCCATACGTCTGCTAGTGTCTAAGGGGCTCTTAGAGGCTGCCCCCCATCTTCAAAAAGGGGAGGGAAAGAAGACCCAGGTAATTATTGACCAGTCAACTTGATGTTAATACCAGAAAAGATCCTGGAACAGATAATTAAATGAATTGGTCTATGAGCACTTAGAAAAGGATGCTGTGATTACTAAGAACCAGCATGTTTTTCTCAAAAACAAGTCATGCCAGACAAATCTCATTTCTTCTTTTGATAGTGTTACAAGCTTGGTAGATCGGGGAATGCTGTGGACGTAATGTATCTTGATTTCAGATAGTCTTGTGGAGAAGTCGATAAAATGTGGGCTGAATTAGATAACTGTTAGGTGGATTTATAGCTAGTTGACTGACCAGACCCAAAGAGTGCTTACAAATGGTTCCTCATCATCTTGGAAAAGTGACAAGTGGGGTGCCGCAAGGTTCTGTACTGGGTCCATTGTTGTTCAACATCGTTATAAACAACTTGGATGAAGGTATTGAGAGGATGCTCATCAAATTTGCAGATGACACCAAACTGGAAGGGGTAGCTAAGGCCACTGAAGACAGCTAGAAAAACAAGCTAAAAATCACATTTAAATGAAAATCCATATTATATGATACACAAATCAATACAGCATTTAAAATTTATAAAACAATATTAGCAACATTGACAAAATAGCAGCCAAAAATTTAAGTTTATTCACACATTCTTCACAACCCCATAACTCATAATATTTCAGCTCCTTAAAATACATATATACATAATGCCTATGGCAGCAACTCCCTCCTAGAGGTTCCTCCTCCTAGAGGTGGAGGAGCACTGGTGAAACCAACCACTCCCTGATGGCAAACAGAGTCTCCATCCCCTTGCAGTTCTTCCTCACATTCAACTCCCCAAATTTCCACACCGGTTTGAAAATTCATTTTGTTGTTGCTGTTAAAGCCCTCATAAAAATGCATCAGCTTTCAGTGCAGATTTATTCTAATATGCATCATTTCATATGCAATTTTGCCTAACAGTCCCAATTTTTGCCTCGTTCATTTTTGTGTTTTGTATTTTCACCAGTTTTTTATTCCGTATATTTTCATACTACTCAAGATGGTCTCTAAGCTGTTAAGAAGATGCAGTTATGCTACAATATATAACAAACAAACAGCAAAACTGGAAAACTGCAAGACAATGCAATAAAATCCTGCCCCACCCCCCTCACCAGCAAAAACGTAGCAGCACATTTTAAAAGCATCTTAAGAGTCAGGGATCCCTTTCCCCTTCAGCATCCTTCTTGTCAAAGCATACACTGACTCACAGTAATAACACTCACCCCAACCAACACATGCATATGCACATGGTATATGCATTTACGTAGACATCACTTGACTGAAGAACTGCAATGCAAAATGCAGAAAAGTGCACCTGAGTGTTTCTCAGTTCATGCACTGTTTCAGAAAGTGCAAATCTGGCAGATTCACCTTTCAACTCTACAATCCTGATTCTATAAATATCACCCCTATCTCTATGAACCAGGAAAAGAGTCTCCTGGCCGCAGCTAAGCATCTGGGCGCATGGCACCTTGGCAGAAGTTCCCAGTTGCAAACATACTTTTGAAGACAAGCAGGCTGAGCCCTTATCCCAGGCATAGGCAAACTCGGCCCTCCAGATGTTTTGGGACTGCAACTCCCATCATCCCTAGCTAATAGGACCAGTGGTCAGGAACGATGGGAACTGTAGTCTCAAAACATCTGGAGGGCTGAGTGTGCCTATGCCTGCCCTATCCCATGATTAGGCCCTTTTCTGATCAGGAGCACCTCTGCCTCGTTTACATTGTGATTCACTTCATTAGCCCCCATTACTGCCTGCAAAGGTCCAGGCAGTGCTTCAGAAACCGCCCCATCCCAGTCAGCAAAGGATTCTAAGGTTCCTACAGCATGTGAAGAGATTTGCATTCATCTAAAACGGCCTTCCCAAGCACTTGAGTGCAAATTGCTCTGGAAATCTTACATGAAATCAGACTCATGCAGCACGTGACTCACAGCCACATTGGATCAGTTATGCAACAATACTGCCCCCTCGTGGGGAAAATGCATTCCTGGGCCTTCCCAAAACAGTTGTCTTGAGAGACTCCCCAAAGTTGGTCTTCTCTCCACTTTTCTTGAAAACAATTCTTGTCTTATGAACATGTTTATTTACCCAGCCTTCACATCAAATTGGGGGATGTATAAAACGAGTAAGTTAATTTTAACCCCACGTTTTGGCTACCCTTTATCTGACCCTGAGCAGCAACTGTTCAATGCTTCTTTTATGTCTTTCTTCCGTCACTCGCTGCTGCTAATCCGCGCTCTCGCGTTCTGCCAAAACAAACCCACATCTTACAATGTTTGTCAGAGGAAAATGGGTGCATGTTACACAAGGAGAGCCACACACAGAGACAGGCCAATTAGCTTGCCCGAATGCATTGATACGATCTGACTTCGGTTACACTGATACCAGTGGAATCAAGTCACTGTAAAAACCAAGAATTTTGACTTAATTGGGCTTTGTTTGTTTTTTAAGGACAACAATCAAAGGGAGCCAACAACATGCCCGACAATATTCAAAATGTTGGAGTAATTACGCAGCTCTCCAGAACAGTAGAAACACATTTCTCTATCCAGATAACGCTGGCATTTCAAACAGAATCTCTGTTACAGCCCAGTTCCTACATTATACACATTGCTATTCAAGCAAACAATTACTGGGGAGCTGGCACATAAGGAGCTTTTCCTGCTCCTTATGTCCCTGTGTTAGACATGGATGTTTACAGGGGTAAAGCCAGGGCTTTTTTTTCCAGCCAGAACTCACCAGAATGCAGTTCTGGCTTCTCTCAGGTGGGTGCCATTGCCATTCTAAGAGAATGAGGGAGGTGTTCATGGTAGAAGGGTGGTGAGTTCTGGTACCTCTTTTTTTCTAGAAAAATAGCACTGGATAAAGCCTATGTGAATAGACTACCCACAAAAGCTTCCTTGGGAGCTAGAAACCTGAGTGCATAGCCTTCTTTGCCTGTGTGCACATTGTACATTTAAAGCACACTCAAAGCACCTTTCCCCCTCCAATATTTCTTTGCACTGTAGTTGCTTAGGAGTTGCTGGGAACTGTAAATCTGTAAGGGTCAAACTACGGTGCCCAGAATTCTTTTGAGGGAAAACATATGCTTCGAAACTGTTTCAAAGGTATACTGTGCACACAGCTCTCAGGAAAGTCCACACACTCAAAAAGTCTACACTGATAGGCCTTTCCCTTGCCTACTGGGGGATGCTGGAAGCTTCATGAGTTTAGGAGTTCAAAGCGGTTTATGGGCCTAAAATCTTGACGTCATCAGCCTTCGCTTAAGCAGCAGAAGCTAGTTGAACAACTCCTTCTCTGGCTAGGATGGCCGGTACAGGAGGAGAAATTGTACAGAGAGGAGCTATGAGACGTTTCTTTTGTTTCTGTGCAGTTTGAATTTCACCTGTACTGGAGAGAAGGCAGTTTTATCATCACAGCCATTTCTCCTCCATTCCTGAATTCACAAGTTAACAAAGTTAAAATAAAATAAGGTTTCCTTTTTGTAACACACTTCCCACAGGAAAAAGGGAATTCTAGAGAAAAACAAAATCACTTAAAGAAAGTGAAACCTTGACCATTAGTTGATTTGTTTCTCAGTTTAGAGGTGGTGTTTAACCAGCTAGCAAGCAAACAAAACTGTCAAGATGCAATCGACAGTTTACTCAGTGATAGCCTTGTCCCAAATAGTCCACACCCAAGTTAGCATGACCCCTGTCCTGAATCAACAGTCTTTGTACTTGCCACATATTGTGAACCTGTGGGTCGGGGTCCTGCTCATTTGATTTTTGCGAGCACCTAGTATTAAAAAAAATCAATAAATCAATCAATGATGATCTGATTTGCTATAGGCCAGGAATGGACAACAGGTGGCCCACAAACGAGGTCTAGGCCCTGGGACAATTTCACCTGGACCTTGGTTATCCAGCCACATTTCATTCGATGTAATGTTATTCGTTTAGAAAATCCAAACCACAGATTTTTCCAGACAGTGTAAGCAGAAAACAAATTCTGATACCATATCAAAACAGTCAAAGAATCAAAACATAATAAAATGTGATAAATAATAAACCAAAGTTTATTCAACCTGCCAAGATAATGCAGTAAATGAGAAATGCCCACAATTTCCTTTGCTAAGAGAGAACAGTTGTTTTCAGAAACTGAACAGCTCTAATGCCGTGGTACTGCTCATGCAGGCCACATGACAAGAGAACTGGAGACTTGCAGTGTTGATGTTGTTGTTTTTTAAAATATGCTTCTTTACAAATGTATCAGTTGAGCATCAGGGAGCAGGCAAACACTGAGGCAGCCAATGCCAGTCTTTAAAGGTGCATCAGTTCCCCACAAAGTTAACAGCGTGACATTGGAGATTCCCTTTCCCCCAGCTGCTTCTCAATTTGGAGAAGATATTTAGTGGGCCAGTAGGCAACCAAAAAAGGTAAACATGCAATGAACAATTCAGCTCACTTGATTTTGTGACGTGTTTGTTGGCCAGATAAAAGTATTGCCCTAATATGGATATTTGACCCCCCCCCCCTCCCTTAGAGGCCATCATGTCTGCCTTTACCTTTTAATTAATTCAGTGGCACACTTGTAGTAAGAAGGAGTGCCCATGATCACATCACTTCATCAATGGCTGTGTCCCGACTCTGATGTCTTTGTGCTTGCCTCTGTTTCACTCTCAGATGCCAAGGCTGTGCTGGAAGAAGCTGCTTCTCCCAAGTGAGCAGAAAGAGGTGCCAGGGTGGCCTCAGACTCATCCCACAACTTGACAATCTGCACACTGTTCTCCTTCTTGGAAAGCCAGAAGGCTGGGTAGAGAGGTTCAGTAAACTTGCACTCGAACTTATGCAAAAGAGTCATGACATCTGAAGCAATGCCGTAAAAGGAGAGGGTGCCCCTGGGGTAATCCAGGTAAACTCCTATCCTGCTGAATCCCTGGACTTTCAATGGTGTCTCCACATCACTATGCCAAGCAGAGAACTCCTTCCCATTCCACTTAACACACCAGGAGAAGTCATTCCCTGAGATGCAGCTGTTGCTTTCGGAACCTTTCCGGTCAATGCTCTTGTTCGTCATGCCAATGTAAACGCCAGCCCCAAATATCTCGACCTCAAAGTAGTAGCGGCTGATGTATAAGCTTTTGCCCGACAGCACCTGGCGCCAGTGCTGAAATCTCTCTGGGTGATCTGGGTACGGGTGCTCCCACGGTGTGGTGTTGGTGACTTTGTGGTTGTCTTCCAAGAGCCTCAAATAGCGATGAGCAGTAACCGGGTCAAACGTCAATGGGCAAATATCTTTGGAGGAACAAGAAATATATCTTATTAGTTTAAAACCACCGTTTTCTTCTCGCTGTTCCCCTCAAAACTCTGCTCAACAAACTGACAGGCTTGTTCTTAAGAGTCTATTCATCTGAAAGATAGTCATGTATATAATTATGCCTTACATTTCAAGAAGTCACTCCTGCTTTTAGGTTCAGGGGCAGTTATGCGGTGCTTGAATGGGATCATGGCGGACACCATTGTTTTGATGCCAGCGTCCTCTGCAAAAAGAAAAGTAACACAACAGCTTAGTTGTAGGAACAACAGAGGAAATGGTCACTGGACTGGATAAGAGAGTTGGTAGATAGGCACTCACCATCTTTAGCAAACTCCTGCAACTTGTCCTTATAGGAAGTTTGTAAAAGTTGCAAAATATGTTCCGTGGACTCTGTGACCACCCTTCGGATCCCTGACAATTTGTCTTTTAGGCCAATGTAGACACTGGGCAACGTGTCGTCTCCTTCGTTCTTCTTGAATTCACAGTATTCCTGTTAATAAATGCCCACATACATACATAAATACCGGTAGGGCCTCTCCAACCAACATATAATCGCCCAACCTCAATGCTACCTCCTCACACAGCAATTAGGCAAAACCAAACAAACCCTACATCCATTGGTGGCAATGGAAGTTGCTTTAAAAACCTAGTTGCAGTGCAAGGGCTGTTTTGTGGGGGGTGAGAAGCCAAGGGTTAACCATTTCCACTCTGGGTGTTTGATTCCCTGCCCCCACCTTTCTCCCACACACAAACCGCATGCAACAATAAATATTTTTAAAACAACTATAGGAGTTGTTATTTAAGCCTAACTGGATTGCTTTTCAGGGGAGTCACAGCTGGGCTGGGCTGGGCTGGGCTTATCCTTCCCTTCCAATGTGCTAAGCAGGAAGATGCTTCTAAAGAGGGATATGCACTTCTTAGCCTGGCCTCACTCCCTGCAACTAACTGCTCTTCTATGGTAGCTACAGAAAAGGAGGCACACATAATGCACATGGTTGGTTCAAGTTATTGCAGCCTAATAACCTTCCTGTTTCTTGACCATCATTGTTATTAATATTTATCTCCACTTTTCTTTTCCAAATCGACTCAAAGGGGCCAAATCCCAGGTCCAGAGACATAGCCCCTGTTTGGCAGGCCAAGACCCATCTCATCTCCCAACCCTGCTTGGGAGGGGGAGCAGGAAGCAACAACTGCTGCAGATCAGGGCCCTGCGGGTACTCCAGGAAGGAGCTGGGCATCAGAACCATCCACAAAACTGCTCAGTCATTGTCTGATGGCTGCTAGGGCAGCAGTTTCATCCTTGCCTCTTTGGCTGGACAGCTCCCCAGCTGATTCAGGTCTCCTGGTCTCAGGCTTGCTCCTGCTGCTTCTGGAAAGTCAGACAGCTCCCCAATCTCATGGTACAAAAGGAGTTTGAGCCAAGAGGCTGAAGGCTGCAGAAATGAAGTACATGCATAGGAGCAGCTTCTCTCACCAGCAGCTTCCGCTCACCCAAATGCACACATTAGCTGCCCATGGAGCAGCAGCTGGTCTCACAAACACGTACACAACACATAGTTTAACGATGGAACTTGCTCACACAGGAGACAGTGATGGCCACCAACTTGGATTGCTTTAAAAGAGCACAGGGCAATTTTGTGGAGGATAGAGCTATCCATGGCCACTTGCCACCGAATGTCAATGTTCTACCTCCACTGTCAAACCTAGTATGTCTCTGTATATCACATGCTGGGAATCACAAGTGGGGGAGGGGTCCTTTGCACTTGGGTCCTGCTTGTGGGCTTCCCAGAGGCATCTGGTTGGCCACTGTGAGAACAGGATGCTGGACTAGAGGGGCCACAGGCTTGGTTGAGCATCTCAGATCACGCAAACACACAGGGGCACGCACAGCTTACAGAAAGAAATGCAGTGAGACAGCAAGGGTTGCATTTCATTAGCATTTCCTTAACCCAAACATTTGACCATTTTAAGTCAGCAACACCAATTGACCGTTTGCCTCTTTGCCACTTAAGGTACCTTCAGAAAGATGATGTCATTCGTGTGTGTGGCCATCTTCTCCAGCCTGCTCTTGCATTCCTCCATCACCACCCGCTTGTTCTCAAGGTGGATCTTTATCCCATTAGCATGATTCACGGCACCACGCTCCTTCTCCTCTAGGAAAGCTAGCACAACAGACTGAGTCTTCTTCACTGCTTGGAGCAGCTCCTCAAACTTCTCTTCCACCAAGGTTTTCACTTCAGATACGGAACTCTGCAGGGGAAGGAAATCACCATCTTTGTTATTGGAAAAGTAACATAGTGCAGTGGTTAGAGGTCCAGTGTGGTGTGGTGGTTAAAGTGTCAGACCAAGTCCTGGAAGTTCAGCAATCAAATCTCCATTCAGCTAAGAAAGTCACTGAGTGGCCTTGGGTCTTGGGCCAGTCACTGTCTCTCATCCTAACCTACCTTAGAGTGTTATTGCAAACATAAAATAGGAAAGGGAAAGAGAACCATGTATACCCCTTGAGCTCTTTGGAGCAAAGGTGGGATATAAATATAATAAGCTGATTGATAAATGTGCCCATATTAATATGAGATGCGAGGGCAAAAGAAAGAAAGAAAACTGTTGAAGGAGAGAAAACAGAAGGCACTGTGAAAATAAATGAGCAACAGAGACAGAGAATATCCCCTTCCTCTAGTAGACAGTCAACTCCTGACAAGACTAGTCTGTCACTAGCTGTCATTCAACTACTTGGCACTGGGAGTGTGCCATACCTGGTCAACATGGAGACAGAATCATCTACATCAGGGGTGGCAAACATACAGTTTTTCAGATGGTGTTGAACTCTAACTCCCATCATCCCCTGCCAATATGATCAATGATTATGAATGATGGTAGCTGGAGTCCAAAAACATCTGAAGGGCCGTAAGTTCCCAACCGCCGAGATAAACCTTCAAGCCGGAGGAGCAACCCACAGAATATTTTACATTCCTCAGGCAACTACCAGGCTGGCAGAAGGGTTACACAGTTAAGAAGCTTTCCAATAAGTGAAAATGAATTGCATTAGTCACTCCTCTATTATTTTAAGGAGGACCAACCCTGTGGGAACCTCCCAGCCACATAGAAATGTTACTCATCTGCTGGATGATATCATCAAGCTTTTGTTTCCACAGCAGATTGAGCCTGCCACTCCTCTTCCACATTGGCCATCAAAGTTGGCACATGTGAGTAACAAGGTAAGGTAAGAAGTGTTTTGGGTCCATAGGAACACTGATCCTACGGCCACAGATTTTGTGGCTATACTTTGAGAAGAATCAAAGAACAAGATGAGCATAAAAGGGGGGAGTGAGAGAAATCAAAATGATTAAAATGCTAAACCACAAACTTTAGTCCCTGTTTTTCCATGATGACAATAGCCATCAACAACACTCAGCATCCTAGGGCCACTACCATGGTCCTTCACATCATGAAGCTATATCTGCAAGCCATCATTTGGATTTCCCAGAGAGTTACGACATCATATGCTCCAGGCATCCTTCCCAAAGCTAGTGCCCTCCAAATGTTTTGGGCTCCAGTTCCAATCATCCCTGACCATTGGCCATGCTGGGAAGGGAGTTGGTATCCAACAACATCCGTAGGGCACCAGGTTACTCCAGGACAATATGAGAAATTGCTGCTGTTGCTAACACTGCCAGCTATGCCTGAGGGGTCCACCAGAGGACATTTTGCCCAGGACGTTTCCAAACCTGGAGCCAGCCCTGGTCCAGATTGTTTTGTGGGGTTACAATCAGTTAGCAAAGTCTAGGAAGATACAGCCTGCTTATAATAAAGAGAGGGCTATGGGAATGCCTTTCTTAATACAGTACAATACTGCCAATTTGAGACCAACCTGAACAGGAACTTAGCTGCAAAGAAAGAGGTGGCCTAGTGAAAATCTTACCACTATAGACTCTGAATTTCTCTGCAGCTTATCAATTGCATTTTCTGCTGACTTCAGTTTCCAGTCATAGCCTGCTTGGAGCTGAATAAGTTCATACTGTGGGTAGATAAAATCAGAGGTTATTGAAAGAGGCAACTCAACATTTTTTAAAAGCTATGAATCAAATGGAAATATCCATTTTCCCTTAAAAGCAATCAATCTGGGATTCATATCCCCTAAGGGCCAAAGTGCACATTACATTAAATGTGCAATCATGGGCTAACAAACTGAGACAGGTAGAGGTGCCGTTGGTCAGTAGGAAAGCTTAGTACCTGATGGGGATGCACTGCCCTTCAATGACAAGGTTTGCAGTTTGGGGTACTCTTGGAACCCAACTTTGCCATGGGATTGTCAGGTGGCAGCTGTGTTTTTGCACAGCTTTGACCAGTGTGCCAGCTGTGCCCTTTCCTGGAGAAATCAGATTGATACTGTCACACATGTTTTGATCGCATCTATTCTAGATGAGATGCCTGCAATGTGCTCCACATGAGGCTGCCTTTGAAAGGTATTCAGAAACTTCAGCTGAGGCAAAATATGGCAGGAACAATGTTAGCCTGTTTTGCTTTCCGAAGCAACATGTTCCTGAAATATACCACATTATTTGGTTCCTCTGAGCCTTTAGGGTGGGGGAGGATCTACTTGTGACTAAGAGCATGTCCACACTGCATGTCCACATGCATTTAGCACCCCCAAAATGCACCTGCATGCAGTATTAAACACATGGCAGCATCCCCATGTCATTCCTCTACCACACCTCCAGTTGATCTAAACTTTCATTCTTCATGGGGACAGATTATGAGCTTAACAAATCCCTTTGGTATTAAATACGAAACATCAAATAATAGTTCTATCCCAGAGAACAGGAATAGACAGAAAAGCCCAAAGCTCACACCTCCTACACAGGTAGTCATAACGGCTATGAATACCTGCCTCTTTCACCCAAACTATGATTCACAGCAATTTCTGGAATTACTGCTACATTATAAAAGCCTTAGGCTGGGAAAGTTTCAATGCAGAATCTGGGACATGGAAACAATCATCCAAATGGGAGGAAATCAGAACTCCTTCATACTTGTTTGCCCAAAACTGCACCCTAATTCATCATTAAGAGCACTGGGCACTCCTTTGAGATTATTGCTGTAGGTCTGTTTACTTTTAAGCTAAATATTTTACAAGGAGCATGTAAAGTCCATGCTTGTTTTTCCCTAAACATCTGAATGAAAGATGCAGCGGCTTATTTTTAACACTGGGTGAAATGTGTGTTCATATTCAGTGGTTTAAATAACACCCACCTTGCATAACTACTGGGGGGGGTGATACGAGTGTGATAGAAAGGGAAAGTGGAAAGGAGGAAGTAATTATTACATTTCTTACATTCTGTCCTTCCTCCCACATAGCCAGCATTTTAACCAGCATTTAAAACCAGCATTTTAAAACCTCAGTTCAGAATACCTTGCAATATCCAATACGCTACAATGGATATTATAACACAAATCATATCAACGGAGGTACTGTAATTATGCTCCACTGCTCCAGTGCCCCATGAGAGTAAATTTCTAAGCTGCTGCCTAATTCAAGATAGTGTGGGAGACCATTTGATCTCAACTGGACAGGAGTTCTATAACTAGGGTGCCACCACTGAGAAAGCCCTACTTCATGCAGTGGTTCCTTGAACCATATACCACTGGGTGCAAGCAGAGTTCAATGCGCACAATTGCCACAACAATGCTAACTATCTCTGAGTGAATGAATCTTAACTTTAATAGCTATTGGTCCCATGATGGTGTCGTATATTGGAAACTCTCACTGCAGCTGAGGATCTTTCCAGTTCAATTTCTACCTCGAGCTTCTATCCGTAGGAATTATGCCTACTGAACTACTGGTTCTCTTGTCCTGTGGCAGCTGCATTTTTGTCTCAGTCCTCACTGAGAGTCAAGACATAAAGCCAAGGGCTGAGCCACAGAGCCAGTCATCTAAACTGCCAGAAATACAGGCATGTGTCAGCATTTGACACTCAGTCATAGCTTCCCAGCATCTGTATCCAAGTGCCAAAAGCTGATCTGTGCCTAATTCTGCATGTGCTGCCAGTGGTGACACAACCAGTTCAGCCCTTAGTAATATAGCAAACTCCCCAGTTGCCCTGGGCTTGGGATAATTGCAAGCAGGCCCCGAGTGTAGATAACACTTGGCAATACCACCCTTTTCTAACAGAAAGCAGGCACACCCCATTTTTGTCCATCCAACTTTTGTCAGATTTCCCCTGAACTGTGATCCCTTCTGTGGGATGGTCTCCTGGGTTTCATAATATGTCAAGCTACATAACCATGAAACCCCAGGCACCCGACATTTGCAGCAAAACCCTAGCATGTTTACTCAGCAGCAAGCTCAGCTGCATTCAGTGAAGCCTGTTCTCCAGTAAGTTTGCAATTCTAAACAATCTTAACATGATATCAAGCAGGAATCCCTCTGGCAGCACTCTGGGCCAGCCACGAACATGTAAAAAGGCTGTGTGCGTATGAATGAGAACTCTAGGCCCCATATTTCCTAGCAAGCCAGTATCCCCTGACATTCCCCCTGAACATTGACAGCGCTCAGAAAGCTACAATTTACCTCCTTTTCTTTCCTGGCTACCCCACAGGTGACAGCCTTATGTCCCTGGTGTCCATCTGCAAGGCACTCCTCACAGACACACGCAAGGTCAGTATGGCAGAACCAACCGAGGTGCCTCTTGTGGACTTCGCAGCTCTGCATGTCAATGTCCTTCATTGGATCCATAAGCTTATGGGTCTGGAGTTTGGCGTTCTCCAAGTGAGGCTTCAAGTGATCCTGACAATAGTTCACCATGCAGGTCAAGCAGGACTTCACCGCCAGCACCTTCTCAGCCAAGCAGAAGTCACAGAGGACCTCTTCTCCCTCTACCGCGTCCCCTTCCCCAATCTTGCCTGGTGGCTCCTCTTTGGGTCCATTTTCAGTCACATTCTCTCCCAGGCCTACTCCATTGCTGGGAACGTGTCCTCTTTCTGGATCTGATGACAGAGAGTCTGCTTCATTTTTCAACCCTACGCTCTCATGCTCTTCCTCGCAGATCTGTGATCCATTTGCCGCATGGATGGAGTCTTCAAGTATCAGTTCCCGTGGCAGTTCTTTGGGACAGCTGGATTCAGAGTCAGCCATTTTATAATATCTCCTGAACAGAGCTGCTTCTCCAACTCCGACAGCTGCTGCCTTCTAAGGTGTTTGCACTGTAGCTACACGCAGCCCAGATATGAAAGAACAGTCACACCTGAACACTCCTCAGCGCCTCAGGATATTAACTCTTTCCTGTCACCTTCCATAAGCTTGAGTTAAATTACGCAGCTTGGCATCCAATAAAATAAGCTGCTGGCGTGTGAATAAGCACCAATCCACAAGTGGCTAGTTATCTTTCTTATTTTCAAAAGGAAGGGGGAGGCCCTATCCAGAAGGGGATGGTGCCTAGTTCAGGAAATACCTGGCATTATTACTCATTCCTTCTCTCAGCTTAACTCTGAGTAATGTATACAGACTGAGAGGCTTTTCTGAAGCCGGAATGTGGCTTGGGAGGCACAAGAAAGAATTGAGCAAGACAGCGATGGGAAACTCTGTGGCTTTCCGGATTTTGCTGAACTCCAGCTCCCATCAGCCCCAGCAATGGGGCAATGGTCAGGGATGAAGGGAGGTAGAGTCCAGCCATACCTGGTCCCCAACCCTGGTGCAAGAACATGCTGCATAATCCTATACATTTCTGCTGAGAATCCCGTTGCATGAAATTGGAAACCAAAAGAAAAAGGCACAGCACAAGAATGATTCAAATTAATATGGCAATATGTGGGGGGTTGGGGGGGGGAGACTGTCAAAGCAAATAAAAGCATCCAAACAAGAAAATGTGGAGGACAACTCTTATGGACAGTTCTATGGGTTCAGGCAGCACAATCTCTTGGAAGCAAGCCCCACTGAACTTGATGAACTGTGTGAGACTTTGTTTAGGCTAACATGCTCAGGGATAGACTGCTAGTTGATCATTCAATGCTACCCAACAGGTTTGGAGATTGATTGTACGTGGTTCGAGAAGCCAATGAAGAGGAGGGCTTGGGGTGAGGAATCAGAAAGATACAAGGACCTGAGAAGGAACTTCATCAAGATTCTGAATATTCAGGTTGCATATTGTACGTTCTCTGGGCAATGTGCACATTCTCTCATCATTATGCATAGTCTCCAAGAAACATGCCTTTTTTCTATCTCCAGTTCAGAAGCTAGCAATGTGAAGGCATTGGGCTGCTTGTCAATCACAGCTTAATCTTACAAGACCCACAACATACCCTTCCCAGATCAGCTGATGGAGTGTAGGGCTCCAGAAAATACTTTTTTCCATTCCATCCTCTTTTTCATCCCTCTCAGCTGTTTTCCACTTAGCTGCACAACACAAGCAAAATTGTAGGGAGAGGAAAGTTTTAAATCCTGCCTCCCACCCCCCTGATGTAAATTGCCCCTCCTGCCATGCTGCTATTAAGCTTAGGGGAAAACTCGAAAGCAGCATGGGGGGGTCAATCATCATTAGAATTGCAGTGGAGGGAAGAGTTAACCACCTGTGCTGGTCCCGTGGGTTACCAGAGAGGCGAGGTCCAAGTACGGTCCGTGGTCAAAGATGCAACGTGGAGGCAGTCCGTAGTAGCTGAAGCTGGGTGCAGGGCAGGGAGTCGGGTGAAGTCAGGAACAGGCATGAAAGCAGGGAGTCAGGGCGGGTCAGGAGCTCAGGCAGGAACTAGCAACCAACAATGCTGCTCCCACAACTTGGGACTGGGGCTGGCCGGCTTTTATCTGCCCTGAGGCATAGGGTGGCCCCAATCCTCTGGTGACTCGCCTCTCCTGGCCTGGAGGCTAGCACTCTTCCTGTGGGAATTTAGTTCCCTCCGCCTCTCTGCCCTGAGCCTCTGCAGCTCAGGAGCAGCTGGAGGGTTACCGGACCCAGAGGCAACCTCACCTTCCTCTGACGGGGCTGAGAGTGGAGCACCTGCAGGCAATGGGTCCTCCATCACCTCAGGAGCCAGAGCAGACTCAGTTGATGCCTGCACCTGAGGATCCAGCACAGGTGAGAACCCTTCAGGCTCATGCCCCAGCCCCGGCTCAGCTGGTTCTGGAGGCGGGGAATCCTGTGCAGGCTGGGATCACTCAGGTTCAGCATCCGAGTCCGAATCCCAGGCCATCACACCACCTGAGGAAGGGTTGCTCAGCAGAGAAAAGAGGGCTGGGAGAGCTTTCAATAAGCAGAAACTGAGTGTTCTTGTTACACCATTTGGGTTTGCCTTAAGGAACCAAGAGACCCTGCAGCCTCCATGCCTCAAAGCCCTGTTTCTCCTACTGGTCCCCTTCACCCTCTCTATGCTCCCCTGCCTTCTGCAGCAAACAGGAGTTCAGTTTGTGTTCCCCACAACAGATGGGAAAGAGAGGGTGGGCAAAGGGATCTGAGGGAGGGCTATGGGGCAGGGAGCCAACCAGCTGGATAGTCTTCCTGCTGCCTCAAGACATTTAAAGGATTCCCATATGAAGACATGACAAATATTGATTTAGGTGCATTGTTGCTTAGGAAAAATCCAAACATTGTGGCCCCAGTTCGCCATGTATTCTTAACGAAACCTGTTTTTTGAACCAGGTTTTTGCCTATACAGTTTCTTAAGATTACAGAAGACCTCATCTTTCAAGGTGAGTGCATTAATAAAGCTTGATTATGTTATTTGCTATGCTGAGTCAAATGTATGATGGCAGGTATAGAGCAGATAAATAGGTGACTGCCCAAGGAAAGTAGGGTTGACAAGCACCGCCTATCAGCTGGTGCTTGGTGCTTGCAAAGCCTTTTGCATTCTCAGTTCACGTGGGACATTGCTGAAGGTTAACTGGCCTGGCTGATACCCCACATGGACTGTGCATGTGCTCTAAAGATAATGTCCCTACATTTGCTACAGGATGCAGGAGTTCCTTGACATATTAGTTGACATGGAAAGAAAGTCTGAAAACCAGGCCCATGGGGTTGCCAGTTTGCAACTCAGACCTTTCAACCATCTTGAGAAGCTATGTTTTCTGGATAGAGAATAAGTCACACACAACAGAGGTGGGATTTCCCAGAGTAATTTTGTTAGCTAATGTGACCACTGAACCCTGGGCAGAAATTTCAGGAGGATCATACAAACACTGCCAAAATGGGGCAGAACTAACCATGTCGCAATGCTCAGAGCACAATATGTAACTGCTGACAAGCTATTTTTCACATACAAACATACAGTAAGTACCTGTTCTATGAGACTGACTGCTGTGCAAATGATCGTTATAAGCATATCAGAAAGTCTTGATCAGGCATCCTCAACCTCAACCCTCCAGATGTTTTGAGACTACAATTCCCATCATCTCTGACCACTGGTCCTGCTAGCTAGAGATCATGGGAGTTGTAGGCCAAAAACATCTTGAGGGCCAAGGATGAGGAAGCCTGGTCTTGATGGCTTATCACCTGTGATGCTGTCACCATGAGTAATGAAAGTTCTCCCCATGCTCCATTTCGACAGTAGTTTGTGCCTTTGAAATGTCTGCCTGAACACTCCATCACTGCACCACTCAAACTGAAGCACATATGCAGTCTTTTAAAAACAAGGGTGTCCTTCCTTTGTAGCACTTGAGCATGCACATTTCCTGATAATAATAAAAAAAGAGGTGGAGGCAGAAGCACCCAGTTGGACTGGACGTTTCCACCACCACCACCAAGAAAACTGGTATAAATCAAAGATGGAGTATTGCAGATTCTACTTGCGCTGCTTTAACACTGAAAGCAAAATCTGGATTTTATTGTCATCTGGAATGACTCCCAGATTTAAATGCCTCTTCCTGCTCCATTGCAAAATGGGGAAGCCTACATCTTCCTTATTGCTAGTAAAAGAAGTCCTGTCACATGAGGCAAAACACACCAAGGCAATACTTTCCAGCAGTTCACATAAAACCCCAAATCCATCAAAGCTTGCAAAAATTTGAATCCTGTTTATAAGCAGAGGGAAAACATTAATCTCTAGCTTTCTTGTTTTGTACCCATTAAACTGTAATGCAAGGTGACATTGTTTCTGCTAGAAGTTCTGGTCTTGATGTAAGAGTATATTATATCCAACAGGATAAAACCTAACGAGATAATGATGGCTGTCAAAGGCAGTATGCCTCAATACTGGCTGCTGCAGGTCACACATGAGGAGGGAGCTGTTGGGCTCATGTTGTACTTACAGGCTTCCTGACAGGCCTCTGGTTGGCCATGGTGAGAACAGGATTCTGGACTAGATGGGTCTTTGGCAGGATTAATGGGGCTCTTATTCTCTTGGGGAGAAGATGAAGCAAGAGTCATTCAATTGAGACATTAAATCTGCTTTTGGCAAAGATGGGAATTAACAGCACATTTTCTTGATGTAGCAGACCCTCCACTCTTAGATGTCTTTAAAGTATAACTGGACACCATCTAGTTGAAATCAATATATTCTTGCTGTGTTTAAAAAAAAGGGATGCATTGAATTTCTGTCACCTGTTATTCAGAAGGTCTGTACCACCTTCTTTTTGACTGGACTGTCTCTGGGGATCAAGACCATTTGGTGCAAACTGAAATAAAAAGATTTGACAAGGGACTCTGGTGCAGCCATGTCCTAGCATCACAGAGGTCTTGTTTAGATTTAAAATCTGTCATCACAACAAGTGTGGAAATGCTGTATAATATGCATGTAATACATAGAAGCATAGGAAGCCGTCTTACATCAAGTCACACTTTTTGTTTATCTAGCTCAGTACTGCCTCCAACAAGGGACGCGGATGGGGCTGTGATTAAATCACAGAGCCTAGGGCTTGCTGATCAGAAGGTCGGTGGTTTGAATCCCCATGACGGGGTGAGCTCCTATCACTCTGTCCTAGCTCCTGCCAACCTAGCAGTTCGAAAGTACATCAAAGTGCAAGTAGATAAATAGGTACCGCTCCAGCAGGAAGGTAAATGGCGTTTCCGTGCGCTGCTCTGGTTCGCCAGAAGTGGCTTAGTCATGCTGGCCACATGACCCAGAAGCTGTATGCCGGCTCCCTCGGCCAATAAAGAGAGATGAGTGCTGCAATTCCAGAGTCGGCCACGACTGGACCTAATGGGTCAGGGGTCCCTTTACCTTTACCTTACTGCCTCCAACAGCAACAGGAAACTAGATCTGGTGACAGTGCAGCCCAAACTCTTCCTTTGTACCCCAGGCTTTGCACCCCCAGTATACTGAGGGACTTTTAAAGAGTAAGAAGCTTTATCTCCAATAAAGGCTTTATTTAAAGATATGATCACAGAGGTTTAAATTGCAGAAAACTCTTTAACTGCTGTCTTTCAAGATGGTCTCATAATGCCAAGATTGGAGATACTCCACAGCCTGCTGCTTTTCATTGTCAAACAGCAGGCAGATGCTTATCTCTCTGACCTTAGCACTTAACACCACAGCACTAGACTGGAGATAAGCCTATCCCGAATTTTAGTGCTGTGGCATTCAGTTCTAAGATCAGAGATACCTCATCTCTGATCTTAGCACTTACTGCTTAGATCAGAGATAACATATCTTCACGCCTAATGTCATAACATTAGGTTCCTGGGCATGGTTTGCGTCAATGTAGTCAACACCTATACATGCCCCTTCCCTGTATAAGAAGCATACTAATCTTATGTTGTGGGATTGGCAAGGGAGAACTGGAAACCCATATTCTTTCTTAATTTCTGGTGGATTCTTGCTTCCCTCCTGCAGTGTAGGTGATTGACTGATTGATAAGATTTCTTACCTGCCCTTCTCCATAAGGCCCCAGTGCAGCTTATAGAAAATGCAAAGATATAAACAGATAAAAATCATACAGTTATGAAATATATAAAATACACAAAAATCATTCCAAATGGAATGGAACCATGCAAATTCAGCAAGAGAGTTGGGTGTGACAAAACAAACACAAATGATCTTGGGCTGCTGCTTAGCAATGGGCTTCTAGCTGCTAAGGAGTTAAGGCAAGGGCTGGAACCCAGTACAGAGCTAGATGCTTAGGCAATTAAAATCAATAGGCTGAGGTAACTTGGCTCTGAACAAGATTGTGACAGAATACAAAAACCCATATCATCATAAGAACTTTATATTGAGAAATCACAAAAATCCTTCTCTGTTTACCACGGGGAATGCTTTTATTGATCATGCCTTTCAAACGGAAATGAAATGAAGTACAGATTTGTTTCAGTATGTTTTCCAAAACCACTATGAACTGGATTTTTAAAAATTGTACTATCTTACTTCAAAATAAATTCCATATTTCCCCTTTCATCCCATTATAATAACAACTTTCGTTTCATTTTTTCAGAGTCCACATCAAATGAACAAAAAACTTGCCAACTGGAGTGGTTACTGTTATTTTTTTACACTCAATTTTTTATTTTAATTGTGTGTGTGTGTGTATGTGTTCCACAATATTTATTCAGATTTACAACAATCATGAAATAATTTTATAATTACATTGTACCAAACAGTATATATATATATGGTTCAGTGTCTTCTTGAACTTTCTTACATCAATACATAAAAAGATGTCCCGTTATTCAATAAAAATATGAAAAGGGTGTTAGTTAACTTTACCATGTGGGGCCACCACTAAGATCCTGAAAATATAGTAAGTAGCAGTCAATGTAGTAGGAAGAACTGCTGAGCCATCCTCCTGACACCAAGGTTACTACAGCTTATGACTGGGGCAGGGCAAGGCAGTAGCCTGGGTCGTAGGAAGCAGGGCAGGCAGATTGCCACCCTGAGTGTCATCCCGGGGGTGTGACAAAATCCCCTCCGGGCGGATCGCCGCCACACCAATCACCCCCTGGATGGCTCGCCCCACCCCGGGTGCACAACATGTGCAGTGCTCTGGGTGCCTGAGTGGCTAGCTCCATCGCTGGTAGTAGCAAGGACACACCTGCAGGGACACACCAATGGAGCCAATCTGGTGTTTCCTCTGATGGGTCCACACAGCCCTGATGACACCCATTGCCCTTCCACATCCTATCCCCACCCAGGTAGTAATGCCAGCATTAGGAGGTCATCTCCATGGCTCTGCCCCACCACTACGGCTGCAGCAATCTTTTATTCTCTTCAGCGTTATTTTGACTTATTAGTCGCTCACTACAAAAGAGTCTCTAAGCAACTTGCAAAAAATGAAGAGCCAAAGGCATAGCATAAAAAAGGAATACATTACAGTAAAACCATCATAGTGGTAAACAGACACAGCAAAACAGCAAAACTTCAGCGGCAGAAAATAGTTAATAAAGAGCAGAATATTTATCATAGTCCATCAAATGTCTGGGGTTTTTATGTGATGCAGAAAGGATTTTAATGATGGTTCCATTGGGTAAAATGCTGGGGTTCTTATTTTTCCTCCACTTGCATTATATGAGCAGCTGTTAAAAGATGTACAACATCACCATCCCTCTGTCCTCTAATAAAGCTAAATCTTTCACATAACCAACCAAATAACGTAAGTACTATTTGGCAATAGATTGTGTCTGCTGGCAATTCACTTTATTTTTTCTTACTATGACTGACCAAAAGCTTCTTGCCATTGAGTAAGACCAAAATATATGATCCAGGCCTGCATTTAATGCCTTATGTCTCCAGGAGATACTGCTTGTGATTCTGGAAGACTGCCACCCTCCACCACCCTGATACGGTCTGAAGAAATGAGATCTAGTTCTCCACAAAGTTGTCCTTTTTATTAAGCCTCATGCTAACTTATCCAATGGCCATTGGGGGTCAGTAGTCAGCAATCTCCCTGACATATTGCTTACCAGCCACCATAAAAACACAAATTGCCCTCCTAGGGTGTTCTGGATGAGCTGTTTATTGAACATCCATCTTGATTTGTTTGTAGGAAGGTTATGTAATAGTGTGGTGCTGCTCAGCCACGGCAGAGCTCAGTGGTGGGCTAGGCCAGCCAACCAGCCAAGTCTTAGGGAGCAGAATCCAAATACAAGGTTCAGGCGGGTGGCGCTGCGGGTTAAACCACAGAGCCTAGGGCTTGCCGATCAGGTCGGTGGTTCAAATCCCCGCGATGGGGTGAGCTCCGGTTGCTCGGTCCCTGCTCCTGCCAACCTAGCAGTTCGAAAGCACGTCAACGTGCAAGTAGATAAATAGGTACCGCTCTGGCAGGAAGGTAAATGGTGTTTCCGTGTGCTGCTCTGGTTCTCCAGAAGCGGCTTAGTCATGCTGGCCACATGACCCAGAAGCTGTACGTCGGTTCCCTTGGCCAATAAAGCGAGATGAGCACCGCAACCCCAGAGTCGTCCATGACTGGACCTAATGGTCAGGGGTCCCTTTACCCTTTAAGGTCAGGAATATCTCAGTTCATGTGCTCAGACAGTCCGGGGGGTCAAGAAAGCTGAGAGTCATGAAAAGCAAGAAGCAGCAAGGTTAGGCCAGGAACTACAAATGTTGTTTCCAGCAATTGACTGAGGCTGGAAACCCTGCTTAAGAAAGCTGGAGCCAGCTGGTTCACATCAGGAGCAAGAAGGCTGATCAGCAGTAGGTGGAGTCACTCTGACTTCTGCTCCTTCAGGCTGCTGCTCAGCAGGTGAAGCCAGTTCCTGGCCCATGACAGGTTAGATGGTTTCGCAGTTATCCCCCACTGGTATTTAAGGTGAACCAATACTAATAATACCCTTGAATGGATCTGTCCTCCATGAATTGTTTGATCCACTTTCAAAACCATCTAAAGGGGCACCTTGATGCAGTTCGTCAGGGACTGGTACGACTCCAAAGAATCTGTGAAAGAGGCAGGGGACCAGGGGAGGGACCCAGGAGAGGAGGCCAAGGATTTATGGGGTTTGATGCCGCCTGCAAAACAGGAGCCAGGGAGGAAGAAGAGTCCAGACAGTCTGAGGCATAGGAAGGCATGCAAGAGGAAAAAGGGAAGGAGGATAAAGCAAGGTGGTGAGTGGAGGGAGGGAGGGAGGGAAGGACACACAAAGGCAGGCAGACAGATGGACCAACAGAGGAGGAATAGGAGAGGAGGAAGAGGAGCAGAGCAGACCCCAATGACCGCGAAGGAAGGCACTGGTGGAATGTGAAAGTTGACGAAAAGCAAACTTTTTGAGTTTCTTGTCCATGGTCTCTCCCAGCTACAGAAGCACCAATTCAGCTCCTTGCCAAGGGTGCAAAGGAGCCTAGGTACACCTCTGCTTAGAACCCTGTACATTCAGGTTCCACATCACAGAGGGACCCTGTTGGGAATTTCCATTCCACCTTTAGTTGCAGATATGGAACTGTTGTGTGTCACATGTCTGTTTACATTCCAGCACAGTTTGCTGGGAACATCCGTTGTGTATAGCCTTTGCTTTTGACTCTCTCTCTCTGAGGAGACAAAAGAGAGACGACATGTTTTCTTTGTCCTTGATTTATGCTTAATAAATCTGTAGCTTACATAGAGAGAGCAGCATCTCTTCACACCTTCCCCCAATGCGTGAGCAGCCAGAGGCTGGGGTTTGCAGAGGGCTGGATGGGTAGGTGGGTGGGTAATAATAATAATAATAATAATAATAATAATAATAATACTTTATTATTTATACCCCGCCCATCTGGCTGGGCTTCCCCAGCCACTTTGGGCGGCTTCCAAAAAAATATTAAAATACTGTAATGCATCAAACATTAAAAGCTACCCTAAACAGAGCAGCCTTCAGATGTCTTCTAAAAGTCTGGTAGTTTTTGTTCTCTTTGACATCTGGTGGGAGGGCGATCCACAGGGAGGGTGCCACTACCGAGAAGGCCCTCTGCCTGGTTCCCTGTAACTTGGCCTCTCGCAGTGAGGGAACCGCCAGAAGGCCCTCGGTGCTGGACCTCAGTGTCCGGGTAGAACGATGGCAGTGGAGACGCTCCTTCAGGTATACTGGACCAAGGCCGTTTAGGGCTTTAAAGGTTAGCACCAACACTTTGAATTGTGCTCGGAAACGTGCTGGGAGCCAAATGTAGGTCTTTCAAGACCGGCGTTATATGGTCTCGGCGGCCGCTCTCAGTCACCAGTCTAGCTGCCGCATTCTGGATTAGTTGTAGTTTCCGGGTCACCTTCAAAGGTAGCCCCACATAGAGCACATTGCAGTAGTCCAAGCAGGAGATAACTAGAGCATGCACCACTCTGGTCTCTGGTGAGACAGTCCGCAGGCAGATAGGGTCTCAGCCTACGTACCAGATGGAGCTGGTAAACACAGCCCTGGACACAGATTTGACCTGTGCCTCCATGGACAGCTGTGAGTCCAAAATGACTCCCAGGCTGCGCACCTGGTCCTTCAGGGGCACAGTTACCCCATTCAGGACCAGGGAATCCTCCACACCTGCCCACCTCCTGTCCCCCAAAAACAGTACTTCTGTCTTGTCAGGATTCAACCTCAGTCCATTAGCCGCCATCCATCCTCCAACCGCCTCCAGACACTCACACAGGACCTTCACCGCCTTCACTGGTTCTGATTTAAAAGAGAGGTAGAGCTGGGTATCATCCGCATACTGATGAACACCCAGCCCAAACCTCCTGATGATCTCTCCCAGCGGCTGCATGTAAATGTTGAAAAGCATGGGGGGAGGACAGAACCCTGAGGCACCCCACAAGTGAGAGCCCAGGGGTCTGAACACTCATCCCCCACCACCACTTTCTGAACACGGCCCAGGAGGAAGGAGCGAACCACTGTATGACAGTGCCCCCAGCTCCCAGCCCCTCAAGACGGTCCAGAAGGATGTTATGGTCGATGGTATCAAACACCGCTGAGAGATCCAGCAGAACTAGGAAACAGCTCTCACCTTTGTCCCTAGCCCGCCGGAGATCATCAACCAGTGCGACCAAGGCAGTTTCAGTCCCATGATGAGGCCTGAATCCCGACTGGAAGGGATCCAAATGGTCCGCTTCTTCCAGGCGTGCCTGGAGTTGTTCAGCAACCACTCGCTCAATCACCTTGCCCAAGAATGGAAGATTTGAGACTGGGCGATAGTTGGCCATCGTAGCCGCATCTAAAGATGGTTTTTTAAGAAGCGGTTTAATAACCGCCTCTTTCAGCGGGTCTGGGAAGGCTCCCTCACGGAGGGAAGCATTCACCACCCCACGAAGCCCCTCGCCCAGTCCTTCCCGGCTAGCTTTTATAAGCCAACATGGGCAAGGATCCAGGAGACAGGTGGTTGGTTTCACTCGTCCAAGCAGCCTGTCCACATCCTCAGAGGTAACAGATTGGAACTGATCCCACACAACTTGACTAGACAGGACTCTAGCACTCTCCCACCCCGGCCCTGCTCCCACAGTGGAGTCTACTTCTTCCCGAATCTGAGCGATTTTATCTGCAAAAAACTTTGCAAAATAATTGCAGGAGATCATGTGGCCCGTACTGGGCCCTGATGTCGCAGGTGGTTCCGCTAAATTGTGAACCACCTGAAAAAGTCTCCTGCTGCTGTTTTCTGCAGATGCAAAAGAGGTGGTGAAGAAGGTCTTCTTTGCCGTCACTATGGCCACTTGGTAGGCTCGACGTTGAGCTCTAACCTGTGTCCGGTCAGATTTGGAATAAGTTATCCGCCACCAGCGCTCTAGCCATCTCAACAATTGTTTCATTGCCCTCAGCTCCGAAGAAAACCACGGGGCTATCCAGGCTCCATGCAATCGGAGAGGGCGCTTCGGAGCCAAACAGGCAATAGCCCTGATTAGCTCCACATTCCAGCAGGCCACCAGGGAATCAGCTGAAAGGCCATCAACATGGGATAAAGCATCCCCTACCACTCTCTGGAAACCATTTGGATCCATTAAGTGGCGGGGGCGGACCATCCGAATCGGTCCCACCTCCCTGCAGAGGGGATGGGTCGCAGAGAAGTCCAGTTGCACCAGGAAGTGATCTGACCATGGCACTTCTTTCGTTTCGCTTTTACTTAGTGTCAGATCACCAACATCCATAGAGGTAAACACCAGGCTATGGGTTGGGCCAGACTTATTCAGGGACAGCCCCATGGAGGCCATGCTTTCCACGAAGTCCCGAGCGGCCCCTTGTAAGGTCATGTCGGCATGGATGTTAAAATCCCCTAGGACAACCAAACTAGGTGTCTCCAGGAGAACATCTGCCACGACCTGAAGCAGCTCGGGCAGGGAATCCTTGGTGTAGCAGGGAGGTCAGTACACCAAAAGGAATCCTGTACTGCCCCTATTGCCCAACTTCCAGAACATGCACTCGGAAAACTGGGTCTTCCCAATAGGACGCCTGGTGCAAACGAATGACTTCCTAAAAATCACTGCAACCCCCCCTCCCCGCCCACATGGCCTGGGTTGCTGTGCGTAAGAGAAACCTGGTGGACAAACAACGGCAAGGGCAGGCCCATCTGCTTCATCCAACCAAGTCTCTGTTACACATGCCAGGTCAAGTCCTCCATCCATGATCAAGTCATGGATGGCAGTGGTCTTATGAATCATTGACCTGGCATTGCACAGCAGCACCTTCAGGTCACGTGGGTATCCCTTGCTGATTCTAGTATCCATCCGGAGCTATTCTCTCTTCCTCCATGTAATTCATGTAAGAATTACAGGGAGGAGAACAGAGAGGATACAGAAATGATATCCAGGTAGGACAGTGATGGGCAAACCTGTGGTCCTCTTTGTGTTGTTGGGCTACAGCTCCCATCACTATTGCCAATTGACTCTACTGGCTGGGGCTCATGGGAACTGAAGTCCAAAAACGTATCAAGAAGCACAGATTTCCCCATCCCGGTCTAGTATTATGAGAGGAAGAGGGAAAAATACCTCTAATCAGTTTCTGTGCTCCATGCATAATTTTTAAACCACTACCACACCATATCCCCCCTTTGGTTTTCTTTCTTTTTATTTTTAAAGTTCCAAATATTGGATAGTCTTTCCCCATAAGAAATATCTTCCAACCCCATTGTCATTTTTTCCCATTTCTGTACCTTTTCCAACTCCACTTATATCCTTTTTTCAGAATATGGCTAGAACCACATGCAATTTCCAGAATGAAGTCAACTATCATTTTTATAAAGACATTACTGGCAGTATTATTTCCATTTCCTCTCCTCATAATTCCTGGCATCAAATGTGCCTCTTTTACTGCTGCCAGACACTGATTTTATATTTTCACTGAGCAGCAGTGGCTCTAGGAGATAGGAACCTTTTTTTTTGTGGGGTGGTGGGCGGGGGGGGAGGAGTTGTTACTATTTTAAAACAATTGGGAATCAAAAATCTTTGGCAATGTACTACAAGTCACCCAGAGATTTGTCACTGGATCACAATCTGCCTTCTATCTGCCCCTGCCATAAACCCAATCATCCTAGGCATTGGCCTCACAGTTTGGCAAATTTGCAACTTACATAGCATGCTCTGTGTTCTTTGCAAAAGAACCACTAGGTGTCACTGGAAGGTCAAGTAAAGAAAATTGAGATCTTTAAATATTCTTAGAAGGTTGCAAGTATTATTCAGATCCCTGGAAGAAGAGCGCTGCAAGGACAGAACTCAAAAGAAACATTTTTAAATACAGTGGTACCTCGGGTTACATACGCTTCAGGTTACATACGCTTCAGGTTACAGACTCCGCTAACCCAGAAATAGTACCTCGGGTTAAGAACTTTCCTTCAGGATGAGAACAGAAATCGTGCTCCGGCGGCACGCGGCAACAGGAGGCCCCATTAGCTAAAGTGGTGCTTCAGGTTAAGAACAGTTTCAGGTTAAGAACGGACCTCTGGAACGAATTAAGTACGTAACCAGAGGTACCACTGTACTCAAATTGTAGCAAAGGCAGTCCAGGTCCCAATTGTTTGTGCCAGCCCTCTCTTAGCTACTGTTTTTAGAAGGCAATGGGCAGCATGGCTTGGCAAAAACTGGGGGCTGAGGGCCACTTTATGGATTTCTTTAAAGCCCTACCTATATTTTCCTCCATAAACTTACCACTGTTGATCCAAACAGTACTTGATATCCCCCAGGCATGATTCTGCAAGTTTAATGAAGGAAGAATAACAAATAAAGCATCCCTTTGGGATTTAAGACAATATTAAGGGCATAAAATGAGCCCTGGTGGATCAAAACAGAATCCCATCAAGTCTAGCATCCTGTTTTCACAGATGCCCACAACAGGACATGAGGGCCACAGCGCTCTTTTTTAATCTTACTTTTTAATGCATTTGAGGCAAAATGGCAATCTGTTGGTGGATGATTACGAGTGACCACAATGCACAAAGTCTATCCTCCCCGCCCCACCTTGTTAGCGCTAGTCCTAGTACTGTTGCTCACTACACATGTAGCCTGCTGTATAACCCCAGACAGCCATGAGCAAGGCTGCCATTCATTTCCCAAAGCAAGTTGTGTAAAAATGCAACAGCTGTTGTTGTATACTAACAATGAATCCTTATGTATGTTCAAAAGTAAGCTCTGTTGAGTGTCACAGATTCCCAATCCCTGTTCTTTAGGATTGTAGGGAAAGAGGCATTCATGCTCTCTAAGTAGAAAAGAATACTGTGCAGCAGTCTATGGCTCTCTTAGGAGATTTGGTCTTCAGATTAGTCCTAATTCCTCTCAGCTGGGCATCCATGCATTCCCCAAGGCTCCACACAAATAAACTATCTGAGAGCTTTCTTTCTTTTAGGTTAACTTTCTTAAAAAGAATGGTTTCTGCGGTACGTCATGGCTGAGACCTTTACCAAGAATATATACATATATAATCTTCCTCTCTTGGCTCGTTGGTTTCTGTTTTCCTTTCTTTTCTCCCCTAGATAAAATTGTCTCCTCTACAAATTGACCTTTCAGGACACAGCTCAAAAAAGTCCAACAGGATAAACAGGAAAAGCCACCACCCCCTCCCATCTCTGTCTCCGTTGACATAGTTTCGGTCTAGTTCTTGGTGTCAAAGAAGTTATTCACCTCGGCCATCAATTTGCAGGCCCCATGCAAGAGGCGGGAGGGGGGAAGGCAGGGAGGCCGAGGGTCTGCAGGAAGGCAAGCTTCAGACTTTGAGGCCTTCGTGTAAAACAAGACTTCTCTGTGTTTTCCCTGAGAGTGTGTACACATCCTGTCAGGCGATACTCACTCCTGCCAGGCCTGCGCACACGAAAAGGCCACCAAGAGGAGGCAAGAGCTATCCAATGGCAAATTCCACCATTTAATTGAGAGGTAAAGGGCTCGAGGTATTTATGTCCCTCCAGACGTTCGGTAGGAGCCATGCTGCCACTCCACATATCACGCAGTCCGCCTGTGAGAAGAGGATTCAATTAACTGCACCGCTGACTGTCAAGGTAACAGCAAACAAACGTGGAAGGAATGATGCCCAAACATCCCTACAGCCCGGCAGTCCCGATTCTAACTAGCTAGGCCTTCACCACTTGCAGAGTTGGCTTTTGTGTCTGACAGAGAAATTCCAGAAAATGCTTTCCATGTCAAATGCCCGTTAGCTGACAGCCTCCCTGAAGTGATGAAGTAGAATAGCCAAAGGCACTTTGGGTTGCTTATAATAAAAATATGTAACACATGCATAACGTAGCAAAGCTGACATATGGCCAATTTTAGTTTATGTACAACCACTCCCCTATTGGATTGTTCCAACATTTGTGGGGGGGGGGTAAGCAGGACTGATGATCAATGACTGTACTCCTAAGCTTTTAAGACAGAATATGAGGGTTTTTGTTGTTTCTCGTCGTTGCCTTCTCCCCACTTTCCTGAGCAGTGAGAAATTCCAAGGCCTGCATGGTTCCAGTTTTGGTTTCCTTGGGAGCTAACCAAGCAGAAGAAGCTCCCTGCATGGGGTAGAGTCGCTACTCTAGCTTCCCAGCAGGTTGGCCCCCATTGCTTACTGAGAGAGAGAGGGGTGAGGCAGCTGGGAGGTTGGTGTGGTGCGAAAACACCAGCAGAGCCAATCTGGCACTTCTGCCGGCATGTTTGCACTGTGCTGACCTCCCTGCTGCCTTGCCCTCCCCTACCAGCGAGCAGTAATGACCTACTGGCTGGAAGGAAGGAGGGATGGGAAATGAAAGAAAACAAATAAATTTGTTGTTGCTGTAATATTTGCCTTGTTTACGCTTGTGTACGCTTATAGAAGTGGAGCAGAAGTGGAGGCAAGCAAGGGGCTAGAATTGCTACCCCACATCAGGCCCACAGAGAAAGGCACCAGGTATGCCATAAATTCCCTACATCTATCCTTGTAGAAGTTATATTCATGTTTCACAGTCATAGTACGTACTTCGTTCCTTACAGTAGATTAAGGAATTAAGATCATAGACACATTCAGAAATAGCTTGTAGCACAACCTTCATGGAATATTGTCACTTCAGAATGCAGGGGTGGGACCATATGAGTGAATGCTTAATCACCAATGCCCTATTTATGATTTGGTTTGTTTTATTAAGAAATTTTTAAATTGCCTTTCAGGGCACTTTACTCTCCCAAGGCAGTGTAAAAAAAGAACAACCCACAAAAACATAAAATATACAAAGGGCAGCATGAGCATTGAATCACATGGTATTATAGGATGATTGACAGGTAGGTGGCACTACCAACATGTCAGAAATGATTCATGGAAGGTAGGTGAGTTCTGGATCTGCCTGCTGGTCGGGTCCATTGCTTCACTCATGTCTAAAACCATCAGATTAAAGTCCTATTACACCCCCTTAAAATAAACAAAATTTGGTGGGTAGGTAGCTCCACTCCACACATCCCATAATAATCATAACTTTTTATTTTTTTAAAGTGGATCTTTCTTCTTCTTTTGCAAAGCAATAACATTCATGCCTTCAACATATAGCAGTCACTCTGTCAGCATGCAGAAGCAGAGAATTGTCCAGAAATACAGGGATGTTTTAGAATAACCACATGTGGAGCGAAAAAAAGGGTGCCCCAGCATTCTTTCTCCAATATCTCACCCTCTTTAACCTGATTTGAAACCTGGGTTTTCCACAGTCCCACACTTCAGTATCTTCTTACAGACCTTACTTCTCATTGCCATCACAACCAGGCAGCTGGCCCGCAAGAGCAGCCTAGTCAGAAAACCCCATAGAGCCCTAGCCCTAATTAAGGAGAGAAGCACCAAACTTCCTAAAACCTGTAACCTAAGGGAGGGCCCCCATGATTGACACAGCAGTCACAATTCTGGAAATTCAGAATTAGCAGAGACCCAGCGTGGTGCAGTAGGGTAGAGTATAGGACTCGAAACAGACTCAGGTTCCAATCTATACCACAAAGCTCACTGTGTGTCCTTGGGGAGACATCACTACCTTACAGGGTTGGTGTAAGAATTTAAAAACAAACAAACAAACAAAAAACTGGGAGACCGAAAACTGCATATGCCAGGCTGAGCTGCTCCAAGATAAGCATGCAACAAATAAGAAGAGCCTCAGAAATATATGCCATAGGATGGTACGAAACGCAGAGTCCTTCATCTGCATTTTGATCAGACACAGGTCATATTTGGAAATACATTGTCTCCCTGCCTCCTCCCTTTCACCAGAAACCAGATCTGTCACCACACATCAGCATGTTGATTCCACATCTCTCCTCATCACCTCATTAATGTCAGCATCCAGTGTGCATATTAAATCCTCTTTTAGCCCCACCCAGCCCTGAAGGCATAAGGCAGGAGGGCAAATTACTCCAAGGGAGGGGGGAAATGGTCTTTCCTGTTAAGCAGGTTAGGGTTGCTCAGTGTGTGTGTCTGTTTCTAAGATCTGGTATGTGGGTGGCAGAGCCCTCAAAAGACACCTGTATAGAGAGGGGGGGCATTATTTGGTTGCAATGAAAACTAAAGCTTCTGCAGTGAGGGCTTAGCACCACGAGATCTCAACCCCTCCTATTTGCAGTGAAAACTCCGGTGACAAAGAACAGCAACTTCCTTGCATTGAAACAGCCTCTGATGCTTACCTGGGAATTGTTGGGATTTACAGGCTGTTCTGCCCCTCCTGCCTGACTTGCCAGCTCATGACCCCTTTAGCACTTGCACAGCCAGAAGAAATTCAGCAGGTATGGTTT
Source organism: Podarcis gaigeae (assembly GCF_964106915.1). NCBI lineage: Eukaryota > Metazoa > Chordata > Lepidosauria > Squamata > Lacertidae > Podarcis > Podarcis gaigeae. The sequence continues at coordinate 40,514,426 of NC_139679.1, read as the reverse complement.
CTCTGACATGGATAATGCAAAGATGGTTTGATGCAATGTGTGCAACGCCTCTGTGCCTACCTACCACAGACAGGTAGTCAAAGGGCAAAAGAGCCCACCAGCAAGGGAGAGAGAACTACCAGAGGCAAATTCCCAGCAACAGCTGCTTGGGCTTTCCACCAGGGCTTGACCTTGCCTTGCAACAGGACAAAGCAGCTGGTGGCAAGAGGAGCAGAGTGGGTAGGCAAGAATGGATGCTTGAATGGTGCAGCAAGGCTTTCTAAAGTAGGAGTGGCAAATCTGGCCATTGGCGCTCTCCCCAAGCCACACCCCCTCTCTCCAAGCCACACCCTCTCTCCCCAAGCCACACCCCTCGGTGGACCCATTTCTCATCCTCCTTGAGTACTTCTGCCAATTAGGATGTGTCCTGGAACTCAAATGTCTCTTGTTTGCCTGGATGGGGGATAGAAAAGAGTGTATGAAGAAACTAGCCCACCAGTGCCAGATTTACGTATAAGCTAAACAAGCTATAGCTTAGGGCCCCACTCTCTTGGGGGGGCCCAAAAATTTAAAGGAAAAAGGTTTTTGCATTATTAAGTTTGTTATGAATGAAAAATCATTTTAAGTTAGAGCTTAATAATTATTTCACTATTAATATACTTCTTAATTGTATTTCAGTTCAACGATTACTTTGATAAATACATATTGTGTTATGTGCAAATGGCTTTAGATACCTATTAGGTCCATAAATAGGGACACAGGTGGCACTGTGGGTTAAACCACAGAGTCTAGGACTTGCTGATCAGAAGGTCAGTGGTTTGAATCCCTACGACAGGGTGAGCTCCTGTTGCTCGGTCCCTGCTCCCACCCACCTAGCAGTTCGAAAGCACGTCAAAGTGCAAGTAGATAAATAGGTATCACTCCAGCAGGAAGGTAAATGGCGTTTCTGTGTGCTGCTCTGGTTTGCCAGAAATGGCTGGCTCCCTCGGCCAATAAAGCGAGATGAGCGCCACAACCCCAGAGTCGGTCATGACTGGACCGAAAGGTCAGGGGTCCCTTTACCTAGGTCCATAAATTACCATATAGCATATATTCAACACAAAAAAGTGACAATTTGTTGTTGACAAAGGACAGCTGGACATATAAAGGGCCCCATTACCTTCAGTAGCTTAGGGCTTTATCAAATCTAAATCCGGCCCTCTAGCCCACTATGCTAAGATAATATTTACATTCATTATTCTGGTCACTTTTGCCTCTGGCAACCCAGTAAGTTATGTGGCCCTCCAGCTGGGCGAAAAAGTTACATTCCTTGGCCATAACAGGAGGGAGACACTATTTGGGCTACAGACTGAAAACTGCCCTCACACATCCACTCTGCTTTCATCACATAGAAAGTTCAGGCTTGCAAACTCTGTGCCTGTTTGCAAAGTGGGGACAGAGGCAATATGAGGACAGAAACAGCCTTGAGACATGATGGAGGCTGTGGTCAGGTCTAGATTTAGGAATCACACAGTGCTTGTGAGGTCAGTGAGCTGAGAGGGTGCCAGCTATGGACCACCTACTCACTTGACGGATGAAAAAAAAATAGCACAGACAGCTCATCTTCACTAGTAAAGCTGGTTGTACAGACACCAGCGTTGCATTAACATGTTTATTTTTCAGAGCCAGTGGAGCACAGTGACTAAGGGACTGACAATGCAGTCTTAGACATGTTTACTCCTCACCACAGCATCCATGTTTACTAAATTCAATGAGGTTTGTTTCTTGGTATGCAAGCATAGCAAGGGTGGGGAATCTGTGGCCCTTATATGTTGTTGGACTACAATTCTCATCTTCCCTCACCATTGATCATGCGGTCTGAGGTTGATGGGAGAGACATATCCAACAACATCTGGAGGACTACATGTTCCCCACCCCAGAAGTACAGAACAGCAGCTTGAGACACAAATTAGGAACTTTCCGACAAATTAGGAACTTTCCGACTTTGAATCTCTCCTCTGCCATAAGCTCCCTAGCTGGCCCTAGGCAAGCTGACCTCTCTCAGCCTCAGTTCCCCCACCTGCAAGGAATATGGAGGAATACGGTAATAATAGTGACTTACAGTACAAGGTTGCTGTCATAATTACGACTTGATCATACACGCTAAGTGCATTGGACACTTGAAAACGTTGTACAAATATTAAACGTTGTTGTTGTTGTTGTTGTTGTTGTTGTTGTTCACAGCGGAATTTTCCAAGAGTCAATGCCCATTGGGCAAATGGTTTGCTTCTGAGTGACTATGATCAAATCCATGCATGCACATGTATCTTCTTATACAAAATAAATCATAAATTATTAAGGATAAATTATCTGCACAAATGTTTCATTAAAGTCATGAAATGAGCTGCAAATCCAGGCTTTCAAAAAAAATTATCAGATATTTAATTATTGAGCAAATGAAAGGGCTGAAGATGCTCCTTACCTGGGGTGCCACAATATTGTACTCTTGGCTCTGCTGGATATAAGTCATGCACCTGAGCCATGGGGGGATCAGTAACAGAGACTTCCCCTGAAGATCTCAGTGACTTGGCAGGGATGAAAAGAATCAGTCTTAAAGTGTTCAGGACACAATTTGTTAATGGACTTGTAAATTAATACACAAAACTTGAACTTGTCCCAGTAACATATGGGCAGCCAGTGCAAGCTTTTAAGCACCAGAGTCATGTGCTGGTGGCAGTCTGTCGCTGCCAACATAGAACAAGAATAATATAGAAGAGCAAGGCTTCCTGAGGACAAATCAGCATTGCTCCTGCAGAGGAAAGGCTGGCCTCACTTGCGCTGTATTACTCTTTGCACAGGCCAACAGATATATAGAGAGAAGCAATATGGTGGGCATTAGAAATTTGGACTCTCAAAAGGCAGGGCAGGCTTTTTCTGTTTCTTGTAGCACCATGAAGGATGCTCAGGAATTTGTGTTGGACTGATGCAGCAATACTTTTTATAGCACTAACCAAAGGGAAGGGATAGTGCCGTTTGGGCTTTGCTTCAGCAACAAAATGTTGTCACTGTCAAAAACTTTAGACACGCTTCACAAAAGATACAGAAAAGGTCAAGTGTGGGGGGTGGGCCTTTTCATTTATACAAAAATTTCTAAGTAGACTCTTGCTCTACTCCCAAGGCTCTAGAAACTAGAGCTTTCATGTGTTGCTAGGCTCACAACAGAATTGTACCACCTGGCACTCCACAATGTATTACATTTCTCCCCTGTTTTAACAGAGCCGACTGCTTCCCATGGGAACAGCTGCATTTTTGTTTATTTTAAATGCAATAAAAGAATATAAAGGAAAGGAAAGGGGGTGAGGGGAAGAGGCAATAGAGTAAATATAGACGCTCTACTTCAATCATTTGTGCAAACTGTAAATCACCAGAGATCAGGGCTCCAGTTCTTCACCTCTCTGTGTTTTCAGCCTATATTGACCATGTTTTGCTCCCTGAATTTGGATATGTCTGCAGTGGATTTTCTCTTCCTTTTCTTCATGTTATATCCATCTTTCTGGTTCATCAAGGACATGGGTCCAAATATGCCACTCATACTCAACTTGATCCAAATTCCTTAGAGCGCTAAAACAGAATTTTAGGTTCTGTGTACACTTTCATTCCTGTCCCTCACTGTGCCACAGCTGGAGGGAAGCAGAGAAGCAGTTAAATTGTAAGGCTATGTAACAGCATGTATGCATCAATGTAATCAAGTGACAATAGCTCAATGCCCAGATCTCATAAAGACAAGCAATTCTTTCATCTTACCATTTGAGCCCTGAAGATCACTTGCACATCAGCATGTGGTCGATGGACAACTGACACAAACTGTGGTTCATGGGGCCAGCATCAACACCTGGCATCCTTGGGCTACTGCCAGGCAGGTAGAACCCTGGCAGGGCCCACCACTGACAATTATCTTGAGCCCCTTTGGGGGTGGTAGGAGTTCCTGGTCCAGAAGTCTGGGCAGTCCTGGGCAACCAGGTCTGGCCACAATATGAATTTCTCACAGTGACCTTCCTCCAATGCAACATCACTCTGGAGCATTCTGGGAAACTAAAACAGTGTCTAGACTTAGCCATCCAACCTGCCATGGCACAAAAATGCTGGAGGTGTCTTACCTGAAGGCACATTGCCCAAGGACCCTCTTAAAAGCTGGAGCTGGCCTTTGTGATATACATTGTGTGTATAACTTTGGCCTGAGCTACATACATAAGCAGTCAGTCTGGGGAGTCTGTACTAGCACTGGGATACCCTCAAGAAGCCTTTTAGGTTTGTGCATTATACTTCACCTCGTTAGAGTAAGCCCATTTAACTTTCTGGACATGAAACAATGCAAGCATCGTTAGTGAAGAGGAAAAATCACAGACCTCCAAGTTTTGGAGAGTTAGAATACCTCCCCTCTACCCTCAACCACCTGCCAAAAAATGTAACTGTAGAAAGGCATCTATGGTCTTTCATCTGACACTGGTTTTACCAGCTAGTGAAGGATACGTAGAATTTATTGTATCACCAAGGCAGTTTATAAATATCCATAAGTGTTATATAGAAGGGAAACAGCACAAGCAGTGCCTTGGCCTAAGGTGCACTTAAAGGCGACTTCCGGGTCGGCGCCATCGCCGAATGGCGGACTCCCTCCGAGCTCCGGAGGGAGCCTGCACGGCAGGGGCTGGGTCCTACCGCACCGGCGATGCGGGGACCCTTAAAAACCACGGCCACGGGGGCCGTGGACATGGAGACTCGGCTGGCACCGTTAGCGCCCTCCCGACTCGTGAAGGAGCCTTTTTAAAGGCTAAGGATCGGGTGCCGGGGAGAAGCGTGGTGTTTTGAGTCCTCTGCCATCCCTGCCGTGCGAAGCCGCATGCCATCCGGCGGAGAGCGCTGGCTTTTTCCTTTGAAAATTTGGACCTAAAAGAACAACCCGTAAGTAATTGGAATCTGGACTAAAAAGAGGGACAAAATTTTAAAAATTTCGGAGCGAGCGGGGGAGGCGCAAAAAAGGAAGTCAGCCACCCCCTCCATTGTAGAAGGGTCAAAACAAAGGATTTGATAACTAAGATCGGAATAACATCATTTTGGCAAGTTTGGAACCTCACGAGTGAAGAATATGAGATTGAGCTGGAGGAGGAAAGTAGAATTTGGACTTAAAAACACCCCCCCCCCTGGAACCCCGGGAGCGATCGATGACGGTGTTTGGAGAGGAGAAAGGCAAGTTTTGACAGCTGTCAAAGAGCTGTCAAAGCAGAAAAACAAGATAGAGACTATGTCACAAGGACTTTGCAGGTTATATTTGTTATAAATTGGACACAAATTGCTTTAAATAAGGATTACAAAGTTACTAGGGCTAATGGATGTGATCTGGAAGAGAACTCAGTTTTTGCAATCCACCTAGAGGAGCCGAGGGATATCACAAGTGGTTTTAGTTGGAAATTTGAACAGAATTTTTTATCTCCTGGGAAACTGCAGAAATGGAACATTATTATGACTACAGAGGCCAGTATACCGAAGAAGACAATGGAATCATCCGTTGTGGAATGAAAGGAACTTGACGTAATGTTTTGTTTCTGAGCAACAAGCCTCTGCAAAGGAACTAACTTTTGGAATTAGGACATTTGTGCAGGAAAACAGGGACAGAAAGAAATAGAAAGAGGAGTGTGGCCAATAAGAACAACAAAACAACAAGAATTGGACTAAGTCGAAAGTGGGGACATTTGGGACATCCAGATTTGACAAGCTTAAGGATTATAATTTGGAGTTTTTCACTCCTGGATATAAAAATCTGGATGGAAAAAATGGGCCTTTCTTTGAGACAGAATCCTTTCATGATTGGACATGCGAAACTAAAGAGGACTGGCAAAGGACTATGACTTAGAGAGACGTGGAAATATCGGACATTGAGGAATATTGGGAACGCAACCGGGAAAAGGGGGGGTGGGAAATGTGGAACCCAAAGGGCGTAAACTATGTTTTATTTAGGCTATATACATCTACATGGTATTCTAAAGTGGGGAACTCGTGGAGGGACTAAGCCGATTTTAGGGGAATGGAAAATAATTTTTTTTATAAAAAAAAAAAAAAATTTTGGGTTAAGGATAACAAGTTTGAAGTGAGGAGAAGAACTTGTTGAGATTATCTGTTTATTTGAGAGATTTGGAATACAAGGGGGGGAGGGAAGGGGAAGTCCTGAAAGGATGTAATTGGAAAAAGATTTGAAATTGGATGTTTTATTAATTTGTAATTAATTGGAAAACTTTAATAAATATTATTTAAAAAAAAAAAAAATAAGGTGCACTTAAAGGTCACTGAAAAGGTCCATAGTTTGATTTGTAGCTCACTAATTTGGCTGCACAGCCTGTTAAACATTAACCAAGGCTTCAGTTTCTGCCGATGTTGAGGAACTGGGGACACTGAAATCATGTGCTATGTATGTGTGAAAATTGATTCACGCATACACACACCCCTTAGTGAGCCAAACTAGCTACCGTGGGGAAATGTATCTTGGCAAGCACAGATAACTGCGGAAAAGTTCAAAATACTGCTGGAATAACATCATCATGGGCACTGAAATGTTGACTGACTGACAATTCCCAAATGTCAGACTTCACTGTGAACGGTCATGAAGCATTGATAATTCATGGTTGGTAAGGTGGAAAAGTTTGAGGTTTCATGCAGGAGATGTGGAGTGGGGTGAGTGGCTTTGGAGGCAGTGCTTGTATTTTGTGGACACAAAAATCAGTTTCAACTTCATTCCAAATTTAAAATTTCTGTTCTAGTTCAGAACAATCATTTCTATTGACATGGTCAACCTCAAGCCTTTCCCATTTATTTAGAGCATTTAACCTATACAACAAGGGCAAAGCTTCCACATTTTCTGAACTGCATGAAATGGAGTCCCTTACACTAGAAACATGAGACGCTAATTCATTTTTCCTGGAATAAGAACTGGACAACATATGTAGCAGGTGTCACCTGTGCCCAATAGTATAAATGGCTATCAGTAATTAACACCTATGGTTTTCCCAGTACTGTAGTGATGTATGGAAGTGAGAGCTGGACCATAAAGAAGGCTGATCGCCGAAGAATTGATGCTTTGAATTATGGTGCTGGAGGAGACTCTTGAGAGTCCCATGGACTGCAAGAAGATCAAATGCATCCATTCTTAAGGAAATTAGCCCTGAGTGCTCACTGGAAGGACAGATCGTGAAGCTGAGACTCCAATACTTTGGCCACCTCATGAGAAGAGAAGACTCCCTGGAAAAGACCCTGATGTTGGGAAAGATGGAGGGCACAAGGAGAAGGGGACGACAGAGGACGAGATGGTTGGACGGTGTTCTCAAAGCTACAAACATGAGTCTGATCAAACTGTGGGAGGCAGTGGAAGACAGGAGTGCCTGGCGTGCTCTGGTCCATGGGGTCACGAAGAGTCGGACACGACTAAATGACTAAACAACAAAAATTAGCACCTGTGTATAAGTGGAGCCATTATTCGCAGCAACATTCACTAGCATTAAATTTAACCAATTTCCATTCATGCTATCTCTGCCTCAGGATCTTCTTTGCTTCACGATCTTCTCTACTTCACACCATATATGTTAAACACAATGCTTCCAACCAAGAATTGTGGGAATTGTAGGTTACCTCCACAGAGCTACAATTCTCTGCACCTTTAGCAAACTACAGCTTCCATGATCATTTGGGGAAAGCCATGTGTTTTAAACATGTAATTGGATGTGACTGTAATAGCCTTTCTCAAACAAAATAACTCAAATGTACCAGACAACTAAGCACAGCATTCCAAAATATAAGATTATGATTCCTGTACTACTTTCATAGGACGAAGACACATTTATGTGGATAAATTGTATGCACATTTCACTAAAATTACTCAGTGCTTACACATGACAATGTCCTTTATCATTGTCACTTATTTTAAATAAAACCTGGTATGTGACAAATGTACATCATCACGCCTTGTGATCAGAAGCAAATCTTACTTCATCTTGCATACACAGGCCAGTCCACCCATGAGGCAAGTTGAGGCAACCATTTCAGGTGGCAGAACCCACAGGGGCAACAGTTGTTTCTAATGTAGACCTTCTTTACTAGCAGGGAGGGGAACACCATTTTGTGGTTTGCCTCAGGTGCCAAAATGTCTTGGGCCCTGTGTGTACATGTGGTGGACACAATGTTTGGAAGCTGTGACCAGTCATGGTTTCCCTATGCATGTGTATTCATCACATACGATGGTGTACATGGGATGTACAGATGTTTTCCTACTTAGAAGAGATAACTGTGTGAGAAATCCTTCATAGGGAGGAGCAATAACTCAGAAGCAATAACGCCATATATTTTTTGTTCTTGTTCCAGTGCAGGCTATTACACTATGTCAGAATACTTCAGCAGACATTGCTGTGCACAGACAACAAAGATACATGAGCAGCTTCATCCACGTCTAATGGCTAATTCTGCCCCACAGATGCATATGGAAACAAAAAGTGAAGCCAAACATAGCAAAACATGCAAATAAAATTGCATTCAAATGATTTTTTTTTTTTAAAAATATCTCTCTGAGAAGTTGCCCCAAACTGGCTAGAGCATAACTTGGTCAGAAGCACAGTCTGCTCCCAAAAAACTCAATGGCAGGTGGGTGTTTCACCCACTTCAGATCTCCATGTTCCCATCATATTTTTCACACCAATTTCTACGCTCATGTTGATTCTCCTGGCAAGATTTTTTCCCCGCAAGGATGGAAAGGGCAGGATTTTGTGTTCTTTTGGCTGCAGGGCACAAGAAGCTTGGGAAAATGAAATCAAGAGATGCAGTTGGCAACAACAAACATTCTTTTGCGAACGCTTCACTAATGCCCAACAAATATGGAAATAGCTAAAAAAGCTTCCAAATTATGTCACTGGAGTAAATGGAGCATAGTAGATACATGTGCATATGATGAATTAAATTAACTTGATTTCTCCTCCTGCGATCAGCTTAATTTTCTGTTTGCATGAATCTGTATGTGGATGGTACATATTCCTAGGAAATATCTGGGAAGTAAGAAACGTGGGGCTGTATCCAACTGTTTTACTTACAGTAGATCCACTGATTTAACGAATCCAAGTCAAGAACATAAGAAAAGCCTGCTAGATTAGGCTAATAGCCCATTTAGTCTTGAAACCCGCAAGCTATGGACTTTGGTTGGTTGCCCTGGTTGACCAGGGGGCCTGGTAGGAATTTTTACCCTTTTGGCAAATTGGCACCAGCCTCTTGGTTTTCTCCTACCTCTTAGCAAATCATCACAACTTTTCGGGTATTGGTGGTTAGGCATTGGAATATGTGTTGTGTGTTGGTGGGCGGGGTGTGGCCATCACCTATCCCTCCCCTTGTTGGGTATTCCCTTAAAGGAATCCGGTGGTCATGGATCCTGTCCGATGCCCTGCTGGTGGATAGGGCCATGGCACGACCCGCGCCCCCGGTGACATCAGGGGAAGCTTCCAGTTATATTTGCATCAACAAGCTCCTCCCACTAGTTGTTAACTTTCAATCCCCCCCCCCCCCGGCTGCACAGGGTGGGGTCATATATAGGTTGTTTGATCCAATGCCTAAGCCAATACCACTCACATGCTGTAACCAATAAAGTTGTGGCCTTCTTTAGCCCATTAACCTAAAATACATGTGTCATTGTGTCTTATTTACCCCTACACGGGTTGCGGGTCCTCGACTCACAAGAGCACTCTCCCGTCCTGTGGTTTCCAGCAACTGGTATTCAATAGTATTGCTGCCTCCAACCATGGAGGCAGAGGACAGCCATCATGGCTAGTAGACATTGACAGCCCTCACCTCCATGAATTTGTCTAATCTTCTTTTAAAGCCATCTAGATTGACGGCCATCACTGCCTCCTGTGGTATAGGGTACCGTAGTTTAAATATGTGCCACGTGAAGAAGTTAGCCATGTCCATAATTCTCACTCATTGGCCATATTTGTCTAGGCTCAACAAGACCTGGAGAGAGCCACAGAGTTCCCAATCCCTAATGTAGGAAAGAAATCGTGCATTGGATATTCTTATTGAAAGTGCCAGCAGTAAGTTCTAATGCAGAGAAGAAGCTGAAATGGGAAATGACCTGATTTCTATGAGGGCTAGTTAGTTCCTCAGAATAATAAAGATTCTCTGTTTCTTTGGGGGGATTCATGACGACGAGTGACTATCCTTTAAGGATATATTGAATGGCACATTCCTTACACCATGGAAGACCTGCTGGCAAGGCAGTATATCAAAACCTGTGGTCTTCAGCTGAAATTCGTAATTATGGTGAGATTATGAAGCAGAAAATGCATAGCAGACAGTGGGTGAAAAGCACAAAGTCAGTTTCCTTCAAGCTACATAAATTTTGACGCTCAAAGGAGGAATAGTTCCTGTCATGCATGAACAAAAGCACAGAGGCAACCCTTAAGATGAGAAATGATGAGGGCGAGCTCTTCCCTTTGAGAACAGTGTGACTTTCAGAATAAAAATAAATAAAAGCCTTCAGTCTCCAAGGGATGAGATCAATACAATCAACTCTGAGAGCATCTTTGTGTCATTGTGAACTGAATTACCAGATGGCATAAACATGTAAAAATCACAGCCAAATAATAAGGAAATGTTGAGGAGCAAAAACCGCAATGGGGCAAAACCTTAAAAAGTCAAATCATAAATGGCAACTGCTTTTTTTCAGGAGATGAAAACTTAGAGACTGGGAGACTGAAATCACATCTTCATTTCATGTTGCTTTAAGTGGTCACCTACAGATATTCTCCTGCTTCAGTTAACAGGCATTCAGATACTGTATGCTTTTCCTCTTTTAAATGTCATTTATGATTCCCATTCCAGCTAGTGTGAGAGACAACACATTTGCTTACCCTAGAAGCTAGTCTGTTCTGTCCTACAACAAGACTCTGATGAAATCTCATCATGACTAGTGATAACAAAAAAAATTCCTTCCAGTAGCACCTTAAAGACCAACTAAGTTAGTTCTTGGTATGAGCTTTCGTGTGCATGCACACTTCTTCAGATACAAAGCTCATACCAAGTACTAACTTAGTTGGTCTTTAAGGTGCTACTGGAAGGAATTTTTTTTGTTTTGACTATGGCAGACCAACACGGCTACCTATCTGTAACCATGACTAGTGATGTTAGTGACAGCGTATACCAACCCTTAGGTCTTTCTTTGGCATTACAGTGGTACCTCGAGTTAAGAACTTAATTCATTCTGGAGGTCTGTTCTTAACCTAAAAACTGTACTGGCACCAGGTGTGCCTCCCTGGAGAGAGCATTCTACAAATGGGGAGCCACCACTGAGAAGGCCCAGGCTCGTGTCACCACCCTCCACACCTCCCTAAGAGGGGGCACACTGAACAGGGCCTCTGGTAGAGAATTCAGGGTGCAGGTTGGTTCATGTGGGTGAGGCCATAGAGATACCGCCAGAGTTTATAAATTTATAAATTAAAAGCTCAGAATGAAAACTGGTGGCTCGTAATGCTCAGCTTCGATTCACAGGCAAGCATTTGGTTCCAAGTTCTTTTCCAGGTGAAATATGAATACAGGTCATAAAAAGGCTTCTGTCGCCCATTCCTACCCAGCTGCCCACCTCAGGTCTTTTCACACATGCGCCTCAGCAGTAGGAGTGCAGCTCAAAGGCACTATGCATAGCATGTGTGAAAATCTCACCCAACAGTTTCCCCAGCAATGGCAAGTTTCCACAATGAAACAGGCAATTAAATGTAATCTGTACTTGTATGTAACCTTTTATGGATAATTAGTGCATCTGTAAAGGCTTCCAGGCCAGTTCTCTCCCTGCCAAATCCTCGGGGTCTATATCATCCCAGATTTGGCTGTATTTTTAGAAAGATTTCTCTTTTTATTTTATGAAGATCAAACGTTTGCTAGCTTAACCAAGATTAGAGGCCTTGTGCTTTCAAGCTGTGCAATCAATAGCTTTTCAGAGGCTAATTTCTTCCATTAGACTGAAATATGACAATGCCATTTGGGTGATGTGGTGCTTTTTCTTTTCAACAAATGACTACTCTAGATCAGGAACACAGTAGACAGGAGGGATTACAGTTCAAGATGGACTGAGACTTGGATTGTCAGACCTATGTTCTCAGGGAGGAGGGGGCAAGCAATGCTAGGTTCAAGTGCTCTTTTCTGTTCTGTACCCTCATCACAGAACATATTTGCAGCTGAAAGGTTCTTCTCTCAAGATGTAGGTGTCCAATAATAATAATAATAAAAAAAGACAATGGAATTGCAGCCAAGCCCTATGCATGTTTAGCTGGAAATGAGTCCAACTGAGTTCAGTGGGTCTTACTCCCAAGTAAGCAAGTATGCTTAGGATTGCAGCTTAACAGTAGAATCCCATACAGTCTACTCAGAAGTAAGCCCCACTGAGTTCACTACTCCCAAGTTAGCCATAATATACAGTATACACGGACTTACAAAGACCCTCTCATCCAAAGCCTTTTGTCTAAAGCATAGCATCTTGCCACTGCAACAATCACCCAGCTGCTAATTCTGAATCATTTAAAAACTCTTCATTCAACAACCATTGCCAGGAAACCTTTTTTTATCAGTCCTTCCTTTGAGGCATTTTCCCTATCAACTTTCCTGCTTCTTGTTGACCTAACAATCTATGGCAATTTGTCCTAAAATCTCTGGCAATGAAAGCAATCTCATCTGCTTTCTAAAAAAATAATAACCCTAAACTCTCAAAACTTTATACATATTTTAAGACTGTTATCATGTCAAATTTGCCTTAGTCTTCTCCTCTCAAGGCTAAGCTCATACAGAATTGCAGGTCCTTTAACTCTTCCATATACGGAAGCACTTAAAAAACCCTTTGACCTCTTTGTTGTGCTTTGCTGAAACCTCTGTACTGAATTGCACAAAATCAATTGTCTTCCCATCATAAAAGGGCTGCCGCAGACTAGCCAGGATTGCCACATTCCTGTAGAATGGTTGAAGCTAATTTCCAGTGAACATGTACTTCCTGGTAGATGTCCTTTTCCCTCTCTCCATGTGCAACAGGTGCACAGAAATTACCATAACTTTTCTCTGTTGCAGTGCAAAGCTGGGGCCATGCATTACGTAGCAAGAAGGGGAAGAAAAGCCATTCTTCCTTTACCATAGGGTACGTTTCTGAGCACAATTCAAAGTGTTGGTGCTGACCTTTAAAGCCCTACACGGCCTCGGTCCTGTATACCTGAAGGAGCGTCTCCACCCCCATCGTTCAGCCCGGACACTGAGGTCCAGCGCCAAGAGCCTTCTGGCGGTTCCCTCATTGAAAGAAGTGAGGTTACAGGGAACCAGGCAGAGGGCCTTCTCGGTAGTGGCGCCCGCCCTGTGGAACGCCCTCCCTTCAGATGTGAAGGAAATAAGCAGCTATCTTATCTTTAAAAGACTTCTGAAGGCAGCCCTGTTTAGGGAAGTTTTTAATATTTAATGCTGTATTGTTTTTAACACTTGATTGGGAGCCGCCCAGAGTGGCTGGGGAATCTCAACCAGATGGGCGGGGTATAAATAAATTATTATTATTATTATTATTATTATTATTATTATTATTATTGAGCCCTGCTGAATCAAACCCAAGACCTATTTAGTCCAGTTCTGCTCTCACAGTTGCCATGAATCGGATGCCCATGAAAAGTCAGTGTCACTCTTCCACTCGTGTTCCCCAACAACTGGCATTGAGAGGCATAGTGTTCCTGCTATGGGGGAGGAAGATATAGACACCACAACTAGTAGCCATGTGCAACCACTGCTTTATTGATTGGGGTATGGAGCACCACATTCCAGGTGAGCAGGATAACATTCAGTCCTGCACTTCCCCACCTTCAATGGAACAGTCCAGGATGAGTTTTGCCATGTGAAGAGCTGTTTGCCAAGGTTGTTGAGTGGCACTCATCATTCATTGCACACCAGGTATCAAAAAATGCATTGGATGTGGGTAAGAGGCAAGAACATAAAACAGGCTTTCTTGTGATCACCAGAGAGCAGCAACTGTGGGCTGCAAGCAGGGGTGTACCTAGGAGTTGGCCAGGTCGACCCCCACCAAGGACGCAGGACCAGGCGGGTGCAAAAAACATGCCTCTCCATTCTGGCACACTTCCTGGACCTCTTTTCTGCTGCTCCTTGCTCAGAGCAAGGCACACAGGATCCTCTGGCAAGGGCACAAGAGGCAGGGGCGCCAATAAATCTCCTTGCCAATGGTCCAAGGGAGCCTTCTGGCTGCAAGAAGGGAGAGGAAGAAGTGCCTGTAGATGTAGCACAAGAGGAAAACAAGGAAGCCCCAGGAGCAGTTCAGTTCTCTTGTTACTGACAGGTGATATTTTGTTGTTCAGAAGAAGCGATGGTTTCCTTCACACTTCCGTGTCTGAAATCTCTACAGCAGAACTGTATACGGATCTGTTTTTCTGGCTTTAAGCAATTGGCAGCTGAAATCACTGCCTGCATGCCTCATGGTGTTCTATTTTGAAAATGACAATACTACAACAGCCTAACATTGGCACAGAAGTAGATTTTGCCCATTTAGAGAGAGAATCTCTTACAACAAAGTACTTCAGCGATAGAAACAGCACTCAGAATCCAGTTCACATTCACCTAAAAATCCAGTGCAGGTTTTACCTGGAGCTGACGCAGGTAAAGGGAGTTGCCTAGCAAGTGTATGACAGGTAGCAAAACACCTCCCTGTAACAGGTTGGTTCACTTGGAGTAATAAGAACTGTATAACAGGTGAACTCCTTTGCTAGGTTTCCCTGAGGGTTCCTTTGCCACCGACTGCTCCTTGTCACCACTACTATAATAACACAGGTGACTATAAAATTAGCAACACCGCCACACTTTAGTCTGTTTTGCCAGGTTTTGTTTTGCAATTGTAGCCCATAGAACTTCTAGCTCCACAAGATGAAAGGAGTCGCACATCACAACAGCTGTGTTTTCAGTTTGCTGGACCTTTTCAACAATCTGCTACGTAGGTTGCTCAGTTCTTAGAAATAAAGTGGCCCCTTACAACATGCTAGAGAACAAGAATTTTAGAGTGTAACATCATTCTAGAGTGACTAAGCCCAAGAGTTCACAGCCCCCATTACAACAGGCAACTGGGAAAGTGCTGAAACCTGGCTTGAAATTGTTCAAAATCCCCTTAATTGCTGTTGAAAGCAAATCACCTATTTGGACACAGAGTGAGTGGTTTTATTGATTTTTTTAAAAAAAAAAACACTTTCCATTCTTTGTATTTTGCCCAAATAAAAACTCTATAGAGCATAAGCTGGTCAGAAGCAAGAGAAAGGCTTAATTCAAGACTATATTCCCAGAATCTAAAACCCCTAAGGAAATAAGGTGGCCCATGTAGTCCAGCACTATTTCATCACAGTGGCCAACCAGATTCCCTGTATTGCAGAGGGTTGGGCTAGATGACCCTTGGGGTCCCTTCCAATTCTACAGTTCTATGATTCTAAATGGAAAGGGCATACCTGAAGTATAAGGGAACCTGATGTATAAGCATCCTAAAGGGCTCCATGGGCAAGAGTAGGAATCAGAGCTAGAGCTACTAGTAGATCCCTGGGTGATTTGCAGTAGATTGCCAAAGTTTCTGTAGTGACAAGAAAATGACTACACACAAACTAAATTGTACTGCTGGAATTAAATGAAGAAAACTTGGGGGTAATCAGGAGTGGATGTTTGTGTGAAAGGACTATGAGCTGCATTCAGCTCTGGTACCCTTGGTCTCAGAAGCTTACATTTTATCTGTTTGACTTTTGCACCAGGTTGGTGGATCCCAGGGTTCTAGGTAAAAAAAAAAAAAAGAAGTCTGACCCCCACAAGGCTGAAGTCTGACCACCCATAAGAGGTGCTCTGCTGAATCAAGCCAATGGCCCACCTAAGTCCAGCATCTTGTTTGCAGAGTGGCCAACCACATGCCTATGGGAAACCTGCAAGCATAACATTAATGCAATATCAACTGGTACTCCCATCAGCTGGTACTCCCAACCCCTGCTGGGTACTTCCATAGTACACAAAGGGCATTGCTTGTAATTGCACCATCTTGGCCTCCATGCCTTGCAGTTTATGCACCCTTTGTCCATGTATTGCGAAGTGCACAGAGAGAACAGGCATGCATGCACCATCCTCAGTGCCTCCGCTTTGCTCCACAATCAAACTTTCTGCATCAAGTAGGAAGGCCTGAATAGACCTTTTGAGTGTATTGGACTGAACAAGAATCAAATCATTATAAGCGTTCCTGATCATGAGGAGAATTCTAAGCACGTTCAGCCCAACATGGTCAGTAGCCCCCTGCTCAATGCAGAAAGTCTGATTGTGGAGTGAGGTGGAGGGAACTTTGTGGGTGGTGAAGGCATATCCACCCCCCTCCCTTACAACCACGTTATGTTCTCACACATTCTTTAGAATACACAGAGAGGACCAGAAACCACAAGTCTGTTTTGCTACAGGCAGTTTACAAGAGTGATGCTAAAAACACATCTTAGTCTTGAGAGGAGGCTGTCACGCTGACCTGCCTTTAACAGCAGCCTGACACACCGAAATTATGCAGGTGAAGCTACTCCTACACTTAACCTCCTTGCCAGGAAAAGCATCCCCTGCCAAATGTGTCTGTGGGTGTACAGCTATTGTTGTTGTGATGGTTAAAGATTGCTGTTAAAGCCACAAGAGCAAAATAAAAAAAAGAGAAAGAGAAAGCAAACTCATCCCATTTGAATGCTGCTAATTTGTCAGAGAGAAGAGATGGGTGTTTTAAAGATGTGCATTCTAGCCAGTTTTGATCTTGCATTCAGATGTATAGCCATGTGAAATGCACGGACAAAAAAAATCATATTAAAACAAATGTTCCTCCTGAAAACTGCCTAAACTGGTTTGCTAAGGAGCTGGAGTTTTTAATTTACCAAAGTTAGTCGTTCCAAAAATGGTCGGTAGGGGGGGATGAAAGAGTAGCCTAAGCAAGCAGTTCCCAAGAAGTCTCTGCCTGATCTGGTTTGAATCCTCTGTTCTCCCACTCATCAGACCTTTCAAATATGTGACAGCACAATTATTCCCATTGGTAATGTTTTGTATTGCAGCTACAGACATGATTATCTGATACAGCTGGAGCATGCATGTAGGCCTTGAAAAAAAAAAGGCCCTGGCTCTTAGATTCCTATCCATACCAGGTATAGTATGGCATGATTGGGAGACTGGTTTGGAAGATGTCTTTGGGTCCCCTCCAAGCCTGTGGTTTTTCATCAATAAGATGGGAGCCTATAGTAGAAAGGATTGCTAAAATGGACAGACCAATCTCTTTGCAAAGTTAATGGCCCTGGCCATGCCATTCATAATGACACAGTGTGATTGACAGATGAACAGCCCTACCCCCTTCAGGGTTTGGCCCAATCCCAGTAAGGATCTAACCCCCCTGGAGCCAAAAGGGTTCCCCACTCCTGGTGTAAACTTGCTCCTGTTGAAAGGCTTGACGGGTGTCCTTAAAGGTGTCCTGAATATTAAAGAAATTCATTCACAAGCAGAAGCGTCCTTTGAAAACCTTACCTCTCCCTTGCCTGTGCTGGCTGGCCAGAGGCAAAAGGGAACTGAGCTACTGCACTTTTAATAGCTGTGTGGTAGAAATAGGAGATTCCAGCAGGTGTAGTTAGCAGGACAGGTGTAGGAGTCCTGACCTCTTTTCCATCTGGCTACCGTAGCATAATGGGGTACCCAGACATAATCGGCTGCCTTTGTCTTGGTACCCATCACTCCATTTGAAGGCAACAGGAAGCTGCCTTATTCCAGACAGACCCTTTTACCCCAGTAGGGTATTCCATCCAGCGTCTCAGGCACATGGTCTTCATGTCATCTACTCACTGAACTTCTTGCAAGGATGCCAAGCACTGAGTCTGCCTAGGATCTTCTGCATGCAAAGCTTTGCCACTAAGTTATAGTTGCTTCTCCATGAGGTGACACAGCTAAGGTCTCCAAAGCATCTGGAGAAGGAAGTATATCTGTATATATTCCATCTGTTTCCCTGGGTTGGTCTCCATTTCTGGCAAACCACTCATCCTTTTTTGTCTTTCGGGGAGATTTTAGGAAGACTGTTTTTAAAAAAAAAAAACATAAATGTGTCTGCCTGTAAACTGGCACTTATTCCTTTACCTGCATAGCTTCCGATCCAAACACACCTGCATTTCCAGTGCTGGGTTTTTAATCTGTGTACACATGACATTATCCAACATGCATATGCATCCTGTAAAGGTAAAGGGTCTCCTGACCTTTAGGTCCAGTCGTGAACAACTCTGGGGTTGCGGCGCTCATCTTGCTTTATTGGCCGAGGGAGCCAGCGTACAGCTTCCAGGTCATGTGGCCAGCATGACAAAGCCGCTTCTGGCAAACCAGAGCAGTGCACGGAAACGCCGTTTACCTTCCCGCCAGAGTGGTACCTATTTATCTACTTGCACTTTGACGTGCTTTTTAACTGCTAGGTTGGCAGGAGCTGGGACCGAGCAACACCCTGCCACAGGGATTCGAACCGCCGACCTTCTGATCGGCAAGTCCTAGGCTCTGTGGTTTAACCCACAGTGCCATCCACGTCCCTTTATGCATCCTGTACTTTGTTATAGAATACTATTGTTTGATTAGCTGTTTCTCAAACCAGCTTCAGTCCATTCCCAATTCATCCTTTAGCCATTCCTAATCTAGCTCTAGTCAAGGTGTGAACACCTTTGCATAGGGTGATATATGCTCCCACCCCATTAATGCCCCCTTGTGGGGAGACAACATCGCGCTCTATGGCGGTAATGTGAGCGCAATGCTCTTGCGTGTCTTGAGTTGTGACATTAAACATTCTATTACACAGTCTTAAGCTTTGAAAAAGTAAACTCTTAGCTTCCCAACACAATCTGCATCAGAGAAATCAGTGCAAGACAAGCTACTGCAGAGATAACACACAGCGGAAAGGCAAATATGAAATAGTAAGTTGAAGATGCTTAAGCACTACACCTTGGTGTGATAACAGGACTGTTTCATGTATGCAGGAGTGTCACTATTTCTACCTGTGAAAAGATGGGAGGGTTTGTCATCACCAGAGCAAAATGTACACCCCCATCCCCTGTCCTGGATCTTTTACCCGTTAATAGTGGGGGTTTTAGATCCTGGCTTTCTAAAGATCAAAGTATTGGTGCAAAAAATAATAATAATGGAAAAGAGAATTCCTGGGTGCCAAGATCCAAGATTGAGGCAAGTATGCTTTGGTGAGAGAACCCCAGCAGATATTTAAAGTCACAAAATAGGCAGCAAAGTAAAGTGTGGAAATATAGACTGTAAAACCTCAAAATGCGCGCCTCTCCAAGTGAATTCCAAAATGTCCCATTAAAAAGTTTCTTTCCAAAGTTTCCCTCTTCCCCCGCTGTAGCCAAAGGCTACACTTTTGATAAGTTTAAAAGTGGTACAAACTCTCCAAAGGTCAGATTCATTCAGAAAAGTTGCACAAGCAGTAAAACTTAGCTTCGTTAAAAAGGTGGTGAAAGTCCTAAATTATTGATTTACAAACTCAAGAGAGGCTAATGAAAGCCATGCAGTTGAATCGGAGCTCAAACCTCTTCATAGGTTGACTGGAGGACTAGACAATAGGCTTGATTGCCTATTTCCTTCCATGGTAAGGGAAGTGACGTAGCTAAGCCTGGCAGGACAGCTTACTCTATGGTTTTAACCCCTTCCTGCATTATTTATACCTAAGCATGTATAAAGACCATCATATTTAAAGGAGAAATAGTTCAGGTCAACACTAGGATAGACAGGATGTAGAAGCCCCTACATTAATGGGAAGACAGGTTGCTTCAGTGTGGATCAAGGCTTGCATCTAGTGGTGGGTGGTACCACATAGGACTCATAAACCCTTACTTACAAACTGGCCTAGTTCAGAGGTACGAATCTCAAGAATCTTGCCCAAGAAGGGGAGATTAGCAACTGGCTGGTTGTTACTTAAATTTTCCGAATCCAGGGAGGGTTTCTTTGGGAGTTGTTTTGCCACTGCCTCTTTCAAGCAGGCAGGGACTAAAATCTGTGAAGCTGCCCCAGATCAAATGTCTAAGCTGAGGTCTCGTTGACAATGATTAATCATGATGGCACATTTTTGCCTGCTACATCTGTTTACTCATTTTTGTGACTCAACAGACTAGACATGCTACCATCTCAGACTATTAAAAACTGCTGCAAGAGGGCTTATTAATTTTGGCAAAATAATCACCACTTTCTAACCTGGTTGTGAACCAAAGAGGAAAATCCCCTTGCACAATAGTGTATGATTTGCACAATCACTTGGACACACCCAATGCCTCCACATGAACTTGGGACTGAGTGGCACCACAGCTTGCTCCCTTGAATTATATTTTTATATATGACCCCCTTTAATCACTGCCCCTGGTGACACGTTTATTGTCATGTTCTCTGTTTGACAATGTGTATGACGCATTATGTGCTAGCCATGAAGCATACCATTACAATGACATGAGTTAACCTGTGCTAGCTAGTTTTGTGCTACGTATTTGGGGGATAGCACCCAGCAATTTGAAATGAGCACAAATGGAGCTGAACGATGCTATCTTTCTCTTTCTGCTTTGTTACTATTTTTATATTTCTCTCTTTAGGTATTCTATTATCATTTCTCTTAATATTCTTTCTCACTGTGTTTGAGTAAGAACTGCATGCAGGTGAACAATCTGCCACTTGGACACAGGCAGGCCCTCTTGGAAGATGGAAGAGCTGCAGTGCCTCCTCAAAGGGTTTGCTTAGCTTGGCTCTCCTCACACAAGAGGCAGCACCACAGATTTCATGCATACAAGTAAACAGTCAAAACACTGGTCCATCCAGCTCAGTACTGTTTGCACTGACTGGCAGAGGCTTCAGGCAGCCCAGCCCTAACTGGATATGCCAGGGGCCTTCTACATGCTATCACTGAGCTGAAGCCTTTTCCCAGGCATAGGCATACAGCCTTGGTCCTGTATACCTTAAGGAGCGTCTCCACCCCCATCATCCAGCCCGGACACTGAGGTCCAGCGCTGAACGCCTTCTGGCGGTTCTCTTGCTGCGAGAAGTGAAGTTACAGAGAACTAGGCAGAGGGCCTTCTTGGTAGTGGCACCTGCCCTGTGGAAGGCCCTCCCAGCAAATGTCAAGGCAATAAACAACTATTTTACTTTTAAAAGACAACTGCTTAGGGAAGTTTTTAATGTCAGACCCTGTATTGTTTTTAATATTTGGTTAGAAGCTGCCCAGAGTGGCTGGGGAAACCCAGCCAGATGGGCGGTGGTATAAATAATAAATTATTACATTATTACTATTATTGCTGGTATCTTATTTATTTATATTTCTATACCGCCTTTCATCTGAGGACCACAGGATGGTTTACAATATAAAAACAGAAAACTGCATACCATAATAACTAACAAAAACAATACCCCCCAAAACACACACACATATCTAAACCTGCACATCTACCTTGCCAGAGAAGGCCTGACTCAGGCACCATTGCTGTTGCCTCAAGGGATTCAGGGACAAGGAAGAGGTGAGAGATTTATTTATTTATTTTAAATTTTCAGCGTCTGCCTATGCTGGGGTCCTCCCATTTCTCATGAGTGAGGAAGCCCAGGAGGGAAGAGATTCCGATTGCCCAGCTCACAGACCGCTCTTGATCTCACCCCACCCACCCTCCAGAATGGACAGGCATATGGATACTATAGAAAGAATAACAGCTCAGCAAACCTCAGTGGGATTACCTACATGCTAGTAATTGAGAGCAGATGTATGTTCGCATGATTAGGCCCCAACAGCATGAGGCTTGTGCCACACCCATTGGAAATATCTATTGTTCTGCCAAAGTTAAGCACCAGTGATTTGTTCTTATGGTTCTAATAAATTCCTGGAAGAACTCAGAGTAGCACACCAGAGTTCTCGGGGCTACTCTCCCTGTTAGTTTTGAAGACAACAATGTGCAGTGAGTCAGGGAAACACCTGGGATGCAGACCCAAGCACCTAACTTGCTGGCTACACCATTGTGGGAAGCAACAAAAGAAGGCTGGTCTGCTATTCACAGTCCTTGGGCACCACCAATGCCCAAGAGGGGCTATGGGTCATTAACACAGCAGCTGTCAGGTGACATAAAGGGCAAGTAGGGTGACACCAGGTCCTATGAAGACTCAGGCTCCAACAAGGATCCCCAGTCTGAACAACTTGCACCCTACCTAAAAGATGAACCTCCTTTGGAGCTAGCTTCTAACTATGTCTTTGCTTCCCTGTTGTGTATCTGCCTTGCCACACTTCCTGCCTGCCCAGCTCCAGCCAGCAAACACCTCTGTTTCCAGTCCACCTGCTCTGAGTATTCTAATTCAATATTCTCCCATTTGTCAAAATTATATATTCACAAAGAGACCTCTCTTGGTGACTTGTTTGTCAATAAGATGTGGATGCTTGAGCACAACGGCTAGCAACAGTCATAGCATGTCTAAAGGTGCAAAGCTGTCAGAAGTCTGCAATCACATTTCCCAACTTCTTCCTCTTTCTATAAAATCAGACACAAGTTTTAAATCAGGGCCACAATATTTGGAAGGGGAAAATTCACCCTTTCCCCTGCTCTATTCCGATTTAATTCATCCATTGAAACTGCTATAAGCTGTGAAGGGGACAAACGTTACAATGCAATGCTGAAATCTTAGCATTGTCAATATTGTGGTTTTATTGCGGGGGGTTGTTTTTTGCTTTACTGTTTAAATGTTGCATTATTTGAATGGAGTGGTTTTACTAATTGCATTGGAACCCATTTTGTGGAGAAAAGTGGTATATAAATGTTAGAAGAACCTGAATAGTAAAAGAAAGACAGGTACCCATATGGAGCCTGCATTTTCCCCTCCTATGTTATTATTAGCATCTTGGGGTAGGGAGAATTTAAACTGAGGAAATGGCACAGCATCATGGCCCCTATCCAAATGCACTCTCTCTCTCTCTCTCTCTCTCACACACACACACACCCTCACCAGCAGCTGTTGGTAAGTGAAGAAAAATATGTCACAGGATGCTGGTCAAAAATTCACAGCAGCAGCTCTGCCTTCTGTCAGAACTCCATGGAATGAAAAGAACCACAGGCCAGCTCTTACAATGCCTTGGCCAAAAAACCTTTGGTTGACCGTTATGTGAAACTCCCAAATTCTCATGTATTTTCAGTGCTGGGGGTGGAGAGAGAGTTGTTTTGCTCTCTCACATCTTGTAAAAAGCCCCTTCTGTGAAACCCTGCTCCACCTCATGTGGTTTCACTGAGCAGACCAAAGTACGATCCAGGAGTTGTGACAGCCTTGGCCTCTGTCCATCCACACCACAGCCCAAAGAACCATCTGGAACTTGCCTTCTGTCCCAAAGCTCAGAGCTACATTGCTTCTGTGCCTGTCCATGGAACTGGCCCAGAGAAACATGAGGCCTAGTCAAGTGATTCATCTGAGCTGGTGTGGGCAGAACAGAAGACATAATTCTCTAGGAGAAGTTCTCATAAGCTAATGCAACTTGTATTGTGCTGCGTTCCCCCCCCCCAAAAAAAAAGATTAATCATTTGAATAACATCTTGCCCAACTCAACTGATAAATTCCAGATGGATAGCCATATTAATCTGTGAAGAGTCCTACAGCCCTCTAGAGCAATACTGGGAACCTTGGTCTCAGGGGCTGAATAAAACCCATATATGGCCCTCAAAGCTCTCACTAGGCCATGCCCCTCAGTGTTCTGCTTCACAACTCAAATGTTTTACCAAGCTGAAATGTGCCCTTAAACTTGGATGATGCCTCTTGCTTGTCTAGATGGAGGACAGAGGAGTGGTGGAAGTGGTGGGGTGAGTGGATGTGGAAGCTGGCCTACTGTACAAAGGGATCATTTACATTCATTGCTCCACCCACTTTTGCCTCTGTCCCCACCCTTCACTAGCCAGTGGTTGTCAGAAGGCTGCCCAGATGGGAATGTGGCTCTCAGGCTGAAAAGTTCTTTCAGCCTTTAAGATGCCACAAGACTTTGCACTGACGGCACAGAATCCTGCGACACTTTCTCCCAGTCACAGAATTATTGCTTCAGCAAACTATGTCAGCGCAATGAAATGTGCAAGACTACAGCAGACCTCCACAAACCGTAGGAGGACAAAGACTCCTGTTGCCTTTTTTGCATGTAAAGAATCTTATCTGTGTATCAAGAGCATGCATATCAAGTAGCATAAAGCCGGCATGTAGGTGTAGATTTCCATCCACATATATGTGTCGGGAAGCCAAGAGATTTGTATATATTGGAACAAAATTGATATCCGCACAGCTGTTCTTACAACACAGAGAGGGATACTACCTGTGTGCAGTGATGTTTGGAGTGCTGGACTAACTTATAACACTCACAGAGTGCTTTCATGCTGTTGCTAACTCTCAGACTAGCCTACCTCACAGGGTTGTTTTGAGGGTAAAATAGGAAGTGAGGACCATGTGAGCCATCTTGAGCTTCTTGGAGGAAAGATGGGATATAAATGTTATAATCAGCAGATACACACACATGCACAAGTAATCACAATGACTAGTTCCTCCAGTTGGATGCCTCTGCACATCAGTTGCTGGAGATCGCAGCCAGGAGTGTGCTATTGCACTCATTTCCTGCTTATGGGCTCTTCAGAGACATCTGGTCAGCCATCATAAGAACAGGATTCTGTACAATATGGGCCTTTGGTTCGATCCAGCAGGGCTCTTCCATTGTTCTCATGTTCTTAATCTCAGCGTCATAAAGAGTCAACGCAATAATTTGTCTGCGGTGACAACAAATGAGGAAGGAGGAGGAGTTTGGATTTGATATCCCGTTTTATCACTACCCTAAGGAGTCTCAAAGCGGCTAACATTCTCCTTTCCCTTCCTCCCCCACAACAAACACTCTGTGAGGTGAGTGAGGCTGAGAGGCTTCAGAGAAGTGTGACTAGCCCAAGGTCACCCAGCAGCTGCATGTGGAGGAGCGGAGACTCGAACCCAGTTCCCCAGATTACAAGACTACCGCTCTTAACCACCACACCACACTGGCAATGAGGCCTTGTTCTTAGCAGAATGAGGTGGTAGAATCCAATAATAATAATAATAATAATAATAATAATAATAATAATAATAATAATAATAATAAACAGGGCTGCCTTCAGATGTCTTCTAAAAGTCTGGTAGTTGTTGTTCTCTTTGACATCTGGTGGGAGGGCGTTCCACAGGGAGGGCACCACTACCGAGAAGGCCCTCTGCCTAGTTCCCTGTAACTTGGCTTCTCGCAGTGAGGGAACCGCCAGAAGGCCCTCGGTGCTGGACCTCAGTGTCCGGGTAGAACGATGGGGGTAGAGATGCTCCTTGAGTGGTAGAGTAGACTTCTCCACATCAGACAGAAGCCTGAGCTATACTGTACCATTTTCAATGCTCCTCCACCCAACTCCTGCAATCAAAGATTTACATATCCTAGAAGTGAGCGCTGGGGAGTTCTAACTCAGAACTCTTCCTGTTGTGCTACTTGAATACTGATGGAGAGTTTTTCAAAGAGGGAAATAATTCAATATAGGTCACAGTGAAATCTACCACTTGCGAATGATGCCACTTCGTTCCCACCATATTCTGCTTCGTGTGTAGACCTCATTTTGGAAGCAGGAGCAAGGGGAGCACAATAAAAACTCCGTGGTTTTTTTTACGGAGGAGAGAATGCACGGGAGGAAATGATACCCAAATGCAGAGTCCCTTCCTTCCCGTAAGTCCCAGATACAAGGGAATGCATAGAAGGATGTTTCCTTTGATTATCAGGCTACATTCAGGAATGCACAGCTGGGCTGAAGGCACAAAATTAAATTAAGGCATAGAGGAAATGCTATCATACCATGTGCCCACTATGCATGAATGGACTGTACTAATTATCAGTCTTCTCATACCTCGCTGTAAGGAATATAGCACATTTTGCTAAGTCCCAGAGCAATCCAATTCATGTAATATTTCCAGGGACAGGAATGTGTGGACCGAATGGGGAGAGTGGAACCCTGCTCACTGGCCCCACCAACCTCCATGTATTCACCTGAAGCTGAGAAAAGACCCTACCTGCTTGGGCTCTCCCTGCACGGCTGGCGACACTGCAAATTTTTTTTCGTAATGCGGACGTAGCCATGAATTGATTCCGGTGGGATAAATGAAACCTGTCCTCTCCCAAGGGGAGCCGAGCAGATGGAGGTAGTGTTTACATTAGAACACCTGGAGTAGTTGTAAACACAACACAACCTGGCAAGCTGCCTTGCGACAAAGGAAAGAGGATTTATTTGACAGGGTGGGTGTCAAAGTCCGTGGGATTTACAATGGGATACTGGAGGAGAGGTTAGGGCAGGGCTGGCGAACGCTCCAGGTACCCCCTCACTGAGAAAAGCCCTTGGAGTCACTTCTGCATTTCTCAAAAGCAATATGATATCTACATACATTGCAGGACCTGTGTGCATTTATTGGCTATGGTTACTGATACAAATAAGCTCCCCATACTAACTCAGGCTGAACGAAGAAGCCATGGGCCTGTTCCCACACACATCATATATCTCAGACCTAGAGGTCCACCACCCAGTTACTTCCGAAATGCGGACAGAGCCTTTCAATTGATGCATTACGTCCCAATCAATACATATGTTATTACTGAGTTGTGGCAAGGGGAGGGGGACTTGTTAACCTGTCAGTGTAATGTTCTTGGAACCATGAAAGTGGGGGAAGTAAAACAAAGATGACTAATTACTGTCAGTTTACTTGACTTGTATATATTTGTGCATCCCTTTAGGTTTGTTGTCTCAACACAATAAAGACATTTTGGAAAGAGCATATCAAGCTGCGGCTTGCTTTTCACCTTGCTGAGATGCCCCAGATACCTAAGCTCTCCTGCCAGCCCCCCTTGGTTAAAGAGCTATTTCTAGAAAGGCTTTTGGGCTCTCTTGTAGGACTATCTCTTTCTCGTATGCTGTTTCTAGTGAAGAGGTGGAAATAGGGAGCTACTGATGCTCACAGTGTGATTTGGGAACATGGGGTAGGCACACAGCCTAATCCATGTTTATTTGGAAGTAAGTCCCAGGGAGCCTTTGGAACTGAATGGGACTTACCTCAGAATAAACATAGATTAGCCTGCATGTCAGCCATACTTTACCTAATCACACTTTGAGCATCAGTAGCTGCCCTTGGGACTACTCCAAAGTAGTATCTTGGATATCAGGATATGCTCACAAGTTCTAAGAATATTTAGGGCCCCTCCAGACAAGGGTTGGTGGAGAAATTCAATTCAGTTCACACTAAAAGGTGAACCTACTTAATTTCCAAAAGAGTGTGTGAATCAAAATGCATTTGGATCCCTCTCAAGAAATACTGACAGCCTGGAAGCACCCAGACTTAAAACAATGAAATAAAGTTGTTATGTTCACAGGGGAATTTTCTGAAGTATCTGGTGGCTATTCTTGAAGTCAAAATAATGTAGGGACGTGGATTGGGTGATCTATCCAACTTTATATGATTATTTCCTAGTACCTCATTTATTCCCTTTAGCTCATGACTATTGCCATTGGTTGGTAGTAGCTCTCCAGGATTTCAGACAGGAGTCCTACTGCATATGCCAGAGATGAAATCTGGGACATTCTTCATGAAAAGCGTATGCTCAAACACTAAGCTATGGCCTTTCCTTCTTAAAAACATAACAGATTTCAAATCCAGTGTCTCCTTCTGGCCTAGACTATAAGCAAATGAGCCACTGCAATGCTTGATATATGTGGGGGAACTAAGCCAAAGACATATTGCAGGGCAAAAGTGTCAGAGAGAGCAAAAAGTAAGTACCAATTTGACAGTAGCTAATTCTAGCCTAAATCTTTGCAGGACCTCTTGGTGCAAGTTGCAGCTACCAGGACATTGTTTCAGATTGGAGGCATCCGTTTGCCCTTGATGCAGCCGCTGGCTCTGGAAGACATCGCTGGAAGACTAAGCAGGGACATTTGCGACCACCAGCAAATTGCTGCTGCAACAGCACATTCATAAGGTTGGCTGTGGCCACGGGTGCTGTGGAGGTCAGCCAGCGACTGTGGTGAGTTCCTCCCAGGGCGGATGAAGTGTGGCTTTGAAAAAAGAACTGGCTGCAGAATCCTTTCCTTCCAAGAGTGCTGCACTTTTCTGGTTGAGCTGCTTTTTAAAAAACACACCCAAAAACCATGTACAGTATGTAATTTCTCCAGAAAAGGAACACGCCATCTGCACAATGTCACACCCTTCTACAGTGGTACCTCTGGTTGCAAACGGGATCTGTTCCAGAGGCCTGTTTACAACATGAAAAGAGTGCAACCCACAGCGGCGTGTCTGCGCATGCGTGGGTTGCGATTCGGCGCTTCTGCACATGCATGTGACGTCATTTTGCGCTTCTGTGCATGCACGAGTGGCAAAACCCGGAAGTAACCCTTTCCAGTACTTCTGGGTAGCCGCAGGACCTAACCTGAAAGAACGTAACATGAAGCAAACATAACACGAGGTATGACTGTACTTTATACCAATGGATACAAACCAATATAACACAGAGACACCTCCCGCTTCTGTGCTTGCCATTCAACCTGGATTGGAACCCCCACTTGTATTCATAAGTATGCACTGAAGATGGGGAAAGGAATTGCACCCCCTCTTTCCTATCTTGTCCGGGACACAGACTTACAAGGTGGCCAGAGTGCATTCTGAGGTCACTGATCTGCATGAGTTGGTCTCCATGAGCTCTTTATTAAGAGGCCAGGCCCAGCTTCATCTGACAAAGAGGGATGAAAGCACAATGAACCACAAAGGGCATTGGGGGGTTAGAAAGCTGGGCCAAGGACTATGTACCTTTCCAGCAGAATTTCCTGAGCACCAAGGTCAGGATCAAGGCTGCAGACTAAATGAAACCACAGCAAAGTCTGCTTTGTTTGCAAGCTACCCGGCTGTTTTGAATAAAGGTGGTTGGGTGGATGGTTAAGTAGATGGGGTTATAAAAAAGGTTGGTCCCCATTTCCAGTATTTGGGGTCGAGAAAATGCATGACAAGAGGCATGGGCTAATCCCTCTCCCCTGTTCCGCCCTTCCGTTCCTCACACAGCCTGTTACCCGACCACAAAGAGCTGCTGCCCAGCACATTAGATCACAATGAATCACTGGCTGACCTCTGCCTTCTGGAGTGTTCAGTTTCTAATTTTATGGCCTGTATCAACTGGATTATTGAATCCAGATGTCTGTAAAATGCAGCCATCTAGCACAGAAACCCAACCCACATGGAGCGGAGCTAAGGTCGGCAGCTAGAGTTGGTGGATGCTCACTTTTCATAAACTAACTTCTGGGGTATCTCCTTGCCCTTGGCCATCATAGGTATTGGTATTGGTAAACTTTACCCTTACTTAAAGAAGAAAAAAAATCTCCAAGTCTGTGCCAGGGGAAAAAAATCCAAGTAAATGTAAGGGGGGGGGGGAATCTAAGTAAATATTCCAGTGCACATAGCATTTCTCCTTGGATCTGTGACTGGTCCTTGGGTTGGAATGCATGTTGCTGTTGTTTTGGTGTATGATTTCGGAGGAATCAGATCTTTGAATGGACTGTCTTGGCAACCAACAGCATGGAATTCTTGTCCTAGGTCTTTCAGCTCAGCAAAATTATACTCTGTAGGTGGAATTCAATGTAGTGCTAAGTCTATCATTCCGTCTGCACAAGGATTTCTCCTTGCATAGCAGAACAGACCTTCCACTGACACCCTAACCACTACACACACACACACACACACACACACACACACGGAACTGATGGGGACTTCAATAAAAACATCCTGGTTTTTGTCAACATCAAGATAAGGATCTATTAACCTTCAAACAACCCTGCCCAATGCTCCTCATGACTCGTGTTTCAAAACCTCAAGAGAAATATTCCAAAATTTCCCTGGGCAGCCTGTTCATTTATTCAGCTGGTATTGCAGTTGCTACCAGCCAAAATCATTCTAACCACATTCATTTAAATAAAATATCAAAAGAGGAATCTAACTAATGTCTGTCTAAATCCAGTTCCACAAGTCCCAGATGTGAGCTGTTGTATAAAAACAGGTCAAGGTTTCTTTTTGGGGTTCCAAAATCTCTACTTTTCTTGCTCATCTGATCAAGCATAAATGGTGGGGGACCTTTTGGATGAGAAGGAGATGCTCTACCACTGAGCTGCAGACCTTCCCCAAAACTACCCTCTACCAGCTAAGGAGGCCAGAAGACAATTCCTGATGCAGTTTATTTATCATGGAAGGTGCCGGCATGAGCCTGATAGAGTCTGTGTTCACGAGTCAGAAGATGAGAGAAGCTCCTTTGAAAAGGAGAAAGCTCAACTTTCCTTCTGCAGAAGCATGTTGGGTTTTCCCTTGACAAAGTTTCTCACAGGGAAGTGAGGCAGGGGAAGACCTGGGAGAAGAAAACTACAAGCTGCTGCATTTGTTCCATTTCCCTCTAGCTTGCTGATTCGCTGTGGTTCTCTGTCATAGCAAAGGATTTCAAGATCTGCACATTCAGGGCCTCGGAGACTGGATTTTTCAGTGTGTAAGTCATTTCAAGT
Organism: Podarcis gaigeae; assembly: GCF_964106915.1. Lineage (NCBI taxonomy): Eukaryota > Metazoa > Chordata > Lepidosauria > Squamata > Lacertidae > Podarcis > Podarcis gaigeae. Next base: position 40,483,803 of record NC_139679.1, on the reverse strand, counting down.
TCTGAGGCCAGAAAGTTGATGCAAATCCCAATTCTGCTGAGGCATGAGGAGTGTCCAGGCCGCTGCAAGGGGAATGTATGCAGGGTGTGATTCCTTGCTATATATTTGCAAATCCTCCTTGCCTTTTCCTCTCTGTACTTTCCCCAAGTGAATGGAGAAGGAAGTGGTGATTGTGATCTTGGTAAACACCCACCCACAACATCACATACACACCCATTGCCAGGACTGACAACATCTGTTTTCATCCATATTCAAATGTACACACTGCAGGGTAACGCAGAATTAATCTGCAATTACCTTTTATTTTTGCAATGAAACCAGATCTCAATTGTGTGTGTACATAGAAAAAACAAGTACCCAGCCTCCATTGATAGAATGCCATGTGTAAAAAGCCTTTGGATCTTAATGGCTGAAGCCTGGTCAAAGCAACCACCAGTTGTTGTTGGCATTTGTCTGTCTCGAGAAACAACTGATTGCACCTCTGGGTCAAACCACTCCCTTAGCAGCATTGAAGTGACCTTTCAAGGGCACAACCATGGGCAGTGTGTATGATGATAAAACCTCCCTCTCGGCCTCACTGGTGTGGTCCGAAGGAAAGCAGAGCAATACCAGCTTGGCTACACAAGTTGCCAGAAGGAGGAACACAAGGCGCCATCCAACCGCCTTAGGGACTCCACTCTAGACTTGTGTAGGGTTTACTCCTTAGCCTTTTCTTCACCCTGCACTGGCTCCTAGAAGCTGTCAGCATGCGACAGCACCAGTGCTGGATTTACGTATAAACTAAACAAGCTACAGTCATGTTGTGTCTTTTCGGCTTGCGAACGCAGCAAACCTGGAAGTGCACAGAAGCACCGGATCGTGTCTGCAACTAGAGATATCACTGTATAGCTTAGGGCCCCACTCTCTTGGAGGACCCCAAAAATATACTTCTTAATTGCATTTCACTATTAATATACTTCTTCTTAATTGTATTTCAGTTCAACAATTACTTTGATAAAACACATTTTTGTTATGTGCAAATGGCTTTAGGTTCATAAATTACCATATAGCATATATTCAACACAAAAAACAGCAACAATTTGTTGTTGACAAAGAACAGCTGGACATATAAAGAGCCCCATTACCTTCAGTAGTTTAGGGCCTCATCAAACCTAAATCCAGCCCTGGACAACACCCACACCCCAGGAACAACTTTGACTGGCTAGCTAAACCAGCAACCACCAGTATACTGACAATAATAGGATAGTATAAAACCTAGGGAAGTTTTTAATATTTAATGCTGTATTGTTTTTAACACTTGATTGGAAGCCACCCAGAGTGGCTGGGGAAGCTCAGCCAGATGGGCAGGGTATAAATAATAAATTATTATTATTATTAGGTTAGGTTGGCCTCAACTAGAGCCAGGGCAGCTCCAATCTGGTGGAACGCTCTGTCACAAGAGACTAGGGCCCTGCGGGACCTGACATCTTTCCGCAGGGCCTGTAAGACAGAGCTGTTCCACCAGGCCTTTGGTCAGGGCGCAGCCTGACCCCCTCCTCTGGCAATCTGCACAGAATTTTGCTTAATGGTTGCCATCAATTTGATTTTAATTAATTTTTATAATGAAAGGTTTTTAGAATGCTGGATTATTTTGATTGTTGTTAGCTGCCCTGAGCCCAGCTTCGGCTGGGGAGGGCGGGGTATAAATAAAATTTTATTATTATTATTATTATTATTATTATTATTATTATTATTACAGTGTCTCTGACTTTAATTCAGAGAAACAAGTGCACCTCACATATCAGAAATGCTGGGAAAGTTAAGCAATGGAACAAACTGCCTTGAAGAATGACCATCTGTGCAAAAGCCAGAGGTTTCTATGCTGCTATGCAAAACAAAACAAAAATCTTAATCCTGTTAAGCAAGAAGCATCATCACAGTTGAAGGAGACATTCCAAGCTGTAAAAAACCCTTGAAGAGGATGCAGAGCAAGGCTGGTGAGGGTCATGGCCCTGGGAGGAGCCTGAGGACCAGACAGAGTGGCCTGGAGGGCTGCATTTGGCCTGCAGGCAGTTTCCCTATAACCCACCTCTGGTTCTGACATATGATTCCTGGGACCTGTGTCTCCAGGGGCCCAGCCATGCATTTGGTAGCTCCCCCATTTTCTCTTTTCAAGCAGGTCAGCCAGTGTGAAGTGTTGTGGGGGAAGAAGGGCTGGTTCTACCCAAGAAATCACACGTGACCAAGGAGGAACTTCTGCATCCTTCACCTTTCTTACGTGTGAATGCTGAAGGGAGCAGGGGAAGCTTGGGGGAGGGCCCAGTATACCTGAAGGAGCATCTCCACCCCCATCATTCAGCCCAGACAATGAGGTCCAGCTCCGAGGGCCTTCTGGCAGTTCCCTCACTGTGGGAAGCAAAGTTACAGGGAACTAGGCAGAGGGCCTTCTCGGTAGTGGCACCCGCCCTGTGAAACGCCCTCCCATCAGATGTCAAGGAAATAAACATCTATCTGACTTTTAGAAGACACCTGAAGGCAGCCCTGTTTGGGGAAGTTTTTAATGTCTGATGTTTTATTGTATTTTTAATATTTTGTTGGAAGCCGCTCAGAGTAGCTGGGGAAACCCAGCCAGATGAGTGGGGTATAAATAATAAATTATTATTATTATTGTATTATGAAGAAATGTGGTAGTGCTGGGGTGGGACTGAGGCAGAAAATGAAAACCAAACCTATCAAGAAATTGGGGCAGGGACCAGCAGCTTTGCATTGGATTCTTTGGTATTCGTTGTGTGTACCTGCAGAGCTGAAGCATTTTGGCTTTTTGGCTCCGTCCTGCATTGCAATAATGCCCCATTGTCTTTCAAAGCCATAAAAAGCAATTTAAGGACGTTGCATCTGTGCTGATAATTCTCCAGTGTGAAAAGCTGTGCACACTCTGCTAATGCTCAGAGGACCGAAGAGGAGATGGTTTCTGCAGATGGACGGCTGCCTGCCAAGCTCCGGCGTGATGTGAAATCAGAGCAACTGCCTTGTAACGGCTCCCTCTTTAAAACGGGGGTTTATTGGGAAGACGTTTCTGCCAAAGCTGGAACTATAGCAACTGCTGTTTTAAAAGAAAAGTAGAACAGGGCTAGAGTGCAAATGTGGGTTTTCATGTTACTTCTGCAAGTCAGTCCATGACATTCTGCACAGGACAATCACAGTTAAATCCTATTGGACCTCACTTTCTGAAGTCGTAAATGGAAAACAGAAGACATGCTCAGTTATAAGCATGGGCAAGTTTGACCTTTTTCCTTCCTGTGCCACTTTCACATGTTTTTTATCCATAATTCCATTCGGTTTCTGAATTTGCCTACAGATTTTTTTAATCCTGTGCATTAAAGTAGGCATTTCAAAACAATTTTTGAATGTGTGCTTCATCTCAAAATATGTATTTAAAGTAGCCTCCCTCTTTTTTCTGGATATTTAAATGCAATATTAAAAATAAATTTAGCATGCTGTCTCAGAATATTCAGAGAGTGGGAAATCTTCCAGGGCACCCAGGCTGCCCATTGGTCCATACGAGACCAGGAGGGTTAACCATCAAGGGCTTCCTGGCTGAGCTTCGATTTTGTGTGTACAGCAACAGCAACAGTCTTCCCAGCTCCAGTGAGTTCTTTGGTTCTGACTTCTGGCTCAGACCTCTGCCTCTCATTCCCTGGCGCAACTCCTGATTCCTGGATTCCCTCTGACTACACCCTGAAAGACCTGATAGGTATGTTTTAGATGAAAAGTTGATTTGGAAAATAATAATGTTTGTATTGCTTGCTGCCTTGGGCTCCTTTGGGAGGAAGGGCGGGATAGAAATTTAATTACCAATAATAATAATTATTTACACAGGCATTCTTTTGATCTCTTGATCCGAATCTTCTGTTTTGATTGCTGTGTTTTTAAAATTAGGATTCTTTTATTGTGTATTTTAACTATCATGTTTACATTTCAGTGTTTTATTAGGATTGCGTTGTTGCATATTTTAAGTATGGATGTTTATATTTTAATGCTGTGTAACTGGTTGGTTTTTTTTTACAATAATTTACAATAAATAACTCTGCAATTGCCAATGTAATATAATGGCCCAGTATTACGCGATGCAATTCAAATAATTATCTGGCTGCCTGCATATATAGAATCACAGTGTTGTAGAGTTGGAAGGTAGCGCAAGGGTCATCTAGTCAAAGCCCCTGAAACAGAGGGGTATTTTACCCAATGTGGGACTCGGACCCATGATCCTGAGATTAAGAACCTCATGCTCTCCAGACTGAACTATCTCCTTCGTGTGTGTGTGTGTGTGTGTGTGTGTGAGAGAGAGAGAGAGAGAGAGAGAGAGAGAATCAAACAACCAAAGTTTTCAGAGAAATGCAGCATACTCCTTTTCATTTTCTTCTTTCCCTGCTTGATCTGGGGGGAATACACTCCACACAAACACACACTTGACTTCTGTGCCATCTTTGCATCTATTCCATCTACATTACTGTGAGAGAGGACACCATACCATACTAGATATCAATAACTTATGCTTGCCTTGTGCTGTATGTGGAATCTTAACCATGAAATTCAGGCTCCACACATGTGTTCATAACTAGCAAAATAATCCTATGCAAGCTTCTTCATAAATTAGTCCCATTAAATTCAATGGGGCTTACAAGTTGGTGTACAAAGCAACCGTCCCCACCTAGTGCTCTCTAGAAGCTCTGGACCGCAACGCCCATCAGTGCATTCTAGAACCTCATGGTGTTCTAGAACTCCCTGGTGCTTTCTAGAAGTTTTGGACTACAACTCCCATTAGCCCCTGCTATGGACTACAGTTGGAGGGTACCAGGTTGCTGAACACTCATGCATAGAATTGCAGGCTTAATTTGTTTTGTTAAACAGGATTCTATATGGTTCACTGGCAGAGGTCTTGAACCAGGCCTACACCAGGTTTTCTCCTAGGCCAAATAGATGTTATAGCCTGAAAGCTAAAGAAGTCTGTTGACAGTTAATTCAATGGCCTGACTACAACACATGCCTCATATCCCCTGAAATATTGTTTATGATGTCAAGTATATGCAGAATTCCAATTTTGTGACTGAGGATGGAAGGCTCTGAATGATATACAAGTATCCAGGTCCTGAAGGATGCAGTAAAGATGTCAGCAATAGTGCTAATTCGCACCTCATTACTGAAGCGTGCATAGCAGCTAACTCTAAAGAAGGAATTGCCCTTGAGTGGCTGTACTCACACATGGCCAAATACACTTCCTGGGAGGTTTCCGACAAGTGTAAATGAGCTGTTCTAATTCCTGTGAAATCTCATGGGAAGAGCATTGTTCCCTTTACAAATAACAGGACTCCGGGGACCTGATCCCTCCATTTGCAAACAAGCACACACCTTAAGCTGTGCAGAAGTAAAAGAAGCAAATATTGTGGGCTCTTCAATCAATATTTAGTGAAGACATATCTCATCCACCTTCTTAAACAATTCCCTGCGTTATTAGCCCTGAAGAATAGAAGGGAGAGTTATTTCTTTGCCAAGTATTTACCGGAGCCGTTTGTGCATGACCCCCCATTAGTGAAGCTACACAAACTCTCAAATGTGGTGAATGATGTCTCAGCAAGTAGGACTTCCCAAGACACTTTTAAGATGGCAGCCCAACAGCCGGGGTGATGCTATCAAACACTGCAATGCAGCCTACACCACTCTAGGCTTAACCTAGTTCCTGAAAGTAGACATTACCTTACTTCCCAGAAAGTTGCTACAGATGAAGGGAAAAACAAGAGTGTTTGTTCCACCCACATAGACCGAAATGTCTCACATTACTCCAAATGTACATCCAAGAGCAGTGTTGAAGCAACCTCTATCAGTCTCATGTCCAGTTTTGGGGGACTGTTGCTCAAGGAGTCCTCAGTGTAACCCCTCCTCCTCCTCTCTGGCAATGCTCACTTCCTCTCAGCATAATTCTGTGGTGTGTGAGTTTTAGGTAATAAATGTAAAGGTAAAGAACCCCTGGACGATTAAGTCCAAAGGTGACTATGGAGTGTGGCACTCATCTTGCTTCAGGCCGAGGGAGCTGGTGTTTGTCCACAGACAACTTTCCAGGTCATGTGGCCAGCAGGACTAAACTGCTACTGGTTCAACGAGACACCATGACGGAAGCCATAGCACACAGAAACGCCATTTTCCCCACCGCAGTGGTACATATTTATCTACTTGCACTGGTATGCTTTCGAACTGCTAGGTTGGCAGAAGCTGAGACAGGGCAACAGGAGCTCACCCCATTGCACAGGTTCAAACCACCGACCTTCCAATTGGCAAGCTCAAGAGGTTCAGTGGTTTAGACCACAGCACCACCCGTGTCCCTAGTAAGACTCACCTGTGTGAGTTTTACTACATACACAAGAACTTTATTTTATCTGAGTGAGCATTCAGATGTGACATCCCACCAGCCACACCTGAAATCTGAAGTGGCACAGTATGGAATTCTACCACCTCACTCACTGTAATGTGTACAAAATGCCTCAGTTTCCTTTTGATGAAGCAACATGTGCTCTCGTTGCTGTGGACGAAGGAGGAGGATAAGCCACAATTCATTCATAATGGACTTGCAGCATTGTAATCATTTGAATCAAAGTGTATTCAGGTAACTGCAGGCAGATAGCCAAAGGGAAGGAAATATGAACACAGTAAGAAGGCAGTGCTTGACCCACGACTTTTTTCCAGCAGGAACTCACAGGAACTCCAGCACCTCAGGTAAGTGCCATTCTAAGAGAACAAGGGAGGCAACACCTCTTTTTCTAGAAAAATAGCACTGGCTTCACCTGCAATTTATACATCTTTTAAAGTGCTGTTTTCCAAATATGTTACATCTGATCACACATACCTTCCACCTTGAAGCTTTTTTCATTTTCATTTTTGAAAATATGAGTGTTTTGCTTGACAAAAATGATTTCTGAGCAAACTGTGAAGGCAATCATACCAAAACAAGCAGTGTGTACCTTGGGCATGCCTAGTGCATGTGCGTGGCTGTGAATGTGCAGCTGGTAAGGTAACCTTTGGCATCTGTTTATCATCTCACTTGTGCCCACACAGAATTCTTAACTTAATACTAGATGTATATCACTTTTTTAAGAGAGTGCACTATGTGCCCTACATTTAAAAGGAACTGTACAAATGGGGAAAATTATACTCAGCAGTGTGCAGGTGCTTAGAAGTATGGGCAACAACCAATTGACACACATCCAACTGATGCATAATCCATTACGCCGAACCCAGAAGTGACTTTAAAAATGGCAAAAACAGCCCTAAAAGAGCCCAGAAAGGGCAAAAAAGGTGTAAAAACAGCACCTAGCAATCCCACAAGCCTTTGCAAGTGCAATCCTAGGAGCCCTTGGAGCATTTGAGCAAGGAGACTGAGAGCCACTATTGCCACCATTCATGCCCGTCTGGTAAGTGCTGCTGGTTTTTTAAAGGGGTTTCCAGGGATTTCCAAAGGTTTAGAAGGTGTCTGCAGGCTTTTCCAATGGTGTTTCAAATATACATGATTTCACTTATGCATACGGTGCCTTGTAATGTAACCCCAGCATAAACTGGGAGTTATGTAATAACTCATGGATGTAATAACCCATTGATCTATGGTTGCAGGGTTTGTGCCCTGACAACAGAATCTTCAGCAGAAAGATGCAGGAGAAATGCTGTTCCAGTTAGAAGGAAGTTTTTGCCATTAAGAGGCACCAGTTCAGCAGAATCAGAGAATCTGGTTTGAATAAATGGATTGTAGAGTTGATTGCAATTTATTTAAAATTGGGAGGGGGGAAGAGAGAATTATTTTTTAAAACCCTATTATTTTTTCCAGCCATTGCCCTCTAGCAATACAATTTTGCTGAAATGGGAAGAGCATTTTTTGCCAAAAGCAAAAGACTCTGGCTGTTTTATACTATTGAGGAAACATAACAGGAATAAGTCAACAGTATCCAACATATCAAACAACAACAACAAGCATCCTCCTGGGATAATTTAAAGCTGATCTTGGAGCTGTGAAAGATTGAGCAGAAATGCCCTAGGATAGAAAGCCCATGTGATTTATGCCCGTCTCCTCCTGTTCTGCCAACAATCCAGGCAGCTCAGAACAGAATATGCAACAGGCGGCAAGAGCATCTCCAAAGTAAATGGGGTTGGGTTTTTTGTTTTGTTTTTTTCCTCTGGACTGACATTTGTGCTAATGAAAGAGAAAAGTCTGCCAGGATCAGAGGCAACCTCGATTTGTTATTCCTGCCAAGAGCTGTTCAGACAACCGCAATCTTAGCAGGAGCTTTTTCTTCTTCCTCCTCTTCTTTCCATTATGCTCTTCCAAGATAACACTCCAGAGAGAAGACACAATCCAGCCATCCAGCTGTGATAACTAGGTGATGGGTCCAGTAAACGCTGCAAGAAGGTAGGAGTCGTTCCAAGGTTAATTTGCTGATGAATGGCTCTGAATTCCAGTCTCCGAATTTCCGCTTAATGGAAACGTGCCTGAAGTTTAAGCAACATGCAGTTACCTAGGAGTAAGCCAGCACATTACAATCCTGTGCATGTCTACTCAAAAGTAAGCCACTCCAAGTATAGGACTGCAACCTCAGTTATGTCTTCTGTGGTCCACCTAGCAAGCTGAGATTATGGATGAAAGATTAATAGTAGCCACATGCTAGCTAATTCAATACAGTATGGCTGAGTACAGATAATTATTCAGAGCAATATGAGCAGCTTTCCCCTTCAAGCTACTGTGGGATTAGCTCTGTTCCAGCACTGGTGGCTTGATAGATGTACAGATTTGGTGCCAGGGTGGGGGGAAGCGCTGTTGGGGGAAAGTTTTTCTCTCTCCCAAATCCTAATTTTAGCTGGTTCCTCTGAACATAGTGAACACTGATGAGAGGATGATGAAATTGGCCAGACAAAAAGAAAATGGCTAGTGTTGTTTCTCTGGCTTTAAACTAAAAGCTCCAATTCACCACTACATTCAGAGCATATAGAGGCATCTCTCTATCCCTATGACCATACCCTACATGCTTTCCACAGGAAGAGGGAGAGGCAATGAGCTTCTTAATTCCAGATCAGGGGCTGCAAAGAGGCATGGGGCAATGGCAGAATCAATATCTCTTGGCACTGCTAGGCACTCTCCTACACACACTGCCCCCCCTTTATTCCCATAACAAGTCCTTGAGTCTGTACTCTGAATAGTGACACCAGGGACCTAGAAGGGGCAGGGCTTGTTAGTCCAACCCCTGCACAAACTCATCAGGGCTGACCTTAAGGCAATTGGAGCAATTGGGCCAAATTGGGCCCTGCAGGCTGCTCCTAAGGGGCCCCCCGCACCAGGACAATCTAGATGGATTTTATTTATATCTCTAAGATTTTGCAGACTTTGGCTGTGAACTGGGGCCCTACCAAAAAAAAAAAAAGTTGGGTCTCAATGCTTCAAATTGAGCCCTACTAGCTAGCCCTGAGTCTCATAGTTGCTGGGCCCAAGTTGCCCTCCCTTTGCATGAAGTCCTGGGTTTGCAATTTTGGGAGAGGGAAGACTGTGGCACTGGGGAGCAGGCAGGCCGGTGAGGCCCCCTAGACTTAGAGTCCCGAGTTGCCGTGCCCTCACATGAAGTCTTGGGCTTGGGAGAGGGGAGATCGCCTGCCGGGGAGCAGGAGGGCTGGCGAGGCCCCCTAGATTTAGAAGCCCTAGACTTCAGCCTACTTAGCCTAGACATAAATCCGGCACTGATTATTAGGTCTTGTGATGGAATTTTCTGTCTGCTGCCCTGAAAAGAGGTTTTTAAACCTCTTAATCAATACATCTGCCCAATACAGAGGCAACTAGCATAGCGCCTTCCAGATTCTGCTAGACCCCAGCCTCCATCAGCCCCCACTACCATGATCAAGGGTCAGGGATTATGGGAGCTGCAGTCCAACACCACATTTGCTACCCATGGTTTAATATGCTGGGGAAGGAAACAGAGTTACAAATCAGTTTCAGCGTCTGCATATGTCTAACTACAGTGGTACCTCAGGTTACAGATGCTTCAGGTTACAGACTCCGCTAACCCAGAAAGAGTACCTCAAGTTGAGAACTTTGCTTCAGGATGAGAACAGAAATCGCACAGTGGCGGCACAGCGGCAGCGGGAGGCCCCATTAGCTAAAGTGGTTTCTCAGGTTAAGAACAGTTTCAGGTTAAGAACGGACTTTCAGAACGAATTAAGTTCTTAACCCGAGGTACCGCTGTATAAAGAGTGCAGAGAGATGTTAAATCATCTGCTTCTGGAGCAGGAGGTTACAATTTTTCTGTCACCCTAAATGCCTCATGCGAAGCATCCGGGGAGGGTGGGGAGGAGAGGCATTCATTAACCCTCTGCAAGTTGCCACAAATTGTGAGCAGAAACAGCCAGAGCCTGCTTAGCATTTTTTCTGACTGCTAATGACGAGAAATCTGGAGAGGCCAAGATTCAGACCTAGAAATGCTGCCAAGGAAAACACTGTCCAGGGATGATGTCCTGACAATGCAAAGTAGTCTACACCATAAAACAAACAATTGTAGAGATTAACAGGAGAGGGTGCTCAGAGCTACCAGGAGCTCAAGCCAAGAGTTTGCTAAGGCAGCCTGAATGCAGATGCCGAGTAAACAAAAACTATCTAAAGCAGGATCCACAGATCAGTGTAAATCTTCTAAAGGCCATCTCTTAGAACACAGTCAGTTCACACACAGGGCATTTTCACACGTGACGCTGAAAGGCCATTGAGCATTTCTCACGCTATTCGCAGGCAGGGGTTACACATCACCAAAGTGCTAGTCCGCAGACTGTTCCAATTCACTGATCGGCCAATGGGAAGAGAGGAACTGCAGGCATTCAGAGTCTTCTGATCAGAAGCCTCTTAAGCATGGAGGGTCAAGTAGTCCAGTAACTGTGGGCAACCAAGCAGATTCCACTGTCAGTTATGCAACTCCCACAATAGCACAAGATATACTACCCAGAGTACCCACAAGTCTCAAATATCCTTCCTCAGAAAGGACGAGGAAATATTCCATATCTTCCAAGTGTCCCGATTTCCCACAGACAGTCCTGGAATTACAAAAGCCATCCCAGCTTCTGATTTCATCCTGGAATGTCCCAATTTCCCCTGCTAGTGATGCTGCCGTCAAGCTTGAGGAGGAGGAGGAGCTGGCGCTTGTCCTGAGTGGTGGCGGCAGCGAGGGAGCATCCTATTGCTTTTCCATGGCCTCTCCATAGCCGCTGCTGCCACCCTCCCCCAATGACTGCTGGAGAACAGGCAAGGAGGAAGTGAGGCTCCCACCGCCATGGTTCAGCCCCATGTGAAGCACCAGGGGCAAGCAGAGGGCAGGGCTACCCTGGGCAGACAGAAAGGCGGAGCACAGCCGAGTGCAAGAAGACTTGGTTTAAATGTATATATACTTCATGTGACTGGGTCTAATCTTGCTCCTTTCTAAAATTTACATATTGGTGTGTGATTTTCTTTTTGTAAATCTACCAAAGAATTAAATAAAATTGAGATTACGGGGTTTTCTCAGGATGGTGGAGGTTGTGTTTGCTGTGTGAATTGGTGGTGACATTTTCCCTTTGGATAGGAAATGTTCTGCAGCGGTGGCAACAAAAATGAGGGGGGTGGAGGATGATTAGTTGTGAGGGAGTGAGAAATGTCCCTCTTTTCATCTGAGGAAAGTTGGAAGCTGATATTCTTCCTTAGTGCTGGTATACGTATTTATATGTGCCACACTGATAGCCCAGTCCATAATGCAGAAAAGAACCCAGAAGGGCTATCTCGTATTTTCGTCATAAGAGGCCAGGCCTGGTGGGAGATAAAAACCAAGGTTTGTTCCACCATCTTGGGACAAGAGCACGTTCCGCCATCTTGGGACAAGAGCACGTGCCTGCCAAATGCCAAGGTAATTGGCATGCAATCTCTTGTGTCACCTCCAATTGCATGTGACAATTGAGTGACTGGCGGGTGTTGCACTGTTTACTTTCCTGGGGCCCTTGAATCAATGACTGTTTTCTACATCCAGATGCTTAAAGTAAACAGTCACATAATTTGTAGATCCTAAAGTGTCAAAAAGGAGCTGAAGTTTTTTTAAAAGGACATTCTTAAAAAAAAAACATTAAAAAACCAAACAATTAAAACTTTCCCTTCTTGGAGGTAAGGCAGATGGTTAAAATTATCTCTGTGACTTCCAAGCTGTAAACATTTCACTAGAAAATGGAAATGTGGTTTCTGTGGGTGAGGGCAGGGAGGGAGATGGGCCTGATAGCAAAGCGCAGATCCTAGTTAAGCGAAAGCTGGGAATGTCAAACATGCTTGACCTCCCAATCAGCAAATAAGCACATTATAAACAACATGTTTCATCGGAGCTATGCTCAAGGGAATGGGAACCCTTGTGTTTGTTTAACGTATGGGTTAGGCTGTGAATTGTTTTGTGGCCAAGCGCAATGAAAGCAATTGGTGAGATTTACTAATATTGCATTGTAGCATGCTTCACTGACGCAGCATTTCACAGATGGCACCTTCCCTTTCCGGATGCAGCCACACCCACAAAGCAATGTTTGCTACAGTTGTAAACACACATTGTGAGAAACAGAATTCTCAACAAGGCCCCCATCAGCTCAATGGACTCAATAAACAAACCCAAGCCAAGAGCTATGGTGGACACCGGATCCAACTAGCTATGAAGCAGACCAAGGCAGCTGTCAAAGGCAGGAGGTGATGGTCTGTCATTAGGGAACAACAAACAGCCAGTTATTTAATTCTTATATTTGTTATCATGCAGGGGCATTGCTTGCATGTTCTACTTCAGATGCCCAACCATCCAAAGCTAGCCTTCATTGCCATCTTCCTACCTAAGAATCAGTGGCGGAGCATATGCCCGCGCTGCCCAGGGTGGGGGCGCTCCTGAGGGGCACGGAGGGTGCCCTCCCAGGAGCAGGATAGCCGCACACGCACCCACCGATCTACTCGCTCGCCTGCCTCCTTTCCATCCTCTCCCCTGCCTGCCTGCCTCCTCCAGCTGGGTGCACGGGGCAATGACACACTGCCCGCCCATGACTCCCGCACCTACCACCAGCCGTCAGGGGAAGGGGGGAGCTGCTGTGCCATGCTCCCGGCTGGAGGAGGCAGGCAGGCAGGGGAGAGGACAGGAAGGAGGCAGGCGAACAGGAAGAGGAGAGGAAGGAACTGGCAAAGCAGCACAGCAGCTCCCCCCTTCCCCCGACAGCTTGCAGTAGGCGTGCGAGTCTGAGTTGCAGGCAGGCTGTGCGCCGAATGTCACCCCCACTCAGGGATGACACTCAGAGTGATGCCCACCCCCCCGCACGCACCTTCCTCTGCCAGTGCTAAGAATTAGAAGCATGGGGAAATGCCTTAAACATCCATCATGCTTTGCTTCTGAACCTCTCCATATTGCTTAAGGGGTATTGGCACCTGATGGGTAGCTGTTGGGAAAATCTCTGGGTAATTTGCAGTAGATCAGGAAGTGTTTCTGATTCCCAATTGTACAACAATAGCAGCACACTCCTCCTGCACATGAATTAGTTTGAGGGAGGGGAATGCTGGAGGGGGAGGGGAAACCAGGAGTGGGGTTTTGTATTAAAGAATGTGTTAGCATGGTACTGATAAAAAGATTCCTGGGCTTAGCATACGCTCAAAAGCACCCTATTCTCTAATTCCTAGCACATGTACGCCACTATTTGTACTTTGCTGCAGTTGGTAGACCTCAGGATTCTAGGGTGGAGGAACTAAGTAGATCCCGCAAGCCTTAAGTCTCCCTGCCCCTTCTGTAACCAATCCCTGACAAATTTATGTTTGTGATACACATAGCTGCAAACACATATTCATCACATGGCATTAAGGTGTCCACTTCAATCATCCTAGGGACGCACCTAAAAATAATGTGTATGGTGCTTGCTTCAGCTGTGGCAGAACATTATTCTGCCAGTGAATTTCAGCTCCATCCAGCATAGTCATGATCACTTTTTTCATTGCATGAGTACAAGAGGAAAAGGAACAGATTAAATTACCATTTTAGTAACCGTGCAGCAACAGCAGAGAGGAGGCTGAATCCAGGGAAATGGAAAGCAGATGTGCTGAAAGCGCTGTCTCCTTGATATTGCAGAGCACAGAAAATGAACAGGGGTGCTTGTGTGTGTGACACACTGAATCAGCTAAAGGGTGTCTGCCTCCAGAGCGCAGGTGCTTCAGACTGTTACAAGAAGCTTGTGTTGTGTTGGCTGTTTCTTCTTGCCCGGTGGAAATTGACTGCAGGACAAGAGCTAAGGAAGAATAAGAGCCCAACAATGGATATACAGAACTTTTCGGTTTGGGAAAGGTCAGGGGTGGATAACTGTAGACCTTCCAAGCCAGAAAGACCAGAAAGAAGCATGTGCTGGGCAAAGGCCTTTTATTTGTTTGTTCAAGGGTAACAATACAAGCGAGTGCTTGTATGGGTAGTTGTATGAATGACCCTTGTAGCACAATTCCCCTCCTCATCGCTGCCATTTGCCTGGAACCTGAATTTTTTCAATCTGACTTTGCCATTCCTCTGACCAGTCCAGGGCTGAAAGAATGAACCTGGCCCTTCTAATTGTTTGCTAATTGTAGCACAGAAGGCTACTCTGTTTCTGTCTCACACCAACCCAATGTATCTCCAGATCATTTAAGGGCCCTGTGTGGTCTTATAACTGTAATTTAGATCCACTAGGCTTTCAGCTGTTGAGAGGGCTAATTACAGTGAGGGACAAGACCACCGAATTTTGTTTCCAGCAAAGGTTTGGGATAGTGTGCTGTTTATTCAGTGGACCAACAGATGAGAGTTGTTGCAAGGAATAAGCTCCAGACATCATTTCAGAGGTACTGTTTTTTTCAAACCACATTACCTCATTGAAATTGCGAACTATTTAAACTTGCAGCTGGATCACCTGGTTTCTTCCTCTTCCAAAACTGTATCTAGCGCCGCATTAAAATGATTTATTGTCGTTCTCTACTGGCAATGTTTTTGGCAGTTTATTCTTCCCTTTCCAAAGGAAGAAAAGCAGCCTCATGATGCTTATGCATCACCTCCACTTAGATTCCTTGTATGGGACACCTGGTTATAGCATTCAATTAAATATGGACAGATGGTGGGGTTTAACATGCATTTGCTCCTCTGACGTGTCCTACTTCACAAAGCGACATTTGTGAGATCTGTGCCAAAAATCCCATATACCATTTGGATGCCCAAGAGGGAGGTTGTTCTTTTACCAAACCTGTGCATCCTCTCCCCCATGGACTGAGTGACATATCACAATAGAACAGTGGAGAGAAATTGGGGGGGGGGGACTTCACCACGTATGCCTCTCCCTTCACATTTCCCTGGATCGCCATGACTTGACTTGATTTAATTTTTTTATGGCGCTTTTCCAAGAACCGAGTTAAGCTCAAATCAGCTCATAACAACAATAAAGCATTAACAAATACATTCATACCTCGGAAGTTGAACACAATCCATTCCAGAAGTCTATTCGACTTCCGAAACATTTGGAAACCAAAGCACAGCTTCCGATTGGCTGCAGGAAACTCCTGCAGCCAATCAGAAGCCCTGTCAGACATTCGGCTTCCAAAAGAACGTTCAAAAACCAAAACACTCACTTCTGGTTTTCGATCATTTGGGAGATGGAATATTCAACTCCCAAGGCATTCAGGAGCCGAGGTAGGACTGTAAAAGCAACACGCCTCAATGAAGAAAAAATATGCAATAAAGAATAAATAAATAAACCAGCAGAAGATGTGGGTACAATAAATGCAATGAATAAATCACAAAATGTGAATCAATATGCCTGGAACATCATTCATCGCTGCAGCAAACAATCCCCTCAAGCAAATCACCCCAGGCTGCACATACTTCCCTCCCACATGGGATGGCCCATCCCATTTCACCCCCTATGGGGAAATGGAAAGGTGCCACCCTCTTTGTGCCTCTCAGTGCCACTTGGCCAAGTATGGTTGGCCTGGATACATAGAATCATGATATTATCCCATTCTGTATCCCCAAATAACTAGAATCATCCATGTGATGAATAGGGAGAAGGGAAAAGGCATACAATTTAAAATAAGAATATGAATATTCTAAGAGCTTTCTGAAAATATTTCAGCGTTACCAAAACCATTGCTTTTAATTAAAAATCAAAATGGGAGAATATCCAGCATAGTCTTCATTCAAGTAATAAAGAGGAACTCATAATCGTTCTCTGTGTGTCTTTGTGATATTTGTGCAAGGTGCCTATCCTCTTCAGAGCTTCTCGAGTGCCCAGTGACAGACGCTGCATATTCGATCCTGCAGACATGGATAATTGTTCCTTCCCATTAATGTAAAGCAGGAAAGAGCAAGAATAAAGTGTAAAACTGTGAGTGTGTCAGCAAAACCAGAAAAGATGGTCACTGATTTTTTTTTTTTTAACCAAAGGAAAACTTGGCTCCAAACTGTGCTTCTTAAAAACTTATCATCATCATCATCAAGCTCCTTTGGCACAAGCTGGTATAGATGCCCACTGTCTTCAACTTGTCAGCTCATTCAAGCAAAGATTTCGGACCCATTGCATGTTTTCATTTCTCATTCCTTAGTTCTAACCAAATAGGAATGGGAGCGTGTGTGGATGAGGCAGCCCAGCGTTGCAGTGTCCAAACAGCGGGGGTCATAAGCTGCACCTGCGTTCTTGATGACTTGGCAATTTCAACCAAAGCTCTACACACACACACACACAGAGAGAGAGAGAGAGAGAGAGAGGTCACTGAGGTTTTTTTTTTTAATTGTTTTGTTTTCTCAAAGGCTTTCTTTATGAAAACACAGCCTCCTACCAAAATAATAATGCTTTTTACCGAACTGACAAAGCGAAATAATTAGTTTGGCATTTTGTGCGTTTGTTGCTGCCCTCCTCTGAGTCACGAGCCGTGAATTGTAGGACAGAGAGCAACCGGCAGAAGATGGGGGCGGCCTGGTGTTTGTCTTGGAATGTTGCAGACGGGGCCAACGTCTGCTGAGCAGATCTCTCGTATATTCCTGCATCCTTCACAGCAGACAAAAAACCACAACTGCCTCTTGTGCCATTACAGGAGAATGTTATTAGACTATAACCAGGGTGGGGAATCAGTTCAATGTGTTTTGTGTATGTAAAGAACAGAACACATGCACACAATTTTAAAATGCTCTGTGCAAGTTTCTGGGACAAATAATAGTTCTATAGTAGTTGTAATAGACAGAATCAGTGCTTTTTTTCTGGGGGGACGCATACCCCTAAATGTTTTGTGAATCTAAGTTTGGCCTCATTAAGGGGCAGTATTTCAATATGAGTAGAAAAATGAGAGTACCCCTAAACATTTTTTTTTGGGGGGGGGAGCACTGGACTGAATAAACCTGGCATTTGTTTGCCGTGCTGCTAGTTATGCTGCTAACTACTTTGCACTTATTTTGTGGGGGGTTTCCCCCCTAAAATGATTTATAATGCATAATGTTCTCTCAATTAATCCAGCAGTCCATTCCTAAGGATCTAGGCATCACCATGCTTGGATCAAGGCAAAGGTGTTTCCATCACTGGCCAGCAAGCTGCATCCAGAAGCTCAAAAGTAAAGTATAGCAAAGGCAGAAGCCCTTGGAATTCAGAGGACATGGAGCCTCCATTAGCTATCATAACTAATAGCATCTTATATATCAGGGATGAGGAACCTGTTGCCCTCCAGTTGTCAGACTCCCATTATCCCTACACATTGGCCATGCTGGTTGGGTCTGAAGGGATTTAAAGTCTTGCAACATCTGGAGGCCTACAGGTTCCCCATCCCTGCTATACATCTGGCTAGGTTTTACTGTTTAAATAGCTTTACAGTGCATATTCTATACATGTATATTCAGATTACAGCTTTAGGCTGCCATCCTATACTCACTACCCTAAAAAGACGCTCTATTAGACTCTATGGGGTGTAATTCAGTTTCTACATGCATGGGGTTGTACTGATACTTCCTACCAGGTGTATTTAGGGGCACAGAAATAAAACGGGGGAATCTGGTGTCTTTATTTTTTGTCTGTTTCTGAGCCTACAACATGCATAGTCACTTGTAAGATGATAGAGTTGTTGCTCCAGATTCCTTGCTTTAAGAGTCTGAATTAATTAGATACATATATAAGTCATTTGGCGTGCCTAAATATTCTATAACAGATTAAAACCAGAATATTATTGGGGATTAAATTTAATACATTTTAAGCACACAGTACACGTTTTTAAGCCTGCTGAACAAACATTTTTAGGAGCCACCTTGTTTTGGTAATTACAAGGTGTTTTAAGCATATATGAAGCCTGAGCATAAGATGGAAAGGCTCAAAGCATTAACTCTCCAATACATATTGTTCCCCCATGAGGTTTCGGGGGGTGGGGTGGGGGAGTGTCATGTGGTTTCAGCACAAGTGAAGCCTCTGTGCCTTCTCAGCTCCAGAGGAGACTATATATATCGCATACCACCACAGTACATTTCTTCTAGTTCAGAGTGAAGTACATGAATTGAATACACTTGGCTGATCTTTACAGTTGAACAAATCTTGGGTTGTTTCCTCTTCTGGAAATGCTTAGCTTTGTAGGTACTGGAGTGTAGGCGTTATGAAAGGGATTTGGAAGGGTGTATGTGTTTCTAAACAAAAAATGCAGAAAGACTCCTACCAACACTTTTCAACCACTATATCTGAAACACTTGGATGAACTAAGATTGCCAGAAGCATAAAACATTTCACAACGGGTGATGTCACAGTGGAGTGCAGGGTGAGGCCAAGAATGTCAAGAGTGGCAGTTTTATGGAAGCCGCATGTGGACAAAATACCCACGTTTTGCAATGATATGAATATTTCACCAACAGAAGGACCGCAAAGTGATGTCTGTGCACCACCTCCAGCGCTGGAGGGGATATGTTTCTGAATACCAGTTGCTGGGAATCTCAAGTTGGGATGGCCCTGTTGCACTCAGGCCCTGACTGTGGGCTTCCCATAGACATCTGATTGGCCACTGTAAGAACAGGATGCTGGCCTAAATGAGCCTTTGGCCTCACCCAGCAAAGCTCTTCTTTCATTCTTAAAATAAATCTGCAGGCCACATATGCTGAGCATCGCTAGAAGAAACTGCAGGAATTATATACAGTTCTTGATTCTAGGTCCTATGCTAGCAATATCTGTGACATTTCATGACGTTCTTCATTAGGAAGCAATAACTCAAGGGATTTTTGTGGAGAAATGGGAGTTATTTTAGCATCCCTTCTCACTGCAGCCCACACCCAGATGCTTTCCCACCACACATGAAGGCTGCAACTTCTAACTCCACAGTAAAGTGTCTCTTATTTCCTGGTCCCTCTGATAGAAATTCCTGCTGCCCTGGGGCTGTTATACTGACAGTGACTCTTTTATCTCTTCCCTCTTGTGCTAGTGACCCTGGAGGCACCCAGCATGCTGGGGATCAATGCCTCTCCTTGTAAACATGTGTAGGAAGCATCTATTCATCATTCCTCCACCCCCCTCCCACCATTCTGTTCTTGGGCATGTCTTTTGACAGCCCATTCTCTATTGTTCCGCCCTCACCCAGTTAGTCCCTCTCTGCTGGTTGAGTGACAGTGGCAGGAACGCCTGGCAGCTCAAGACTGAATCGGCCTCTGTGCTCCTCATCCTACAACTGTGGAGGGGAAGCACTTTGCTTTTTGCTGCTTCAGGCTTTGCTTTGGAATCCACAGCGTGGAAAACACTGTGCGTAAGACTGGCCATTTCTTTCACAGGAGGCACCCCTGAGTATGCTGTTTGAGAAATGACCGAAGGAGGGGAAAAACCACTCTCTTTCAGGTGTATTCACAATAGACAACCTGTCTCAAAAATGTAGAGTTACAGCTGGGAAGCTGTCCAACTCCAAGCTGTTTCTGCATGCACTTGTCAGTGGTTTTCTTGTGTACTATGTATAGAGTGATCATATTAGTCATGTTCCCGTGTATTGTTTGTACAGCGCTTCAGTCTGTGCTTTGCAATCTTTATTGTGTTTGCCCCAAGATCAATATTATTCCCATTTTACTGATGGGCAATTGAGGTCGAGCAAATACAAAGCTGGATAGGTCTCCTGTACATTCAATATTTGCTCTGAAGAGGGCTTTTTCAGCAGTGTCAGATTTTCCTACCCTAGCATGATAAGCTGTGCCTTCCAAAACTCTCCTTTACACAAGTGTTCAGGGTACAAAGTTAGCACCCTGCCTTCTCTTTCTCCTTTGATCAGTGGCTACTAGCCATGATGGCTCAGCTTTGCCTCCGCTGTCAGAGACAGCATGTCTCTGAATGCCATTCGCTGGGATTCATAGTGAGGAGAGTGCTTTTGGGCATCCCATATAAGCATCTGGCTAGCCACTGTTAGAACAGAATGCTGGACTAGGCGCGGAACGTGGATGGTCACCTGGACAGTTGTGGGTAAGGAATCAAGGACAGGGAACCTGTGTCCTCCAAATGTTGTTGGACTCCATTTCCCATCAGCCCCAGACAACACTGTCCATTGTCAAAAATGATGAGAGTTGTAGTCCATTCAGTGTCTGGAGTGCCGCAACTTCCCCATTAGCATATGTGAAAGACACAGATAATCCACTCTTCAGTTTTACAGTTTTATGAAAGGCCCCTGTGTGATAGCTATGCTGAGACTTTACTACAGTGCCTATGTGTTTGGCAGATACTTGGGGGATGCAAGGAAATATATCCCTGGCTTAAATGAATCTCTTGCCCAGAAGAGAGCTTCAAATGGATAAGCTGTGCTTATCTCTGCTTTGCCTTATGAAAACTTATTTCAGGCTTTACAGAGGAGGAAATGTATTCGCCTTACTTCATTATTTGGGTGTTAGCTGGCAAAGAGAAAAATAAATAAGAGTAAGAGATAAGCCTTTATATCCAACCTCATATCTTCACAACAATGAATTGCTGGTAAATCGAGTTGAACTTGTTGTCCAAACCTAGGCTTTATATGAGGATCACTGTTTTTCCTCTGCGGGTGGAGGGAGGAGAGCAATCCCCACAGAGGCTTGGGAGGGGAGCTGGATGCCTCATGTGAGCAGCATGCATGAGCTGGGCAGGCTTCTCGACAGCCCACCAATCCCAGGCGCGCAAGAGGGTGGAGCCGGCCGGCTGCCTCAGCGCCCACAGCAGAAAAGCCTGTAGCGCTCCAACGGGCTCTGCCCTACTCAGCAGCGGCTGTCGGCTGGCCTGGCTCTTCAACCCCCAGGCTCCAAATCTCGGCCCCGGATTCTCAGCCTGGCGCCCTTGAGAGTCCGGAGCCCGGGTGCCCCGCACTCCTAGTGCCTATGGGTAAGCCAGCCCTGGGAAGAGGCCTTAACTCAGTGGTAGAGCATTAACTCAGATTCCATCCCTGACATCTTCAAGTAGAGCTGGAGAAAGACTCCTCTCTGAAACCCAGGAGAGCTGTTGCTAATCAGACAATACTGAGCCAAATGGTCAATGGTCCGACTCAGTGGAAAGCAGCTTCCTATGCTCCTATTCCAACTCTATGGTAGAAGTCATGCTTTGAGTTCTTACCCACCCAACCCAATGCTTTGTCTCACTCCCCATTTAGCATGTAAAAAATGAAACTGGGAGTACCAGAGTATGCGGCCTGGAAGCGCCTTCTACATATAGGGAGGGGACGACGACACAGGGGTTGGTTAGTCTTTCTGCGATAGTGTTATCCCTTAGTGATTTCTCCCAAGACACCCAAGTCCCTGCTCAAAAAAAGTCAACATTCTTCAAAACAGAGATTGCAAATTAAGCATATCTATGCAACAATTTATATTAAGCATAGTTTGCTGAATGATAAAATTTGGGGGAGGGATTCTCTCTCTCTCTCTCTCTCTCTCTCTCTCTCTCTCAACAGGGGTTGAACTTTTAGGGGTTGAAAGTGCACCCAACTCTGCTTATGTTCAAATGATTGGGCAGCCTTAAACATAAATAAACTCTCACACAGTGCTGCTTCTGAAACAGTAGGCCAATTTTGTGTACAGAGCATGACCACCCACCCAAGAAGCCCATAGGGTGTGCGATCTGTATCTCCCGACATTATTTGGCTGGGCACCCTGAATGTTTCAGGAAATAATAGCTCTTTTGCCACATGCAGCTAGAGTGGCTGTCGCTCACTGGGATTACACTCTTCAGGAGCTAACAAGTCCTTGCTATGAGGCAAGTTCATCACCTCGTAGCAGGGCAGCACCTAGTTTATTGCAGTAGTGGCACCCAACTTAATTAGCAGCCACCAGATTTGAAAATGATTTTCTTTCTTTCTTTTAATCATGTGTTAATTATACTTGAGACATAGAGCCAAACAAAGTGCCAATGCCACTGAGTGAATATTTTTAACTTACCGTGTAATCTTATGCATCTCTTCTTGGACGTTAAGCCCCACAGAGTTCCATGTTGCTTCGTCCTACGAAAGAGGGCACAGCGTTTCAGCCTTAAACATAGATGACAAAGGCTCTGTGCCTTTAACAGCTTCTTATCAGGCAGAAAGCAAAGGGCACAGCTCTTCATCTTGTAATCTGTCGAATTTCTGCCTGTGGTACTGGATTTAGGAGTAAGCCATGGCCAAGTAAGCCATGACTTGGGGCTTGCAGTGTAAAGCACAATTGGCTGGCTTTGGTATGTTTGACTTGGAAGTAACTCTCTATAAATAATAGCCAGTAAGGTGCGACAACAGGTTTGTTGGTAGTATATCCATATTTACCTAGGATAGGAGATACAGGCACAGCAGCATTCTCTTGTCTTTCATAATGTTTGGTTCTTATGTCTTTGTTTGCGGAATGTTCTCCCTAGAGAGTTTTGCCTGGCACCTTCATTATATATCTTTAGGCACCAGGTAAAAACATTTGTCTTCAACCAGGCCTTTGGCTGACTACAGCCTTTCATTTGTGTTTGTGAGAAGGGGCTATTGTTTTGTTTTGTTTTGTTTTAACTATTTTTAACTGTTTTACCTGTATTTTTACTCTGTGAACTGCCCTGAGTTCTTGTGATGAAGGGGGTTATATAAATCATTAGTAGTGGTAGTAGTAGTAGTAGTAGTGAGTAAATGGCACTGGGCACAGCAATGCTCACTTCTGAGCAAAAAGGTGTCGGGTTGAGTCCAACTGGGATTGGATGGTCAATGTCATTTTAATATCTCAATAAACTAGCCTTCTCTATCCCCTGGTGCCCTCCAGATGTTTTGGATTACAACTCCCATTAACCCTGACCACTGGCCGTACAGGCCAGTGCTGATGGGAGTTGTGGGGAAAGCTGTAATAAGCACTGCATCAAAGCAGAGCTAGGATAGCAAGCATGGTGATTTTGTACAGGGAGTGTACTGAGTGGTTCCCTGCCAATGAAGGAGATGGCAGATGTATCTACTAGTGATTAGTGTACATATTTATGGAAAGGAAAAATGGAAATATTTGCCACTATGAATTTCTTTAAGAAGGCAGGATCCAGGAAGTAGCAACACACACACACACACACACACACACACACACACCAGAACCAGAAAGAGCTGAAGGTTAAAATATGTTCAAACTAACAAGGCTCTAGATCAGAGGAACATACATTTTGTCTGTTAATGCAGTGAATCCATGGTTTCCAACACAGTACTCCATGTTTGCATACCAAGGAGAGCAAGAATGCACTACTAAACTCTCCTTGGAAACAGGATCACCTTGGGGAACATAGAAATCTGCTTAATACCAAGTCAGGCCCAATATTCCCAATACCTGGCAGCAGCTTTCCCCCAAAAAAGTTTTCTTGGAAGTATCAAACATTGTTAAGTACAAGAGAATGGGATAAAAGAGGCGGCAAATTAGAAGCCATTGCTCAGTATTTGGATTTTGACTTCATGCTCAGTTGTTAAGCGATCAACATGTTTGGGATCCTCCTGCCCGATGAGGCTTGGCAGGAGATACTTTTAGCTGCTGCTTGCTGTGCTAAACACCTTCCTTGATATGCTAAGGAGCATCATGAGCCTGCTTCTCCTCTGAAGCACAAAATGTGTTTGCTGCCTCCTGCTCATTCTGCTAAGTGGAATCCTGGACATCTGCCCTAAAGTCCCTCTCCAATGGCACCACTGTCCAACCTTGTTTAGTAATGCCGTGCCCTCCTTCTCCTTCATGAGGATGAATGAGCTCAAGTTTTCATGCATACTTAACATGATAAAGAAGGAGCACTGAGACTTCTTTTGGAGCATCTTGACAATTCATGGAATTGTACGTGCACAAACACAAACAAACAAGTGGGCTGTTACGCCACTTGAAAGATATGCTGAGCTTTTCTCAACAGCTTCTTCAGTGGCCTGAGTTCAGTTTTATGATAGATCGCCTTGGACGCCTCACAACCACATTCCTAAAGACACTTGAGTGTTCCAAAGATGTCCCAAAATACTGAGGCTATTTTGGGATCAAGAGAGTGATAAATTCATACAAATAAGAAGTGCAAGAATTCAAGAGGCAGGGAGAGAAGTCTTGCAGGCAACCAAACAAAAACAAAGGAGTCTATTTCAAGGCACAAGTGTGGGAGAATGAATTACCGTGGCGGGGATATTTTTGTCAGCTTCCTGGACGTGACCCAGTTTAAAGCAGAAGCTCAGGGCAAACAGGTCACCATTTAGTTTGGGTTTCTTATTAATATTCTCAGACTACGGAGACCAGCTCTTTTCGGTGGCTGCTTACATTCAAGCCAACCCTCCATTAGCAAAAATTAAGTACAGAGAAAATGGGGCATTCATTCATATTTAAATCCATGAACTCTTTTGAGCTAAATAAGAGTAAGTCCAGCTCATTCAGGACAGCTAAAGGCTGGTACATGCCTATGGAAGTCTTCTACTTCTCATGTGGAACTCACAAGAAGAACTGAGCAATTTCATCCCTGCTTCTACAAACTGGTCCCCAGTACATATTCTGGAGAGGAAAATTGCCCGGTCTATGGCCAGCTGCTAATAAAGGCCTCAGATGTTGTGTCTCAATGGAGTAGGTATGGTGTTCTTTCTAGGTTTGCGTCCATAAGTTTGTGAGTTCAAATCTTATAACAGAAGAGAAGCAGAGATATGTTCCTTCTTTAGACAATATTGAAGGGCCACAATGATAAGAGTGTGTAAGAGTGCTAAGAAGGGCTTTTTTTCAGCCAGAAATCTCCAGAACAGCATTCTGACACCTCCCAGCTGAGCCCCACCACAGCTGAACAAGCAAGAGGTGGGGGAACTCGTGAAGCTGGAAGCCTCTCCGTGCCAAAGTGGAGCAGCTTCAACAAGCCTCTGGCTGGCGAGGAGACACACACACCAGTCCAAAGAGGTGCATTCTGGCACCTTTTTCTCTATAAAAAAGCACTGATGGTAAGAGTGCAAAATTTATATCATACCACATATATAGAGTACAAAGCATGTATAAGGGTCCCTGGTACAATTTTTTCTGGATGTCTCCACTCTCCAGTTATAGGGACCAAAGTAGCAAACTGGACAAAACCTCTCCTGACAATGGAGAGTTGTTAATGGCACAGGCGATAAAGGGCTCAGTCGAACACTGTATGGAAATGTTTCATGTAGGAACCACAAACCACAACTAGTTCAGCTCATGAAGACAGCTTTCATCACCTACAGAGATGATAGATGATAGATGATAGATAGATAGATAGATAGATAGATAGATGATAGATAGATAGATAGATAGATAGATAGATAGATAGATGATAGATAGATAGATAGATAGATAGATGATAGATAGATAGATAGATGATAGATAGATAGATAGATAGATAGATAGATAGATAGATAGATGATAGATAGATAGATAGATAGATAGATAGATAGATAGATGATAGATAGATGATAGATAGATAGATAGATAGATAGATAGATAGATAGATAGATAGAGATAGATAGATAGATAGATAGATAGATAGATAGATAGATGATAGATAGATAGATGATAGATAGATAGATAGATAGATAGATAGATAGATAGATGATAGATGATAGGTAGGTAGGTAGGTAGATGATAGATAGATAGATAGATGATAGATAGATGATAGATAGATAGATGATAGATTAGATATAGATAGATAGATGATAGATAGATAGATAGATAGATAGATAGATAGATGATAGATAGATAGATAGATAGATAGATAGATAGATAGATAGATAGATAGACAGATAGATAGATTAGATAGATAGATAGATAGATATAGATAGATAGATAGATAGATAGATATAGATAGATGGTAGATAGGTAGGTAGGTAGGTAGGTAGGTAGGTAGGTAGATGATAGATAGATAGATGATAGATAGATAGATGATAGATAGATGATAGATAGATAGATAGATGATAGATAGATTAGATAGATAGATAGATAGATAGATAGATAGATAGATAGATAGATAGATGATAGATAGATAGATAGATATAGATAGATGATAGATAGATAGATGATAGATAGATAGATGATAGATGATAGATAGATAGATAGATGATAGATAGATAGATGATAGATAGATAGATAGATAGATAGATAGATAGATAGATGATAGATAGATGATAGATAGATGATAGATAGATAGATGATAGATAGATGATAGATAGATAGATGATAGATTAGATAGATATAGATAGATAGATAGATAGATAGATAGATAGATGATAGATAGATAGATAGATAGATAGATAGATAGATAGATGATAGATAGATGATAGATAGATAGATAGGTGATAGATAGATAAATAGATAGATAGATAGATGATAGATAGATAGATAGATAGATAGATAGATAGATAGATAGATAGATAGATATAGATAGATGATAGGTAGGTAGGTAGGTAGGTAGGTAGGTAGGTAGGTAGGTAGGTAGATGATAGATAGATAGATAGATAGATGATAGATAGATAGATGATAGATAGATTAGATAGATAGATAGATAGATGATAGATAGATAGATAGATAGATAGATATAGATAGATAGATAGATAGATAGATAGATAGATAGATAGATGATAGATAGATAGATAGATGATAGATAGATAGATAGATAGATAGATAGATAGATGATAGATAGATAGATAGATAGATGATAGATAGATAGATAGATAGATAGATAGATAGATAGATAGATAGATATAGATAGATAGATGATAGATAGATAGATGATAGATAGATAGATAGATAGATAGATAGATAGATAGATAGATAGATAGATAGATAGATGATAGATAGATAGATGATAGATAGATAGATAGATATAGATAGATGATAGGTAGGTAGGTAGGTAGGTAGGTAGGTAGGTAGATACACACATATCCTTCATCTGATGGCTGTTACGTGTACTTTGACCATCACTGTATAGGAAGGAAGCAACTTGCGGGGTCCTATGCATATGAGGGACGTGGGTGGTGCTGTGGGTTAAACCACAGAGCCTAGGACTTGCCGATCAGAAGGTCGGCCGTTCAAATCCCTGTGACAGGGTGAGCTCCCATTCCTCAGTCCCTGCTCCTGACAACCTAGCAGTTCAAAAGCACGTCAGAGTGCAAGTATATAAATAGGTACCGCTCTGGTGGGAAGGTAAACGGCGTTTCCATGTGCTGCTCTGGTTCGCCAGAAGCGGCTTAGTCATGCTGGCCACATGACCCGGAAGCTGTACGCTGGCTCCCATGGCCAATAAAGTGAGATGAGCGTCGCAACCCCAGAGTCGGTCACGACTGGACCTAATGGTCAGGGGTCCCTTTACCTATGCATATATTTGACACGTTGCCTCTGTTTTCTACAGACTCCCTTGGGTGTTATCATCAGCAGAGGGGGCCCTCTTGATAGTCCAGCCGCCCTCAGAAGTTCAGGGGGTGATGACCTGAGAGAGGGCATTGTCTGTGGCAACCCCTAAGTTGTGAATATCCCTCACCACAGAGGTACATCCAGCACCTTCACTTTCAGCTAATGCTGAGGATGCATCTCTTTACCCTCTTTACCTTTGACACATGAGATGTGTATTTTCAGGAGACCCACTCTATCCCTGTGCTTTGTTTTTACTGGTTTTAAAGTAGTATTTTTATATTGTGTCAACCTGCCCTTAGACCTGCTGATGAAGGACAGATGATTATGATAATGGTAATAATAATAATAATAATAATAATAATAATAATAATAATAATTTTAAGTGGCAGAACTATTCTAACCCTAAGACTGAGACTTCTGGGACATTTTAGTGGGACAGCGTTGTGTTTACATGCATGTACTTAGAGGAATATGCAAGCAGCCTTTCATATAAGATCATTATAGGACTAGGTCAAGAAACCAGTGACTTTCTCCCTTTTGCTGTAACTTTTGCCTGCCTAACTGAACTGTTCTGACTTATTATGAATCTGTTGTGATTAAAAAAAAACAAGTTAACCTCTAGATTTTGATTGTACCATGTGTTCTTTTTGCACAAAAGGCATTTATTTTGCCCAATAAAGAACTCCTATGAGGCCAGTTTTGCATCTTTTCTCATGCTAAACCGAGTAGCCTTGTCACAGGCTTCTATGTTAATGTGCCT
Organism: Podarcis gaigeae; assembly: GCF_964106915.1. Classification (NCBI taxonomy): domain Eukaryota; kingdom Metazoa; phylum Chordata; class Lepidosauria; order Squamata; family Lacertidae; genus Podarcis; species Podarcis gaigeae. The sequence continues at coordinate 40,455,228 of NC_139679.1, read as the reverse complement.
ATTCAAGGATTAAAATACTAATTAATATGAATACATGGGTTTTCAATATGTCCATAAATAAATAAGCGTTTCGTATTGGCAAAATGTTGTGCTATATGCATTAGTTAATCGCCAGACAGAAGGATGCCAGCTCTGGTGCATTAGCTATATGACCTTCACTATCTGGAACACATTTAAAGTCCTGCACGCTTATCCTGCTTTTCAATTCCTAAGTCAGAACGCAAACAGCTTATTTCTCCATTTCCCTTCCTGCTTTTGTATCATTTTGACTGCCTTTCTCTTTCTATCTATTCAACAGTTTCAGTTAGCTTTCTTATGGATTTCAATCTTTTTCTGCTATCAGTGCTATCATTGTTTACCCACAATACCTTTGGTGCCTGCCACCCTCATTTCCCATCAATTCTTGTGCAACCTTAGGAACCCATCTAGTTCACACACAACCTTTTTTCCCCTTCTCCTCTCCCTCTCTTTCCCTCCCATGGCTTCCCTTGCAATTGCCATTCCAGTAGCAGAGCCCTCGCAGTAAGACCTTGGATGTCTATGTCTTCGAATTTTAAACTGCTCTCTCCAGAGTCGGTCAGCTGAAAAGGCCTCACAGTTACAAAAGAGAGATGACATCAGTTATTTGCAGAATAACCATGGCAACCCTCTGGAGACCAGCAGGGCTGCAACATGGGCTTTGAATAAAGAAGGAAAGCTTCATTGTCTCAACAAGATTTTAGGTTGATTTAGATTTTAGATTAATTGGAACTGGTTCTAGTTCTGGTTTGGGTGGGGGTGGGGTGGAGGAGAGCTGGGGGAGAGCAAGAGCAAAATAGACTTGGAGCCATTTTAATCAATGAATATGTCTTCCCTTTCAGAAGTATTTTTATGAATGGAAGTAGCCTTGGAGTCACTGTAGATGGAGAGGAATTGTTTGGAAGTAACAGTTTTAAGTGCAAGTCTACAGTATCAGGCGAATAAAACGACTGGAGAGTTTTGCCCTAGAAGAGCCACAGGATCTTTGCTCTAGCTGGCAGATAGGTTTTTCAGTGGTAGATCATTCTTCCAAAGTCTGTTACATGTTCTAAATTTTATGTTGAGGTTTCCTACAGCCTAAATTACCAGAAACCAAGCAAAAGACAAAACTGCACTTTGCATCCTGGTTGCAGCTTGGAAACAGAAAGGAGTTTGCTTGAGCTTCCTCTGTGCATTGCCTTCTGGCACCATTGCAAATCCCAATAGCTCCACTCCCCTGTCAACTACACATCCCGGTGCCACACCAGGTTCAGCATCAGTGTGAAAGAGATCTAGTATGGTATAGTGGGTTGGGTATCAAACTAGGCCCTGAGAGGCTTAAGGGTCAAATCTCTACTCAGTCATGAAACTTACTCAGTGACCTTGGGCCAGCCACCATCTCTCATGATTGAAATAGGAAAGAAGGTGAGACAAATATGTATGCCACTTTGAGTTCTTTGGAGAAAAGTTGGGCTATAAATGTAATAATATATACATGTGTGCAGATGCATGCAGACAGGGGCTCCTCTGTGTGAGTTAAAGCCATGGCTAATCAGGCTTCACACTCACCTGGAGAAGCTCACAGACATGTCCAGCCGTACACATGCACAATGGCACAATAAGCAGCTGTGGACTGTTTTGTATTTGATTTGGATCGCTCTGTGTTATTTGAGGCTTACACAACCACATGCAGAATAATATTCTCAGCAAGAATAGAAGCAGAAGTGTCTACCTGGATGGCCTGGGAAGAAATTTGTGATGCAGATTATTACATTCTTGGAACATTGAGAAACCCATTGGAGGGTTTTGAAGGTGAGCAGCATGGTGCTTCAGCAGCTCTAAGGAAGACCACACTGGGAGCAAGTCCACATAGCAGCGTCATAGAGTCGCTTGTGAGAGAGGAGACTGTGGGAGTTTTGAAATTGGGCATGCCCACAAAGGACCTCCGAAGGATGGCCAGAAATGCTGCTTGAAAACTGACTAATCTGATAGGTACAATCAACCTTCTCACAACAGGTCATGTGCATGTGGTTCATTGCTTCTTTTCATGGTTCAGTAAAGTCACTTATTTGATTTGTTAGCAACCCTCTTCTTTTTAACCCTGGAACATCATTGTTGACATAATGTGCAAAGCAGAATTCTTTGATTCATTTGCACAGCTTTGACATTTTTGAGCACCTCCCTTCAACCATCAGGAGTACAAGCGATTCCTGCAAAGCTCCCTTAGAGCTGAAAGCCACTGCAGTGCTCTGGAGGGACTGCGTGCTGTGTAGCAACAGCTAGAGTTAAAAATCAGCTGCCATTTGCTATTCATACTTTGGGGATGAAATGTCAAAACCCGCAATGCTTATGTTTTGCATTTTGGAGTGAAGCATCCTAGCCAACATTCCGACTGTCCGGAAAGCTTATTACATGATCTGGAGATGGATGGGAGCCATTTGCTGAGTGAATGCACCATGGCTAATTTATTTACCATTATCCAACTTTCTCCTTATTGGCAATGACTTAAAGGTTGAAACTGAGCCAGTCCTTGGATCATTTACTAAGCTTGATAAACTTTAGCACAAGGTCTTCATTACAGTGTACAGCTTCACAATCTGGTGGGGTGGGGGTGTAACCGAAGGTAATATATGGTGATGAGGCAGACCCCCATCAGTGTTTTAGTATGTAGGTGGTGAATTTAATATTTCAACCCTCACACGCAATACATAGCCTCAGGCCTGCTAATTGCTTCAGAGGAACTGAAGAAACCCTTCCATTCTCTATCCCCATCCCCCTATTTGAAACACGAATGTTGTAGCCCAAGTGCAAAGAACGTGGAGCCTGAGTACAGCTGCATCTAGAAAGCAGCATTCTCCAAAGATGAACAAGTGGTGTTCGTTGCAAAAGGTCCCTGAGGCCAAAAGTGCATAGGACACTATAGTTCCTACTTCCGTGTGGTTCCTACTTCATGTGTAACTGACTCTTGATACAATGCAGAGGGGCTACAGAAAGCCATCCCCTTTCCCCAATTCTTTGCATATTTTATATTGAGCCATCTACAGTGGTACCTCGGGTTAAGTACTTAATTCGTTCCAGAGGTCCGTTCTTAACCTGAAACTGTTCTTAACCTGAGGTACCACTTTAGCTAATGGGGCCTCCCACTGCCGCTGTGCTGCTGCTGCGCAATTTCTGTTCTCATCCTGAAGCAATGTTCTTAACCCGAGGTACTATTTCTGGGTTAGCGGAGTCTGTAACCTGAAGAGTATGTAACCTGAAGCGTATGTAACCCGAGGTACCACTGTACATCGCTTCAAGTGACTGACATTATATATCTGACCCTTTGCACCAGGGATAGGGAGTCTGTGATCTCCAGGTGTTGAAAGAATACAGCTCTCATCATTCCTGAACACTGACCATATTGGCTGGGGCTGATATGACTTAGGCATCCAGCAATATCTCACCCCTGCATTAGACCCAGAAACACTTTCCCTACCCTTCCCTACCATCAGCAAGAGTTTCACTGCCTTGCTTATTACACTCAACTTGTTAAGGGTTCAGGACAAAATCCTAAAACTGCTTTGGCCCAAGTGCCATAAAGATTTCTAATCAAGGGTCCACATGCCTCACCTCTGCTGTTTTACAGCTGAATTATAACTCTGCAAGGTCTATCAGGTACTGGCTGTGTAATCTCCCAGAGCCCCAAGATAGACCTTGGCCTGCTGTACATTCCAGAGCTTAATTGTCCCAGAGAAAGTTATCTCCTTTTCACTTTCCATTGCAGAAGGTCCCTCTGCAGACACTCCAAGCATGCAGGGAATGGGAGTGAGAAAGGAGAGCTCTTGACATGACAGCCACAGGCTAAAAGAGTGATAATTGGATCAAATTATCAGTGCACACATTCCTTGCACAGCTACAAGGACAGCTGACAAGGTCTGAAGTGAAGGGAGAAATTCTGGACTATCACAAATAGCTCCCCAACTAGCTCTGAGCATTGCTTTGGTGCACCTTTGGAGAGCTGCAAACACTAGTGGATCAACCTTTCCCCCCAAAATAGTAACAGCCTGGAAGCGTCCTTAGATTGTCTAAGCTATCTAAACTCACATGGGATAAGTCTATCAGTGGCTGCTGGTCAAGATGGTTAGGCCTTGCGCTGCTCAACAAAAGAGACCTTTTGCCTACATGACCTGTTTGTGTGCTTCCTGGAGACATTGTGGGAAACAGGTCATTGAAGTACAGTGGTTACATATGCTTCAGGTTACGTACGCTTCAGGTTACAGACTCCGCTAACCCGGAAATATTGCTTCAGGTTAAGAACTTTGCTTCAGGATGAGAACAGAAATTGTGCTCCGGCGGCGCAGCAGCAGCAGGAGGCCCCATTAGCTAAAGTGGTGCTTCAGGTTAAGAACAGTTTCAGGTTAAGTACAGACCTCCAGAACGAATTAAGTACTTAACCCGAGGTACCACTGTATTTATTTTAATTCTACTATATGTCACATAATATGCAGAATCCCTAAATGGTTTAGATAAAACACAGTAAGATTTTTTTTAAAAAAAAAAAAGTACTGATGAAATACCAAACCCAAGAGAATGTAAGGAAGAATTCCATTGTTATCCGCATCAGACATGTAAAATTGCTTGTGTCCCCGGGCTCCCCCTCTGCTGCAATTCTTACAGTGCAATCCTATACCCTAAAGTAAGTCTCATTGAGTTCAAGGGGCTTAAAGCCTGATTGCTTGTTTTTTGTTTTGTCTTTGGTTGTCCCTTCCAAGTTTGGGTAAGGCCACAGGTCAGCTGGAGAGCTTCCCGTGCAGAAGGTTCCAGTTTTAATCCCTGGTAGACAGTGCAGTCAGTTTTAATACCTGCCAGTCAGTGCAGATGGTCATGGGCTAGATGGACCAATATTTTGACTCTGCATAAGGCAGCTTCCTGTGTTCCTAAGTTTTATGTTCTTATGTGCTTCCGCTTATGTGGAAATCCATAGTCCTATAAAGGCAAACAAACAGCTTAATCAGCCCAATTAACCTATCCTGGCTATTCCAGAACTGAAAAGTAGCTGTATTTTAAGGATGGAGAGTTTAAGTGCAAGCTTGTAGTTCATGACCAGACTTTATGATATAGTATTTATCTTCATGCAGTGTTTCTACTGAATCCTCATTTCATTCACCCTTCTACCTTTTCTACAGAATCATTTTATTTCATATTTCGATTTTCAATAAACTTCTCTCTCCTTCCTTTTTTCAAAAAAATAATTTCTCTCCGATTTTTCTTCTTCGGCTTATTGCTTGAGCAAGTAATTTTTTTAAAAAAACAGACACATGATTCTGACAAAGTAAAGCCCTTTTAAGCCCAATTTAGTGGGATTTATGCACTCCCACTGAACTCAAATGGTCTTAGCTGAGCTTAACTGTTTTTGCATCAAAACTTACTGAAATGATAAGATTACGAGAAGGAAGACAAAGCAACAGACAATTTAAGAACCCTTGATCCCCTTTTATAAAATACATGAAATAACAGTATAATTCAGAATTGTTTAAGATGTATAATACAGCTTTCACCAACCCGGTGCCCTCCAGATGTTTTGAGCTACAACTCCCATCAACCCCAGCATTTAAAAAACAAATTATCTAATTCTTCACTCCATTAATTTGTGGTGGTTTTTTTTTATAAATCCAAAACAGATCTGATCTTTAGTTGGAATGTGCTCAGTATGTAAACTAACTGTGGTGCACCTCTGCACAGCAAGATCTGTCAGGAGGTGAAAATGACAAGGAAAGAAAGATGTCTGATTACAGTGAGTAAGAACAACTACTCAAAATCAGATTTTAAAAATAAAGGGATAGGAATTCTGTAACTGTGGAGGAGTGGGAGCATCGGTAGGACATTTGCTAGCATGAAGGAAATGGTGGGGAACCAATGAAGGGACATTGTGAGAAGTTTTCCACATGGCTCACATAAAGTGAAGCACTAAGCAGGACAGGACACTGAATAGTGTGTGTTGTCAACTGGCTGTGTGTGCTATGCTGAGATACATTTTTAGATTAGAGTGCTGGTGCAGGCATACTTTTATGCAAAAGTGCTATGATCCATCACATAGCAAATGCTATGCCTGCACAGGTTCACAATGACTTGTGCTACAATACAAACAAAGGGGGAATGCCAAATGCTAATAATATATAGCATCAGTTACAGATAGGTAGCCGTGTTGGTCTGCCATAGTCAAAACAAAAAAAAATTCCTTCCAGTAGCACCTTAAAGACCAACTAAGTCAGTTCTTGGTAGACCAACTAAGTCAGTTCTTGGTAGACCAACTAAGTCAGTTCTTAGCATGTTAGTATTATATTGTGCTAATGAGAGCCAGTGTGGTGTAGTGGTTTAGAGCAGTGGACTCGAAATCTGGTGAACCAGGTTTGCTTCCCCGCTCCTCCACATGCAGCTGCTGGGTGACCTTGGGCTAGTCACGCGTCTCTGAAGTCTCTCAGCCTCACTCACCTCACAGAGTGTTTGTTGTGGGGGAGGAAGGGAAAAGAGAATGTTAGCCACTTTGAGACTTCTTCAGGTAGTGATAAAGCGGGATATCAAATCCAAACTCTTCTTCTATCAACAAGGTGCAATATTAAGTAAATGATCAATGCAAGTAAGCCATCAATGCATTATGCAAAGCAATAAAGTGATGATCCTGCAGCAAATGGTATTGGAAACCCTGAATAAATCGCTCCAACGGTGGCTTGAAGTTGTATACTCCATAATTATTCCAAAGTCCAATACCTGACTTGCTTCTAGGTAGATGCCCTTTCACACAATAATGCTCGCCATTCTACAATCGCCACAGCTAAAAACCATTCTGGAGCTGGAAAAAATTCTGTGGGAAGCCAGCCTGCTTTAGACTCTGATCACAAATGCTTCAGTATTCAGAATGTCCAATACCATTCACTGCAGGATCATCACAATATTAAGAAAAACTGGTTTGCACTTTGGGAAGTATTTTATTGATGTTTTGTTAATGTTCTAGTATTGGCTGATGCTCATCATGCATTGCAACTGTTTGCTTTTATTCATCTATGAACAACTGCCCATTTTCCCCCCAACCTCATGGTTGTAAATAATAAGGTAAAAGGCAAAGGATCCCTAGACAGTTAAGTCCAGTCAAAGGTGACTATGGGGTGTGGCACTCTCGCTTTTCAGGCCAAGGGAGCCAGCCTTTGTCCACAGACAGCTTTCCAGGTCAGGTGGCCAGTATGACTAAACTGCTTCTGGCGCAACAGAACACCGTGACAAGTGTCAGAGTGCATTAAAATGCCGTTTACCTTTCCACAGCAGTGGTACCTAATATAATATAATATTATAATATAATATAATATAATATAATATAATATAATATAATATAATATGCCATGTATCAGGTACATAAGTGCATACTTACTGTTATTCCCACTTTTCCCTTTACTGTCATTTATCCATGAAGAAATAAAGTATAACTGCCAAAATATGTAGCCTCTTTTGGTTGTTTCTTGTTTATATTTAGCTGTGATTCCTGCACTTCAGGCGGTTGGACTAGACTTCAGGGGTCAGTAAACTTTTACAGCAAGGGGCTAGTCCACTGTCCCTCAGATCTTGTGGGGGGCTGGACACTATTTTGAGGGGGGAAATGAACGAATTCCTATGCTCCACAAATAACCCATAGATGCATTTTAAATAAAAGTACACATTCTGCTCATATAAAAATACGTGATTCCAAGATTGTCCACGGGCCGGATTTAGAAGGCGATTTGGCCAGATCCGGACGGATCCTGCCCCCGCAATGGCACAAAAACGTGGTTACAAAGCACGGATCCACATGGATCCTCAGGATTTTTGCATTGGGGTACCCCAAACTCACCATTAAATCACATACCATGTCTGTGGCCACAGCACGAACCACAAAAATCATACATCCACTGTTGCATTCAGAATATTTTTTTCTTGTTTTCCTCCTCTTAAACTAGGTGCATCTTATGTTCAGGTGCATCTTATGGGGCGAAAAATACGGTAAGTCTTATATCTTTTTTGAGAAACATCATTACTAACTTGAATAATTCAACTGGTATCAAGAAAGGTGCATGCCAGTACATTTAAACTATAAAAGTATACAATACATAAAATGTCTCTTTCGAGGCCAAGGGCATGCAGTGTTGGTACATGACTAAAGCTGCAAAACTGGCTTGTGATGTGACGCTGCAAACGATGACTCGCTCTCTTTCATCGGAAAACAGGCAATGGGAGGGTGCTTTGGATATGGGTCACAAAGTAAAGCAGGATTTGTCCTGTCCATCCCCCGCAGCAAAGCTTACCCAAACTGAACATGATCCAACAGGATTGTGGGAAAAGGCAGCAAAGCAAACAAATGCAGTAATTAAATGCCTAATTAAGGTAAGTGTGCAGGTGTAGTACCTTCTGACACATGTGGGTTTCTTTGCACTCTGTTCTGGAAAATCATTTGCAGCAGGAAGAAAGCTGTGCCTCAGCTATTGCGCCTGTTCTCCATTCTCCACTCACCCACTGCAATTCGTTGTGCTAAAGTCTGGATGAAGCGCAGCTTATTCCACACACTGCTGTGATACCCAAAAGCTCAAATGTGTCCCTTTTGAAGTTCAAGTTGGTAGCAGAGTGAAAGTGAGAGCAAAATTACTGAATTACCTCAAATATACATTGCCTCAGTAAGCCTTACCAAAGTCCAGCAAGTTAAGTGGGCACTGTCAGCCTCACATTGAAGATGGCAAGCTGAGGGAAAGCAGGCTTTCCTGACAACCTCTAGCAAGGTACGCAGCTGAGGTAAGAATTGAACCAGAAGCTTCTGGGCTCATGGCCCAAACTCTCACAGTGCAGCCCTAGGCACCTTTTCTCAGACATAAGTCCTGCTGTCCTTAGTGAGGCTACTCAGGGCTATTCTACCACTATATAATATTTATATGTATGCAAGGTTTGTATTGAATCCTTGCTTCATTCACTTCTCCACCATTTCTCCAGAACCCTTTTCTATGCTATTATTTCCTATTGAGATTTCCTATATTCTTCCCCTCCCCCCTTCTTCTTCTTATAATTTCAGTTCCCCTGATTTCCCGCCCCTCCTACAGTTAATCCGTAGTTTTTTGTATGTTTTGTGTAATCTGTAAGCTCTGTTTAATACACTGTTGGGGAGCCGTTGTATGTTCCCACATGGGGCTGGGAGAATCTCCAGTTGTAGATGAGGAAATAAATTCCCACAGATATAGGGATGGAGGAATGCAGTAAGAGCCACTAACATTAAAGGCTGCCATTCTAGTCACACTTTTCAGGGGAACCAGACCCACTGAACTCGGTAGGATTTACTTAAACATGTGAGGATTGAGTAGATGGGCAAGAAGACAGAAGGCCCAGCATAAAGCTCGATGTAGCTTAGTTTTATGTCCATGAACCATGAAATCCATGGCACTTGCAATGCATCCTAAGCATTCCTAGTTGAAATTCCTTGCCATTCTTCATTAAGCAACTGTTGGGTATCTTGTAATCTAGACATTCCCAGTGACACAGTAGGAGGTATCTCTTCTGTTAGCTATTGAACTCCAATGCGTACAAAATAATGGTTTGGCAATTTACAGAATCTCTTTTCATCTTTTTGATCCAGATTGCCCTAATATTTGAACATGGAAAGTTGGGGAACTGCTTCATAGCTCAATATCATTTTACAAAGCTTTATTTTTTTACAGATCAGATACGTCGTAAATGTTTGTAAGTAATGTATGTATTAACGTACGAAAGATTCAATTTTTCTCTTTTCAAATGAAAAATATGCAGAAGGGGGAAGGGTAAAAATGAGACATCCACAGCATTAAGCGTCAGAGAGAGTTGGTGATATTGGCTATGAGGAGAAGCTGTCAGCAGGTAGCTGCAGGCTGGCCAAGGGTCCATCTCGCAACCTTTGCATTCAGGGTTAGTTCTTACCCCCCCCAAATAAAGATTATTTTGTTGGAAGGTACCCCAAGGGTCATCTAGTCCAACCCCTTGCAATGCAGGAATCTCAGCTAAAGCATCCATGACAGATGGCCATCCAACCTCTGCTTTGAAACCACCAAGGAACAAGAGTCCACAACTTCCTGAGGGAGACTGTTCCACTGTTGAACAGCTCTTACCGTCAGAAAGTTTTTTCTGTATGTATAGTTGGAATCTCCTTTCTTGTACAGTGGTACCTCAGGTTAAGTACTTAATTCGTTCCTGTGGTCCGTTCTTAACCTGAAACTGTTCTTAACCTGAAGCACCACTTTAGCTAATGGGGCCTCCCGCTGCTGCCGTGCTGCCAGAGCCCGATTTCTGTTCTTATCCTGAAGCAAAGTTCTTAACCTGAAGCACTATTTCTGGGTTAGCGGAGTGTGTAACCTGAAGCGTATGTAACCCGAGGTACCACTGTAACTTGAAGCCATTGGTTGAGTCCTGCCCTCCAGAACATGACACTGACTTATACCAAGTTGGACCATTAGTCCATTTAACTTAGTACTCTTTGGCAGCAGCGCTCCAGGGTCTCAGACAAGGCTCTCTTACAGCTGTGCCACCTTGGATCCTAGGAGATTCCAGACATAAAGGGTGGAATGCAACACCATGCTATGAGAAACCTTCCATCTGTGCAAGCCTTTCAGTTTGTCAGATGGGACAATCCTCACTCTCTCTTCCCACACATGCTGTTTTGGGTGTTTGCCTGCCCTACACCCGAGTCAACTTCTGCGGGCATGGGGGAGGAGACAAGGAAAGCCCCATTGTGCAAGTGGAAGTCCTCATGCTTGTTAGAGTGTGAGCTGTACAACTGACCTGCAGCTTCTGCCAGGCTCTTATAAAATCTATAAGATTTTTTAAAAAACCAAAAAACACCTTCAAAGGAAGGTGACTCCTCAGCTTCCCCTTTCATCCCACAAGTATGTGTTATCATTGAGAAAGTTGTGCCTAATACTGTCCCTATTAGCCCCTAGAACAATCATTCACTGCAACAATTAATGGAAGGTCACACAAACCATACAGCATTCATTTTCTGGACCAGCAGAGAGAACCGAGGGGCAGTAGAGGCAGGTATGGTGGGCTGTCATCAGCATCACAGCTACTTACCTGTATGGGGCTGAGACACCATGGTGGTGAGGTTGGTGCTGTGTGTGTACACTGGTGGGACCGCTCCTGCCACCAGTCTGCTGCTTCTGTAAGTATACCAATATGGCCACAACCAGGTAAGCAGCAGTGATGTCAGTGTTGGCCCACCATATGCGCCACTCCTGCAAAGGGCACCTCACAGTTCTCTGGATAGGTCCCAAGCCAGATGAATTGAAGTTGATTAATACCAAGGCAGCAAAGCAGGGTCAACAATGCAGCTGAAAGGACATGAATTTCATTCCACGCAGTGAAAACCATTACTAAACGTCTACATGTTTCCATCCATTCTTCATCGGAATTAAAATGTAATTCACTGGGATCAAGAGCCTGCTGCGATGGTATTCTCATTTCCCCCAGGTTATGTAATAAGAGGAGTAGTGAGCAGTATCTGGAGGAGTTATCCCTGGATTTCAACCAGTTCAAGCAAAAGATTGAACTGGAAATATGGCCCACTTCCCCTGTGGTAGTGACATGTCTGTCTTCAACGCAGCAGAAGAAAAGTGCTTTCTGCTAAAAAGAAAAACCAGAAAATCTCACCCTCTTCTGACACCTACAACCAGATGTTCAGAATCCACTACTACTTCTCTATTATCCATCTCCTGCACTCTCAAGATTGGAAAGTCTGGCACAAGATGTAGGTACTGCTGTGCCCACTGGAAAATCTGACACACAAAACGCTCTAAGTATTTCTTTCATTTGCGCACAATACACATTTTCCTTCTGGTCTTCTCACCTATAGGAACATTTTATATAGTTTTGTCAGAGAAGGAAAATCTAAACTCCCTTTTTTATTACCCGGTGGGCCATGAAATGAGCAAAATAAATGAACTGCATGTGGATGGATCCTAAGTTTCCATGGAAAAATCAGAGCTTTTAACAAGACAGCAGCAAGTTGCTCCAGGGACCTGGTAGTTCATACCAGTTGGGCCTAAATCCAAGTAAATTCTCCTCATAAACCCAAGGCTAATGACAGTTTTGAGGGGACTTGAGGCTCTCCTCCATCCCCAGCAATCTTACCAAGGGGTGGAGGAATTAGTGGTTGTGGGCAACAGAGGTAATAGACAAGTGGCAGTGGGCTGCTCAGCATTGATATGAAAAGTGCCAAATGAAGTGTTGGCCGCCGCAACCGCAATATTATTTTCCCTGAAACACCTTTGGGGCCCAGACACATTCTGGGGAAATTAATATGGCACTAACTGCAGCCTGTCTTCATTCATAATACTCAGCCAAACCACAGCTTAGCTCCCAGTAGCAAGTAGCAGCAGGACTAGAGGAGGACCCATGATTCTCTAAATCTGAACCAGCACACTTGCTTGTTCACACTAAGCCATAGTTGGTTTTAGTGGCACATGCAAACTAGGCCATTGTCTCACAAAATACATACAACCAGAGCTTTTCTTCAGCGTGTTCAGGGCATTCCGGCACCTCTCAGGTGGGTCCCGGAAGTGAGGAGAGAGACCTGACCGGCCTCAGCAAAGCCCTGCTGTGCCTCTGGCTCATGAGGAGACTCTATGGCTTCAGAAAGGGTCTCCTCGTGAGCCGGAGGGAGAGCGGAGCTTTGCTAAGGCTCTTCAGCCTCCCAGCTAACAGCTGGCATGTGGGAAAGCCGCAACTCGGCTGAGGAAGCCCCCACTGTGCCCCAGCTTACATGAGTTGGAAAGCTGGTGTGGTAATTCATTAAGCTGCCTCTCCACACCTCAGCTGAGCAAGCCACCATACTGCTCTGGCTCAGGTGAGCCAGAAGGGGGGGGCTCATTAAGGTGCTCAGCTGAGGCATGGTAGACTCCCCTCCCCTCAACAAGCCTCTGGCTGGCGAGGATATGTCCCTCCCCTCAGCCCAAAGGGTCCTTTGAGGATGGTGCGTTCTGACACCTTTTTTTCTCTCTCTCTCTCTTAAAAAAGCACAGGTTACCACAACCTAGATCAGTGTTTCCCAACCAGTGTTCCGCGGCACACTAGTGTGCCGCGAGACGTTGCCTGGTGTGCCGTGGGAGGAAGGCGGTCGGGGGGAGGGGGCGCCGCACGCACCCGCGTCAGGAGCCAGCACTTACCTCCCACGGTGCAGGGAAAGACTGGAAGAGCGTTGCAGCAACGCGCACGCGCAGAGCAGCCGTAAAGGGAGGCGTGTGGGTGGAGAAAAGGAGGGAGGGAGAGAGAGAGAGCGGGAAGGGGAGGGGGAATCCCCCTAGGTGTGAAGGGAGCGCGCGCCAAAGGAGGGAGGGAGAGAGAGAGAGCGGGAAGGGGAGGGGGGAATCCCCCTAGGCGTGAAGGGAGCGCGCGCCGTAAGTTCCAAATTTAAAGGAGGGAGGAAGAAAATCCCCACGTGACGGCTTTTGCCTCCAGGACGGCATCTGCCTGCGCCAACTCGCGGCTGAGCCAGGACTTTTCGTACACGTGTGGGCGCTTCGTAGCATGTGCTCGGCTTTGCCGGGAAGCGCTACGGAAAGCGGCTTGGATCAGAAAGCCTGGGCTCTTGCCGCGCGCGGCATTGTGTTGAAGCGTGCTGGTAGTTAGTGGGTTGGGAGAGCCGCAGCACCCCATTTTTTTTTCATACGAACATGGTTAAGAAGCTTTGTGGAGTGTCAGTAGGTTGGCACAAACCATGACGTTTGGGGACATTAATCTAGCGGCACAGAGTTAATTTTTTAAACATTTTCTAATGGTGGTGTGCCTTGAGATTTTTTTCATGAAACAAGTGTGCCTTTGCCCAAAAAAGGTTGGGAAACACTGACCTAGATTGCTATTACCTCCCCTATTATGGAGGTGAACTGCTCAGCTAAGGAGCATCCTCTGGACATATGGCCGAACTATGATTTGGAGTCTTCAGGCTTAGGGCTCTCACACAACTACTGTACTGCAAAAGGAAGTCCCACATAAAGAAAGAAACGGTTACATTTCTTATGCAAATTACATTTTTTCTAATGGCATAGCTCAACCTAGGCCAAAGCCCCCAACTCTCCTTGCCCTTATCCCAGGGCCACGAAAGGTTGGTGGGAGATGGTTATCAGGTTCTTTTTCAGATGGTGGGTATAAGGAAGCCATATGCCCTGATTTACGGGTGCTGTAGTCTGCTCTGTGGCAGGTGCTTCCTGCTGAAGGCAGTGATTTTGTTTTTTATTATAATCTCGCTCTTTATTAGCATTGGAACTATGTTTTAAGATCCAGCTGACACGCTACGTTTTCTTCTTTCAGTAGATTTATGGCGTTGCGCTTTGAGAGCTACAGAAGCCAACTTTAATATGCCTTTTAAGTACGCTCTGGTTTTTTAATAGTTAAGACCTTTGAAGGCTTCTGGAAAAACACTGAGACGCCTTTCCTCCCTCTTACTTTTAGAAGAAGAAGGAGAAAAAGAAAGCACGCACATTATCATTTAAATATACTATTTCAAATATACTGTGTCAAAGTGGGATTGTCATTTTGCCCAGAAAGCCAGGAATTACCTGGATTCCAGGCAAAACAGCAGCTTCCTTCCCAAAAATGGAACTATTGGCTCAACTTCTCAGCCCTCACTACAAAAATAGCTCTCTCTGTGTGTATACATGCGTATGAAGGTTTCTGGAGGGGGAAATGAAAGGAAGGGCATTGAGGCAATGCAATCTGCCCCATCGCAATCCAGTACTGTATTACTACACTGTTGGGAACCTGCAACAGGCTTGGTGTGGGAAATTTCACCCTTCCCCCCACTGGCAGCTTTGACAAATGCCCAGGGTGAAAATCTGTTCTCACGTCCCTTCTCTCCTTTTGCTATATGTCAGGTAAAGGGGTATACAAATTGTGTAACAGAGTAGGCCTTTCTAAACCCACATTTGCGCCATTTATTTAAAGCAGGACGATCCCACTTTAACAGTCATAACTTTCTCCAAGGATCCCTGGAGCAGAAGTTTTGTTAAGGGTATTGAAGTGCTCGCGATGGTCTTACTCTCCCCCAGTGGCGTAGCGTGGGGGGTGCAGGGGGGCCAGCCACACCAGGCGCAACATCTGGGGGTTAGGGTTAGGGGGCACAAATCCACGGGTTAGGGGGCGCAAATCCATGGGTTAGGGGGCGCAAATTACTTGCCTTGCTCCGGGTGCTGACAACCCACGCTACGCCACTGCTCTCCCCTCCTCTAGGTGGCCAAGTGTGAATCTGTCTCAGGTGTGCTTCAAACAACCAACATTTACCTTTTCCCACTCCGCACTGCCATACCATACAACTGCTTCTACATGTCTGATATGTTAGAACAAAAGAACAGGCGGGAAACGGTTTGCCAATTCTGATTTTAAAAGAAAAGAAATAACTGTATAAGCACAGTTTTGCATTTTAAACTCACTTAAATAATAGCACTATCCCAATTACACATGGAGTCTGGTTTTTCTACTGTGATACTAACCCCCTTAATTTGGGTCTTGTTGTAAAAAATGATAATATTTTTTTTTTTAAAAAAAGCATTACTTTATTATTACAATTTCAGTAAACAATTACAGTAAAGAAAATTACCTTGAAATTTATCTTACAGATTTTTTAGAAGACATCTGAAGGCAGCCCTGTATTGGGAAGTTGCTAAAGTTTGATGTTCTATTATGTTTTTATATGTGTTGGAAGCTGCCCAGAGTGGCTTTGGCAATCTAGCCAGATGGGTGGGGTGGTATTATTATTATTATTATTATTATTATTAATTACCAAGACACCACTTTTGGACACCACCAAATAAGGACTACTTTTGTATAAACTTATTTGACCATTGTTCAAATGCATTTATAGAAAGCTAATGACCATTTCGAAATTGACATCAAGAATTAAGTCCTTTCGGTAAATAATATATTTGGTAATAAAGATCACTTAATTAGATTTTGAGTTGTAGTCTATAAAGTTTGAATTATGGGACTTTTACGAAACGCCTGCAGTATTTGCTAATACAAGTTGCTTGAAAATTGACTGGTGCAGAAAGAACCTTCAAAGATGCATTTTCCGTAGCAAGGACCACACTGAATCTTGCATACATTGTTTACACTAGCCCTGCACCATGACCACAAGCCCATTTTTGCTTCTTAAACGCCACTGTCTTTTAAACCAAATAAGTGTCTAACTATAGAAAGCGTTCTCTTGGGAGATAATGAACATGGAGCAGTGCAAAGTAGTAATTTGCAAACCCAGCAGAGGACAGGAGCCAATTGTTCTGACGTGTGTTTGGTTAGGCTAATTTCCTGTGCCAAGGCCCAAACGCATTAACTTCTGACTGGTTTGGGATTTCAAAAGAGGGTGGTTTGGTTTAGGATGACACTCACTCAGAGGAGCAGAGTGAGAGGTGTACTCAGGTGATTACGTAAAATTATTGCTATTATTGTTATTAAACCAATAACTGTCTGGCTGAACAGTGCTATTTAATGGACAAACCAGCCCAGACTAAAACATCTGCACTGCTTCTAGCCAAGCGGAACTAACTGCATGCTGTGAAGAACGCATAGAGATGTACTGGAAAAATAGACTCTGGAGACCTCAAAGCCGAATGGATTGGCAAGGCCAGCTCTGAAATGGTATGTGGTGAACATTATTGCCCCTCTCCCCTTGTACTGGGTGCCCAACATGTGGGCATAAGAAGCTGCCCCACATTGTATCTATTTATATGTGTAACACTTTTGAGTTAAAATGGTCAAAGCAGCACACTACTAAAGCAATTCAGCTTTAAAACAAGACTGATAACAGAAAAGTCAGCAACACTGGAGTTTCCACTAATTCTACTTCCATCTAATTAGCAACAGCATTTTTAAAATGTCTTACTTGTTGTTGTTGATACTGGATGAAATTAATAAGGTGGTGGTCAGCCAAATTTCCCAATAGTTCCCCCCCCCCCGGATAGTGGGGGCTACTATTAGAAAGGTCCTGCTCTGTGCTTTAAGAATTCCAACCTGAGTAAACCTGTTGGGAACATGGAACATGACATCATCTGATAACCTAAGGCAAGCACTCTTGAAGATGTGCCCATGACATATATTTTTTTACACAAAGGCTTGGCAGCACTGGGCTTTCCCATCTCCCTGTCTCTGAGATATATTTGCTTCACTACAGCCAATGTGCTGGCTGTGAAGAGCTCGACCGCATACAAACAAGAACAATGGAAGCCTCCTAACCCATCTTCCTCCATTTTTTATTTGCATATTTTAATAGCCTTTCCGTGCATGTGCATTTAAAATTCTCCACTGCTGAGCATGTTGACTGAACTTCCAAAAAGGAAAGCAATGGGAACGGAAAGGAAAATTGACTTGATAGGGCGGTCATCCTTAGCTGCAGATCTCCAGGCTATTTTAAGTCACGGTAACAGGGAATGGAAAATATAATATCAATGATAGATTTCCAATGAGGAAGGGTAACTTGTGTTTATTCAGTTATAAGTCATCTCACACTTCCTTCAGTATCTCAGGAAAAGCACCTGCCTTGAGGTTTTTGTAATATGCAGCTTCATTTACATTTGGTTAATGAATTAATGGGTTATGTGAAATCCTATATGCACTTACTGGTAACTCAACTTCTGAAAAACAAGACGCTGAGGATTCAGAGGACATGGTGGATGGCTAGGGATGTTCCTTTAATCCTTGCCTGTTTTTGGTCCTCCATTTGTGTAAGTAAAATATGTCCCATGCCTCCCCCTCCTCTTTGGAGTTCTGTATAGGAGGATAGAGTCAGAAGGAGAAGGCTTAGGTCCCAGCAGTATCCCCTTTCAGCGTGACACACAGTTCACTGCAGTCAACAAACAATCCTAATGAGAACAGTTTTGCAGTTGTCGTACCCGGTGTCAGTTACACAGCTTCTTCTGATAATCCCAGTTCCTCCCCGGCAGGGATACTTGCAGAGGACATTTCCTCACATATTAAGCAGTCCTGAAGGTGGCCACAAGACTCCAGTGAAGCATTCGGAAACTAAGCCTCCTCCAAAGATTCGGTGTCTGACAAGCCATTCAAGCAAGGGCTTCTCACAACGTTCATTTTTCTCTCTCCCTCTCACTGTGGTTTAACTGTACAGCAGGACTCATCGGCCTTAGGTTTACTTTATGGTTATACTCATCTGCATCCAGACCTAGACGTCTTGAAATAAAGCAAACCAAAACTAGCAACTCTGATTAAAAGGCATACATTTACTTGGACGCAGCCCACTGAATAAGACACAAGGCATATATAGTAAATTTTCCCAACACCATCAGTGAGAAGTCTCTGGGAAAAGACCTTAGAAAACTGCTATGTCTTTAGAAGTTCCCTTGACAATATTGCTTCAGAAACTGTTTCAGCTAAGCTCTGTGAAGTACTTCATAAAATTTTGTACTTTTAAGCACCTGCTTAAGTCACATGGATTTAACTCAGGGATTGGGAACCAGTGGAACTCCAGATACTGGACTACAATTCTTATCTATGACCATTAATCCAGCTAGTCAAAGCTGATGGAAGTTAGTCCAACTAATCTGGAGGCCCACTGGTTCCTCAGCCCTGGCGTAAATTCGTATTTCACTAAGCTGGAACTCAAAAGAGCTACTCTTTAGAGCAGTGGCCCTGAAAGCAAATTAAAACATTTTTAGTTCTATTTGTATGTTCATTTTAAATGTGTTTATCCTGCCTTTCAGAATAAACTTTCAAGGTTTGCATTCCTTTGCCATATAATGTAGAGGAGGGTATTGGGAGGGTGCAACAAAATGGGGTTGACCCAGTTGGGTTTCCATACAGTCGTCTGTCCAACTGGGGAAGTCCAATTTAGACCTGTCATTTTTTGTTATATTTTCTTAGCAGGGTCAGAGTTCATTCTGTTTGCTTTTTTATAGCTTTTCTCAGGCTTTGCTCCTCTGTTATTGACACAGCCAACAATTCTGTGTTCTAATTTGACTCTGGGTTCAGTGCAATTATTTCCTTATAGATCCTTGCCTTTTATTTGCTTACCATGGAGCTATCTGTCAGATTTAGGAGTTGCTACAAAGCTGTCCCAGAGGGTTTGAGAGCCCCCATTGATTCAGGGTGTGATCCCAGGCTGCGAAGGCTGCAATCTTATCCTCATTCTTTACTCAGTTTTAATTTACTTCTGACACCAGGAGTCTTAGGCTTAAAGGCTTCGGCTCATTGCAGATGCTGACCACTGCATCAACTTTCCACTGGTTTCTTTGCCTTAATGGAAAAAGTGACATCATGAGACAGTTTCCATGGGGACAGACAGCAATCACTACTGGTTTCCACGGTGTTGTTTAAGACATGTGCTGATGTTAAGGGAATGAAGAATACACACCCGCCAAGTTATTTGTATGCTGTCTAATCATCTTACAAGTTAAACAGTTTACCTTTATTCCTTTCATTTTCAGAGTCTAATAGATACCAATGAGTCTGTAGGCACAGTGAGACCAAAAAAGATTCCTTCACCCGGTGCCATGCTGTGAACAGCAAGCCCTGCTGTACTAGGCTAGACTGGGGCAAGACAGCCAAAACAGAGTGATAGGATTCAGCCAGGTATATCTTAGGGCAGAACATGCCTATTTATTATTTCAACAGTTTGCATATCATTTTATTGCTGTCATCTCCAAGCAGCGTACAGAAGACTCAATAGAATAAAACTAAAAATGAGTTAAAACTATAAAAAGCACAATTCAATTAAAAGTCTGCTGATTTATTTATTTTTTAATCTTCAGTAAGCACCAGACATTCAACAAGGTCATCCATCTCAATACAGGGTCATCCATCAAGGTGACCAAAAGTGGAAGAGCAAAGAAATCTCCTTTCAGCAAGCAGGCCAGGGTTAAGGGCTGAATTCTGCTGGACTTATCTGGGGAGATGGATGAGATGCATCACTGCATGATCTCCCACAGTTCACATGAGCTGCATTTAGTCCAACTTGGGGCCCCCACCCAGGGGCGGAGGAAGGGGGTGCTGTAGGTGCGGGCCGCTCTGGGTGTCACCACTGAGGGGGGTGACAAAATGCCAGGCATCACTCACTGTGGGGCCTGCAGCACGCCCAAGCCATGCGTATCTCCTGGGAGTGACATGGTGGCTTGGTGCCCACAGGCTCCACGCTGCCCCAAACAGTCCACCCGTTCCCTCCCCCTCAGCTGTAGGGCGGCTAAATGGGAGGAGGGAGGCAGACTCCTTGGAGGCCCCGCGGAGCGTCCTGCCCCTGTTCGCCCCATCCTGTGGGCAACTGGCCCCGCCGCTGCCCCCACCTGACCTCATGACTGCTAAAGGCAGTTTCAGGACCTGTACAGGTTGAAAATTCTACATAGCTGCTTGAAAGCCAGTGTGGTGTAGTGGTTAAGAGCAGAAGATTTGTAATCTGGTGAACCAGGTTTGATTCCCTGCTCCTCCACATGCAGCTGCTGGGTGACTTTGGGCTAGTCACACTTCTCTGAAGTTTCTCAGCCTCACTCACCTCACAGAGTGTTTGTTTTGGGGAAGGAAGGGAAAGGAGAATGTTAGCCGCTTTGAGACCCCTTCGGGTAGTGATAAAGCGGGATATCAAATCCAAACTCTTCTTCTTCTTCTCTTCTGTCTTCTGGCTGTGAAGTTAAAAATGTACCTACTTTTTTCCAAGGAAAAAGTACTTAGTTAGGATGGGAACAGATGCAGCATAGATAAATAGATGCACTTTAAATAACTGAGTGCCAGCATGGGGGTGGTATTATTTTGGGTGTGCATGTCAGTGGCATGTAGAGCTGGGGCCGGGGTGGGCAGGACCAGAGTCAAATGTGGGTGGAGCAACAAGTGGGTGAGCCGCCCCCTTTCTCCTTCTTCCACTCCTTTCGCCATCCCTTTCCCTCCTCCTTGCCACTTGCTTGAAATTAGGCTGTGGACGCAGCCCTTGGAGCCCAAGTCATCCAACCTGCTGAGCTAAAGAGTGCTTGACTAGGACTGGAGATCCCAGGGTTCAAATCTCCACTCGGTTACGATGTTCATCTGGATCCAGTCCCAGGGTTGTTGTTAAGATAACATGTAGAGCAAGTCATGCATACTGCCCTGAGATAAAGGTGTAAAGAATAATAAAACTGTACTTTATCCAGCCGGTCTGGGAACATCTTTTTTAAAACGAACACCCAAAATTTGGCACAAAATGGAGTTTTCTCTCGGTGGTAGTATGATCATCGCGCTCTTTCCACATTTCCCAAACCGGAGAGACATGAGAAAGTTCAATAAAACCCTATCTTTAATTATCCAATATGCATTTAATGATGTTAATACTTCACACTTTCAGGCCCTTAATGCTGTCATGCAGCAGATGTTTGTGGCTGCTGGCATTTTAAGAAATACATTTCAGCCTTGTTTTCAATGTCTATTGTTTAAGACTTGGTTATCCATCAAGGGCTGAGTCCCAGCTGCTCATGGCCTCTCCCTTGCCTCAGAGAATTCCAGTGGGCTTTGCTGCCTAATAGGTAAAGACCAAAAGGCAACACCAGGGAAGACAAAGACCAAGGATGAGGGCAGAAATTTTGGGATTATTCTTCTCTAGATGCTCTCATCTTGTCTAAAAGCATTTTTATCTGTTTTGCAGTTATCAGCTCTATAGGCCATTACTGTAAGGTCATCATTTTTATATAGCCCTGGATATTATTACTGTTTACTGTGAATGCTTTCAGGTTTGGTGGTTCTGTTCTTCCCTTTAAGCCATTAATATGGTGCATTGTGGCAAATTCAAAGGCAAATATTGTGCAAATATTTGTGTCATGAAACACTGACGAAATCACATTTCTTTTAAACCTGCTCAAATTTTAAGCACTTTGTACAATTTGTGAAGAAGGGTTAATAAAGTATCTCAAAACAGCAATTTAGAGACTGAGTTTTTCTTCCTCTTTTGTTTTCTTTTTCCTGTTCCTAACATTTATGTACCGGTAACTGCACCAAGGAGGCATTTCAGTGGGAAGAAAGCCCATGCTGTACCCACTTTTGCCTGGGCTGTGTTCCAGGAATTGGATCTGTCCGTCACTTAACAGCCTTCCTGCTTTCAAGTGATCTCTTCCTCCTTTAAACTTTTACTCCATAGCTCAACCCCACTAATGGTGGAAATAAGCTATTGTCTGTACAAACTCAGCCCCGAAGAAGTGAGTGGTGATTGCTTGGAGATTAGACAAATTATGCTCCATAATATATGGAAGGGATTTAGGAGTCTTTAATCTCCTTTTCTCCTTACAGACAGTCTCACATTACTTCAGGGGAGTAGGAATCATGGAAATTCCTGCAGATCATTCCAAGGAACAAAGATTTTCTAGGAGGTTGTAAATTATGATAGCAAAGGAAGCATAACCTTTGCAGAGCCTTGAGGTCTTGATGGTTTATAATAATATCTCCAGCACTTTTCATCTGCTTCCTGCTAAAGTAAACAAATTAGCTGAGTAGTTTGATTTCTTGAGCATATTCAAAAATAAAATCATTTCTTTTGAAATTTATGAAACACAGGGGTATCTATTCCCCCCCCCCAAAAAAAAGTCTGTCTGAGTCCAAAAATAGTGAAAATTAATGGGAGAATGTTGATGTTGGACTTGAGCTTTCTACACCAATGTGATTTTCAAGCTTACTCTGGTATGGGTCAAAATACCTTTGGGCCAGATGCCACATTAACTGACCAAGGACCCAATTGGTTCAGGCTTACAAACCAACAACCATGTTCGGCCACATGTCCTGCAACGCCATTAAGTTTGTGATGACAGGGCTATAAATTCAGAAAGCAGTTCAGGCTATTGAAGCTTCTGTCAGAGATGAACTAGGGACATATAAATCACCCCCCTCTTTCCTCTTCATGTCCAAAGACTTACTTGAACACAGTTGATAATTTACCAGATCATCCTCTGTAATGTTTCACCCCACACACTGCTTCACCATGGGGTTGAAGCTAATACAGTGAACCCCACTGGTTTCAATGGGCCCACTGGCAGAGTTCCTGCACCAGTCACTAAAGAATTTCTTGCAGAGGCACTACCTCAGATATATAACCTACCGTTTCTTGACAGAATGCTTTGTCCCTGCCATCTTGGCAGGGGATTTGATCCAGAACATGTGTACTAAAGGAATAGCAGCCGCATGACCTGCAGGATTTCAGTGTTATTTCCTTTTGAAGCCTGGTGTGTTCTGTGGATAAGACTGTTTCTCTGCCACCTGTTTATTTTACATGCATTAAGCCAGGTGCATAATGCAGAGTCAGGCAAAGACACTAAAATTCGGGAGAAGGCAGTTATGCAATAAACCTCTATTGCATATAGAAAAGCAATGAAAGACCTTTAAAGCTAAGCACATGGTGGGTAGTTCATATGCACTTCCAGATGACCTGCTTACTGAACATTGATTTGTTTGCAGATAAGTTAGACAACATTGGCTTTTTAATGAGTATCCATTCCCATTTGTTTGCGGGGAGGTTAGATGATGCTACTACATTTCCACTTCACTTTCTTTATCACAAAAAGTCCAGTCCTTGGGGGAACCAGGTTTGTTGTACGAGAGCTCAAGATGGGCTTTAATTGCATACCCTGGATTTGCCTGTATGTGATTCCCACTCCAAAATAGCAACTATCTAGAAGGAGCCTAATAAAGAATTCCCTGAGTAATTATGGATTACTTGTACACAGGTTGCTGTCAGGGCTGGTTCCGATGCAGGTCGGTCCTCAAGACGCAGAAACAAGCAGAAAAGTTAGCTCTTTATTCAAGGAAACATCATAAAGCAGCAATGCCTCAGAACAGGACTGGTCCCTATGAAACAGTTGCCAGGACTGACAGTACCCACCTCCTCAGCTGGATTTCCCAAACACCCTTAAACTATGTTGAAGGAGGGGAGGAACCTGTGCTCTTTGTTCTGCTACACACATAGCTCTCCATGTGGTGTAATGGTTAAGAGCGGTAGACTCGTAATCTGGTGAACCGGGTTCGTGTCTCTGCTCCTCCACATGAAGCTGCTGGGTGACCTTGGGCTAGTCACACTTCTTTGAAGTCTCTCAGCCCCACTCACCTTACAAAGTGTTTGTTGTGGGGGAGGAAGGGAAAGGAGAATGTTAGCCGCTTCAAGACTCCTTCGGGTAGCGATAAAGCGGGATATCAGATCCAAACTCCTCCTCCTCCTCCTCCTCCTCCTCCTCCTCCTCTTCTTCTTCTTCCGTGTCCTTAGAGACAACTGGGGTGGGGAGCTTACTATAGTAGGAAAGGCAAGCTCTGTGGATGCTTCTGCAACCTCTGCTTCATTTGCTGAGTCTGAACTGCTTTCTGCACCTGTCTCTTTTTGCTCAGTAAAGTCTGTTGCCTCTTCAGCACCCAACCATTCCCCTCTGACCTGTCCTCAGTGTCCTTCCTCCTCTGGGAGTTCCCTGGGAGTTCCCCAACTGGTGCTGCCCTCCACTTCTAATCATCCAGCCAGTCCCTGCAGTTGCTCTACAATGCATAGAAATGGGAGGTATGTTTTTTACAAGAAGATGAATATACAGGTAAGGGCAGCTAAATCCTCATCTGTTTTATTACCATGCTTCTTACTCAAGCACTTTTCATCCCAGCTCAACTTCTGACACTTGGCTTCTAAAGGTAGCAGAAGTTTGTCCAGGTCAAATCAACCGCCCCAGGTATTGCTGTTGAAAGGTCACAGGTGAGCTGCCCACACCATGGGACGCAAAGTAGAGTTGTCACCTCTGCTTAGAAGTTAAGTCATTTAAATGTCTGGGAATGTAAGCTATGAAGAAAATATATTTGAATAGCAGGTGCATGCACACACACAAACATACTAGTCAGGCTTGTTTAAAAGTAAACAACTGATTACCTTACATGGTGTAAATCCTGGAAAATGTATTTTGAGCCCTGAAGAAGACAGTGTTCATTGCCTCCTTGGGTTCTGTCCCTGTCCCCAGACTGCCACCCCCTTCAACTTTCCTAAAAAAAAAATCCTTGCAAATGTCCTCCCCACAAGTGCTGGGACCATATTTCACTGCCTGGATATAATTTCTAATAGAGATTATGGGCCACATATACATGTCACACACTCAACATTGCATCCTTTTATTCCAAATTAATTGGTCTTGAATAACTACCGCATTTGCATCCACATTTTCAGATGCTAATGCCCACAAGTTTAAGAAAAGTGACCACTTTAGCCAAATGGAATATGCATAAACAGGGATAACAATACTGTATTCAGTGACCTTGAATATACACTCTATTCCTTGAGAGTGGCCTGAGCTGAGGATATCCCTTCCTTCTCCCTGAAAACATAACTAGTTCTTGCTCATGAGAATATAAATCTGTCACAGCTGAGCTCATCGACTTCCTTTGAGCCACTCTGCCCTTCCCGATCTTAATTGGTGGCACTATTTAAAGGGATTTTCCCTTAACGAAATGGTTAAATGCAAAGCATTGTGTCCAGCCTGCACTGGAAATGGTAGGCAAGCAACTCAGGAGAAGATTGCGCTGGCCTCTGCGGCTTGACGTGTCCATCATGCCACCCTGTAATTAATAACAGATACCCTCTTCTGTCACTTGTGATGTTATCATCAGGAGTCTTATGTTTCAAAGTGAAGAGAAGCATGTAAATTAGGGGCAATTTGGTCTCTGAAACAGTCTTTATGGAGTGGAGATTTTAATGCTGTCAAGGGAATGAGATGCCTGGGGTCTGCTGCAAGAAAGCCATTCAGGAATGGGGCCACTGAACCCTGTGTGTGTGTCTCATACATATACAAAACTGTTATGTTGTGTAATGGTGATAACAAATACATCCGCATGCCAGTCATTTTAAAGTGTGTACATATTACATTACAGAGCTAGCATGTCCCTGCTGTCTGTGCAAGAAATGCAGAGAATTGAATGAATTCCTTTTTTCCCCTTGAAAGCAAACAAGAATAGACAGTCTGCATAGGAGCTCCCTGGAGCAGGGACTGCACTTCACAGGTATGCTCAGTTTAAGGAAGACCGAGAAGTTGCAGTGCTTCTCGTGGATCTTCCCAAACTTCCCCCTTCTCCCTCCCTAAGACATTGCATAGTTGTGAGAGCTGAAGACTTCTGGGTGGCCTCAGAAGCACAAGTTTCTTTTAATTATTCAAATGATTAACCAACAAGAACACACACACAGGTAAAGTTATCATCCCTTCAGCTGTGAGAAAAATTGTGTGTTGTCATTTATTTGCATATACACAATTGATTACAACCGTGAGGCACTTCGCATAGTGCAGTCATAGCATGGCCCTTTAAGGCTCTAAGACAGGAGTTGGGAAACCTGTGGTCCTCTAGATGTGTCCAGCCAGCCTGGCCAATGATCAGGGATTATGAGACTTGTGATCTAACAGGTTTCCATTTCCCATTTCTTTCCCTCCACGTATTCCGCTTTAGGTAGTAAATGGTGCTGAATATATTTGACTTGCAGTTATTCTTTAATAAAAACATCCAGATCCACTGTCAGATTAAGCATTCTGTTTTGGATGGCGTGGTTTTCCCCCCTTTTATTAAGCACTATTATGGTCAAGATACTAACATATCTAGACCCATGTATGCACCACCAAATGACTAATTCTGCCCTGAATGAAAGTAATTCAGGCATCAGGCATCTTCTTTGATCATTCAATTGGCCTTTTAAAAACACTGTAGTTAAGAGTGTTATCTTCCTCTAAATGAAATTTAAGTTATGTTTAGAGAAGAGTTAACTCTTGAACCCATTATGGTTGCAACCACATCCTCAGGGCTGTTAACCTACAGCTGAACTTGCAACTAAAATGAGAAGAAGAAAGAATCATGCTAACCTTGCTCCTTTACAGGAGTCAGCCGACAACTGTTGCTTTAACTCCTATTTGGTTATCTTGGTTTCTTTTCAAGGGGAGACAGCTATTAAATCTTAAACTCCATTCCAGTGTATAGTAGCCTTCAACTTCTCCCCAGAAGTTGCAACACTTTCTCAACATCCCTGCTCTCAGTTAAGCAAACATTATGACACGTTCTGATGGCTTTAAATAAACTTGATTGTTCCATGTTCCTGGTAGAGTTGGGTTATCTCTCTCACTTTTAAAAATAAGGAACATTCTGCTATGTTGACTGGGACATCACCGAATCCTACAATGAGATCTGTCTTTCTTGTTATAGTCTTTGGCATTCCCATTTTCCTGTTTTTGAATGTAGCAAATATACCGGTAAGTGTTTTATTTCTTGGGACAAGACAATGAATCAGCAGTAAAGTGCTGCATAGGAGACAGAGTGATGTTGTGAAAGGTGATTGATGTCCGTTTTGCCTAGAAAACAACATTCTTTCAGAAGACATGGTCCATGCAAGATAAATTATTCTACTGTAGGGAAAGGAGGAGCACTAGGGAAGCTGAGTAAATCAGAGATGCTCACGAGTTTGATTGTGTGCAGGCAAACAAGGTATTCATATAACTCAAGCAACAATGCACTGATTTCTTGCTTATCTGTCAATTCCAGCAACAGAGAGCTACCTTGCTTTGGTTCTCTCATGAAACTATTTCTGATGTCTGGGAGCATGAGAGGTGAAAACCTACTGAGAACTGTATGTTGATATCCTTGTTCCTTTACTGTTGTGCTTAATGAACCCAGTCGCACAATAAGGTGTGAGCGATTTTTTTTAAAAATCAGCCATTGTTCAGTATAGATTTCTGTACAGGCAATATATATTATACTGAAAGTCCAAAATGCAAAGACTGTTCACAATCCCTGATACTTTTTCAATATGTCTACATTCACTGGTGTCTCTCAGTACTTTTAAAACAATCTCCTAAACGGTACTTGGCAACATTCACTAGTGTCATTCCATAATTTCAATCATTCACCAGATGTGTGTGTAACTGATCATATTCCCTCCTGGTTGTCAACAAGCTGCATTTCGGACATGCACCACTGTGATATATGTTACTCTGACTGTGCATCTATATTCCAGCTGCACAGATGCTGTCGGTGTGCTTTTTCCAGGAACTGCATTAAGCTGCACCTAATCTTTGCTTTGTTTCTTTGTGTTTGTTCTAGTTCCGAATTCTGGCACATCTCTAAAATGTTCACTCCACATGCAAAACAAAGCTCCCTTGGGGGGGGGGGGGATGGTCACGGTGCTGAAATGCTGCAGGAAATGATGCAACTTGATACCTTAAAATCACCTGGGAAAATGTGCTGCTTCAAAAACGGGGGTAAAATGAAGCAACAGATACACCATCTCAAATCCAGACTGGCCTAGCAGTATAGGGGGGGTTGCTTTTTTGGGGTCACAATAAAATTGATAACTGTAAGATATCTCATGGACATAGATATAGAGAAGTGTTCAGAGCAGACAGACATTTTAATGAAATAACAGGGACCAATGGAAATGCAAAGATCCCCTAAAATGGGGCTTGTACAGGAACTGGTACCACTGTATGGTTATCAAGCTTGAAAACTGATTTGCATTTGCTGTTCCATCACAAAGCTGTGAAAATGAAGATTTAGCACAGATTATAGACCAGAGGTAGAGAGACTGTGAACCTCCAGATGTTGTGGGACTCTAGCTTCCATCAGTCCCCAGCCAGCATGGCCAATGGTCAGGGATGGAAGTTACAGTCCAGCAATATATGAAGGGTCACTGAGCTCCTCTTTCCAGGTATTGACATAGCAGAGGTTTGCTTTGCACAGTCGTATGCATTACCAGCTTGCTAAAGTCTTGATGGCAGGCAGCTGAATGAATGTCTGTGTTGATAAATATTTCCAGTTACAGATAGGTAGCCGTGTTGGTCTGCCATAGTCAAAACATAGTCAAAACAAAACATCTGAAGAAGTGTGCATGCACACGAAAGCTCATACCAAGAACTAACTTAGTTGGTCTTTAAGGTGCTACTGGAAGGAATTTTTTTTTGTTTTGATAAATATTGTATGTGAAATGGTATGGTTGTTTCATGTGTGGTAGTATAGTGATAGTGACTCAGACTAGGGGTAGGGAGAGTCAGGTTCGAATCCCAGTGACTTTGGGCCAGGCATCAGCTCTTAACAACAACCTGCCTCCCAGGATTGTTGGGGGGAGAGCTACCTTCAGCTTCTTGAAGGAAAGGTCATTCATTCATTCATTCATTCATAGCATATTGTGCTTTGACTCATTCATACATGCAAGTCATTACTTGATGCTGCAACCATCAAGTGATGAATCTGCTCACCAAGGTACCTTTAGAGTTTGCATACCCTTTAGTGTGAAGAAGAGCTGTCCGTGCAAGCTTATTTCTGAGAGCTAAATGCCACTCCTAGGGCTACAACCTATATCTGGAAACCCACTGCAGGGTCAAATATAAAGCTATTCAA
The DNA here is from genome assembly GCF_964106915.1 of Podarcis gaigeae. Classification (NCBI taxonomy): domain Eukaryota; kingdom Metazoa; phylum Chordata; class Lepidosauria; order Squamata; family Lacertidae; genus Podarcis; species Podarcis gaigeae. The sequence continues at coordinate 40,425,891 of NC_139679.1, read as the reverse complement.
ACCATATCTATATTGTCCTGCTCTATCAGCTCAGATCTCTCACGGGGAAGCTGATCCAGTGTTCAAGGCACTGCTGGTCCTCTGTGTGTTCCTGGGGTCCTTCTATTACAGGTTTATGAGCTGTTGTCGCTCCATGTGCCTAGCTCCAATTGAAGCCTTATATATTGTCAGGGAACTGCCATCGGCTCAGGGGCGAGAGGGGAAAAGCCGGATGGATTACAGAGAGCCCCCAATGATCATGGGAAGCAGCACCTCCTCAGTGGAGGAGAGTAACCACACCTCCAGTGGAGATGAGCTTCAGGGCTCAGAGGAGGTGAGGCGGTGCCAGGACACCTTGCCTGAGCAAAGCGGGGAGGAGGGATGTCCCCCGTTACCCACGCCCTCCCTGCACAGTAGGCTTCCACGCGGAGCAACTACTCTGCTGGGGAAGGTTTAAGGACCGCCCACTCACAGATTCTGCCAGTGAATGAGCAAGCCACGGAATAGTGGCACTCTGCATGGTGAAGGGGTTTTTGCACCAATAGCGAGGCTTTACAGCTGACCAGGGAGGCATTTGCCTGATTGCTCTCGAGTAACCCCCTGATATCCTTACATATATGTTGGCAGGACTGTAGCGCAGGAAGCCCCACCTCTCCAGACAAGCTGGCTTATGGCCCTTGGCTTATTCTGCAGTCTTTGGCTTCTGCTAGGTTGGGGAGACAAGGGTACAGTGGGAAAAACCTCCTCTGAAATGGAAGTAGCCAATAAGGCTGTGTCCTCCACATCTGAAGAAGATCCTGGCAGTTCTTCCCCCAAGGATAGAGCCAGAGCCTTATCCTCTGAGTCAATCACACAGTGCTTTATCTCTCAGTTATGAAGACACATAAGAACAGGCCTTATCCTGTATCAGGTGAGACATTGTTCAATCTCATTCGATATGGTGTGCCATGGCTTGAAGCAACAAGAGTCACCTGGGATCTTCTGCTTGTAAAGCACATGTTCTACCACAAAAATTACAGGTCCTCTATGAACTGGTATATGGTATACTGGTATGATCCTCTGACCAACAGTTAAGTGTTCTAAGTAGAGCTGCCAGGTATGCCTAAATTCATGGGATAGGCCTGTATTTAAATATCCCATTTCTTCCAAGGTACGCCAGCCATTTGGAACAGCAATTTAGCCAATCGTCTGCTCTGGCCAGCTGCTGGCAGCAGCTCCCTAGGGTCTCAAATGGAATATTTCCCAGTTACCTAGGATAAGTGGAGATGCCAAGGACTAAATGGCCCCAGACTGCTGCGTTCCTAATATAGGATATGATTCTACAGCCAACTGCTGAGTGCTCCAGGTAGGGCTGCCATGTACTGTAAAGAGCCTGACTTCCATTGAAAATTTGCTTGCGTTCCAAAATACACGCTTGGAAAAGTTCAGCTCTGCGCAGCCCTTTTTTTGGAGTGCTCAGGGATGGGGGAAGAAAGCGCAGACAGAAAACCTCGAGGCCAAAATATCTCCATTCCAAAATGATGCTGTTTCCAACTTGAGTCCCTCCATTCACTAACTGGCCGGCTCTGCTAATGGGATGAGTCTGTTTAAAGCATCTGGTCAGCAGTCAAGACAGCTAAAAGAAAAGGGAGGCAGAGAGATAGAATAGGTGCATTAATCTTGCAAATTATGCCTATATCAGGAGGGAGGAAGAACTCAAGACAAAACCAGAAAAGCCGGCTTGTCCTGAAAACAATGTTCACCACTGTTTCCTACAAGGAGACATCTGCTTGAGAATTCTCTACTGTAAGAATCCTACTGTTATAGTTAGGGGGAATATCATTTCCCACCATTGCAAAGCATCCTGCTTTAGTACTTAAGAAGTGGAATATGTAGATGCTTTAACAGGCTAGCAACCTGATCCCCCAAAGCAAGTGTGTTAGTGTATTAAGGAGGGAAGGAAGGTGTAGCAGCTATGTGGGAGCACTCAGTCCTGAAGCTTTTCATTCCTTACATTTATTCACTGCTTTTCACAGTGTCCCAAAGCAACATACAACATAAAAACTCCATATATCAGAAGCATAAAACACAATAACTAAACATGCTCATCCAATATGATTTATAACAAGACAGATCCTACCCACCAATCCACCCAAAGATGAGTACTAAAAGACCAGAAAACAAAACAACCCTTCCAATTAAGAATCTAAGGCCAGGGCAAAAAGAAATGTTTTAGTCTAGCGCCTAATAGCAAACAGTGATGGTGCCAGGCATATCTCTTTGTTCCGCAAATGGAGGGCCACCACTGAGAAGTTGCCACCCTCCACATCTTCCTTGAAGAAGGCACACAGAGAAGGACCTCTTGCTGAGCGTGGAGCTGTTTATTAAGAGATCCTGCCATCACCATATGCTTAGATACCAACAAAGTACTAATGTCCATAGGGACAGGGGTGGCGCTGTGGGTTAAACCACAGAGCCTAGGACTTGCTGATCAGAAGGTCAGTGGTTTGAATCCCCGTGACGAGGTGAGCTCCCGTTGCTCCCTGCTCCTGCCAACCTAGCAGTTCGAAAGCGCATCAGAGTGCAAATAGATAAATAGGTACCGCTATGGCAGGAAGGTAAATGGCGTTTTCGTGCGCTGCTCTGGTTCGCTGCATGCTGGCCACATGTCCCGGAAGCTGTACGCTGGCTCCCTTGGCCAATAATAAAATGAGATGAGTGCTGCAACCCCAGAGTCGGCCACGACTAGACCTAATGGTCAGGGGTCCCTTTACTTTTACCTTACTAATGTCCATGCCATGTCATCATCCATAGCAGTAGTAAAGTAGGTTATTGTAGGAATATTCTGTAAGAAAACAGATAATCGGTTTTTAAATGTCTTATAGCAGCACATATCTAACTTTATTTGGATTCTTCTGTACCCGTACAGTGCAGTCTTGTTTATCAGAAACAAGTCCCACAGAGATCAAGGAGGGACGCACAAAGAAGTCATGTAACAAAGGAAGTTGCTAAATGCAACTTGCGTGTTAGATCTTCCCTATATCCCTTCATGCATTCATTTCTGATTGGATCAGAGAAATGGGCTGAGCTGCCAACCAAGTTAACTGCATCACTAAAAACACAAAGGTAGTCCTTTGCTCTGTGTGGTCCTAGCATCTGAAGACCCTGATGTTATGGCCAGAACACAAAGCACAAAGTAGCACTCCTGACTTGACAACAGAGAACAAGAAGAGTAAGGGAGGGCACAGAGGGCGCACAGAGAGAGACTGTTTGAATGAAGCAATCAGTGATAGCTGATGGGATGTGTCATCTCATATGCAAAAGGAACAGATGAAAACCATCTGCTTTTCACCAGCTCTTCTTTAACTTAGAAAAAAGTGGAAGGGGGGAAGCAAGCTTGGAATGAACTGTTATCCGGATTTACTGCCAGCATCTGACCCACAATGGGGACTTTTTCTTCTTAAATTTATGGTCTCGTGTCTCATCATGTCATGACATCATCCAGCATGATGAATTTTAGGCAAGATGCACTCACATCTTGTTGGGAGCCAGGAGAAGACATCCTTGCAGCACTGGGTCAGCTCCCCAGGCTCCCCCATTTCTGAGAATCACTCGGCACATCTGCCATAGATAAGGCCAGAGGAAGCCGCCTCCCTCTCTCCCTCCCAAGATGTACTGCATCTAAGAGAGTTTTTTGCTTTGCTTTATTTAATGCAATATTTACTATTGTGTCTTCATGCTCCACCCTAAAGCTGGATTTATTTATTTTTTATTCTTATTTTTCTGCAAGACAGCCAAACAGATTGAGGATCATAGGAATGATTTGTGTTGTTTTTCTCTTGGCAGCAAAGTGCAACCCTTCTGAGACTGGGAGGGAATCTGAAACACCACATCTCCATAACTTACTAAAGAACTTGGAATCAGAAGGGCGAAGCATTTGACACATTCCCTAGTTAAGAGAGAAATGCAGGCCAAGCCAGGACGTACAGAGTTCCCAGGGGCCTTTAAACAGATGAGCAGCTCTTAGGTGGCCAGGGCAAGTTTTCTGCAGTTTCTCTGAACCTTACACTCAGAGCTGTCAAGTAAATCTGAAGAGAATTTATGGAAGGGCAATGAATTATGAGAAATTTAAGCACACAATCTTTGAAGAAAATCTGAAGGAAACTTAGGGCCAGTATATATGCTACAGGGGTTGTCAGCGCAGCAGTTGTGGGTACTAATGTACACACCAGGATCTCCTGTGCGGCCCATGAAAAGTCTCATTATAGATCCCCTCAAAAATCCACAATACATGAGAGATTGTTTACTCTTCCTGCTCCATTCCTCTTTTGTGTGGCTTGAGCTCTCCTGAATCGAACACTTAAACATGCCCAAATTGAGCAGAGGAGAAATGCAAACGGCTTCTCATTAAGAGAAAGCACAGCAATGGCTGATGTAGGCATCTTTCCAACTGGTGGGGGCATGCAGGCACCATTTTGCAGTCCTGTCTCTACATCCTGCCCTAAATCCACATCTGTTCGACTGGATACCCACACATTATTCAGCTTCATTCATTGTTCTGTGATGCTTCCCCACATTATTGCTGTCTGGAAATCATAGCAGTCAACCGTCCCTTATTTGGCGGGAAAGTCCCTTACCCCAGCGCCGTGTCCCGCTGCTGTCCCTTATTGATGATGTCCCTTAAATTTTCCGGGTTTCAAAGGAAGCAGCTCCTCTCCCTCCCTCCCTGCTGGCCAGGGAGGAGGGAGACTCCAACTGTGTTGCTTGGCTGCGTTGCTCACCCAATAAGGAGTCTAAGAACGACTGGGGGGTGGAGCTTGCATGCCTTGTGCCGATCAAATCGGCCGCGTTGCCTGGGGACTCACCTTTGCTCAGCGCTTCCCAGCGGAGAGATGATGGTGGTTTTCCTTGCTGCATCCCCTTTGCCGGGTTGCTGCGCTGTGGGATCCACCGCTTGAGGCTTCGTTTGGCTGCTGGCTGGGTTTTCTGCCTTTGTCTCGGAGGGGCTCAGAAGTCGAACATACATGTGCTCTGAAAATCCCTTATTTTGGCTGCTGATCCCTTATTTCCGAGGCTGCTGGTCCCTTACTTTCAAATCTGTAGTTGACAGCTATGCTGGAGATGCACTATTGTGCAATCAAAGCAAGACCTACACACACACCCTGAATACTTGTGGTATGAAAGTTACAGGATTTCAGCAAAAAGCGTTCATGTGTGCCAACTAGAAACAACGCAGTCTGACCACCCCAAAACTTTTGCAGGTGCAAACAGTTTAGAAAGCGGAATCATCATTAGCTGCCCCAATACCATCATAAACACAAATAATAATGAATGCACAATAAGAAAAAAAAGTTGTCTGGAGCAGTCCTGGGTTACACAAAGGCAATACTGTACAGAGAGCAAGGAGGAGGAAGCTGACAGGCAGCACCATCCCTTGGACTGGATTTAAGTAAAAATACAAGCAGGTAGGAACTGGCTGAGGGCAGAGTGAGGTTGGTGGGGCAGTGCCTCATTTGTCCTAATGGACCTGCCTCCATTGCAAGTATGTATATGAGCACTGTGGATTATTTCAATGCACAATACAGCTCTGTCTCAGCTCTAAGTCACAGCCACTTTGTTTACAGAGACAGTCCCACGTTCAATCCTCGGCATTTGCAGCATGGGGGATCTCGGACAAGAAATCTGGAAATGTAAAGTCTCTGCCTGAGACCATGGAAAACCTCCGGCACTCTGCGCAGGCAGCACTGAGCTAGGATGACCAACAATTTGACTCGGTGTAAAGCAGCATCAACTATTTCTCCGCAATCATTTCTGATAGAGATCTTTTAGGAAACACAAGAAATCTCTATGCTCCTGTAGCTCTGCAGCGAGTCCAATTGGCTTCTGCACCCTTTTCCTACACTGCCTCATTTTCATGGCCCCCTGAGAAAGGGGGAGGGAGGAAACCCTTTTAGTTCATGCACCAGGTCATGACCCCAGGATTTGCAAGACATTATTAAAGTTTAGCAGATGAATCACTTCTATGACAGGGAACTCCTGCCTAAGCATTTGACTCAAATATAGCTTCCTAATCAAGGAGACAAAGGGTTCTTTTTCTCTTAAAGTCTGGCCCATTTCCATCTCCCTCCCAGGTCTATAAACATGGTGAATATAAACACTGAGTTGATTCCAAAAGTAAAAAGGGGGAGGGGTGGTTGCCTGACAGTGACTCCATTTCTGCTCTCCATTTCTACATCTTTTACAGCTGCAGAGAAAACAAATTTACGCAGCCTCCCATCAGTGCTGTTGTTGTTGTCTTAGAAATTAGCTTCACATTATAAATTAGCTGCACCATATACAAGTAATACTTCTTAGGTTACATTACATGGGCAGCTCAAGCAGCAGGGGTGGTATAATAAATCCTGTGTCAAGTCACCAAATTCTCTGCATTCCTTGACTTCCCAGTCTGTGTCAAATGTCAAATTTCTTGCTGCGGCAACACAAGCAAGATCCAGAGCCACTGAGTTACGTGGGTTTTCCAGCCATCTCAGAGCAACGTTCTCAGAGCTGAACGACAACGCTGATAAAACATTGTAAATGTGACTTCACACTATCGTATCTCATTCTGATACTTCATATCTGAAGCCTCACCCAGCTTGTGGATTACATACGCATGCAGGAATACAGCAATTGCTGCTCTTAACATCATCAAAATCACCTTCGATTGCAATATCTTTTTTTTTTTTTACAGCCTTTTTATCTTGCCCATTCTGTCAACGACCCAATCCATGAACTGTGGTGCTATGCCTGCTGATTGTATATCTTCAGGAACTGCAGGTGTCAGGGAAATTATTCAAAGAATCATACCCTGCCTTTCGATTAGCAACTTCTTAAGGTGGCTCACAGCAGATTGGAAATCTCATAAAACAAATCCCCACCACCACACAAAATCCAGCAGCCCTTAGACTTGTGGCAGATGGACAGGACCAGAGACAGAGGTCAGCAATGTTGGGCACATGCCAAGGCCCATGTCCCAATGGGGGTCCTATGCACTGATACTCTCTTTCCTGGATGAACAAGCAAGGTGAGAAGCATGGAGGAGCAGTAGATTCCACACACCTTGCCTTCTCCCTCCGGGAGATGGCCAGATTGGACCCAGAGGGAGAGGCAAGCCGATGAGCAATGGTATCAGAAGGAGGTGGGTCTGTTGTCAAGGAACCCCCAAACGTGGAACCAGCACTGCTTTCGGATAAGGCCAGAGTGTGCTTCCCTTCAGTTCTGTAGTCCCAGGGAAACGTAGCCACACTGAGGTTGTTTCACTTGCCTCCCCAGAAAAAACACATCCCAGTAAGGGAGAGGCCAGTTGGGCGCCAGCAACCAGCCATAGGAGGAGGAGCTGCAGGGAGGTTGCTTCCCCTTTGCCCTGCCAGAAAGAATACTTTTGGCAGCTCAGGTAGTGCATGGTTGTAGAGCAGTAACTGCTCTCTTCCTCTCTGAAAAAAACCAACTACTGCCATTTGATGGAAAAGTGGCCACAGGTGAGAAGGCAGGAACCAAGGGACACCCAAACTCCACAACAGGAAGAGGACCAACCAAGACTCCGTGTTTTCCAGCATGGAAGCCAAGCCAATTGTTAGGGGTTTTTAAATATATATATATAAAAAACCTGGGCAGTGAGTTACTCATCATGGCATTAGCCAACTGTAGGAGCCTGCCAATGTCATGTGTTATGTGTTAACTGGCATGAAGCGATGATGCAATGAGACATTTTGACATGTAGGAGCTCATCAGCACAGCTCCCATAGTTACACCCAAAAGAGCTTCAAAATGAAGGCTGCTGTGTTGATTTGTGCATAAATCATACATCCCACCCCACCCCCACACCAAAGAGCAGTGGTACATTACATAATGCCCAATTTACTAGGATCAGCATTAATGTTTGATTTTTAATATTCTGTTGGGAGCCGCCCAGAGTGGCTGGGAAAACCTAGCCAGATGGGCGGGGTATAAATAATAAATTATTATTATTATTATTATTATTATTATTATTATTATTATTATTATTACTGCAATACCATTCATAGCTACCTGTAAGCATTGGATTGAGTGCCCCGGGATGTGTGTGTGCTAACTGGGTTTTTTGACCCAGGTGAAGCCTCCCAAGAGGTGCCATTGAAGCTCCTAGCTTGTGTGTATGTGTATGCAAATGCGTGGGAGAGGGTGCCAAACTGGGTTTATGACCTGGGTGAAATAAAGCCTAGTTTCTCCTCTGTCTGACTGCATAGGTTCAACTTATAAAACACCTGACTTTTTTTAAAAAAAAAATCTTCTATCATTTGAAAGGAGAGGTTCTGCTTTAAATCAGAAATGCAAACCATCTTGCAAAGGAGTGCTACCATTTAAGCTGCTGGCATAAAATAAGAACCCTACCAAATCGAAGAAGTACCCACCCACTGCTTGTTTTCCTCATTCTCTGTGCTAATCTGACAATATAATCATAAAAATTGACAGCCTCATTCTCACCTCACTCATTTTTTTTTGTGCAAAGAGAGTCTGAAAAAGTTCCAGAGCTGTGCTCCCCTACTTTCCCCCTAGAGCAGGAGAAGTCGTGGCAATGCCACAGAGCCACCTTCTCAACACCAGCATCACTATTGCTAACCAGAATGGCAAACAAACATAGCCTTGCAACCTCCACCACCCCATACCATCCTGGTAACTGGGAACAGCACTGGCATTGGGAGGGTGACTCCAAGGCACCGCAGCTCTCCCACTGGTGCAGGGCTCTCTCTTTCCTCCTGAGTTTCATGTGGGCCTCTGCTGCTGTTGAAACTGGCCTTGAATCCAGCCACTTTGGAAAGAGGTAATTGTTATGTACTCAGTGGTCTGTGTTTGCCTGAGCTTGAGTCTGGACTAAGGATTCTGAGCTCCTCTGTTCTAATTTGATACATGTTGTCCAATCACAGAACATTTTAGGATCTGGGCCTCTGCCATCGGCCCTTGAACTCTGAGTTGTGATTCGCAGTTTAGAAGTTTAGACAGCCAATCATGTTGGGAGTGGGAGTGGCCCAGGCTTTCAGAAATGTATATTAGCAGTTGCTTTGCCTCTGTTTCCCAGTTATGTAGTTCAATAAAGGTTATTGCTGTTATCGCTGTGTCTTGCCTTGTAGGAACCCACCTACACTTCAGTAAGTGTGCTTGAAACAACACTATTTTTTCAAATCAGCTTGGAAGACTGGGCAATTTCTTATGAGTTTTCCCTTGCGTCCTTTTTGCAGAAGAGGAACCTTGTACCAGGAACCTTCAGGGCAGGACAGAGACTGTGTATGTGGGGAGGGGAGAGACGCCACATTCCCCTCATTATTATTATTATTATTATTATTATTATTATTATTATTATTATCTTTATTGCAAAACATACAACACAGACAGACAAAAACAATACCACAATGACAACTAAACATTAATTAACTACACATCATCTAACACAGGCTTCCTCAACATCGGCCCTCCAGATGTTTTTGGCCTACAACTCCCATGATCCCTAGATAGCAGGATCAGTGGTCAGGGATGATGGGAATTGTAGTCTCAAAGCATCTGGAGGGCCAAGGTTGAGGAAGCCTGATCTAACATCACACACATTTTTTACTTCCGAGTCACCTCATTGTGCTATCTAAATACTCTCAACCTATATGCACTTCCTGTTACAGTGGTACTTCCAGTTATGAGTTTAATTCATTCTGGAGGTCCGTTCTTAACCTGAAACGGTTCTTAACCTGAGGCGCGCTTTCGCTAATGGGGCCTCCCGCTTCCACCGTGCCACCGCTGCACGACTTCTGCTCGCATTCTGGGGCAAAGTTTTCTACCAGGAGCATCTTCTTCCGGATTAGCGGAGTTCATTATCCAAAGCGTTCATAAGGAGGACGGTACGTAACCCGAGGTTCCACTGTATATCTATTACATACCAAGGAAAAATTTTACGTTTATGATTTTCTTTAATATTCAAGATTCAATCTATACCGGAGATTTGCATTTTCACAATATTGTTTTAAATATTCTTTAAATATTCTCCATTCTTTGCTCACTTTCTGATTTGAGTTTCCTCTTATTCTTCCAGTCATGTTCGCAAGTTCTAGGTATTCTATCATCTTCACCTGCCAGTCAAACTTTGTAGGAATTAAGTCACCTTTCCATTTTTTTGCTACCAGAATTCTGGCCGCCGTGGTTGCATACATAAAGATGGTTCTAAAGTTTTTTTGGATTTCAGTGGACATAATGCCTAACATGGTTGGGGTTTTTTAAAGGAGAATTTAAAGATCTTTTTGAGATCGTTGTATATTAAGTCCCAAAATTCTTGTATCTTCACACAGTCCCACCACATGTGCATTAAGGTGCCCTCCCCTTTTTTACATCTCCAACAAATGTTTGAGGGGTTTTTTATACATTTTGGCCAATTTGGCCAGGTTCAGGTATCATCGATAAAACATTTTCATCACATTTTCTTTCAAGTTATAACATGCAGTGAACTTTATATCTTCTCTCTAGAGCATTTCCCATTCATTCATAGAGATGTTATGTCTAAAATCCTGGGCCCAATGGACCATAACTGATTTCACCTCTTCCTCCTTGACTTCCCAGGAACCTTCAGGACAGGACAGAGAATGTGTATGTGAGGAGGGGAGGGGAGAGACACCACATACCCTTCTCTTTTTGCATTCGTTTGCTCATTCAGGAAACGCAATCAAGGGAAAGTTAATTTACTATATCAGCTTCTTTTCAAGAAGCTTAAGAAACCACAAATAAGGCCTGTGGATTCAGACTTCAAGGATTCTGACCAGCTGTGGCCAAGAGAAAACATCTGCGGGGGAAGGAACTGCCCATTTACTTTCTGAAATTATCAGTGAAACTCAAGAGGAGGACAGCCGTTCTGCAAGCCTCATGTAACCCGGCTGCTGTTAGTGGAGTTCTTGAACATAACTGATTCGCATTGCTTCACCACCATAGTTTCAGACTTACTCAGCTTACAGGAAATACGGACGCATACACATGCCTCCGCAAATCATAATATTCTTCAAAAGGGGAAGAAAACTATTTTGAGGGTGCAATACCCCTAAGAAATGGATTTCAGCCAATCAAGGTGGCATGTAAAGAGTTATTTGCTCCACAGGGTATTTTGTACGTTGTTTGCTGACAGTCAAACTGGAATATGCAATGCAGTAATTTCTTTTCTTTTCAATTTATTTGTTATTATAGTTACAAAATATGAAAAATAATAGTTCTAATCAAGATCACAAACTGGGGAGAGAAATATTGAGCCTGTCTTCTCCACACACTGCAGTCCCACTGAAAACCAGGAAGCCTAAGTTTGATATTTAATTTTTAAAAACAAAAACAAAACTTCAGGCATGGTTGCTAATAATCATGCTATTAAAGTAATATCTGGTTTGGTCCTCAGTGTAAATTTATGTTGGGAACTGGCTTGGGTTGGGGATGAGGAGAATAAGGAAGATCACAGGCTATATATCAGACCGAATCTGGGAGTTACATTTGCTCTGATCATTTGGGGAAACAGTATTCACAGCCAAAGTGGATTGCCTTGTATTTGTACTGGGATATTTAATCACTCTTGCTTAGCCAACCGTAGAGTGTGTATGTATGCACACTCTCTTGGGCAATTTGTAAGCCTTGTATGAACAAGCCTTGAGTGCTATAATCTGAAATATCAAAGGTGAGAAGACGTACAGGTTGCCTATTACCTGCCTCTGCAGGATATTTACATAGCGTCAACCACCACCCTAACAAGGCGCCAATAAATTACAATTCAAATTGGGTATAAAGCACCACCATGATTTGATTAATAGTTTGAACAAGCTGCCAAAGAAGAGGGTGGATTAGCCACCACTTTGCAACCTTCACATCAAATCCAAGTACAATTTGAAAAAGATATGGTGATCATTCTTCAGATATGCTTATTGATTCCACCCTTCATCTTACTCAACAAAGGAAGAGTAAAGCTAAGCAACATAGTCAGCATGATGCATGTCACCCCCCCCCCCTCCACACACAAAACACTTCTGTGCAGTTTGTGGGCCTTCTTAGAATCTTAGCACTTAAAACCAAGTCTAAGTTTTTAGTCCTAATGTCTGAAGATGTTCATTTGAAAATGAGATGTCAGAGGTGATAGTTCACCCCCACAAACACACAGCAGGTTTGTTTTTAAAAGATCAAAACCAGAAAGCTTCTCTCTCTCTCTCTCTCTCTCTCTCTCTCTCTCTCTCACACACACACACACAAAATCCCCTGTGTTGAAAACTCATTCATAATTGTATGGTACCTTTTCATTATTATGAAATATTTATATTGGCACTGCCAGTTTTGTTTGGATTATCCAGTGATGAATATCAGCACAACACAAATGTGTAAAACTCCTCCAAGTCATGTAACTTACTTTTCATGGTTGATCCTCAGTGATATGACCTGGGATCTTCACAACAAGATAATTTTTACTTTTTCGTCGCATGCTGCAAACTGCACAAGCAGCGCCACAAGAATGCAACAGACCTGTTCATCCGGTTTATATCTTTGTTATGCAAATTAACTTATTAATGACACAGGATTATTGTTTTTTTACTTTTTGGTAAATGGTTGTGCAAATGAGCAAGGACCCATTGCACCCAACATGCAGCTAAGCAAGGTGTCTAGTGCTGAGCAAAGACATATGAAAATATAAACGCTTGAAAATACGATTGTATGTGAACTGGTTTCACTCCGTAAGCAACTGATGGGTGTACGTTGTAAGACACCAGTGAACTCAGAAGAGGGACCCTAGCAGGGCTCAGGCACCATACTGTGTACACTGGAAGCTGATAGGTGGAGAGATATTCTTAAGTGGGCCCCCATACAGTTCCCAGCTCTCCAAGAGAACAGCCAAATTGTTTCTTTGTTAAACAGAGGATAAACAAGACTAGCACTGAGGCCAGTTTGCACAGAACTGAACTGTTAGGGGGCTGAAACACCCACGCACAATATAAATCCCACCCACTGAGTCTTCGGAGGACCAATGGTTGCACCCAATCACTTTTTAATCCTCTATACATTGTGTACCACAGATGAAGTGGCTGCCATCCGTCTTGTGGTTTTCACAGCCCAACACCGCACAACCATAGCCACTTGACAGTGGCAACAAGGTAAGCTGCAGCCAATCAACTCAGACCAGACCATATCACGTGACTTGGAGAGCCCATAGCAGTCCTGCCAATATTATATAAAAACGATTCTAGACTTTCCATAGTAGCAATTCCCAGAAGCATGACCATGTCGGTCTGTCGCAGCAAACACATCAAAGAGACTTGTGACACCTTAAAGACTAATGTGTTTATTAAGGCATAGACTATAGTCCATGAAAACTGGTGCCATAATAAATGGGTCCGGTCTTTGAGGTGCCACAAGACTCTTTGTTGTTGTTGTGTTTTTCTGGGCTTGGCTCCAAGTAGAAGCAACTCGTTGGTGACAGAAGATGTAGAACAGGTTCCTGCTCAACCCCTATCCAGATCCTGCTCTGGAATCTGACCAGTTCATCTTAGACTACAGTATCCACACTCTGACCCTTTGCCCCCAGCCGCATGGGGCCACACCATTTGCCTCTGACTGCCACTGGTCCCTAACACATGGAAAGAATATCTACAGATAATGAGGCGACCGAAATGACTAGTAATCAAACCAGCAGGCCCATCTAGCTAGTAGCAATTGGCAAGCTAGTACCAACTTCCCATCGCCAGTGTTGCAGCAGCTTACTAAGAGGAGGAGGAGGGCTGAGGTGAGATCAGAGTGGTGTGAATGCACTGGAGGGAGCACCGGAATAGCTCCACCAATATGTTTGTACTGTGGTAAAATCACCACTGCCTTGCTCCTCTTCCTCTTGGTAAGCCACAGCCATGTGGGTGAAGGGAGGCCAAGAAAGTGTTCTTGCCCTGATGGCTGCTTCTGGGAGTAGCCAATGTGGCGTCCGAGTCCCATCAGCATGACCAATAGTCAGGAATGATGGGAGTTGTAGTTCAGGAGCATCTGGAGAACACCATGCCGGCTACCCTGGTCTAGCTTATTATCATGCTTTCTGCAGTGGTAGGAGCTGGTTCCTTGCAGAGGAAGTATATGACAACCAGTGATCATTTCCTGCTCCATCACTGCTTCTAGCAGCTAGACTCTAGACCAAGGGTCAGCAAACTTTTTCAGCAGGGGCTGGTCCACTGTCCCTCAGACCTTGTGAGGGGCCGGACTATATTTAGAAAGAGAAAAAAAAGAATGAATTCCTATGCCCCACAAATAACCCAGAGATGCATTTTAAATAAAAGCATGCATTCTACTCATGTAAAAACACCAGGCAGGCCCCATAAATAACCCAGAGATGCATTTTAAATAAAAGGACCTGTTCTACTCATGTAAAAACACGCTGATTCCTAGACAGTCTGCGGGCCGGATTTAGAAGGTGATTGGGCCGGATCTGGCCCCCAGGCCTTAGTTTGCCTACCCATGCTCTAGACACCCTGTTACCAACTATCTACCTACCTACCTATCTATCTACCATCTATTTAGTATACTGTCCATCGTCTGAAGATTCCAGGGTGGTTCTCAACATAAAAATACACAATGAGAACACAAAACCAATAACCCCCCTCCCAGAAAAGCCAATGGCCAAAAGGGGGGCAGGCGCAGCTAGTGTCACACCCAACAACAGGCTTTCTGCCTGTAGCAACCGCACCAAAGAAGGCAGGGTGGGAAAAGGGGGAAGGAAGAACAAAAGAGCCAGAGGGAGACCGTGCTGGTGCCAAGAAACAGAAGCCTTGCAGCATCTACCAAATATAGCACAGCAGTCAGCATTGCAAATGCAAATCCACGCTGTTGGTGCAAGCCGCCTGGCACAGAGAAGCACACTGGCATTGGGCAACTGGAGCCAGATGGGTGTCAATCCTGGCCTGTAGCAGCAATCAGCTCCTTGCCAGCCTTTACCTGCCTTTTCAGCTCAAGCCAAGCAAAAGTGCTAAACCGGAATGCCCTGTATTTTGGGAGCCTGATTCTTCAGTCCACCTACATGAGGCAATCCATTGGGAGTGCAGAAAGCCCTACGTATGGAGACAATGGCTTATATCCTAATTATAAGGTAGAAGAAAGGTCCACTTAGAGCTGTATTGATAGTGGATAACAACCCATGGTGGGGAACAACTGCTACAAAGGGTCATCAATCCCCAATGTTCCATTTCCTTTGTTGCCTACTCAATGCCATACATTGTGCTGCTCCTCCTGATACAGCCAATGCTTTAGAGCAAGGATGTGGCCATCCAGATGTTGTTGGGCTACAAATCTTATCATTCCTGACTATTGGCCATGCTGGCTGGAGCTGAAGGGTATTGGAGTCCCACAACTGAGGAAGGGCCACAGCTCAGTAGTACACCACCTGCTTTGTACCCAGAATGTCTCAGGTTCAATCCCCAGCATCTCCAGCTAAGACAGGGAATATACCTACCATCTCTAAAACCCTGGAGAACGTCAACTGGTCAGTGTGGACAATACCAAGCTAGATGGACCAACAGTCTGATTTGGTAGAAGATAAAACATCTGGATGGCCAGAGGTTCCCTGGCCCTGATTTACAGAGCTTCACCTACCCACTACTTATGGTGCTGTCTGAAGCTTTGCCCTGTATCTCCTAATAGAGTAAAGGAAGCAGTCATAAGAAAGGCAGGCCTCACCAACCAATTAAAGGAGATGCATTCTGAGAAAAGCATTGACACAGCTTTTGACTACAGCAGACAAGAGCACCTGGTTTCACCATTGCTGTCTTCTTAAAGGAAGAGCCCGGTTTAAAAAGGAAGGCTTAATTAACGAAAGAACAATTAGGTATGGATGGGTCTCATCTAGAGCCAGCTCCTCTCTGTGCCAGCCATTTGTCTGAGTCAGTCTCCAAGTGCTTCAAGGAGGCAGTACATCTTCTTACTATGCCGGTGTTCTTAGGAAAACCACAGCTTCTGAATGAGTGAGTGTTAAAAGCAGCATCCTCTTTCTGTTGAAAAGGTGGCTCCCCATCCCCCCTTTTTTTTACCCAGGAGGAAGCTTTACAAGGTTGTTATGAAGAATATAATGCTATATTAAGTGTTGTCTGGAGTCATCGCTTTTGAGCAGGATCAGGAAACCTGCTATCTTCCAGATAATGAACTCCAATGCCCATCGGTCCTAGCCAGCATGGCAAATAAGCAGGGATTATGGGAGTTTTAGTCGAGAAACTTCTGGAGGACCATACATTCCTGATCTCTGCCTTAGAGGTAAAATATGTCTAAGTGCACAATGGACTGGAATGGGGTGGCTGGAATCCTGAACAGCAGTGCTTCAGTTTGTTGCAGTTCCCACCAGTTTGTATTAAAAGATCCCTTTGCTTAGTGTAGAAGAGAAGTCATAGAATCATAGAGTTGGAAGGGAAGCTGAGGATCATCTAGTCGAACACACACACCCCGTATTGTAGGAATATGTTGCTGCCCCATATGGGGATCGAACCTGCAACCTTGGTGTTATCAGTGCCACTCTCTAAACAACTGAGCTATCCAGGCTCGTTCTTCCTGCCTCCACCACTGCTTACATATGTTCTTCCAGTTCTTAACTTCTGGATGATGAACTAAATGTACTTTTTTATAATAATAAAAACCCACCCTACAATTCAAATAAATGGAAATAAAACTGTGCTACAAACCGGTTTGACTTTGTTTGAGTCAGCATTTCCCTAATTAACTGGAGAGGCCTGTTTGGGGAATAGGTTGCTGGAGGTTGGCAAATCCCACCTACCCGTCCAAATCTCCTTGGCACTTTAATTACTACTGTGTCAGCAAACATGACTGCACAGGAAAACTGGTGCTTCTGACTCTGCTAAGTACATGGACATCCCCCAATTCCTGGCTCTGTTCCACTAATACATCACCCTAATGCTCCCTTCTCTATTCAGTGCAGAGTGTTGCGGTTGCACAGCTCTAAATTAAGTTCTAAATATGATATTGTTGTGAGTTTGGGGGAGGGTCAGGCTGTATGATGCCTGGGTCCCTTCTAATTCCTTCATCCCATTGCTGAATGGCAAGGGCCATAATGGCCCCTAAGTATGGGTTGTTAGTATAAGAAAGGACATTTCTCTGTGCCAGAGGGCAAATGGGTGGGCCGCCTCCTTCACCTGGCTGAAAGACAATAGCCAGAGAGTCACATCTGGACTTTTTGTGGTGGGAAGTGAAGTGATGCATAAATAAAGGCTTTCTAGCCTTGCACTTTTTGAGTCTACATGCCCACACACTTGATATTCAGACATATTCAGGGGAACCTCCTGGCCTTGTAGTTTTGCTGTGAATCACACTCTCACCATCTCCCAGTCTGCCTGATGAAACTGGGTAGCTCCCAGCAAGTCTTGCAAAGCAAAGGGAGAACCAAGTGCCCTAAGGGACTTGGGTATGTTAATTCTGGAGAAAGGCAGAGATGATATGATAGCCATCTTCAAATATCTCAAGGGCTGTCACATGGAAGATGGAGCAAGCTTGTTTTCTCCTGCTCTGGAGGGTAGGACCTGAACTACTGGCTTCAAGTTGCAAGAAAGGAGATTGACTAAATATCAAGAAGAACTTTCTGAGGGAAAGAGCTGTTTGGCAGTGGAATGGACTCCCTCAGAAGGTAGTGGGCTCTCCTTCCTTGGAGGTTTTAAAGCAGAAGTTGGATGGCCATCTGTCATGGAAGCTTTAGTTGAGATTCCTGCATTGCCGGGGGTTGGACTGGATGACCCTTAGAGTCTCTTCCAACTCTACGATTCTATGATTCACCCCATTAGTTTTAGGGCATATTACATCATTCAATATATTACTCCAACCCTGACCTGCCCAGTAATTAAAGTTACTCCAGGATGGGTGGCGGTGTGTGCTGCATTATGCAATTGTAACGTCTACTGTTGCAAGTATTTTGCAAGCAGCCTGATCCTTCACTTTTTTTTCCAGCTGTGTCTCTTCATTCTTGCTTTTGGAACACTCTTGTGTCTGCATTTAACTGGCAGTGACTCTCCAGGTTGCAGACAGGGTGTCTCTTACAGGCCTACCTGGAGATTCTACAGGTTGAACCTGGAACCTTCTTGAATGAATGTTTCTCCCTCTGTATTTCTGTGCTGAACTTGGAGAATGGGGCTTGTTTGCTTTTAGACTGGCACAGAGCCTAATCAGAAGCCACTCACTCACCTGCATGGAGTTCCTGGTCACCTTTGCTTGCCAGAAGAGGGTTTCAGAGCCACGGGGTGCTATACTGTTATCTTTATTTTGTAGGGCAGAACATCAAGCCGTGGACTAAAAAGAGTGACAGTGACACATACAGCATTTCCCATTAACCTAGGATCCTTCTCACCCCTCAAGAAATTAACGGGAGGAATTCAACATGTCAATTGTTCTGTTTGCGCAGCTTCCCAGACAGAACAAGACTCCTTCCCTTCCCCCAACTGTTTTGGGCGTTCTCCTGACACACACACCCCAAGCCAATTTCAGGGAGCATGGGGGTAGAGAGGAGGCTGATGAGACACATTAGTTGAATCCCACCCCATATATTTATTTTGCTCCAACTGGCTTCTTGCAGCTTCATAAATCTGCCCGAGATGTGTACACAGCCTGTTTGCCTATGCAGCTATCTGCATAATGGGACTACTGAGTTGCCTGTTTGATGGGGGATTCCCATGGAACTCAATTGTCTCATTGTACAAACCCCAAACCTAGAACTCCACACTTTATATGTGCACAGAACTCCACAAAGGGATTCTAGATAGATGACAGATAGGTAGATAGAGGCAATGTGAAGCAAGGACTCCCCAGTCCCACCTAGCCCCAGCCTTCCAAGATATGCCTATTCACATGTAACCTTATTTACACATGCATTGTATGTTAGATACGGCAAATATGATGCCCCAGATGCATTTTGTCCACTCTGCAACAACAATACCTGGTCTAAGAATGTGTTCCCGCCACACACACACACCAAGTGATATGAAGAATAATGTTGTCAAGCTGCACCTACACTCACTTTGCACACGGGTGCAAAGTTTTTATGAACATCCCATGCCCGTACACAACTGTCTTGTTACCTGGGGCATCCAGCTTTACCAACAACAAGTTAGCTGGAAAACTTGACTTTTGCCTTCCTGTTGTGTCGCAATGATTTCCACCTACATAATTGCTGCTTGTTTGGGTAGCCAGGTACAATGAGATATGCTGACTTGCCGGGCTTGTTTATTTTTCTCATTTGTACCTCATTCTTCCTCCCCAGAGCTCAGGGCCACATATAGACTGAGATCACCTTCCTATTTATCCTCACAACCCTGTGAGGAAGTTTAGTTCCTTTCCATTGATCTTGTGTATTTTACTGTCTCACCTGACGCCCCTCCCTCTGCCCGCGCTTACTCTGTGCTTACTCTGCCTAATGGTATACAGTGCCTGATGAAATACAGGTTTTGATTATTCTTTCAAAACATAAACATACAAGATTCCTTAAAAGTCTTGAACCCGGGCACTGGTCAAGCTTAGTATTGCTTAGCTTTACAGATGAAACTTCATGTAGAAGATGCATGGCGTGTTGCTATCTGGGTTGCACAATGGGTTTTTTTTTAGTATGTAGGATTATGTTCACACAAAATAATTGTCACAGGATTCCTCACTATTTACCAGATAATGTCAGCTGCTAATAGTTTGAATGGTGCTTTCCCTTCCATTGGAAGGGCATTCCCTTCTGTTGCTGCCCATGGAATGCTGCCCCAGTATCCCAGATGCTGGAATGGTCACTTTTTGGTAGCCTTGTTGCTTCTGTGGCTTTAAAGTAGCATTCCCTACATCCACTCAACAAGGTGCCCTTCAGAGTAGACACACACACACACACACACAGAGAGAGAGAGAGAGAGAGAGAGAGAGAGAGAGAGAGAGAGAGAGGGCTGCACTTAAGTGCATTAAGCAAGAATTCACTTAAACTCCATGGCAAGAAAAGATTCAACGTTGCATGTTAAGTCATATTATAGGCAGTGGCTGTTTATAAAAAAAGTTTGCAACCCAGTGAGTTGTTTTCTAATATCTATACACTGGGGAAAGAACATTCACACCACTATGCAAAATAAACTTCCAGAATTATACTTACTTGCATGACCCAGCTGCCAAATTTGAGAATCTGAGTTTTCATTGAGGCTGAATTTGTGGTAGAGAATTTACAGGGGCATGTGTGTATTACAGCTACTGACAGACAAAGGTTTTGCAGAAGGGGGAATTTTAGCAAGCTACACCTGCTGATTTCCTTCTTCTATGCAACTATTAAAAGTGCAGGAGCCTATTTTGCACCTGGCCATCCTAAGTCTCATTCCTCCGGTGCAGGATTCCTCAAACTCAGCCCTCCAGATGTTTGGAGACTACAGTTACCATCATCCCTGATCACTGGTCCTGCTAGCTAGGGATCATGAGAGTTTTAGGCCAAAAACATCTGGAGGGCCGAGTTTGAGGAAGTCTGCTCCAGTGCATTAACAGCAGTCCTTGTGTCTACAGAAAAAGGCGGATGCTAGCAGGACATTACAATGCATGGACCAGAAAAGACAGGCCAGATCAGCACTGCAGGAAGAACAGGTCTCTCACACAAACATGGAGCTCTTAAGCCTGCTAGAACCCCATATGTCTGGCAGGTGTCATATTTCTATATTGTGGAAACTGAAGGAAACTTTGCTAAAATGCACATAATAAGTTTTTCTAGACAGAGGTCCAAATACATCTTAAGAAGATCATTCAAGGTGCTTGCAGGAAAGCATATCCCTTTTCTAAGCAGGAACTGCAGCAGTTGCAGTGGCAGTACACAAAAACAAACTCATAATGGCAGGCTCCAAACTTTCCTTCAGGGAAATGTTGTTTACCACACCCTTACTCTTCCAGTTCTGGGCGTGCACACACACAAGTAGGCCAGTCCAGACAGCCCACTCATCATCTCCTGCAACATGTTCTCCAGACTCCTAATCAGAGAGCTAATAAACTGAGGAGGCTCTTCCTCTGAAGTTGGATTATGACAGAACAGACGCCATCTTGAATTTATTGTTCCTGGCAAATGGAACTCTCCTTTGATGCTATGCTTCCCAGCGAAGATGTCACCTTTGCCTTTGGGGGATAGTATGCTTGTTTATGAACGACTTGGAAATGTTGTTAATCCTACAATCCCTTTGTATCGCAAATCGGGCAACTTTCCTCAGGCACATTCCCCTTCAGATAGGTAGGCACAGCTCTTTCTCAGTTGTGTACAAGTTCACAACCCCCGCCCCCTCACAATGATGCATTGGTGGGAGCCAAGCTGCACATATATAGGCAGGAGGAAAGTTGTTTTAAACTGTTTTTAATATCATGGTTTAATTGCTGTACCCCGCCCTGGAACCTTAAGGGGAAGGGCTTGTAATTATTAATAAATAAAAGTAAAATAATAGTTTTAATAATAATACACATATACTAGAGCTGGTTCACATGATGAGTCAAACTATGGCTTTCTGCAAACATGTAGCCTCCTTGAGAGGGGCTTGAGGCTGCTTTGCTCCCCACCTCTCCAGTCCTTTTTCCTGTCACGCCACGTTGAGCTAAGCCTCATACACAGTTTGGCCTCATACACAGAGGCTCGTGGTTAAGCCCTCTGCTCACTAACCACAAGCTGTAGCCAAGGTTTATGTTCAAGGTTTTTTTATTGGCTACAGCTCATGGTAAGTGAAAGGTGAGGTGTTGTTTGTTTGTTTTGATATACCGCCCTTCATCCGAATATCTCAGGGCAGTTCACAAAAATAACTACAAGCCCTGGTTTAGACAGCATGCAAAGCTAAACCCTGGCTTGACGCAATGTGGTGCAGCTAGGGCCACAGAAGTGGAAACAGCTGGAGGTTCCTTTCTGGAAGCCTGCCCATTTGCACCATGTTGTCATTGAATCATAGCTTGGCTTACCACATTGTGCAAATCTGGTCACACACAGCCATTTCCCCAATTCTAGCAGCATCACTGCCCCAGTCATTTCTCATTATGAATGCCGCCAGATTCTGAGTTGGAGAAAAGTGCTGCCTATTAATGCTATTGCATCAAACCCATTAACTACCATTTTAACCTCAAATGAATGATTTGGGGGGGGGGGTTATTTTAAACAAAATCCATCAAAATGTTGAAAGAAAAAGATGCCGTTTGAAAAATTAAGAAAACTCAGGCTCTAAAGCAGTGCTTCCGAAACTTGGGTCTCCTGCTGTTTTTGGACTACAATTCCCATCATCCTTGACAACTGATCCTGCTAGCTAGCGATGATGGGAGTTGTAGTCCAAAAACAGCTGGAGACCCAAGTTTGGGAAACCCTGTTCTAAAGTGTTACCCTATTTTGAATCTGAGTAAGAATCAAATTCAGCTCCAGTTGTAAGGAAAAGGGGTATTCTCAGTAGCCTTTCTTTCACCACGTCCAAAGTTTAGCACTCCCAAATAGGGACTATGACCTCCAACCCATCGTCACTGTATTTTTAAAAACCAACCCTAGCTGGCCCTTGTTCTAAACAAGTTCTAGACAAGCAAGTGGTATAGTAACATAGGGATCTTTACAAGGAGTCAGACCATTGGTTCATCTAACTCACCATTTTCAACACTGGCTGGCAGTGGCTTCTCCAGTGTCTCAAACAGAGGACACTCCTGGTCCTACCTGGAGATGCTGGGGTTTGAACCTGAGACCTTCTGCATGCAATGCAGATGCTCTACCACTGTGCTACAGCACCCAGTATTTCCAGGCCATCTTTCATCCAAGTATAAACTGGGCCCAGCCCTGCTGAGTTTCCAAGATCAGACAAGACTGGGCATGTTCAGGGTGCTATGGCCAACGGCTATGTATGCAGGTAGGAGATATTGCAAATTAGACATCGTTCTGCGAAGGACAGGGTGTAGCCTTACTGGCCATCCAGAGTGGCTCATGATCAAGACCATGACAATCCCTCTTTACAAAAATATAATAAGAAAGACAGACGGGCTGTGTATTAAATTACAGTTCAGCCAGTGCCTTCCTTGCACACTCTGTAATTTTAATGTGTGCACCTGCCAGTATTGTGATAATAGGCATGTAGCAATGCATGTCAGCAATTTTTTTTTAAACTTCCCACACAAAAGAGAACTTGCCGTGTGGCAAAGCACAAGATGTAAGGGAGGATAAAGACCTTGGGGGACGTTGCTGGCAGCAGATACACAGCAGGCTGTGGGGTGTGCAGCGTGGCTGGAGGCAGCAGGCAGGAAGCCAGGCTCCAAACAGGGTTTGCAGGATAAAGGAGGGAGCCAGAATCACTCAGATCACAGAAATGTACTATGTGGATGGGCTAGTCTTCTTTGGAAAATGGGTACATAACTGGGAGAGGAGTCCCCTTGTTAAGAGATGAAGGGGAAGGGATCGGGACGAGGTGGAGGAAAAATTCCTCAAATGGAATACTTAATTTTGGTTTTAAACGCAGTGTAAGGTAGTCTCTATGTGAGTATACTGTATTCAATTATGGGGTATCAGAGTTTTTAGGAGCTAACCAGGCTGGGATAGTTGGGACAGCAAGTTTGTTGGTTTTTGAATGTCTGATGTAGATTTTTCAATTTCGTTGTTCTGTATGGGACAATGACAATAAAGATTATCGTATTATATCGTAGTAAGCATGAGAGGAGGTTCAAACAACAGCCTAAGTGAGTAAAGGATTCCTCCTCCTGTTATTGTATAGGGGCCAATTAATAACTCCCTTTTAATTTGCATAATTTGCAGAAGGTTGTTATTAAGTCTCTGTTTTTGCTGAATGTTTATTGACTGTTGATTTGCTGCCAGTGTGCGTGTGTGCCACCTTCAGAAACCAGGTGAGTGGGGAGATCTGAAAGGTTCTTGGGAATTAGCTCAGATGAGCTGCAGCAAGCTGCTGCTTCTACTTTTGCAAACTTTGAAGTGGCCACAGAAAACTAGCTGAAACATCTTATTATGTCCCCTAATTGCAAAGCAGCATCTGGTGAAAAGTGGTCAAACATCCATCCAAGTTGTTCTTCTCTAGCAATACTCATTCAAATGTCCTAATACCGCATTTCACATATAAATGGAACTAAGAATTCAAAGTCATTCCTGGTGATCAGCATCCTGGATTTAATTTAGGAGTGCAACTTTTCAGCCTATAGGATAAGCAGAAGAGAAACGGAGGAATCACGTACCTGCTGAAAGTTATAAAATTGGGAAAGAGCAGAGGTAATAGCTTTACCTGAACAAGTGGTTGTGATAATTCGGACTTTAATATATTTACGTTTCCAATGTTCAAGCAAACTTACACCCCCAAGTAGAATTATTAAAAATGTCACTGGATACATATAGCAAGTTAGGCTACTCTCTACAACAATGAACCCTATCTATAAGCTATCCCCTCCAATGCTTTTGAAATACACTCATGAGTTTTCCAACAAAATGCAAGTTCTGTTTAGGGTGGGACACTTACCAAATCTCAAGTCTTTGAGTATTAGAATCTCTGCAGGGCTGTCATAATTAAGGTGGCATTCTTGGCAAATCTTGGGAATGTTATATGGAAGGTAAGGAAACAGCATCCTTGGTTTGCTGAGTGGTACAGGGTGCTACCACATGACCCAGAAGCTGTACGCTAGCTCCCTCGGGCAGTAAAGCGAGATGAGCACCAAAACCCCAGAGTCGTCCACGACCGGACCTAATGGTCAGGGGTCCCTTTACCTTTTACAGGGAGCTACATTTCAAGACTGACACCGTAACTTGTACCCAGACAGAAGTCAGTGCAGACATCTGGCACATGTGTGAACATGAAACAAGGGAAGCATGAGGGTTAAGCAGTATTTTTGTCACCTCTCTGATACAGAAGAGCACCTTTGCATCCTGAACCTTGAAAAATTTAAAGCAGGGAAGGGAAGAATGTATGGAAGTCACAATAACACTGGCTCAAATCCAGGAACTTTTTATTTCTCTGGAAACAACTCACCAGCCTGAGCAAAAATTGCAGGTGGCAATTGTACATTCTTTTAATTTTTTTTAAAAAAAGGAAAGAAAGTGTTTGGTTTCATAAATTTCTGTCATAAGAAACAATTTCAATTATTGTACACCAAGCTTTTTACAAAGCATCCACGTTAAGATGGTTTCACCGGATTCTACCATGCTGTCATCCTCTTATGCCATGCAACAATGCTACATCTGCTTAGCACATTTTTAAAACATTAGTATTACAAAGATACAAAGGGTCATCAGTCGACTGGTATTTTTAAGACATGGAGATTGTGACACATTTCCTCTTTCGTCATTTTCCTAAGGAAGTTACAAAAAAATAATAATTTAGTTCACGTGGACAAGATGTGGGATTGCAGTCCAGCCTTGGATCGTTTGGTTCGTACCTCCATTCGTGTAACAGTGCCATTGGCCTCAAGGATTGGCTTCTGTGGTTCTTGTATTTCGTAAGATCATAACAGTTATATGGTACCTCAAGGGTCCTGGACTCCAGCCTCCTGCTTCAGCAGGAGTCACTAGACTTGGACCCTCCCTGATAGATGCTCCTCCAATCACCTCTTAAGGACCTCCAAAAAGGAGAACAATGTCACTCCTGACATCAGATTGTTCCACTCCAAGTTATTAGTTCCATTTAGATCAGCGCATCTGCAGCAACTAAGAATTAGTTTTGGCCGAGCCCCAAGGGTTCAGGAATGCCATTTTCAGTCTGGGCCAATTTCACATGGATTCAGCCCTTTGTCCTTGGCCTCTTTGTACATCCTTTGGAAGTCTTTGATGCGAGGGGCACAGCCTAACCTGGCCTCCCCAAAGTGCATGTGGCCCATGAAGAGGAAGTCTCCTTCTCCTGGTTTCACCCCACATTGCAGCAGGGTCTTGATCTGTCCTCGCCACCTCCCACTCTCCTCTGCCGGCTTGAAGATCTTGGTCTTCTGCCTGTAGATTCTGTTCACACTCACGTCAATGATGGAATCTTGCTGTTCCTCCTCATTGATTACATTTTGGATGGTACCTCTGACAACTGGGGAGAAAGATTTGGACACATAATTAGGTTGAGGGTTTATACATGCAAATATATTCACCTAACATTCCGCTTAATATCAGTTGGGTCCTGCATAAGGTTTATAATTGGGGCAACTGATTCAGCAGCACCCTTGAAGACAATGGATGGTGGCACCACCAGAAAGAGAGGTACAATTCAACGATGTTGCCCTCAAAACACATTTCCTTTAGAGCAGAGTTCCCCAAACTTGGGTCTCCAGCTGTTTTTGGACTACAATTCCCTGACCACTGGTCCTGCTAGCTGGGATGATGGGAGTTGTAGTCCAAAAACAGCTGGAGACCCAAGTATGGGCAACCCTGCTTTACAGTATTTCTCAGCCTCATTGTATATTCTTGCACTGAAGTCATAACACCTGCATGACTAGCTTTCTAAATGTTAAATTTACAACAGGCAGCCAGATTTGTCTTTTTTTGAAGACGTTACTCGCAACAAAGTGTTATATCATACTCAAAATTCCTCCTATAGAAAGTACCACCGAATAGGGTTTGCATAGTTAAGGTTATTAAATACACACAGAGAGAGAAGGACATTTCAGTTGCATTCTATTAATGGCCCAAGAACATTTACATTGAATTCTCTGGCACACTGCCAGGGAGAAACACTTGCAGCAAGATGCCACCTGTCTGGGCAGCATTTTCCAGCATGGCTAACCTAGATCAATCCCACTGCAATTCCTGGGTGCTGCACCCTCACGCCCCCAGTCAGAATATCGCCCATTCTGTTCACTGTATTTATATCTGCAGCACATGTCCAAGACCCAACATGCCCAGCTGTTTCATTACAACATTTCCTTAACATTCCAAGCATGGGAAAATTGCTTTAATGCTCTCTAAGGATCATTAGGAGGAAAACAGCTACCTCACAAGTCACATTGGGCAAAGCCACTTGTCTTTTTCAGTGGTGGCATCAGGGTAGGGCAGAAGTCTAGGGTCCCATTCAGCAGGATGAAGAAAAGCCCCCTCCCCAACACGACAGACATACCACTATTTGAAATAAGCAAGGTAAAACACATGGTGGCAAGTGGTGCAGTGGTCTAAACCACTGAGCCTAGCTAGGGCTTGCCGAACGGAAGGTCGGCGGTTCAAATCCCCACAACGGGTGAGCTCCCGTTGTTCGGTCCCAGCTCCTGCCAACCTAGCAGTTCGAAAGCACGTCAAAGTGCAAGTAGATAAATAGATACCGCTCCGGCGGGAAGGTAAACGGCATTTCCGTGCACTGCTCTGGTTCGCCAGAAGCGGCTTAGTCATGCTGGCCACATGACCCGAAAAAACTGTCTGTGGACAAACGCCGGCTCCCTCAGGCTGTAAAGCGAGATGAGCACCGCAACCCCAGAGTTGTTCACGACTGGACTTAACTGTCAGGGGTCCTTTACCTTTACTTTAAAACACATTAGTATCTGAGGCATCAGACACTAAGGGGGGCATAAGATCATTGTGTGCAGACCATTGGGGGAGGCTGGACAGAAAGAGGATACCTTGTAGTAGCTGAACTCAGGGTGTTGGAAATTTTCAAACCCCAAATAGGAACTACTGTATCAGACTCTCTCAGGCAAAATATATTTAGAGCAAAATAAAGCAATCAAGCTTACATATTCTGGCATGCTCTCTTCTTACAAAACTGATTAGAGCCATTTACACCACAGCAATTCATATACAGTGGACGCTCGGGTTGCGAACGTGATCTGTTCAGTATGCACGTTCGCAACCCGCAGCGGTATGTCTGCACACGTGCGGGTTGCGATTTGGCACTTCTGCACATGCGCAAAGCATGATTTAGCACTTCTGTGCATGTGCGACCGCCGAAACCCGAATGTAAACCATTCTGGTACTTCCAGGTTTTGGCGCATCTGTAACCCGAGGTATGACTGTACACAAATGAGACTATATGGCACAGTTTCAGTGGATACACACATGAAAGAGATCTGTTTTCTCTGTGGTTCACAGCTCACAGACAGTTCTTTGAATTGGAACTGTTTTAACTTTCAGTTTTTCAAATCTAGTTGCACCGCCCATCATGGACTTCCAGCGTACTGTAAGGTGAGGCCAGTCATATGGGCCAAATTAAACTGCAATAGTGACATGGCTAGGCGCAACGGTCCCTGACCACCATAGCATTATGCTATTCCATCCTAACACAGACTGCCCAATCTCATATTCTGCTATTCTTAAAGCACATTGTGGGCTGGCCTCTATGGGGACAAAAAGGCCTATGGTATAGAAAAGGGCTCTACTCTATCCACACCATAAATGGATAACATGTAAAACTCATCCATTCTTTTCTTTTTTTACCCCCCCCCCCAAAAAAAAACCCAACCCACATTTATATGAAAACAGGCATTTGAGTATTTGGGCTTTTGTTAAGGTTCCATTTAGGAACATCAAGAGGGCAATTCCTAATGCTTTCCCCTAAAAACCTTTGAACTTCTACCTCTATTATTGCCGCCTGTCCCTCTTTGTCCAGCACAGAAAAGAGCTAGCCAAATACAATGACTTTAATTGAAGCTCTTCAGAGCTAAAACCCATAAAAGCCCTTTCCTCCCTTTCCCCCTTTGTGCTTCTGGACACACTTTGTTTACTCCGAAATGAGAAGAAAAGGACTCCCTTGCTTGTTGCAATCCGGAGCTTTCAGTTTGCTCACTGTTTGCTGAGGTCTCTGCAAGCCAAATCCAGCAGGTTGTCACAATGAGGGAGTGGGGAAAGAGGGGTTTGAGAGAGTGATGGTGAAGGAAACAGCAACGGAGAAATCAAATAAACTTACCGAAGTCACTAGTGCAGACAGCCAAGAGGACTTCCGTGTCACTGCAAGGTCGGCAGGGAGCTGAGAAAAACAGAAAGGGCATTTCAGTATCTCAAGAACGTGAATGCCACAAAAACCGAAGGATTTTCACTAAACACACACACCCATTAACCTCAAAGGTCATGATTGATGCACCACTGAAAGCAGCGTGCAGGGAGCTCACATCTTTAGCTTGGCAGAAATAATGCCCTATCAAGCAGGGGAGGGACCTTTGGCCATATCCACAGAACTCTTACTCCTCTTCAAGAACGCCCTTAACAAACTACAGGTCCCAGGATTATGTTAGGAAAACCACATCTGTTAAAGTGATCTGAGTGTTTGGCATGTGTGGTGTGGATGTGGCTGTTTTTCAGCCTGAAGCCCACCTTCCCTTCTTGGAGGGGGGATGTGTGTGGATGCTGCAAATATCAAAGGTGGGTGGGGCCAGTGGCAAAAATGGGCATAGTAATAATAATAATAATAATAATAATAATAATAATAATAATATTTACACCCCGCCTATCTGGCTGGGTTTCCCCAGCCACTCTGGGTGGCTTCCACCAAAACACTAAAATACAATAACCTATGAAACATTAAAAGCTTCCCTAAGCAGGGCTGCCTTTAGATGTCTTCTAAAGGTTTGGTAGCAACACATCCACCTATGCACAAGAGGTTAGTTTCTACTCACACTCCCCCTCCAGGCAAGTTAAAAGCATCATTAGACTTCAATGACATTTTCCAGCCAGACAAAAACACCTAAGGAAGTTATGAAGCAGGACTGGTGAGAGGCAAGGCTGGAGGAGAGAAGGTGGTATGGGGAGAGATCAGAGGGCCAGATAGACACAGTTGAGGCCCCTGGGTCTGAGGATTCCCCCCCCCCCCACGCTTTAAAGACTAGATTTACAGCAGGTTCTTCCCTGCTTCTGAGTTAATTTGGCTATCTGGTGGCAATCATAATCTTATTTTTCTTATCATTAACCTTTATAAGGGTTTATTTCTTCTCTCATACACAACTGTCATCTAAGTGGAAAGTAATGTGGGTGGTGGATGATCCAGGAAGCAGGTGCTACAGCGGGGAAGGTGGTTATCTTTAATAATTGCCACAGTGAAAAACCATTCAAGTGCCATGCCTACAGTCTTGTTTGCTTTGTTTTGAACGCCTGCCACCTTTTTGGCACTCCTACTCCTTTGCAAATTTAAACCAAAGTCACTCCCATACCTAACTGCATGGAGTGCAAAGAGAAGAGTTATACATGGAATAGTTTGATCATGACAAGCTGGTAATTCAAGATGGTGTAGGTCTTTTCTATGGCTTAAAACTATGGGAATGCAGAATCTGGGCAGGCCCTCCAGGTTTGTTGCACTGGGACATTTTCTTCTTGCTTTCTCTCCTGTCACAAGGTACAGAAATGCTTCACAATAATCATGGCAGCTGTGTGCCAGAGGATGGTTATGAGAGCCGCAGCAAATCACATTCATAAATATCAGGTTTGCCTGGCACTTTTTCTGCACAAATTATGATCATGGGGACCAGATCACAAGAAAGTCCCCATCCCTTAGCTACTTGGTGACCTTTGTGATCAAACACAAACACACACTGGGATATAATTTGGAAATTAGAATAGTGCCATGTAAAAAGTCACATAAACAAATCATCTGTAGTAGGTCTGCTCCAAAACCTCATTGGTCTAAGAAAATGCTGATTCAAGTATGTTTCAAGAAACAAAGGTTCTTGTGTCATATATGGCTGGCACAGGAAGATCAAGTGGAGACTGAAGGCCAGTTCTGTTACAGCTCCCAAGAATTATGTAGGCTAGAAACAGTAGAGAGACCCTATTGCAAGGGTAGGCAACCTAAGGCCCGGGGGCCGGATGCAGCCCATTTGCCTTCTCAATCTGGCCCACGGACAGTCCGGGAATCAGCGTGTTTTTACATGAGTAGAATGTGTCCTTTTATTTTAAATACATCTCTGGGTTATTTGTGGGGCATAAGAATGCGTTTATTTTTATTTTTTCCCCAAAATATAGTCAGGCCCACCACATGGTCTGAGGGACGGTGGACCGGCCCACAACTGAAAAGGGTTGCTGACCCCTGCAGTAGAGAGACCCTATTGCTAATCTAATCAAGGGAAGAATGTAGCTGCTCTTTGTACAGGGCCAGCTACTTCTGCCGGGAGAGGTGGGTGCTGTTAGGAGTGCAGATGTTTCTATAATACCCTATTCAGTTATGGAATTCCTTTTCTCTCAGAGGTCTGCCCTATCTAGCAACATGCTAATTAAATCTACCCGCTAGAGGCCCGGAGACTGGGAAGGGGGTTGGGTGAAGAACACGACCTTCTTTGTCATCCAACAAGGCACTTGCAACCATTATAAACGTGAAAACCCTCCTCCTCCAACTGTATTAAGGCTCCAAAATTAAGCTCATTGGTGGCTTAAGACAGAACTGAAGCACTGGAAGATTATAGAACCTTTGCCCTCCTCTCATACCACCTGCTATTTAATAACTATATTTTTTCCATTTGAGCAAAAGTGAAATGAGCAAAAGTGAAGATGTGAATCAGTTGCCCCTCACTCCCCCCCTTTTGATAGCCACATGAAATGCATTAATGTGCACACTGCCAGCTCATAGAATCCATCAGTGGCTGCTTCTACAACTTCACTGTATCCTGTGAGTCGCTAGCTGGCACACTAGTATTCTGTTACTATAGAGAAAATCACCCACAACAGCTGAGAAATTCAGGAGGAGGAGCTAGCCTGTGACCAGTCATATGTTGTTGGAGTACAACTCCCATCAGCATGGCCAATGGTCAGGGATGAGGGAAGCTGTAATCCAGCAACATCTGGAGAGCTACAGGTTAACCACCCTGGACCTAAGAAGCAGAATATAACACATTCCAGTAAATGTGTTTAGGATCATAATCCTACGGCCTGGTCAGATACTGTTCCCCATGGAGAATTCTCAACTAGATAAGTAACCAGCTTAGGTGGAAAGGATACCTTGGGTTGTTTCTTGTTTTATCTGAATGCAAACTCTTGTTTGAATACGGCATCCACTCCTAAACTGAGGGGACTGGATTTCTGGATAATCAAGTAAAGGTTCGGCCCAGTTTGCTTATTACTTTTTGCAAGGGATAACAGGGCAGAACAAGGAACTCAAGAGGGCATCACTACAACAAGAGTCCACTCCCAGAGAACATCTGCCTAGTCCAATACAAGTAACATTTGACGGTTTTGGTCAGGAGGGTGGGTAGACTTCAGACTTGTCAGACATACTTTTGCTTTTTATAAGATCCCTGTGATCCACCAAGCAGAGCCAGGTGCATGCAACAGACATATGGTTTTCAGCATGGGAACTAAGCTGAGTTTTTCACACAAAAGCCCTCTTCTGGTCAGCTTGCTTCATTTCGGCCACTTAATTCAGGTGCTATTGTTAAGCAATTGGAAGTCAGAAAACCCTTCCTGGTCTACTGAAAATCACCCAAAGATCCACCAAGAGATGCTGACCTACCTTGTGCTCACCCCGGCCTAGCTAGCTAGTGCCTAGAATACTGAATTTCCTTGCCTCAGCTTAGAAATCTAATATTGCAGAACAGAAGGTCCCAGAGAAGCACTGACCCAACCTGAAGGATTATGTCTCCAAATCCAACCAATTGCTCCAGCCAGATGATTTATATACAGCTCAGTACTTCATATAATAGGATTACACATACAAAGCATGACTTTTTCAAGAGGAAGAGAAGCCTGAGCAGAGAAATTGTTCCCTCTTTGATGCAAGAATGATTTCTTGATTAGTACAAGGAACTAATGCAAGGGAAAGCACATACAGTACTGAATACTACTTTGGGGTTTCTGTACACAACTCTTGAGCATGCTTGACAAAGGGTGCTTTAATTTAGGCACTACAAGGAAGTGCCTAGAAGAAGTCTGAGTGATTCGTGCCTTCCTTTATGCACTTGTCATGTAACTACCTGAAGCAGCACGCACCTAGAAGTCATTATCGCCATGGAGATGGCAGGAGCTGGATGGGCAAATCTCTTCTGCGATATGTGAGTGCTTGAGTCTTCTCAATGCCACAGTTAGGATCACTTGTAACAAACATGTAAGAGCAAGTTCCCCCAACCTTTATTACCTTATATAAAATATTCACAGTGCACCAGGTGCTTTCTGCATTAAGGTGGGGGTTGGTAGGAGAAGAAGCACATGTAGAAACTCTACAATATGCTATTCAAAGTCCAACAACATTCAGACCATCAAAAATGATGGGTCTTTGTGCTTAAGGATTCTCATGAGGAGCATATTTATGCACTTCTATATTGACTTCCTAAAAGGATGCGGGTGGCGCTGTGGTCTAAACCACAGAGCCTAGGACTTGCCAATCAGAAGGTCAGCGGTTTGAACCCCCGCAATGGGGTGACCTCCTGTTGCTCGGTCCCTGCTCCTGCCAACCTAGCAGTTCAAAAGCACGTCAAAGTGCAAGTAGATAAATAGGTACCACTCTGGCGGGAAAGTAGACGGCGTTTCTGTGCGCTACTCTGCTTCGCCAGAAGTGACTTAGTCATGCTGGCCACATGAACTGGAAGCTGTACGGCGGCAACCTCGGCCAATAAAGCAAGATGAGCACCGCAACCCCAGAGTCGTCCATGACTGAACGTAATGGTCAGGGGTCCCTTTACCTTTATATTGACTTCCTAGTTTGTGTGTTGCTATGGGAAGGAATCATTTACAGCTAAGATTTATGAATAGAGACCTTTTTATGAGCAAATCTCCTGCACGCTTTGAAAAGTAAAGCCTGCCTCCCCCTCTCCGCCGCCACCATGTTGAGCAATATAAATATATTTTAAGAAAACAAAAAAAAAACATGCATCACGCTTACTAATGCATTTTCCGCTTTTGGCAGCGGTTTAGATATCCCCAATGCTCAGAATCCCAAGCAAGCAATAAAAACCACATATGCTCCCCAATAATCCAATCTGCAAGAGAAAGAAAAGCAATTTCACTCCATTTCCAAAGCCGGATGCTAGCTCTGCTAAAGAGACCATGGCATAATGCTGGCATTGTGCATGCTTGCTATCAAATCAACTGGGAATTCCTTTGATGGAGTGTCATGACCTGAAGTAACCTAAAGCAGCCCTTACCCGCACTTGCAACCCCTTGACCCCCACTGCCAACTAGTGCATCTGAAAGCCCTCTGTTTACTTCTGTACAGGAAAAGTGGAGATATTTTTACATTTTGCCTTGTGAAACTGCAGTGTAGGCCCAGGTGCCTTTAGCCAAGTGACTTCTTGGTTTCTGCTGAAACCATGGCAATAGGCTTTATTGCAAGCCAACTAACACCGTAAAAGGTAAAGGTAAAGGTACCCCTGCCCGTACGGGCCAGTCGTGTCCGACTCTAGGGTTGTGCGCCCATCTCACTTAAGAGGCTGGGGGCCAGCGCTGTCCAGAGACACTTCCGGGTCACATGGCCAGTGTGATGAAGCTGCTCTGGCAAACCAGCACCAGGGCAGCAAACGGAAACGCCGTTTACCTTACCGCTATAAAGCGGTACCTATTTATTTATTTACTTGCACTTAGGGGTGCTTTCGAACTGCTAGGTGGGCAGGAGCTGGGACCGAAAGACAGGAGCTCACCCCACCGCGGGGATTCGAACCGCCGACCATACGATCGGCAAGTCCTAGCACCACCCGCATCCCTAACTAACACTGTAGAACATTTATTTCCTTCAATTACAGTACTTCTCTGCAACAGGAAGAAATGGACATGAAAACTCTTGGGTCAGGGCAAGGTGATCAAAAGTCTACATTATTTCTTGCAGCTTTCCCCCTGAGGTTAACATGTCTTACTGAGGAATTCTCATCATCTACATTACACAATATGCAGATTTCAGTTACCCCATGGTCTAGCCTCTCTTGCCGGCAGTCATTCACCTCCAGCTACTGCCTGGAGGTAGGTTTGCCATTAGAGCTCCTCCAGAGTGAGAAGTGCAATGTATACTATTGGGTTTTTGTGTTCCTAATATTAGCACAAGGAAGAGTGGGGCCAGTAATTTGTGTGACAGTTCTTTTAAGACAGGTTATTTCGTGATTACCCAGCAAAGGATGCACCAAACCTTAAAAGAACAAAAATAACAAAATGCACCAAGCCCACTTTCTTCTCTAGGCCCAGTGTTAAGACCCAGCATCTTCAGAAAGCTGCTGGAGCCCCACAGCTAACACCTGCCCTGGGACCACTGCCTTTAAACATTTTGCTCCAAGGCACTGCCAAAAGGGTAGATACCAGCAAAATGGAATGTAACTAAGGAAGCAGCAAAGATGGTCAGGGGCCTTGAGACTGATCCACACCCTACATTTAAGCCACATTCAACACCCTAAGAATCCTGGGAACTGCAGTTTGTTAAGGATGCTGGGGAATGATATCTCTATGAGGTGGAAACTACTGTTGCCAGAATTCTTTCAGGGAAATAATGTGCTTTAAATGTATGGTGTGGATCTGGCCTAAGCTCTAGGATGAAAAGCTGGAGTCAGG
The DNA here is from genome assembly GCF_964106915.1 of Podarcis gaigeae. NCBI lineage: Eukaryota > Metazoa > Chordata > Lepidosauria > Squamata > Lacertidae > Podarcis > Podarcis gaigeae. The sequence goes on along the minus strand of NC_139679.1, from coordinate 40,390,559 downwards.
CACATTTAGTCTGCAAATGAGACTATTAAGAGGCTGTCACATGCCAATTTTATTTTCCTGTTGCTCCAAAGGGTAGAATCTGAATCAATAGGTTTGAATTACGGGGGCGGGGGGGGGGGGAGTAAGTATTTAGATTGCAAATGGTTAAGGGCAAACCTCTTGATGGCATGAATAGTGGGTCAGACTGCCAAACAGACACAACACATTTCAGCCCTTCTCAGATGTTTTAAACTGAGTCTGAATGAGATGCAGGAGTAGTGGGCTTTCTGCAGTGATAGAGGGTTGGAGTAGATGCCATTTGATGCCCCCCCCCAACTCTGTAATTCTGTTATTCTCTCCAACAATAATCAGCTTCTGATATTAATGAAAAGCTATGAAAGCAGTAGAAGAGAACTTTTGTTTTCTTCTGGGATTTGACAAAAACAAGGTTTTTTAAAGGCACACTGAACTTAAGATTGTGTTTCTCTTGACCCATCACCATCTTCATTCCATCCATAAACTTGACTATGCCATAATTGCAGAACTGAGAATAACATCCAGCTGCTGAACAAAACGAACTAGCTTCTCTCACAATGTTTATAAGAAAAAGCTGTGTAAATTATAGGGAATGTCAGGGAGGAATAGACACACTGGAAACTTATAATGAGGAATCGTAAGTGGTTCCAAAGTTCTATCGTTCCCATTCAGAAAGTTAAGGCAGAGATCCTGCACCTAGGTACATATGTACTAACCTCATTAAAAATCAAAGCAATGTACACTTCCATTGCTGGGTGCAAGATCATAAACTTACGCCCATTTAAATCAACACGTAGCGACTATTTCAATCCAAAATCGAGACAAGGGCAAACTGGTTGCTCAACTATTGGCAGCTGTTTGAGTACCAGTGGTCAGAGTTTGATTATATTCATTATGGAAGGAAATCTGTTCCAACACTAGTGGCTCTTCTGTAATTATATGTGGGTTCAGAGAGTCCAATTTTCTCCAAGGTTGACAACAATTATGATCAAATCTGACTGGAATGGAAATGTTAGATGATGGGGAAAACTATGAACAGCTGGGAATTGTTTTAGGTAGGGTGCACTCAAGGGCCAAAAAGCCACAACTCCAAAACAAAATGAAGCTCTAGTATGCAAAAATGGGGGAGGGGGAGAGATGCTTCCTGAATAGTTCTAGTGCTACAAAAATCTAAAGTGCTTCTCCCCAAACAAACCACTCCAGCTCCTATCATGCCCAGCCAGCATGACCAACCATCATGGATGATAGGAATTACAGTCCAGCAACATTTGAGGAGTACCATGTTACCTAAGGAGATGATCTCTCCTATGTCACCACACTGAAAAAATGGACATCCCACCGACACCATTCTTGATGTGACCCAGAAGTCCCAGATTCTCTCACTGTTTCTGTGAAATGCCCCTTTGCCTCCTATCATAAAAATGCACCAACCTTGCCCTAACACTTCAACAAGTTCACTATTTCAATGGACAAGTAATTGCGTTAGACCAGAGTCATACAGAAGCTTGATATCAGCACACTCAAATGTAAGATTTAATGGGTGAACGGGTTCAATGTCTGCTGGTCTCTGGCACAAGTCCACTAAAAACCAGAGCAACACACACCTGAGGAAAGCTTAAGGTTTCACTGTGGGGATCCTGGGGTTTGCCACTACTACTGGGGCCTGAAGTAAACATAATATATTCACAAGGCTTAAGCGCTCTCAATGGTTCTTTTGGATTTGACAAAGTTATTAATCTCAAATTCTCTTTCATTCCTGTTAAGGCTTGTGGCTTATTGTCATAAAAAGGTAAAAAAAGCTAAGAAAAACAAAAATTCATCTCATTTTGAACGTTCACCATATAAAACGATCCCTGCATCCTTCGACTGACTTTGCCCGCTGGGACTATGGTATTTCATTAAACGTATTTACAGGTTAACCTGTTTTTCTTTTTTAGAAAATTCAAGTCCGGAACCCCATGTGCAGCAGGGCTTGGTCTGTGTCCTAAAGAATGGACTGCTTTAGTTTCTTTTGACCCTTCCTAAGGGAAAATGCTTTGTGTAATGTGGAAAAAGCAGGAAGGCAAACCTTGGGCCAGGGAGACATGGGTTCAAACCAAAAACCTGTCTCGGCTTTGTGGCTCTGAACAAGTCACCATATGCACATCAGCCCTGCCTTTTCCATCTCTGACCCATCCATGATGCAGGGAGCGTATACAAAGGTTCCCAAAACTTCCCTGCAATCAAAAACTCTGTGCAGGATTACAGACCTCCCTTTGGACCATGCTGTTAAATACAACCTGGTTGAGAGGTTTGGATACAGTTCAGCCAGTTTAGAAGTAATAGGAAACTAAAGCTTGCCCTGACATCAGAAGTCACTGAAAGATCATCTTTACTGATAGTGCTGTGAACACACCAAAACCTGGTCCCAAACCATCACTCCCTGGCTCAACCGATCTCTCTTTCAGAAATTTGGATCTTCTATACTCTGCATTGTATGTCCTTTTGCTATGGACAAAAGGGAAGATCTTAGAATTATCTTGTTCCATTTAGTTAGAAGGAGGGGGGCGGCTTGTGGGCACACCACAAGTTTCCTGCCCTTTTATACTTGTAAGTTCTTATCTGCTATTTTGCTGAGCACAAAAATAACTTTCCCTTGCCCTCTGGTATCAGGACAATAAAACTAAGCCCTGGTATATATTAACCCAAGCTGGAGCCCTGCCAGGAAAGTGTCTCAGCCCCATATGGAATCCAGATCGGAGTGGAATTGAATTAAATGACTAGGAGCTGGTTAAAGTTAAACTTGGAAAGCAAGTTAGTGAAAGAAGATCAAAGTTTAAGGAAGCCTTTCAAAATAACCTAAGCAATCTTTTACGAGCGGTTTCTGAAAGAGGCTGGAAGTGTGGAGGAGGCATGGATTTTGGTTCATTTCAGACTTTTTTCGCGGAATGTTGGGCAAAAGTATAGCAACATCTGGAATTGCATACGCAGACAAGGCTTTAGCTGAAGCGTGGAACGTGCCACAGCGGCTGCTGACTAAAAGGGAAAATGCAGTCCACGAAGCTGTTCTCCTGGGCCAAGTCTCACTGAAATGAATGAGAACTACCTCAAAATAGGCTTTCACCATACACACACAGGTGCGGGGAGAGGGAGAGAGAGAGAGAGAGAGAGAGAGAGAGAGAGAGAGAGAGAGAGATCTAGCTCTTCCTTCGTTTTTCTTTTGGTCTCAAATAATAAAAATGTTGTTTTTTGTATTACAGCAAAACTTCAGAGAAGTCACCCTTGAACCCAAAAAGTTGCCTTATGTAATCATTTCAGACTGCCTTTGGTGTACACTGTGCCCCCAAACCCCCAAATTCTGATGCAAGGTAATCCAAATTCTGCAACCTAAATAAAATATCCTTATCGTGCCACATTTATTCTGTTTCTGCTAAAGCGCTGGAATGGGATGAAGAGTCATGCAGAGCACAGAAGTCCCACCCTCTGGTCGTTCTGCTTGGTGCTCCTTGAATTCAAGAAGGCACACACAGTTAAACTAATCTCTGCCATCAAGTGCTAGGAACCTGCTTCTTCAACACTTTGATCCTATATGTGAGTACTCAGACCCAAGGGCCACTGAACTCTGCAAAGCTCATGCCTTCCTATGGGACAGCAGCCTCATATTTTCTCTGTCTCCTATTAAAACTACATCAGCAAAAGTGACCACACTTTTGAGAAATCCAGCGAGGAGCTTCAGAGTTCATTTGCTCCTCATTAAGGTGGCTTGAAGTTTCAGGGTGGTTTTTTTTTGGGGGGGGGGAGGGTGTTGTAATGCCAGTTGCCTGTGAATTGTTGCATTATTCATCCCGCAGGTGAAACTTGGTAGCAAGCCATACTGCTGCTCAGGGTAACCACAAGCATGAATCAGCCTTACACAGTGGGCTTTCATCCAGAAACAATCCCAGAGCTTCAAGGGGATGAGATCCAAATACTAAATTCTGAATACAGGCAGGTGCCCTGACATCAACAGGGGATGCGCAGCCGAAACCCCATGCAGATATATTATTGGGAACTGTTCAAAACCTATGCAGGATACTGGGCTGGGAAAGGCTGTAGTACTTAGACAAGTACCTGTACATGTCTCACCTAATCAGTTTTGGTTTTGGTTTTTTTTTTAAAGGGCACTGCAAGAGAAAGATGCAAGTATGATGTTAGCTGGCTAAAAATTGATGTTAGCTGGCTAAAAACAAGGATACAAGCTTGTGTTTCCAGTAATCTGCATCATATTACTCCGAGTACCTGCAGAACCTGCTGACCTTTTTTAAAATGCATGTATGTCTGAAGGATTAGAATAAGAAAAAAGGGCTCATTTATTAATTTTAAATAACCTGTTTGGCCTCTCCAGAATGGGATGCGTCACTGTTAGGGTGGGAGGGCTCCCCTCTCTCTCTTTTTTTCTTTCTCTCTCTCTCTCTCTCTCTCTCTCTCTCTCTCTCCTCCCAGCCACTGCTTTTGGGTGTAACCTTGCTTTGGCTCTGAAAACATAGCCTTTTTTGTGAAAAGGTCATTATGAGCCTTTTGGCAGGCAAAACTCTGCAAAGCAGGTTCCAGGGGCCTGTGCAGCCTCAAATAAGCTACAGCAAGTGACTCTCTTTTGCTCACACATCCTTCCGCCCTTTCCTCTCCTGCCAACAAAATTTAAGCCCAAAAGAACAGGGTAGGTGGGGGTGAATCATTAAACAAGATTCAGTCGAATGCCTACTTGACATTTGAAAGAGAAGCCGTGTCTGAGAGGAAAGGTGGGGGGTGGGAATAAGCTTTTATTAATTGACAGGATTGCAAGGCGTAGAAGTGACTTTATTGCCACCTTAGGCCTACTCAGACCATACATTCTACCCCAAAGAATCTTTCCACACGATGAGAGGGGAGGGAGAAATTTCAAAGCTTACACAGTCCCCTGTGCTTTTCTTGGTTTTGGTGCTATATTTGGAACACGAGAGATACTAAGCTCACATAGATGTGTTTATGCTGTTCCACTGACCATGGTTCATACCTTGGAATCAGGCTGTGTGCTCTCCACCACCCCCTCCCCCCACAAGCAAATTCCTCCCTTCATTCTGTTCTGCATATTAACCCATGGTTACATCTCCCCCAGGGTTAACCACAGTTAAAAGAGAGGAAGCTTCATTTTTACAGTCAGGACACCATGGTTCTCCCGCAACCATACATTGGTGTGGATCACAGGGTCAAGAGAGACCCTGAATTCAAATCAATGCATGTCCTTGGATAAGAGCTATAGCTCAGCAGAGTGCGTTGCATTCAGAAGGTCTCTGGTTCAATCCATGACATCCCCAGGTAGAGATGGCGAAAACCCTGGTCTGAAACCACGGAGAGCTGCTACAGTCAGTGTGCTAAGCTAGTTGGGCAGTGGCCCGACTGCATTTAAGGCAGCTTCCTAATTTCTGTATCTTATCAGGCATTCTGTGACATTCCTCACCTGCTTGGGGATTGTGCCCTTCCAGAATCTGTCCCAAATGTCATCATGTGCAACTGTTGAGGTGTGTGTGTGTGTCACCTGTACACATCCATCCTTCATCTCTTTTTCCCACTCACCCACCCACACTTTTGCCTCATACCAGAGAAAAGGCTTTTCAAGAGCTATATTCCTCAAACATTAACCTTTGGAAAATAAGCTGGTTACTGTTCGCACTTAACTTGAGCGGCATTTCAATGTGGGCATTTATAAATGTTTTCAACTCGCTACCGGACATTAAAATATAGCAAAGCCATAAACCGGCAGACCTGCCTTACAAGAAGTAGATCCCATCAAGATAGAGGAAATGTTTGTTAAAGTTTGACTTGGCCTAATGCAGAACAACCCCTGAAGGTAACAGGGGCTTATATTTCTGAATTCCAGTAAATTAAGTTTGCAGATCTTGGCTAAGGCACAGGGAAGCAGTTTTCCAGTGAAAACTAAGGAGCTTGGAGTTTAAAAAGCACTTTGAATATACAGAGCAAACTCTCATGGAGTAAAGTGCTTTTCAACATGAGTAAGGGGATTGGAATCCTAGATGAACAGCTGCAAAGAAAGATTATTCAAGCTCAGTGAGGGACCCCAACTTTCCTTCCTTTCATTAAAAAAAAAGAAAGAAAGATTTGAGGCAGCACTGTATTTTTGTGTGCGCATTTAGTGGTTACCTTTGAGCGAGCCTCAGCCCCAAACCTTCTTTGTTTATTCTCAAGTGCTTTAGTAAAGTTCCCATTCCAGATTTATATGAGAGAGTGAGACAGAGTGGAAAGGGAGGGAGGGGGCTGTCTCTAATTTTATTAGTTTTCCTCTCAGTTGGTAGTGCCACTGGCTATATAGCTTTCAAGCTGATCTCAGAAGATTTCAAAGAAAGTTACTCACTACTTTGTCCTCTTCTTAGGAGAAGTAGCTGTTTTCTCACACACACTCAGAAGCCCCATGTTGAATTTCTATTGCAAATTACCCCATGTCCTGATTCATCATTATGCCCCCACCCACACACAAAAAATACATCACTGGTTCCCAAAGATGAGGGCATGAAAATGTGTAGCATATTGATGCAAGGAAAGCAGGCAAAAAGATGTTACAGAGAGAAAATGCAAGTTATTTGTAACGTGTAGCTCTGCCCTTAGATCCTACACATCACACAGTGGCCTGGTTCACACATAAGGCTAAGCCATTGTTTGTTTGTTTGTTTGTTTGTTTGTTCGTTCTTTTTTTAAAAAAAGAATGCTTTAACAATTTGTCCCACAGATGGTGGCTTGTTCTTTGCCTGCTCTTGTGCTTTGGTAGTTTAGTGAGCACCTGGTGGTGATCGTGCAGGTGTTAAGCATGTCACGGTTGGGAAAGGTTGCTAGGTTTGCACATAGCACCAAGACATAGGCTGTGGCTTCATAGACCATAGCAAGTCAGAATTAAGCTGCTGTGTAGGGCTTGCTCATAGCACTAAGCCATGGTTTAGCACTGTGTGTGAAACCAGTATCTCCTGGATGATGTTATATAGTTCACTTTCAGCACCACAGTCCTATGTGAACTTTGTGGTTTTGTGCTTACAGGAGGGGGTGGCATGAGCATCAGACACACTCTTTTTGGCACATATATAGAAATGCTGCCTAATTACTCCTTCCTATTTACATAACTCCAGCCTTAGGTCAGCATACATCAGTGGACCAGTAATTCACTTTCAGCCACTGAAACTAGCAGCAGACACAACTCACATGTTGCTATTCATTAAAAAGGTAATTCCCAATCTTTGCTCATTTCAGAAAATATTTCAAGCTCACTTATGGAGTGGAGGGAACCCAAGTCAAGTGCATACACAATGGAGATCACCTGCCATGGCTTCTGCCAATCCTATGCCCTGGGATTTAACATCAAATGACAACAAAGTCCACTGTATAGCATGTCTTTGAATGAAACTCCCAAAAAACACAGAACATAAATGGGTATGTGCCATAGGAATATGGCTAAACCAACAGAACATGGTTTACAACACAGTGTTTGTTCCCTGCTTCAAGAAGCTTGCTTGGGGAAGTCTAGTTTTCATGGCGTTATTTGCAAAGCCCAGATTGAGAATGTAGGAGTGTAAACTAATAAAATGCTGGATCTACTAATTAAAACCATGGCACTCTGCCAAGCACTGCTTATGTGCTGATGCACTCTGCAATGTCATAATTCTGGGGGCACAACAGGTCATTAAAGTATTAATATGATGACTCGGGTGCTTTGATGACAGCTAGGTTAGGAAAAGGAGCAGAAAAAAAATTAAGGGCAGGGTTCAGTAATATCATGCGGGTGCAGGAAGAGAGGCAAGTAGTCATTTAGCTGATGAGAGTACATGACTGCAGGGAGGGGGAAATAAGTTCAATTTATATGAAACCTCATTAAGCATAAACTTCACAGCTGCCTTCTTTTAGCCCTTCAAAACTATTATCTCTCAAGCTAGGATCAATTCACACCTTTCTTGAACTCTACCACCTCCCATTAGTCAATACTACACATGATCCCTGGAAGCAAGTTCCATTGAACTCAGTGGGATTTGCACCTGAAATGCATAAGAATGTGTTGTAAATGTGGTGTAAAAAAAGAAGACAGAAATCACTAGAACTTAACTGATGGGTCCTAGCTACCAAACATGAGACAAAACAAAAAAATTTCCTTCCAGTAGCACCTTAAAGACCAACTAAGTCAGTTCTTGGTATGAGCTTTCGTGTGCATGCACACTTCTTCAGATACACCATGCACACGAAAGCTCATACCAAGAACTGACTTAGTTGGTCTTTAAGGTGCTACTGGAAGGAAATTTTTTTGTTTTGACTATGGCAGACCAACATGGCTACCTATCTGTAACTGAAACATGAGACAGCCTTTCTTTGTGTACCACAGTAAACCACGAACTATGGCTTACCTCCCATGAGCCGAGGTGATCACACTTGCTTTATTCCTCCTGCTCACATTTGGGAGAAAGAAACCACCATCCCTGGCTTAGCATTGCATTGGAACTGAAGCTTGTTCTTGGCTTATCATTATGGTTTGTCTGGAATAGAATAAACAATGGTCCCTGGCTCAGATGCAACACTAAACAATGGAGTGTGGTTCATTTCTCCCTAGTTTCAGTGGGGAAGAACTGGGTGCAAAAGGGCTTATAAATTTATAGCTGAATCTACAGAAATCATCAGCAGGTGGTTTGCTAGAATATAGGCAATCATATGCTAAAATTACTATCTTATACCTCAAGTCCCAATAAATTAAGTGGGACTTAATACTGCACGGAAGTAGGAATGCACTGCAACAGATTTTGTTGCAATGTAGTCTCTAGAAACATTTTAAGATTCCAAAATATCCAACTTTAAAATATCTCAGAAAGCAAAAAAAAAAAAAAAATTCATAATTGAGAGCAAAATCTCCAATAGTCAGTTGCAATGCCAAATGCGCCACCTATCAGCTGCTGTGGAGAATTGCAGCAGCTGTTGCAGCCAAAGTAGAGTTACACGTGCAAGGTCACCCAAAAAAACAGATGTCTGCAGTCTACACATTTTGAATTGACAGACAGCCAACATTACTTTGCAGAACCAAAAATTTCCACTCAGTAAGAAAAAAAAAACCCAAAAAGAATGCCTGAAGCACAGATAGGAGCTGGACTCAAAAGTTGTGTGTGTAAAACTGACTTTGAAATGCAGGTTATTAAGTGGTGCTTCAGTAGCCACAAAACATTTGTATCATGCCTCATCAGAATCAAAGGATAGGAACTGACCTAATATGATGTGAAATTTCAAGACCACAACCAGCCCAAGCCAGGTGCCTGAAAAACTGCCCACTCATGAATTTGTCTGAAAACTGGTGGCAGTACCCAGCAGCACCCTGGCCTTTCCCCGTTTGATACAAAAGGTATCTGTGCCCCCTAGGATGCTGTTAATAACTCAGTGCATATTCTTTAGGCCATGCATTCTTTATTCAATGCAGTTTTGAGGATGGAGGGAATAGAACACACGAAGATACAAACTTTTGAAACAAATGGGTTTTTTTATATGTTAGTGTAAAAATGGTGGGTCAAAACTCAGTACTGGGCCATGGCCTGCTCTGTGGTGGGTCACAACAGCAGCACTGCCACCATATAAATATCTGGCTGAAAACCTAAGTAGTAGGTCCCTAAGGCCTGTTTGGGCTAAAGGCACAGAGGCACCGCTAAATTACACCACATGGCAAGATGCATCATATCAACTGTACATCTTTACTGAGATTGAGGAGATTATGAGATGTGATAAGGCAGGCCTTGCCCCAGGAGAAGAACCACTCCTTTGCAACAAAAGAGTAATTAGGTCAAGGAATAGGAGGAACAGAAGCAGAACAATAGGAGTGGAATGAGGAAGGAAGTCTTTGTCCAGCAACAATTGGCTGAATCACTTGCCACTGAACCACTGTACATGCAGGACAACAGGCTGATGTGATTATCCCAATGAGGTACATGCACTTTCCTACTGGGAAGTCTATCATGTGCAAAGTAGCTCCAAGTTTACAATTCATGGCCTCTCTTTTCAGTCATTTATGTTATCATTTTGATTTGGGGCCTGTCTCACAATTCATACTTGTACACAAGGTGTGAGGTAGAGAGAAGGCAATAATATTTTTTTTTAAAAAAGGGCAGGGAATTTGTGACTTGGTACCTTGAGGTAAAAAAAAATAATAAAACAGTGAACACAGGCTGTTCATTTCAGGAGCAACAAGCAAAGTTGCATAACACTGACCTGCTAGAAAGGTAAGAAATATCTGTTTATTTCTTAACATTAGCAACTCTTTCTTCCTAGGAGCTCTTCTTCACCACAACCATTTCTGAAGAGGATAACTTTCTTTCCAGCTACTTTGCGTAACCAGACAACTGATGGACTGTAGAACCCCCCCCCCCAGTGTACTATTTTCACATTCACTTTAGCAGACACTGAGCATTCAGAACCGGGACAGTGCAACTGCAATGGATCGCCTAGCAACTTACCAGAAACCATGTGCAAATCGGATGCCATCCCCTTGTTTATCAGTTCATACTGGAAGCCTGTGATCTTCCTGCTAATGTCCTGCTGAGGGGTGGCCTCGACAAAGAGTCCGCCTTGTTCAAAGCTGAAGCAATGCACTCGGGCGGGGCTGTGATCCCCATCTTGGACCAGCAGTTTCAGTTCTCCAGTTTTTTCCAAATAAATATTTGCTCCTGCGGAGTCCTTGAAGGGCTTTATGCAGACAGTCCAATGCTTGGAAGAGGAAGATACAATACTGGGTCGCAGGTTCACTATCAGCGCTCCTGTGGGATACATCCAGTCTATGGATCCTTCGGCGCAGCGGAGGTAGACCTGTTCAACATCTTTTTTGTGAGACTCGTGTGTTAGTCCACTGGGGGAGGAAAGGAAAGATGGAGAGTTTACTGTAAGAGCGCCTCCATTTATTTCAAGAGAATACTGTATATGCTCAGATAAATAAGTTGTGGGGATTTGAATAGTGGCTGCGGAACACGGCAAGGCCATGAAGTTTGAAAAGGCTTTCAGTTGTGAATTCAACTCTGGTGCTTAACTGAAAAAGTTGCAACAAGGGTAGCCAACATGGTACCCTTCAGATGTCACAGACTACAACTCCCATCATCCCTGAACACTGATCATGCTTGGCTGGGGCTGATGGGAATTGGGAGTCTAACAACATATATAGGACACCACACATTGGCTACCCTTTGGTTACAATAATAATTTCCATTATCTGGGGCCATGCAACATCTTTGGGAGGTTCAAATTATTAACATTTATAATAGACGTTGAGTGACAAGGCAACTCGCTCACAAAAGCTGTGGATAACAGGTAACACTGAGGTTTGTTCAGTCCTCCACCGCATTCACACCAGCCACCCAAATCTCCCCATGTTTATGTAAATCAGCCTTCCCCAAATTTTGGTTCCCACCAGATGTTATTGAACTCCAAACCCCATCATCTCTGACCATTGGCCATGCTGACTGGAGCTCATAGGAGCTGGAGTGTAGCAACTTATGAAAGCAGATGAAACAACTGAGAGAATATAAGTGATGTTAAACCCCAGGAGTCAAATGATTTTGCTGCTATGCAAGAGCGGGGGAGAAGAAGAGGATACATATTTAAGCTCAACCGGTGTTTAAAATTAGTTGTGGGAGACATTACTGGGAAGGAGGAGAGGGAATAGGAAGCAGCACACAGCCCAACATATGGTTTCCATTTAAGAGCGAAGTGGCTGACATTATTGGGAATGTCAGTATAACATTCTGTTCAGAGGTTACATGAGGAAGCTCCAAAAAAGTCAAATTCTAATAATCATCATCATAATACTGTCTACAAACGCATGCTGCTGAATAATCCTGAAAGCCACATCAAGAGCATAGATGCTTGTGGGAGAAGGAGCTGGTTCTTGACCTCTGTGCTTTTGCCCACCAACACAAAGAAACACTTGATATATTTGAGATCTGCATCACTCAGCTGGGACATGAGATGCAGACAGTGTTCTTTGCCACAGTGTGGTCTGGTGGTGGGCAGATTGTTACACTGAGCTGGATTCAAACCCCTCTTCTCAAAAGGAGGAACTGACTGATTTTGACTAGTTGTGCCCTTATCACCCACATTTACAAAAATGAAGTCACAGTCTCACTCATAGGGATGTTGTATGGCTACAGTCATGCCAGGGGAGCCACTACCTACAGTGGCTACAGTGTTCGGTTCAAAAATCCAACATACATGAAAGTCCCACTCCTTTAACCCAAGCACATCTGGCATTCTCAAGGGCAAAGCAGCTGACAGCATGCTAACTCGGCTCTGCAACCCATCAAACCTCAGATAATCTACATTTTAGTAATGACTTTACTGTGGTTGCATCAAGCGAAGAAGTTGCTGTATTTCCCCCTAAAAGCAGTTTGCGTTATCAACATCATATGAGCAAAATACTATTCCTGCTCCAAAATGTGATCATTCTTCAGCGGGGGTAAAGTTATCTAGAAAGGAAGATATAAGTCATTGGAGAAGAAAATGGGAGTTTCGCTTTGAAGTTTCCACAGTACGCAAGCTTGACATTGGGACAATGGATTTATGCATGAGATGTCTGCAAGCTTTACTTGCTACTGAAAGTTGAAAGTGGGTGCACTGTAGACGTTTTCACTGGGGCCAATTATATCCCACAAGCCGCAAATGGGGTAAGGCAAAATTGGGAAGAACAAGCAGTTAGGGGTAACATGCCAAGTTCCTAATGGAATGGAGAACACTGAATGCAATTTCAAGAAACACATAGATTTCCTTGGCTAAAGACTCGTGACCTAGTTAAAGCTGCCACTCACTAGAGTTGGTCAGGATGAAAGTACATCTTTTGCATGGGGTGGTCAGAAGATTCATCACCAAAAGGTATGAAACATTAAATTAAATATCTAATATGTAAGAGGCCTGACAGGACAACAATGCATTTAATTTAACTTCTGTTGTTTTCTGGCTAAATAAAAATGGAAGCAGAGATCTTGGGGTGGAGGGTGGAGAGAAATAAAGTAAAAAAAGTAGGTCTGGCATTTTTTATTTAAACATCTTAGGACTTTTGTGATCTTTAACTATGGAGATTGGAGATTGGCCACCACAGTATAGGTACTGATGCACTACATCTCTTCACAGATTGTTGGCAGTACCTGTAACCTCATCTGCTGCCACAGGGCAATCTATTCCCAGTGCCTGGGGTGACACAAAAAGAGACCTATTTCTTCCAATGTAATCAGACTGAATGCAGACGGGAGATTATGTGGGGAAAGCCCTAACATTCTGCAGTAACAAACGTCTTATGAGGGCAGACTACAAGGATACAGATGGGATGTAGAATACTAGGGCTGGTCACAGCCTTCCTGGTTGAAGGAATTTCCCCAATTCCCCCAGGAATCAATTGCCTCAAGCTGCTTATTTAAAAAAAATGCTTGCTTACAAAATCCACTAATTAATAATGGGTGCAGTTTATTGATTACATTAAAGGTAAAGGTAAAGGTACCCCTGCCCGTACGGGCCAGTCTTGACAGACTCTGGGGTTGTGCGCCCATCTCACTTAAGAGGCCAGGGGCCAGCGCTGTCCGGAGACACTTCCGGGTCACGTGGCCAGCGTGACATCGCTGCTCTGGCGAGCCAGAGCCGCACACGGAAACGCCGTTTACCTTCCCGCTGGTAAGCGGTCCCTATTTATCTACTTGCACCCGGAGGTGCTTTCGAACTGCTAGGTTGGCAGGTGCTGGGACCGAGCAGCGGGAGCGCACCCCGCCGCAGGGATTCGAACCGCCGACCTTTCGATCGGCAAGTCCTAGGCGCTGAGGCTTTAACCCACAGCGCCACCCGCGTCCCTATTGATTACATTACTATATAGCTAAACCTTGTTTCAAGGACCTCACAGCACAAGAGCAGTTTAAAGGGCAAACCTAACTTGGAATAGACAGGAGTGAGAAGCTGGACATGCAGCTAGGCACCCCAGGACCTTTGGCTCACACTCGGCCAGGATGACCACTGAGTGGCTCTTCCTTTCCTTTGTTCTATGCCAGCTCCAGACTGGTGCAATGGAGGAGCCTAGGAATGGAGCTCCTCAGAGGGATATCTAGGGCAGGGGTCAGCAACCTTTTTCAGCCATGGGCCAGTCCACCGTCCCTCAGACCATGTGGTGGGCCGGACTATATTTTTGGAGAAAAAATTAATGAATTTCTATGCCCTACAAATAACCCAGAGATGCATTTTAAATAAAAGGACACATTCTACTCATGTAAAAACATGCTGATTTTGGGACCGTCCGCGGGGCCGGATTGAGAAGGTGATTGGGCCGCATCCGGCCCCTGGGCCTTAGGTTGCCTACCCCTGCTCTAGGGAGCACTGGATGCAAAGCCTTCCCTGAAAACAGCCTACCACACCAACAACCTTTTCCAGTGTCAGATAACAACCTTGGACAGGGAAGGATTGCATTATTAAGTCTCACAACAACCCTGTGAGGTAGAAGTTGGTTAAGCCGAAAATGTAAAACCTTGCCTGTGATCTATCCAGCGAACGTCAAAGCGCAGCAGGATTCTGAACCTGGTATTCCGACTTCCAAACTCATCCTTCTAGTTGAACCAGGATGCCAAAGCAGCTATCCATTAAATAGTAACCGTTGACTATGGCAGCTGTTGTGGTGCCTGCCGGATGTTGCTGGACTGCAACTCCCATCATCCCTTACCATTGGCCATGCAGGCTGAGGCTGCTGGGAACTGGAGTCCCAAAAAAGCATTTGATGGACAGCACACCAGCCATCCCTGTAAACAGAGAGGTGCATAGGCTGCAGCATCAGTCCTTGTCCATTCCAGAAGGCCAAAAGCTCAATTTGTTACCCGTGTGATGTTCTTAGATCTATATAAGCACATAGGAAGAGGATCAGACCATAGGTCTGCCTAGTCCTGTACCCTGACTCTCAAAAATGGGCCAGCCTTATGCCTCTGGGAAGCCCTCAAGCAGAATACACGGGGGCAACAGACCTCTCATTGCTGGTACCTGGACTGTGATCTGGGATGTGGCATATATGCATCAAAACTAGCAGCAGTTAAAGCCCTACCCTTCCAAGAAAAAACTGCCTTAAATCAAGTCAGGCTATTAGTGTATTCACACTGACTGGGAAGCAAGTCTGCAGGGTTTCACACAGGTGTCTTTCCCTCTGCTACCTGGAGATGCCAGGGATTGAATTTGAGACCCTTTGCATGCAAGACAAGTGCTCTAGCCCTGAGCTACAGCCCTCCCCACACTACTCTGCAGCCTAGGCAGTATGGCTCAGACCAGAGGCACCTGTTTTGGTCAGTTCCACCTATTTTTCAGACGTCAGATGTTCTCTGCTTGTGCAAGCACAATAATGTGTCATTCCACGAAACTAAAATACATGATGACAGACGGGGGGGTGAGGAGGGGGGAAGAGGAGAATGGCTGGGTCAGCCTCACAACAGGAAAGTGACAGGAAAGTGAGTCATGTTGGCTACACACATTCCCTGTGGCTGGCATTCAGAACACTGACGAGCTTAGAAGAGAGACTTCATTCATCAGCATAGCAATATATTAATGAGCTGGTAGCTGAAAGACCAAGTAGAAATCAGGAAGTCCTTGGGCTTAAATGTTTTGCCTCTATGAGGCAATTTTAAGCATGCCACTCTCTAGGACCCCAATCTAGGTTGGAAACACTATTATCCCACGTTATAGGTTTGTTGTTAGGGCTGGGTTTAGGGACAGGCAATCGAAGCGAATCCCGAGGGCTCTTAAAACTTATTTTTGTAGTAAACAACACTGATGCTGATAGAAAATGCTTCTGTTTCAGGCAGATGTATTTAGGATCACAGTCTGAGAATTAGTGGGTTTTGTTCAAAAAGCTACCTATTTCAGCAAACCACATGGTCAGGAAATGTGGCTGTGAAACTGTTAAAATTATGCCCCGAGTCAATTGGCCATTACAATTATCTGATTCCACCCCCCACCCCCCCATAGCAAGTGGCCCATGTCACTATTTTCAGCTATTATCTTTCTAGATAATGCAAAAAATATATAAAAATGCCAATGTACATGTGACAATCCTTGACACTCAAGATAATTCATTACCATCTGGATTCCTGTCCCCAAGAAAAGAAAACAGAGGTGCCTGGATTCTCTCTCACACCCTAAACAACAGGAATCAGCTGAAAAGAATGTAACAAAAACCTTATTTCCGCCTCTTTGATCTTTAGCTATTCCCCCAAATAGTCAAGTTATTACTCAAAGCCACCCAATTTATGTATTAGTTTTAAACTCTTCCACCGGTAACCCCATTTGAGGGTTTTTTAAGTGTCCCAAAGAAACCAAATATAGATTACAAATGCACTCCATTTAGCCATGGTTTCTGAATGAAAAATCTAGCCCTCAAAAGTCATGATCTATAAAAGGTTTTTGAAAACCATAAAGACACATTAAAATGATTACAGCGGATTAAAGGGGGGGGCGAGGAGCTTTTGGAGCCAAGCAGTTTTAAAAGATTTCACAACCAGAACGATTAGCATAGCTGTGGCAGACATGGAACACTGGGTAAGAATCTGCCATCAGCGATGCTGATTTAAATCTGAAGGAACAGGAGTGACGTGATGCCACAGGTGTAACAGAGACCAGACCAGTATCTTTCCAGAGATCAGTATTGTTCAGCAACAGGTGAACTCCAGAGGAAGTTCGGGCAAATGTTAAAAACACCCACAAGTACGCACCACTTTTACGATTTCCGAGGAAGAGCTAACTCCACCCAGAACAAAAAACAAAAAACACAACAGGCCTCTAAATTAGGATTTCGCCCCCTCCATAAAAAAAATTAAAAAATCTTAAGGTAAGCAACCCAATATGGCAAAGAAACAAAAAAACAACAACCCTGAATTAATCAAGTGTGTTCGAATTTGTGGGAGTGTGGGGGAGAGACCTGTCCTACTAATCAGGTGCGTTCCAAAGCGGGGGCGGGAATGTTAAGACAGCGAAATCCCACCGAGGGGATTTAAACAAAACCGAAGCCAGCACTCTCGCTCGCGCTCTCTCTGCGTTGCAGCTTCGCCAAGCGCGAACAATCCGCACCAACCCTGTCAACTCGCCTCCTAAAAGGGAGGACTTACAAGCCTATTGTGTTACAGCGAAGTGAACGCTTGAATGCAGAAGGTCAGCGGCGAGGAGGTGCAGAGTGTGTTATTCGGGTGTTGGGTTGCACAGATGTGGCCGGTGTCGCTGCGTGGTCAGTCCAGAGAAACGCTCTACCTTTGTCTGCGAAAAGCCAAGCCGCCCTCCCGCTCCCCCCATCCCACTCCCGCCTTTGCCCGTCGCTTTGGCAATACTCATCCTGAACCCTCCTGGAATGTTAATCAAAGTGTCCCCTCCTCCTCCTCTCCCCCCCCCTTCCCGCTTCCAATAAATCAGAGCAAACAGCAGAGGAGGAGGAGGAGAGGTTGCTTTTATCCATTCTCAACAATCAAATCCATGTGTCCGTGAGCCGCTGGAGCAAGTAAGCCCAGCGCGGGACGAAGCGCCTCTGCAATTCTTCTCTTGCCCCCACCCCCACAGCCAGTTACTCCAACCCGGAGCGAAACTTTACTTAACAAAACCCGGAGAATAACTAAGGGACACCCCCCCTCACTCCCTGCATTCATAAGGGCAGAAGTTGCAAGAGGAAGCAAGCATTCGCTCCGCGGTGAAGCCGGATCCAAGCCCCGGTTCTCTCGAAGAGCAAAAGGGAAGAAATGGTCGTAAAAACAGAGGCGGGGGGCGGGGAGGAAGAGCTCCAAATGCAGAGCCCATGAAAGTGGCCAGAGAGATATGGAAGGACAGCATCTGCCCGCCCTTTCTGCGCCCTTAGCAGAGGAAGGGCTGGAGGGTGCGCGCTCGGTTTAAAGGGAGCGTCGACCCCCTCGGAGGTGGCACGAAGAATTGCCCACCGAGAGAGTAAAGAGGATTGGCTCGGGCGTTGAGGAGAGAGGGAGAAGGGCGCATCCCAAGCCGGGCAAAAACCTTGCAGGGGCGCATCCAGGGAAGCAAAGGCTAGGTGCGGGGATATGCCCGGACAAAGACCGAGCAGTTGGCAGCGCACATGGAGCGCCGGGCTGATCCGTGTTGCCACCGGGCGCCGAGGGTTCCCCGTCCGCCCCGCGAGCTCTTACCTCCCCTTCCAGCTGCACAGATCGCTCGAGTACTGCGCCGTGCAGCCCCTGTCCAGCGCCAGCAGCCCCAGCAGCAGCAGGAGCGGCGAGGGCGGCGGGAGCACCAGCAGCCCAGGCGCCGGGGCTCTCCGCATGGTCCCCGCCGGGCTGCTCGGGAACAGTTCCACCAGACCAGGCGAGAGGAGAGTGCCCGCGGCCAGCGCTACATGGCGAGCGGCGAAGGCGGTCCGGATTGAGCCCTTAGCACGAGCTGCCCATCCCCTCCGTCCGGCCACTCACTCGGCGCAGCAGCCTACTAGAGCTCTCTCCAAGCCGGCGCTCGCTCTGGCTTCGCACTGGGCGGGGAGCCGGGCCAAGTCAAGAAACCACCCACTCGAGCGTCAGCTGAGAAAACCCGCACCGGAGTCTTCGCGGAGCGGACTCGGCTCCTCCCTGCACTGCCGAGCTGCTCTTGGAAGCACTTAGGAGAGACGGGGGTTCTTTTTGTGTCAAGGGATTTCTTTGGAGCACGTCACAGGCTCGGATAACATAGGAGTCAACTCCTAGGAGCCGGGGGGGGGTCTTCGGGACTCCCCAATAATATTTGAGGAGGCTGCCCTGCTCCAAGTGAATGGGCACTGCCAGCCAAATAGTGATCGATTATGCAAGGCAGGGCTTACCGTACTTGCCCACCCCCAATATTTTATCTTGATGATGGTCTGGGTAAAAGGTAAAGGGACCCCTGACCATTAGGTCCAGTCGTGGCCGACTCTGGGGTTGCAGCACTCATCTCTCTTTATTGGCCAAGGGAGCAGGCATACAGCTTCCGGGTCATGTGGCCAGCATGACTAAGCCACTTCTGGCAAACCAGAGCAGCGCACGGAAACGTCATTTACCTTCCCACCGGAGCAGTACCTATTTATCTACTTGCACCTTGACGTGCTTTCAAACTGCTAGGTTGGCAGGAGCAGGGACCGAGCAACGGAAGCTCACCCCATCGTAGGGATTCAAACTGCCAACCTTCTGATCGGCAAGTCCTAGGCTCTGTGGTTTAACCCAAAGCGCCACCCGCGTCCCTTTGGATGGTCTGGGACACAGGCACAAATCCAGCAAGTATGGCAGGGGGAGAGAAAGCAGCACTAACTAGATGTCACTCAGGTGTCACACCTGGACCGTTTCCTTGTATGGTTAATAAGCCAACAATTGCATGAAACCACAGTCTTGCTGATGGAAACCATACAAGAAGCCTAAACGTGCTTGGATTGGCACTGTAATCCTACGCATCAGTCTTAGCCAACCTGTGCCCTCGAGATGCATTGGACTGCAACTCCACCAGCCCTAGTTAGCATCTGGAAGGCACGAGGCTGGCAAAGATTGTTACACACTCATTTTGGAGTTGGCCCCAGCTAGCTTAATAAATTTACCTCCATATAGTTAAAGCTAGGGTTTTCCCAGGAGTGATGTATGGAAGTGAAAGCTGGACCATAAAGAAGGCTGATCGCTGAAGAATTTATATTGATGTTTTTGAATTATGGTGCTTGAGGAGACTCTTGAGAGTCCCATGGACTGCGAGAAGATCAAACCTATCCATTCTGAAGGAAATCAGCCCTGAGTGCTCATTGGAAGGACAGATCCTGAAGCTGAGGCTCCAATACTTTGGCCACTTCATGAGAAGAGAAGACTCCCTGGAAAAGACCCTGATGTTGGGAAAGATGGAGGGCACAAGGAGAAGGGGACGACAGAGGACAAGATGGTTGGACAGTGTTCTCGAAGCTACCAGCATGAGTTTGACCAAACTGCGGGCGGCAGTGGAAGACAGGAGTACCTGGCATGCTCTGGTCCATGGGGTCACGAAGAGTCAGACATGACTAAACGACTAAACAGCAACAAAAACATACATAGGGTTTCACTGCACATTAAGGGCAAGTAGAATGCTTAGCTGTATATAGCATGGACAAAACAAAAAAAATTCCTTCCAGTAGCACCTTAAAGACCAACTAAGTTAGTTCTTGGTATGAGCTTTCAGTGTGCATGCACACGAAAGCTCATACCAAGAACTAACTTAGTTGGTCTTTAAGGTGCTACTGGAAGGATTTTTTTTTGTTTTGACTATGGCAGACCAACACGGCTACCTATCTGTAACTATAGCATGGACGTTGACAACATTTGAGCTGCAATCCTGAATCTGTTTACTTGGGAGACCCATTGCAATCAATGGGACTTCTGAGTAGATATGCATGTGATTGTGATGTTGAGTCTTCTCTTTAATTATATATTGGAGGGGCTTTCTGTGCAGCCCCCAAAATGTAAGACCCTGCTGCATTGGCCATTGGCCCAACTAGTCTAGAATTGTGTCCTCATACTGGCCAACCAGATGCTGATAGGAAGCATGCAAGTAGGACTTGAGCACAACAGTCCCAGAAAACTGGTTAGAGAGAGAGGGATGCTTCAGGCTATGTTTATTATTTAGGACTACCTAAACCTCTGGTTCAATGTAATAAATAACCACTAATGTGTTATTTAAAATTTAGTCCCTCTTCTATCCCCTAGCCTCCCTAAAGCCCACTAGCCTGTCCTAACCTGGGTTTGTTTGAAGTACTGTATTAAAAAGTGAGTTGGAGTCCTGGCATGTGATTTTTGTGGTCATTGAGTATGAGTTTTTGTAGTAAAGACAGCATCCTTCTAAAAGGAGACAGTGACACAATCTACAGACTACTTCACCTAATAATTGGACCTGTAGCAAGCTGCTGTGTCTTTGTTGGCATGGCTTACCTGAGTAAATGTGTGCCTAATGTGGCAGTCCACAGGATCATATTTTAACAAATAAAGAGCATGTGAAGCTGCCTTATACTGAACCAGTCCATTGATCCATCTAGCTACACAAATTTATATTCTGATGGGCAATGGGTCTCCCAGTCCTCAGATCTTTCCCAGCCCCAATACCTGAGATCTCTGGACCTGGAGCTAGAAGGCACTCCAAATCCCTGTTCAGCAACAGAGCTGGGTCCTTATGTGTCCTTAACAGGGATATAGGAAGCTGCCGCTGATACATCTAGCTCATCGTTGTGCATGCAAGCTGGCAGAGACCCGCCAGGGTCTGAGAGAAAAAGCTTTCCCAGCCCTGCCTCAAACTGCAAGGGATTGGGACCTTTTGCATGCAACACATGTGCCCTAAAACTGAGCTACAGTTGTGGGTGGATCAGGTTTGCAGCCTCAGCAATGAGCTCACTTGCAGGTTTGGCTGCACCTTCGAGGAGCATAAACAGTTCCTGATCATAACAAAAAAAGGCTGTGTCAGCACAAGGAGGAAGGGTGCTTACTGGTTATTAAACACATTTCCAGGTGCACCAATAGGGCGCCCGCATGGATAATGATGGAAGCATTCCTGCCTCATTGCAACATAAATATTTATTAGTATATGCAAACCGGCATGGCATTGGAAGAGTGGTGAAGAGTGAACAGGTATGGTCAGGTGCCAACATAATGCTTTCAGGTGGTGTGGCAGTACCATAAGCTTTAATTAAAATAAAAACAAAGCAGCATTTGAACCGTATTTTCGGATTGGTGTAAAGCACAGGCCGTAAAACTTTTTCAGACTAAGTCTGAGGGGCACGTTCACTTTTGGTTAACTTTCCAGTGTGGGTGTGGCCAAAGCAAAAGGGGCAGGGTCAAAACAAAAGGGGCAGGCCTCCCAGAATTCTCACATAGACACTCATACATATCCACACAGAAACATACACACATTGCCTGTAAAGAGAGGTGATGATTCTGCTTAATTTCTTAAGAGTGAGATGCTACAGCTCATCATAGACAGGAGCCCCTCCTGGAAGCAAATATTGGGTGGGAAACTACAGCTAGTCACTGGGGAAGCCTGTACATGCTCAGAAATACGTTTCTTATGCTATTTCACCTCTGTTTCTTCATTATTTCACATCTGTGGAGTGGCCATGGATGGGAGAAGGGAGCTAAGTGGATAAAGAAAGGAGGATGGGACTCCCGAAACAACAAGAGCAACAAAGGAGCATCTTTACATACATCTGTGCAAGGGTGCCAACTTGAATAAAAATTTTGGGGGGCCAGATAAGCCCAGTCCCACATAATCAATCACAATACGCAGCACATGCACACCATTTGAATAGCAATGCCCATCAACTTGGGAGGGGGCAGCCTCTCAAAAAAATTTTGGTGGGAGGCCAAAGGCCCCTCGGCCCCTAGGAGTTGGCTCCTATGCATCTGGGCATCAGAGGCTCTGGCTAGTTTTTGTGGGGGGAAATCAGGTAGTTTCTGTAACTGTCAGTAAATCAAACTAACACATGGATTCAGACAAAACAGTGCATTTAAGTTCATGCAGAATCAGGGTCGGATTTAAGTTTGATGACGCCCTAAGCTACTGAAGGTAATGAGGCCCTTTATATGTACAGCTGTCCTTTGTCAACAACAAATTGTCACTGTTTTTTGTGTTGAATATATGCTATATGGTAATTTATAGGTATCTAATAGGTGTCTAAAGCCTACACAACACAAAACACTGTTGCTGTACGTAGGTTTTATTTTATTTGTTTTTTATCTTATATTTTGGAAATGTTTTTTTTTTCTTTCAATATTTTGGGGGATCCCAAGAGAGTGGGGCCCTAAGCTATAGCTTGTTTAGCTTATACGTAAATCTGGCACTGTGCAGAATCAGCAATGGGTAGCCCCCAGGCAGAAAATAATTCCCAAACTATGTTTTAAATGTTAATATATGTGAATGTATTCTTGTTTGAAAGGAGGGTCAGCTCCAAGAATCGAAAAAATGTTGCCTTCAACCACATGCTCCCATGCTGTTGAACTGGTAGCTGGGAACTTGGAAACCACTACACAGCAGAGATTGTCATTGTCACCCTGTGTCCATTATCACAGTGGGGAAAGTCAATTGTGTGAACCTGTTCTTGCACTGTAGTTCATCAGTGCTGGTATTCCTTTGCAAAGGAAACCCCCCCCCCCCGCGCGCCATTTACAAGCCTGGCGGTACTGTAAATGCTTGAGAAATACACACTAGCAGATTTTGGTTTGGGGGTTATGTTCCCATAGTGCTTATGACGGAGGAGGTTTCAATCTTACAACTGTATTACCATCCATTTGTGGATTATTATTTTTGTCCATGTCAATTTTGTTTTGCAAATTAGGGTTTCTGTTTGTTTTAAAAAACGAATCAGTTGATTGCAAAGCTTCAGTGTGGTTTACAGTAATTACATCAAATGATGATGCAGTAGCCGAAACATCTAATTACTGGGCTAAAACAACACTAAGAGGCATCATTCGGAGACGAAATATTGCAAAATTCTTTATTTTCTTGGGCATGTACTGTAATGAGAACTTACATTCTCAGAATCTTAATTTTTCTTAGAGGGATGTTTTATTCACCACAGGATTCTGTCTGTATGTACTGTACTACTTGGAGGGACAGAGAACCCAAAGAAATGTGCAGGGCTTTCTTGTTCCTCCTTAGATTATCTGTGTAGTTCCTTACCAGCCTCTGCTTCACCACAGTATTATCAGACTCCACTTCTATGATAGATTGCTTATCACAAACATTGTTTCACGTATGATACAAACAGGTCCTGATCATCTAAAAGCTATGCAAAGGGCTCCCAGAAAATGTCTACAGCTGACTGAATGATCCATTCCCTATTTCCAAGCGACTTATCTCTGCAACCAGTAATGAAATTAAAGTGAGTAGGGCCCCAATATATGTATTATTGGATGTGCCACAAAGTTTCATAGAGTTACAGCCCTGCTAAGAAATCAGCTTATCCTTCTCCAACCCATTTTTCTAAATAACCCTCTACTGCTGGAATTGAGAAATCCTGCCCTGGATTTTAATGCCTAGGAAAAACTGACTATTGAAGAAGCAAAGACATGGGCTTCAATCCACCTCACTTTTTGAAAATTAATGCCATGAAGGAGCAAGAAAATGACCAAACCTGTGTTTGTATCCGAGTGCTCACATGCAATTTTTGAAGTATGTGAACCTGCATTTGGGAGACTTACAAGATATGCAAACTCCCTCCCCCCCCCCTTCTGCTTTCATGGGCACTATTGTGGCTTCCCCACATGCAATTCCATAGCTTCAGATGGGATCTATCAACATATTTTAGCTGCAAGAAGGAAAGAGAACCTCCATGTTCAGAGGCAATTATACCTCAGAATACTAAACACCGGGGGGGGGGGGGGGGATAATGAAGGTTCCATGCAAGGTGAGAAAGACAGAAAGAGCAAAACAGGAGAGATACACAAAGAACCCGACAGACTCCAAAACAAGAGACATGTTCTCTAAAGCGACAGATACTAGGATTGCACAAACACCAGCGGTCTGTCTGGTCCTCCCCATGGTGCCAGATAGACTGCTAGTGTCTGTTGCAATCGGCTTCAACTGTTTCATAGCAATCAAAGAGCTCTCCTGGAGAAGGAGTCCAAGGTTCTGAAATGCATTGAACTGTAATAAATTGATGTGTTTGGTGCTTTTGAGAACAAGTTTCTCTTTTTGCATTCTTTCTGTTAATTCCATGCAGTGCGTGCTGTCTTCCCAGAATCATGTGGTACTTATTGATATTTTCTTGTGAACATTTTGTATTGCTTTATTGCAAATCGCTTAAGAGGTTTTTCTGATTAAGCAGTACACAAATCTTGTCATTTGTTTTAAAAAAAATGTGACTGGCTGGAAATAGTATGCTGGAACGGATGAAATACTGATCCAGCAGGATTCTTCTTAGACATGCAATGGAGAAAGCAACGCACAGCAGCTTTGGCCATGGACTAGTATAATCAGTCAAGTCCTTTATCGCCCATTGTTGTGATTTGATGGGTCTTGAAGTTAGTTCACATGAACACTTTGCTCTGTGGTATGTTGGTTATTTTTTCTATTGTGAATTACCTTTTGCTTTCATTCGGCCTAGCATAAATCGGTGCATGTTGCAGTTGGTTGTGTGCTTTTGCAAACGTAGTGAATTGCATAACAGCAGTCCTAATACGGGTGAACTGATCATGTGCTTTCCCCCCTTTGCTCACTGGTGTAATTCCATTCCTGTTGATTGTTCACAGGGTATTAGGGTGGCTTGGGGGCAAATAGCAAATTCTGCTTTACACCAGGGCAGAATATATACACAATCTATGGGCAGGCCAGCCTTTGCCAATTTAGTGCCATCCAGGTGTTTTGGACTACAACTCCCATTGACCCCAACCAGTACGGTTGTGCTGCCTGGGGTTGATGGCAGTTGTGGTCCAAAAACATCTGGAGGACACCAGGTTGATAAAGGCTGTGTCGGGACCTCCTGTAATATGCCTCCCTTCATACCAAGCTACAGAAGTAGGGACAGAATTAAACACAGAAATTGCATTCCCTTTTCTCTCAATCCCATCACAAAAAGGTGCAAATGAATATCTCTGTATAAACAAAGACAAAAAATGACAAGGAAAGAAACAGAAGCATAAGAGTGCAATCCTAGAAAGAAGTCCTATTGATCGCAATCAGATTTTAGTGTAAACATGCCGGAGTGCACTGTGAGGCTTTGATCTTACTGTACAGTGGTACCTCGGGTTACATATGCTTCAGGTTACATATGCTTCAGGTTACAGACTCTGCTAACCCAGAAATAGTACCTCAGGTTAAGAACTTTGCTTCAGGATGAGAACAGAAATCGTGCTCCGGCGGCATGACAGCAGTGGCAGGCCCCATTAGCTAAAGTGGTGCTTCAGGTTAAGAACAGTTTCAGGTTAAGAACGGACCTCCGGAACAAATTAAGTACTTAACCCGAGGTACCACTGTAACTTGCAAGAAGATACACAGGCACTTTACAGAAGGAAAGGATCAGACAACACAAGAAGAAGAAGAGTTTGGATTTGATATCCCGCTTTATCACTACCCGAAGGAGTCTCAAAGTGGCTAACATTCTCCTTTCCCTTCCTCCCCCACAACAAACACTCTGTGAGGTGAGTGGGGCTGAGAGACTTCAGAGAAGTGTGACTGGCCCAAGGTCACCCAGCAGCTGCATGTGGAGGAGCGGAGACGCAAACCCAGTTCCCCAGATTACAAGTCTATCACTCTTAACCACTACACCACACTGGCTCTCGCCACACCACACTGGCTATCGCCAACACAAGTGACTTAGTCTAAATTTCAGTTTCATTATTTGGGGGGGGGGTTTCTGTATAATTCCCTATATAAATGTTTTCTTTTCATTTTGACAATAACTGTTATTTAAAGAAATAAAGTATTTAAAAAATCCCCAGAAATCTCATGTTCAGATGAGTTAAGACGAGCAATTATTAAAGTGAAGATGAGCAATTGTTTGGCCTTACATCTAGTAAACATTTATTTCCTGTTTTAAAAACTTTTAAGTTTTGCAACTGTCAAGGCATATATTTATCTTGCTGTCCGTACTCCTGGCGGGCTTAGTTTTTCATTTTCTTCAACTTCTCTTCCCTGCATGCACATTGCAACCTGCGGACTTCAGCGCAGGAGATCAGAAGCACTGCAGATAAACAATGTCTTATAATTTCAGATACTCAGCAAGGGGCTCTAAAAGCAGAAGATCTCTAGACCAAAGACCAAATCCATCTCACATACCACAAAGTTACATTGACAACAGCGTTCTCAAAAACCCTTGGCATGATTTAGACAAAATAAAAGCAACAGTCAGCTAAACAAATGTGATACTTAACCAAAACAGAGCACTGCAACAATGGGAGAAAAATAATCTTGCACTATAACAGTTGCTAAGTTACCAGGAAGGAAGAAGAAATATTTTTGCAGCTATAAGAGACCATGGCATGTAAATTTGTTTAATGGTACTGATATTGCATTCTTGTTTTTCAAGTGCATATCTGAAGAACATCAGAAAAGTTCAAGGGCTTGTGAAGGCTCTACAGTTTTAAGCTGGCTG
The DNA here is from genome assembly GCF_964106915.1 of Podarcis gaigeae. NCBI lineage: Eukaryota > Metazoa > Chordata > Lepidosauria > Squamata > Lacertidae > Podarcis > Podarcis gaigeae. The sequence continues at coordinate 40,363,489 of NC_139679.1, read as the reverse complement.
AAATCAATGGATACCCAACAGCTTAATGTGTGGTCATGGGCAGGTTTCCAGAGCTTCCACCATATTTGGATTTGTCTATCTGCTTTTGAGATTACTGCTGAGTTACAAGGGAACCTGTTTGCACAGCAATGAGTTCACCTGTGCCAAAAAGTTGTTCAGCGTGTGCCAAAAGTTGAGCTACTGAGCAATGGCCATTGCATTACGTTTTTGAAAACCACCCTGTGATCCTCAAATGCAATTTATTCAATCAATCAATCTTTTATGCCTTCAGCATTGACCATTAGGAAACCAATGACTGAAAGAGAGAGCCGCTGAGTCAGCACAAAGAACCTTTGGCATAGGAATGAGGGACTCATTTGAATGATGGCATTGGGTGATTTCATCCTGTGATTTCATATCTGTAAGATTGGCATCTGTAATAGAAGGAACTGCAAAAGTGTTCAAACTAATTTCTAAGTATGGTATATGGCTCTAGCCAAGCCTCTTTCCCAACAGATGTGGGTAAAATCCAAATCCAGTAGAATTATTCTGAGCCCTGAACATCACATAGAGCTGAAAGAGGAAGTGGGAAAGAGTGTCACTCTTTCAACTTCCTCCAACTGTATGTACTTTTCAAGGGACAGAAAGTAACCACCCACCCCTCTTTAAGATCAGCAGGGGGTGTCTCAGAGGCTTCATGGGTACTAGGAGACATTGAGGGTGATACTGTGCCCCCAGGCATCATATTGGGAACTCAGACATTCATTTATCTGCACATTGTGACATAGGAATGTATTCAACTAAGTCCCACTTGAAGTATACCCATTGACATTAATGAACCTTGGTTAGCCATGTCTATAAACTTCAATGGGTTTACTCTGAGTAACACAAGCAATGAGTACTACCTATGGTATCAATGGGCTTTTCCTCTCAATATAAATAGAAGGTTTGGACTGGGGTGGGTGGAATTTTCGCCAGGAAAATGGTGAGGGGGGAAAGGGTTAACAATCACTCCAGTCTGGGTCACTCACTGGCTGCTATTTACAGTGGTGTGTGTGTGTGTGTGTGTGTGTATATACGTACACATAACAACATAAACAATGATGTTTTAACTTCACGTGTTTGACCCTTAGTATTCAAAAGTCATACAGGCACACAACAAATACTGTCAACTCTTCAAGAAATAGATGGAAGGAAACCCACCCCATCTCACTGGTTCTTTTTTATTTTCCCATTGGTTCTATGCAACTGAAACATTGCTTTCACCTTCAGACCTTGCTCCCTGCAAACCCTAAAGGTTTTTACAATGTGCAAATATTAAATGATACTTTTTTCTTTTCTTTTTTCACAAAATACTAAGCCCCAGGATAAAAACCACATGAGCAGAAATTACTAGCATGGATTATTTTTCGGGGGGGGACATAATGATTGTGGCGTAGTACCGGACGTCATAAGGGAGGTCTGTTCTTCACCACAGGAGACATCTTTGCCTGCAAGGCATCCCAAACTTGATTTCTAGGAAGCAGAAATGTTGCTGATTTCTATTTTCCAAGCGTTGTCAAGTCTTGTTTCCTTCTTCCAGTGTCCAGCTATAAAGGGAGTTCAGTGATATTATGTTACCGTCCAATTCTAGTCTCTGAGAATTTTCTGCTGGGGACTTTACATTATGCAGACTTTTACTGCTGCATTCCATTCCATTGTGATGGCTTGTTGCCTTTTACTGCTTCTCCAAATTTTTAGCTCTGAGCATAGAACTATTCATCTTTTCAAGTTAGAATGTTTTTTCGGTCCTACTAATGTGTCCCTTAGTTATGCCTGTGTTTGACCTCCAAGGAGTTGAAGGCAGCAAACATGGTTCTCTGCCCTCCCCTCATTTTACCCGTGCAACAGCCTTATGAGGTAGGTTAGTCTGGCTTGAGCTCCTTGGAAGAAAGGAGAGGTATCAATACTGTAAATTAAATAAATGATGGGGGGACAGGACCCACAGGATAATATGAAGGATGCTGTATTTCAGAAGTCTGATTTTAGTGCAAAACTGTGGTGGGAACTGCACTTAAACACTATTGGAGCTTTGCACACCCATAGAAACAAAGTATTTAATGTTGAAGTTTGCCATAAAAGTAGAGCCAATGTTTGTTTGTTTGTTTTAATTTTATTTGCAAATGAAGACTTTGTCTCTGAACATGTTTTTAGAAGAATCAAGACCTTTAAAGGTGCACTCAGTGCGCTATCGGTTGCCCTTGTATTTTTAATTTAACATTAAAGTAGGTGACTCATTCAAAGTTATTTACCAAGTAAGGCATGGCAGGGGGTGGTGGTGAATGGAGGGTGGTAGTGCCATGGTACATGGCCTATTAAATAATGGCCCATTGAGAAAGAGAGATTAAAGGATTCCTGAATGCATTTCAAAGGCGAGACTACAATCTGAATCAGTCATCAGTACTTCAGGGGGATATGGAAACTTCCCTCCCAGCGTACGTGTTGCGCAGAATCTAATTATCTTCTAATTAAATGGAGAAATTGGATGCTGATGGAACACGGTTATAGGTTGTCTTATAAAGGAGTATGGGCTGAGACTCTGGAATATTACTTAATAACATAAAATCTGTACCCAATCACATATGCCCAAAATAATTAAGTTATCCTGCAAGTGCACATTGTGCCTGTACACACACCTTCAGCTCACTGATTTACCCAACCATCATCCTTTGCAATTAGCCACTCAGAGACAAGTAATTCCTTGGAGGCAAAACCCTGGAACTTAAGCCACCGTATGCCTTGTTAGCAGATGTGCTGGGAATATTTGTCAACGGTTGAGATTAGCTGCCTTAATGCCCTCACCAGATATCCATGGAAAAGAGTTTGGCTGCAATCCTATGCACAAGCTTGCCTGGAAAGAAGCACAATTAATAAGAGGGCCTTATGTGTGAATGAACATACATAGGATCAGGCTTCTAGTTAGCCCAGAACAGGGATAAGGAATATGTAACCCATCAGGTTCTGTTGGACTCCCATCAGCTGCAGCTAGCATGGTCAGCACTCAGGGATGATGGGAGTTATTTCCATTTCCATTATCTGTTTTTAAAGTTAGGTATCTTCATGGCTGGAGTCAGACGTGGAATTGATTTCTGTATATTATTTATCCAGTAATTGTATGGGAAGCATCTAATCTTGGCAAAGCTCACTCTGAGAATCTATAAAAGCCACTATCTGTTTTGCCTCAGTAGGAACTCAGAGAGAACTGCTGCAGCTAGCATAGAATGATAGGCTCCCAATATTTTCTTGGGGGAATATAACAAAGACAAAGGAATACCCACCACCTCTGCAACCTTTGAGGTACCTTCAGGCTCTATCATTTACGAAAAATACATCACATATATCAGAACCTGTGGAGTCTAAGGGCAATTCAGCTGAAGTTATTCTATAGGAGTCTAAGCACTGTGAGGAGATTGTGGATTGATCTGGAAAAAGGAACACAAAGTTGTAACAAATGTGGAAGCACATGTACCTAGCTGATACCAGTATTAATTTTACATAAGAAGTTGCTGCTGAATGCATCACAATCTCTCTCTCTCTCTTTTACTTTTATGTGCCACAAAATCAGCAATATACCTGGAATGAATGGTGCTCTCCCTCTGTAAATATTGGGCGATGATGCAATCCCGATTAAGAAAATTGCTCCCATTCTTCTTTATCTTCATGTATTGTTCCATGTTCATCAAAAGGTAGTCACTGACACGTTTGAAATGCTGGGTCAAGGAGCCCTAATGTTGCCAATTGTTTGAGAACAGTTTTGGAGATAAACATGGCAACAGTATTTACCAGCTACTATGGCTTTTGATCTTCAGTGCATAAGTCTATCAATAGCCCAACTGACCAGGCTAGTTGGGGAAATCATGCATAATGCACTTTTCATCCTCAAAAAGTCCATGACACACATTGAGTAAGCAAACATGATGTATGACCTGGGCGATCAAAAACGCAGCAACTTCTATGATTGACTGATCAAAAGTTCCACTATGATTACAGAAATTGCTGCTAGGCTTACCTATCTGCAATAAGTTTGTTCTCATGTTGTTCCACACATGAGCATTCACCTGAAGAAGTTCAGGAATACTCTATTATGAGGCAATGTATTGTGACAGGTTTGGGGATCCTGTGTTCCTCCAGATGTTGGACCCCAACTGCAGGTGCCCTTGACCACTGGCTATGCTGGGGGGTAACCAAGATGAGTTGGAGTCCAACAACATCTGGAGAGCCACAGGACCCCACCATTCTGAGGACATTAAATGGAATGTCTCAAGTTATTGTTAATATATCCCATTTCCAATCTTCTGAATGGAAATTAGGATGCCATAATAAGGTGGCTGAAAAATGTCCCACCTTCAGACTTATGTGATACAGTGGTACCTCAGGTTGCATACGCTTCAGGTTACAGACTCCGCTAACCCAGAAATAGTGCTTCAGGTTAAGAACTTTGCTTCAGGATGAGAACAGAAATTGTGCTCCAGCGGTGCGGCAGCAGCAGGAGGCCCCATTAGCTAAAGTGGTACCTCAGGTTAAGAACAGTTTCAGGTTAAGTACGGACCTCCGGAACGAATTAAGTGTTGGGATACTGCCAGGGAGACACAGTCCATCATGCCCCAGGCCCATGCCGGACGATCCATCAATCTCCCGTAGATACAGTATCAGTCAATTAGCGACACGAAGCCTCGGAAATAGCTTTCCACATCTCAGAGCTCGTGCACGCTCTATCAGCAGAGTTCGCACAGCAAAAGATGCACTCAGGAGAGCATATTTACAAGTTTATTCAGCGTTGGTCAGAACAAAGAAAAAACATGACTGCCTGCTTCAGTGTCTCAGACACACAGAGAGAACAAAAGCAATAGACAAACAGAAACTTCCTGTGAACAGGAAATACGTAGGTTGTGACTCACAACAGCCTGTCCCCTTTTTAAGGTGGAACAGAAATATCCTAACATTAAGTACTTAACCCGAGGTACCACTGTAATCACTTTGCCTTGGGCTACATGTGTACTTAATTGCAGCTTTTTGTGGCTTCCTGAAGTACTTTTGCAATTTGGAATAGTCCTCTCTTTTGTGGCAGAAATCTCTTATTTCCCAACATTCCTAGTTGTCAGGCAATCTTGGGTTGTATGTATGTACCAAATTTCATCAGTTTTCTAAGCTATATGGAAATAGTCTAACCATTCCATTGCTCAGAAATGACACAGTGAATCAGTTGGTCAGTGGCGTCCAAGTATCCATCCATCCATCCATCCATCCATCCATCCATCCTCTGATATTTGCTAATAAGAAGGGGGCCTTCTTTGAGATTTGTTATTTCTGTTTCCTTCCCAGTTCTGTGGTATTTCACACTTAGCTCCCACATTTCTCACTGTCTACACTCTTTGATTCACTCTCTGTGATATCCTGAACTTGCTCTGTTGACTATAGCTTGCTCATTCATTGCTTGTTGGCTCAGCTGGGCATTAGAAAAATGAGCCTTTGTTATGCCTCCTGACCATCTGAAATCATAATATTGAAGCAGCACAGGGTCGACTTCCTCTGCTACTATCCTTCTTTTATACGATTCCTTCCTCCTTCTGCAGTTCCTGAGTAAATGAAAATAGTCATATAGGGAGCCTGAAAAATGTGTCAGGGTCCCTAACATTCTGCTTACGCAAGTTTGTGCTGCAAAGTACCATTGTTTTCCCCACCACCAGAGAACAACAATGTAAAATTTAGGTTGCCAAGAAGCCAATGTTGCTTTTATGTTTTCTTAGCTAGTCTGTGGAGGGAAGTAGTTTTGTTTACTTTGCACAAATTATGAGCTCATGTTTTGTTTAGGAAAGTCTTGTGTTCTGGCTGGAGGTGTTTGATAAATCACACTTACTTTTAGATCTCTCAATCCATTTATTTCTGTAGCTGAAAACGTATGGATGTTTCCCTTTTCAGACTAAGCGAGCGTGAAAATATCCAGCAGCGAGTGAGATGCAAAGGGGTGAGAATATGCATCCAAATCTGAAATGGAGTTCTATCTGGCATGCAGAAAAAACAATCTGAATCATGCAGGCCAGCTTTTGCGAAGGCCAGACTGCTACTGCACATTATGAAATGCTTGCTGTTATGGGAATTATAATTTCCATTCCAGTGACTTTGTGCACTGTGTGCAAGTGTTGTAGCATTTAGGGTCTCTGCGCAGGTTGCTTTCTGCATAGTGAAGATCAGGTCCTTCATGCCACAACAGTGCAGCATTCCAAATCTATGTTGAGTTCTGCTTGGCAGAACCCCAGAATCCAACATGAACTCCACCTTAGCCCTAGGAACTTAGCACCACTCTTACCTACAACCTCCCTTCTTTCCTGATGACATAGAGTTCCAGGATACAGTTACAACTTTTCACATTCTCCATCCTGGGCACCTTTTAACTACAAGTTAAGCATAGATTCTAGGTCTGCAATTGCTCTTATTGCCTCCATTCCCAATAGTGTTTTTTCATCAAGTCAAGCAGTTATGAGTGCTTTCCAGTAAAGCAGAGGGCAGAGTGGAGGGATAGAGGAGAAGAGTGCTCTTCGTCCACTCCAAATTGCACATCTTAGGGAACTATTGCTATTTCCTGGTGGGATTCAACCACACAGGGGCAAATTCACATTGTGTAATGATACGCAATGTATCTTGTGCACAAAAATCATTTCTCCCAAAGACACGACTTTCTGCATTAAGGAAAGTGATGGAGGAAACGAACTGGAAAGCGTGGGATAACACTTGCTTTGACGCAATGTCACCTAGCCTCCCCACAAATCAATCACAGTAGCTAACGTCTCCCTGCAAACAAATCAGGACGAATGCTCAACAAACAGGTCGTCCAAAAGCACCCCTGGTTGCTAGTCTCTCCAAGACATAAAAGATACAGGGACTGTCCAAAATCATATAATCATCCATAATGGGATAATTAGCCCATGAATTATTTTCATGCTCTTAGCGACTTTACACACTGAGGCGGGGGGGGGGGAATCAATTTGAAGGGAAGGGGAGGAGCATTAACAGCTGCTGGTAAGATCAGGGTCTACTGACTAGTCTTTCATCTTGAAAGAAGTGGTCACAAAGCAACAGTGGGGTTGTTATGTTGGTGGGAGTTGCTCACTGTTCCATAGCGAAATACTAAATACACCTGGATGTCTACTTAGGAGATGTTCATCAATTAAACTTTGCCAATGTACCCATGTGTAATGATCTCCGAATCTCCCTCTTAGTTTTATTCATCCCCAGAAGCAACTCACAAGAGAATTACAGCCCAGCAAAAGAAAACTGGGGTGTTCTCATCTGGTCTGTCTGGGGATTTCCAGGGATAAACGCCTCAGAGCTGTGGCGTTATATAATTGTATATCTAGGGGAGCTCAAAATTGCTACTTCTTCTAAGACCCTTGAGGTTTGTGGCAGGCTGCTTTATATGCCTCTGTGTATATCTTGGTGGGCGTGCCCCAAATGGGAGTGGCTGGTGAATAAAAGATTCACTCTTATAATACAGAGAAGACTTATTTGTTTTCTTTAATTCCAGTACACAAATTCCATTGGGGGAGGGACCATAGAACACAAGAAGCCCCCTTGCTGACCAAAGGCCCTTCTAGTTTAGTTGACTCTTGAGGTACCTTCGAACTCTACAATTCTAATTCAGCATATTTGAATTTGCTTGGTTCTGTATGGGGTCCCTTAAAGACCACCATCTGATTAAAGCTTACAGTGGGAGACACCACAGCAAACACATACACAAACACACACAAAACCAGATCCAGTGCTTGCCAGCACCATAAAACCATGGAACAAATCTGCATGGATATTCATGTTTTTGACATAGGATGACAACAAACTAATGAACAAATCACACAACACATATGTGGGCACAAAGATGACCTGTGATTTGATGGTGGCTTTGAGGGGGTCCCTTATAAAAATTAGGAGGAATAATAATAATTTGTGCATTTGATCTATGTTTTTGTGCCATAACAGTGCTTCAAAGCACTGGATTCAGAGAGTTCAGTTAATGGAGACAGATGTGTCTTGTGATTTCAGTTTGCAGGGGCAGTTTCAAGGGGATACACCTTACTGGACTCAGCTTACATGTGTATGTGCATGTGTGCTCACTTCCTCACTTTCTGACACTCCCCTGGTCAAACTGCTTTCTTCTCTCCTGTAACCCAGATTGCTCTCCTTTGTCATCTGCTCAAGTGCCAATCTGAGCCCTGAAAAGCACACAGAACTGAAAGAGGAAATGGAAAAGTTTTGCTCTTCTAACTTCCTCCTTCAGCCCTGTACACTTTTGGGGGTGCGGGGAATTAATGGTCATGGCAAAGGAGCAGTAAAAGGGACAGGGCTCAAAAAATGCCATTGCACCTGTAGGCCCCATATTAGTGACATCACAGGTAAACAATACTGGATGGACCCAGTCTGGCATGGAAGGACACTGTTTCCTGTGTATGTATGTGCCGGCTTCTGTCTACCTTGAGTAGGGAAGAGGTCACTAGTCACTGAAACAGGGATTGCACCAGGGTTGGGAACACCACAGCCCTCTAGATGTTCAACCTCATCATCCCTGACTTTTGGCTATGCTTGCTGAGGCTGATTGGAAATGGAGTCTAGCATCTAGAGAGCGACAGGTTCCCCATACCTGGCTTAAACTGGCAGCCTGGATCAGCCATAGAGGTGTGCAGCAAAATCCAGAGCTGCATCAGCAAGGTTGTATGAGAAGCTTCCTTACCCTAAAGAGCACTGGATCCTTAGAAACCACAGCTTTTTGGGACAGGCTAGTGTTTGAGATGGCGGCTGCAGACTATTCTGGGGGAAAGGGAACTTATCATGGTCCAACTTTCAGCTACAACACACAGTAAGGTTCCACTCTTCCTCTTCATTGTCATAGACATAGGAGGTTTCATCAAGTTTGGGCATGAATGGACACCATGTCTCTTTCTCTGAAGAAAGCCAGTGGTAAAAAGAGGATGCTCGATTGCCAGGACCTTTATCATTTGAGGTACAAATTAGATAGATACCATAGAGTCATAAAGCTGAAAGGGACCAGATTGGCTCGTGTTTCTGCCCTATGGAGAGAATCTTCATAGCAGAGAACAGCAGGCAGCTGTATGGTTGATTGGCAGGCAATTTGTCCTCTCTCATGCTTCCATGAAAAGATTCTTATAAGACTTCCCCATATTTGGGGGTTTCAAGTTACCGGATCCAGTTAATAGTGTGGTACCAACATGTGAGCCTGTCTGTCTGCATTCTGTTCTTGATTTCTGTACTTTCTTCAGTTTGTAGCAGTTTCCAGTTTGTTAGTTTTGGGCAGAAGGGTTTATAGATTATCAATGCACAACAGTGGATTGTAAAATTGCATCCAGATTCCCTTTTGAATCAGCAACATGGCATTGGTGATATATTTTATACAGCTGTCTTTTAATATGTACTTTATGGTTGCTTCCTGCTTTTTCTCAAGCAAAGGCAGGATATACATTTAATAAATAAATAAACCATAAGAAACAGAAGTGAACTAAAATTCATGTTAGATATTCTCCAAGTTGAATTGGATATAAAATTGCCCCCTCTCTCACCTACGATTAGTACACTTGGAATCCATAATAGAAAACTGCTTGCCTATTTACTTATTATTTGTAATCATGCAGCATAATTTTACTTGTAAGACACTGTTTTAGTCACATGCACTGTTCTCGTATTAATTTGGTTTCTGCTGCAAATATTTAGTTATTGTATTGAAGGGGGGAAAGGCCAAAGTTTTTTGGGTTTTTTTAAATCACAGATACTGCACTGATAAAGGTAAAGGTAAAGGTACCCCTGCCCGTACAGGCCAGTCTTGCCAGACTCTAGGGTTGTGCGATCATCTCACGCTATAGGCTGGGAGCCAGCGCTGTCCGCAGACACTTCCGGGTCACGTGGCCAGCGTGAAAAGCTGCATCTGGCAAGCCAGCGCAGCACACGGAATGCCGTTTACCTTCCCGCTGGTAAGCGGTCTCTATTTATCTACTTGGACCCGGGGGTGCTTTCGAACTGCTAGGTTGGCAGGCGCTGGGACCAAACGACAGGAGCGCACCCCGCCGTGGGGATTCGAACCGCCGACCATGCAATCGGCAAGTCCTAGGCGCTGAGGTTTTACCCACAGCGCCACCCGCGTCCCACTGCACTGATAGTTAATAATATAATTTGAATGAGAGACAACATGCGTGAGAACCACCATGATGATTAAGGCTGTAATTTTATACCTATTTACTTGGGAGTAAGCGCCACCGAAGTAAATGGGATCTGTCTCAGAGTTTTGTATTGTGCCATGTCTATTACTTAAGTTGAAGTCATAATCTGTTCTTGAGCAAGCTAGTGTATGAATTATTTACTTTTGGATGAATATGGATCAGATGTTTCTGACTTGCACTCCAATCTTTATAGCCCTTAATTAATGCCAAGCCAAGTGAGAGTATCTTAAACTCTTTGAAGTCTCTTAATAACTTATATTCCTTTCTGGGTGTATAGCATATAAATATGCATATGCAATATGTCTTGTGGAATTCTACTGTAGATTCCCCCATCCCGGTTGTGTGTACATTCCTTTGTCAGATTATGATTTATTTCTATAAGCACTTTCCCCTTTTAGGCTGTCAGATGTTTCCTGTACTTACACACTAAAATGTTTAACCTCTCAAATGTACTGTGAAAAGCAAGTTTCTAAAGCTGCAATACTGAACACATTTACATGCTGTCGTCCCACTGAAATCCAACGACCATTGTTCACAACTGGATACAGGAACTACTTAACAGACTTACCAGGATCTCACAGTACTGATTTTTTGAAGGCATGCAAGAAATGTGGAGTACTATTTTTCCACTATATTATGAGTGGCTTGCCCTTGAAATGTTATAAAGATCAAAGGAGCCATGTGCTGGGGGCAGGGTGGGGAGAGAACCAAGAACAGCAACAGATTTATTCTGTTACAGCTTTGATTTTCTGTGGTTACAGGATTCTGTCAAAAGCAAGGAAATAGGATTAAAGGTTAATTCAGCAGCCTGCATCAGCTTGTTATTGCCTTTTGTGACATCTCTCCAGATTTTCTAAAAAAAATAATAAAAAAATCTCCTGTTATATAGCAAACAGGAGAAATGACACTTCTGATGGTGTGTTGCCTGATCCTGTGCCACTTTTCTAAAAAACAGTCTTACTAAGCTCAACAGGGCTTATTCCCATTGTAAGCGTGCAGCCTTAATAATGAAACATCTGTTTATTTAATTTAAACATAGATAGCCTGCCATTCAATATTTCTATGTCCAGGGTGGATAACAGTAATGCAAACAAAAACAGCAACAAACAGACAAGGCAGTTGAGCAGTAAAATCAGGACATCCTAACTGCAGAATAAAAACCAGTGCTTTTATTGTTATTAAAAGAAATTTGTTATAACACCCTTCATCTGAAAATCCCAGGGTGGTTCACAACAGAAAATGCCTGCCTGGTCACAGTTAAATATTTAAGTAGTATTTGGAAGGGATGATGCCAAGAAGCCTTTAAAGACATCTTCACATGTTCTGGAGGTTATCTGAGCATGGATTACTGTAACTAGGCTGTTTTATACAGGCTGGGTTGTAGTTGTAACACCAGCCATAGCTGGTAAAAGACACTCAATGCCACAGGAGCATAATGGGCCTTCACTGATAAAGCTATGTCTATAAGCACCCCACCACTGTGAACACATCCTTTAGAAAGATTACAAGTAGATCCAGAACTGGTTTAGCACCACTTCCCTGGGCTGATGAATCATCTAGCAACAGTAATCAGTCACCACTAATCCAGTATTGTTAGATCTGAGATTAAGTTTATTGGACCTCATCCAGCTCATTACTGATCCCGGACACGGGTTTATCACTTCCGTGTCCTTACCCAACTCTAATAGAGACACGAGGTTGGGTTTCACCAGGATACTGGCCAACACCTCATTTCAAATCCCTGGATGACCTTGGTCAGTGGCTTCATGTAGATACTAAAAAGCATGAAGGAGAAGATGAATATCTATGATGGGTCGTCTTAGCATTAGTGCCATGGGGCCCAGCAGTTCATTACAATACCATCTTCTGAAATTTGTCCTCTAGGTAGGAATAGAACCACTGAAACACATCAGTACCAATCCTGAAACCCATGAGTGTCTAGTCGATAGTACAGAAGGCATCAATCTAAGAGAATTATCAGTCACACTCCCACTGTCCTCCTACCATAGTCATCCACCAGGGTAATCAAGGCAGTTTCTGTATCAATGCCAGGCCTAAAAGCAGACTGGATTGTGCTCAGAAATTCAGTCTCATGCAAGAGTGCCTAGAGTCGCATGGCAACTACCCACTTGCCCAAGAGTGGGGTGTTCGCGACCAAGCAATAGTTGTTACAACCCTTGGGGTCCATTGTGGGTTTCTTTAGGAAAAGTCTCCCAACTAAATTTGTCCATGCTTGTGCTCTTGATTATCAGGGGTCAGGAAGGACTTTTCTTCAGGTAAAATTTGCTAACGGCCCCAGGATTCTTTGGGCTTTCTTTAAAGCTTGTCGTCTTAGCTAAGCTACACAAATCACCTGTAGCTCCAGCTTTGTACAGGCCTCTTACAGCACCGCTGCTCTTTGCTTGCAGCACATTGTCTCTAAAAGCACAGATCAGTTGGAAACCTGCTAGGCAAATAATTCTAGTTTTGGACAGGAAGTTAGGGTAGATGAGTTTTTGGCTCCTTCCAACTTCATGATTCAATGTGATCACTTTAAAAAGAAACCAATTGAAGCACACCTGGGTGAATGAGTGTCAGTCTACAATACTAATGTGTACAGCAACACACACAGCAATTCCTGTTGCCAAAAGCTTTAGTGTTAGCATACTGACATCTAGCACCCTAAAACTTCAATGCAATGTAGAGCAAGACTCTGCTATGAGCTATGACAAGTAGCAGAATATGCAGAGCAGCTTTGTCAACATGACATATTTGACACTCACCCTTTGTTCCTCATTGACAATACCTTCTCTCCCTCCACCCCCATGTTTTCTGATGCAAATCTTAAGCAGGGGCCATAAGACTTTCACATCCTGAATAGTGCTCAGAGTGCTCTTAGTAGTTTTACTGATTTGTTAATACTAACAAATACTAAGAAAACAAGCCATGTTTCCATCTGTAGAGTATTACAACTGCTATGATTCATTTAAGAACAAGATGGCTACTTATGATGTTTTGGGAGACAATGTTTAACATTAACTTAGCGTTCCTTTTGTTATCAGATATGCTACAGTTCAGCTCATTATAACCTTCAATTGTGAAGAACTAGGATTAAAACTATTTGCGTGTTCATCATAATTAGCTAAACTGTAATTGATAAGCTCTGAAATGGAACAACATAGTTTAAAGACTGATACAATATTCTAATACATTTAAGATGCCACAGATTCATTGTAACTTAATAGTGGCCTTGCTTGTTTTGATATTTTTGGGTTGCTTTGCTCAAATTCTGTAAACAGAGTTACAATGAAGACAAAACTACAAGCCTTCTCTCCATATCTCTCTCTGTGGCAGACTGCATTCTATAAGGGGTTTATCACTCACATGCCTTGTAATGTCACACACAAACACACACACTTACATTTGACTTTAAAAAAGTCTGCAGAAGTCTGAAAGACTGACTTAAGGAAATAGAAGGAAAACCAACTGACAAGGGAGTGTTCACACCACAGTGTACCTGTTTTCCCTCACATGTGTCCACCTGTTTCCTGAATGAACTGTATTGCCTTTTTCAATGATAGCATTTATGCATCAATATCCCAGAAATGTGGGGATTTGGCTATTTATTTATTGCTGTTATACCACACCTTTCCTCCACGGAGCTCAAGGTGTTGTGCAGGGTTCTACCCACTTCACTATTTTATTCTCACAATTGTGCTGTAAAGTAGGTCAGGCTGAGAGGTGACAGGCCCAAGGTCACCCAGTGAGTTTCATGGCTCAGTGGGCATCTGAACACCTTGGTCTCCTAGGTTCTAGTCCAGCACCCTAAACACTGCCCTACACTGGTTACAGGGAGTGCTTTTATTTTAAGTTTTACCTTCTTAATAGGAGTACTACTCCACTGTATCTAAGAGTCTTACCACTTCAGTTTACTCTGTGCATTTTATAAAGTAGAACATTGCCTATGAAAGGTCATGTTGGAATATTAATGCTGCTAAGGCACTTTTGCTGGGCTCCTGAGAACTGCTTAGGCTAAATGGATTCAAGTTACAAGAAAGGAGATTCCAACTATATATCAGGAAGAACTTTCTGACAGCAAGAGCTGTTACAGGTGGTGAAACAGACTCCCTCAGGAGGTGATGGACTCTCCTTCATTGAAGGTTTTTAAGCAGAGGTTGGATGGCCATTTGCCATGGGTGCTTTAGTTGAGAAATTCCTGCATTGTGGGGGGTTGGGCTAGATGATCCTCAGGGTCCCTTCCAACTCTACAGTTCTTTGATTCTATGAAAGTAAAGGACTTGTGCTAGCCCAATCCCACCCCCAATGAACAGCTGTCCCCTCTGCAAAAGCACAAAATGCTTTTGAGGACTCCTGCCACCCCAATTTCATATGTAGGTTGTCATGCAGGGTAACAAGGGGCTGTGGGCGGTTTTAGAAAAAACATAGTTTAAGCTCGCTTGGACTCATGGAACTGGTTTGCTGGTTCTTTGGAATCTGTCTTCTATCTTTTTGCAGTTAACATTACTATCACACACAAATTCAGCAACTTCAGAGTGAAGGGGTGGGGTGGGGGAATTCTGATTCTGCAACAGATTTACTCCTGGGCATTTTCCTGCTGAAAGTAATGAGTAATGAGTAATGTTTAAGATTACAGCCACGCCATTAGAGTTTCCAACACTAAAAGTAAAAAGTCATAAAAACAAATGCCAATGTTACTCTCCGATAGCCAGTGTGAGAAAATACATGCATGCACAAACAACTTATGACAGGGTGCAAATACACTTAGCTGCATTCCTACCGAAAAGAAGAAGTGGAAAAGCTATTAGGCAGATAAAGTTACTAGGTACCTAGTATAGTACCCAACATTATGTGAATGTCAATAAATACTTTTAGATAACTTTAATCTATCTATGTATTTGTTTAGTTAGCAAATTTAAGTAAATTTAAATAATAAAGACTTACTAAAACAATATTTTGAGCTGTGTAGCCGTGTGCCACCCTGTGTTTGTTTGAGTCTTGCGCCTGCAAACACAAATTGCAACAAGTTATTTTTATTTATTTTAATTCTATTCTGCCCTTCAGCCGAGGATCACAGGGCAGTTTACTTCATAAAAATAGAAAAATAACATTACATAGTAACAAACAAAATCAATAAATTCTGTCAATGACATAAACAGGGAAAACACAATACATAAAAGGAAAATACATGCATGTTTGCAAGATTTGGAATCATAGTCTTACAAGACTAGAAAGAATAATTAGAAATCCTATTATAAAGTATCTAAGAGTTGATGTTTCTGCGTCTAAGTAGTCAGGTGTTAATGCACAAAGCCCTGCACACAAACCTGTGAATTCAGGCTGAGCACAGATATAACTTGTACAGTGTAGCTTCTGTAGCTCAGAGCCCCACCCTCCCAGGCCAGGTGGGAAAATGCCTGCAAGGCAAGGATCAGGTCTTCCAGGACTCGCAACAAAGATGCTGCCATAGAGCATAGTGATCATTAGCTATGCAATTACTTCCAGCCAAGTGCCTCTGAACATGTGCAGAATGCTCTTTGCATACGTGTTAGAACAAGGACCAAGTTTAATATATATTAATAATCATAATAAAACGCAAAGGATCTCTGAATATGCAGAGTGCCTGTCACCCGAGGGGCAGCTGCGTTTTAAAAAAACCGAACGAACGAACGCCACAACGCCTTGTGCAAAGCGCTTTTAGAGTTTGGCGGCTGTTGTTTTCAAGCGCATCTTTGTAGGGAAAAAGGGAAACGATGGCCAGCACGTTGAGCACGTGCCTCTCTCTCTAACCCGCCAGGATGATGTCGAAAAGAAATACGGCCACCGCCCATGTATATCAGCTCTCCTTCCCGGGTCCCCCCAGCCCACGCCATTCCCGACTCGCGCGCTCGCCTGTCGCGTTCGGCAACAACATCGCAGGTGGCGCCTCCTTAGCGCCGCTCTAGGCGTTGCCGCCTCTATTTCTCCTCCGAAAGGGGAAGGAGCAGGAGGCGGGGATGCGCGCGCGCGGCTTCTCCGGTTGGGCGCCCGCAGAACCTCGGAAGCGGCGGGGGAGAGGGAGGCGGGAAAGCTCCGCGCACGCGCAGGACGGGGTGGGGGGGGCAGAAGAAGGCAGAGTCCCTGCGCCCACTGGCCGCCCGCTTGCCCGCTTTGTATTTCCTCTTTTCTGTGTGGCTTCCTTCCCCCACTTCATTATTATTATTATTATTAATTTCCACCCATTTCCTCGCCTCCTTATACCTGGCTTTCAGAGTTCTTCTCTCTGCACTTTGTTTTATACGTCTCTCTCTCTCTCTCTCTCTCCTGGGGCTATTTTAAAAGCACCTTCCCACGTGTCCCTCAAACTTCACCTGGCAGCTCTCTCACCTTCATCTGCTTTTTGCAGAAGGTGCTGAGCAGCCCCACCTTGCAGCAGCTTTAAAGAAGTCCTGGTCTGTGAGATGCCACGTGCACTGCTCCCCCCTCCCACGGCCCTCATTTTTTCCTTTTTCTGAGTGTGTAAAGGTCAGGGATGGAGATGGCCAAAGGGGTCTCTGGGGGACCTGAGGGTCTCATTTTGCAAGAAGGCACCAGTGCTGGTGGTGGCTCAGGGCTTACCCAGCGCCAAAGTCCAGTCGCCCCATCTCCTCCTCACTTACCGGACAGACTTCAGTCACAGTCCGCCTCATCATTCAGTAGAGAAGGCAGAGAAAGCAGTGAGATTCAGGTGGTATGTTCCATATTGTTCTGCTTTCGCTCTCGGTTGTCTTTGTACATCTGCAAAGTTTGTCAGTGGGTGGTGAATCTAAATACTGTATACTCAACTTCAGGAATGGTTGTTAATGTGAGCTGCTGCAGAGAATCAGCAAACATATCCTTAGCAACAAGGTCTCTTTTTTTGTCAGGCTGATGCTACCAGGGGTAGCTAATGGGCTACGCTCCAGATGTTTTGAACTACAAATCTCATCATCTCTGACCATTACGCCATGCTGGTGGGATTTGTGGTCAAAACGTTAGGAGGGTGCCATGGGAAGTTTGCCTGGTGCCATCATTATACGCTATATCGTTAGGTGCCAGGCAAAACTCTATTGTCAGGCTTTTGGCCTTTAAATATTTGTGGCCTTTTGGAAGTGGATGGGATGTTTTCAATGTATTTCTTCTTTCTCTTGGTTTTAATGTATCTATGTGGGGGATTCCCCCCCCCCCTTGTTGCGTTGTAGGTGGCTTTGGGTTGGCCTGGGCAAGTTAAAATGACTAACAAATTCAATAAAAAGTAACAATAATACTGTAATAGTCATCGTTTGAGGCCTTTCCCCAGCTGTGTGGGTTGTTCTAGAGAAGCAAGATGGTGTAATCTTGAGGGCTAAAGGTGCATTCAAATGCATATAACAAAACCTTGTCAGCTGTGGTTTGTTTGCTTGTTTTGAAAGGAAAGCCACTCCAGAAGGGGCTGGCTTGAAGTGGAGAAGTGTGCTTCCCAGCATATTGCTTTTCTGTTGTAAACTTTCCCCATCCAAATCAGCTTGTTCCTTAAAATAGCAATAATAGTTGTGGTTTTGTCACATGCTATTAGCATGCACTGTTAAGTTAGCTCGTACTTTTACGTTCCTGAACTTAAGGACTGCTGGGAATGCTTCCAATAACCGTGTATGTTTAAAAGCATGTTGTGGAAAAGATACGCTCATTTCTGAGATAAGTCTGGATATCTTAAGGGTGCTCATTGTAAACATACTTTTAAGCATGATATGCTCATTGGGAAGATGTATGTTCCCTAAGCTAGCTTCTAGAGAGTTTTGCTAAATAAGGGGTGAGAGGCTCTGTTGGCCTTTCTGTCTGCCTTGGCCAACTCCCAAGAGACTGTGATCTACTCAACAATTAAAAACTGGCAGTGATCTACCCCCTTTTTTGGGGTTCAGGTCAAAGTTGTTGAGTTTGAGGAGGTAAAATGTTGAGCTTTTTTAAGGGGAGCCACAGTTCAGCTTCTTTGAGGGGAGCCAATGATCTACCAGTGACCTACTGGTAGATCACAATTTACCAGTTGGACATGCCTGCCCTAGACCTAGGCGCCTTCTTAAAGGAACTGTTTTCAGAGGAAGAAATGCGAGGGGAGAGAAACTCTGTGGTTGCCATCAGGAAATGGTTGGTTTCACCTGTGTTGCCTCACCCTCCAGCCCCAGGAGCCTTTATAAGGGAGTTGCTTAATGGATACTTTGACATGACATGTTATTAAGTTGCATGCTTACTTAAACATTGATATATGTGAAATGAACCATTAATCATTGATTATATATATTTTTACTATGCCTTGTAATTATTGTATTACTGTATATAGACTTTGATTTTTCTGTGAACCACTTTGAGCACATATACAACTTAAATATACAGCTTAAAATCAGGAGGAGGGTGGGGACTTCATATTCATAGTGCCTCTAAAGTACAGGGGGAAGGTATGCTTACCATGTGAGCTTGACAATCAGATTTGTAGACCTTTGCACATACATTATTTCCCTAGGGGAATAATCAGGGATGGGGAACTTTTGACCTTCCAGATGTTGTTGTATTTAAACTCTTCCCATAATCCCCCACTGTTGGAAGTTCAACATTTGGGGGACCACAGGTTCTTCATCCCTGATTTAGCTGCTCATTTCTTAAGACATGGGCATGCATGCTTACATTTCCCTGAACATAGCAAAACAGAGATACTGAAAGTGAACTTAAATGTTTACTGAAAATGAAAGTGGGGGGGTGGAGTTATTTTTATCCTTTTAGCAAACCACATTTTGCTGTGTGGCTGATTGTTTAGAGAGAAAAAAATGTTAATAATTGAATAACAAATATGTCTCACGAATTCAATTCCCATTAACAGAGGTGTCCGACAGGGTTGTATATTGGCTCCACTCCTGTTCAATTTGTTCATAAGTGACATGAGGACTCCCCTAATAGAGGCCCAAGAAAAGATTCATGCACCCCGCCTAGCACTTTATCGCTGCCCCTTGTTACTATATGCGGATGACGCAGTCATTCTTTCTTTTTCTAGAGTTTGTCTCAGGAGGGCCCTAAAATTTTTTGGATCATACTGTAACGCAAATTCCCTTACAATTAATTATGGAAAATCTAAGATCCTGATTTTCTCAAAGAGCCGGAAACTCCATAATTGGAGAATTGATGGGAGAGTCATTGAACAAGTCTATAGATTCCAATATTTGGGAGTTTGGTTACAACATAACCTCAGATGGAAGGCCCATGTAGCCTATGTTACAAATAGAGCCAAAGCTACCTCCTTGGTGATCTTGCGATTCTTCTTCACCGATGGGGCCCTTCATATCCCATCGGCGTTGAAAGTCTTCAAGGCCAAGGTGATCCCAACAATTGCTTATGCCATCTCAATTTGGGGGACTTTTGCCAACCTATCTCACCTGGAGGTCATTCAAAATCAGTTTTTAAGAGGGATATTGAAACTGCCCAACTGTGTAAGTAATACAGCGCTACGCATGGAACTTAATATTGTATCCCTGGAAAATGCTCTGTGGAAGCACATACTTTGTCACTGGTTATCTCTATGGCACAATCTCCCAAACTTGTACTTGATACAATGTATGTGGAGAGATGATTTCCAGAGCCAATGGGTAAAATATTTACAGCTGAAAATAACGGCAATGGGAATCTCCCCATCCAAATTACTAGAGCAGGACATAGTCCCAGCTAAAAGAACAGTAACCTGTAAGCTAGAGGAGATGGACTTGCAGCAGAAAATGGTCTTGGGCAATGGTACCTGCTCACCTCTAAATCTTGGTTTATTACCCCTCTTAAGGCTCCCAAACTATTTGAATTCCTTAACTTCCTCAGCTCATAGATATGCCTTTGTAAAGGCAAGATTCAACACCTTCCCATCGAACGTGCTGAGAAATAGATTCTCCAATGGACAGATATCGCTCTTATGTGATTGTAATTGTGGGGCACCGGAATTGTTGCATCACATAATTTTTGACTGTGCTTTTCACTTACCGGCCAGGAGCAAGTTTCTTGCTCAATATCTTAAGGGAATTGCCGATGATACGATTGAAGCCAAACTGAGATATCTACTAATTGATGATGACCCCCTAAAATCACTCATGGTTGCCAGATCAGCGTCCTATCCCTAAAGAAGAGAAACGGTCTCCTGTGTGATTCGGATAACCCCTTTAAACCATGACCTATGTTTTAGGTGATATCACCATTGTTTTAAACCATGATCTATGTTTTAGGCGATATCACCATTGATATCCTTGATTAATTTATGAGCAGAGGGCGATGTATAGGTTACAAATTTATTGTAATGTATGATGGTGGTTTTTGTTTTTGTTTTGCTTCGGTTACTGTTTGTCTTTTGTAAGTTTTGGCGATTTTAAATTTGGAGGTTTAAGTATAATATGTTGGTATGGGAAACTGTCGTGTATCGGGCAAATGGCTGTAATAAAGATCAATCCAATCCAATCCAATAACAAATATGTGCTATGGCTTGATAATGCTGCTCCAATGTTATTGGTTACAGGAGTTCATCTCTTCATCCAGTTATAATAATATTAGGATAATAAGATTTTGAACTTATGAAACCTGATTTAAACTAGAGGATTCTGAAATACGGAATTAGTTTACTATTCTTGATAAAGAACTGTGTAATTGATAAGTGTGAGACAGCAATTGCAGATTTTGGTTGATGTAATTTGAAAAAGTTACTGTGAAATGATGCCAGTCGGTTTGAAGCAGTTAACACAAGTGTTTCATGCACAATATATTTTAAGCATATTTAAAGCACATTTCCTCCTAAATAATCTTGGGAACTGTAGTTTGTTAAGAGTGCTGAGAATTGTAGCTCTGTGAGGGATAGAGTACAGTGGTACCTCGGGTTACACACGCTTCAGGTTACATACGCTTCAGGTTACAGACTCCGCTAACCCAGAAATATTACCTCGGGTTAAGAACTTTGCTTCAGGATGAGAACAGAAATTGTGCTCTGGCGGCGCAGCAGCAGCAGCAGGCCCCATTAGCTAAAGTGGTGTTTCAGGTTAAGAACAGTTTCAGGTTAAGAACGGACCTCTGGAATGAATTAAGTACTTAACCCGAGGTACCACTGTACAGTTTCCAGGATTCTTGGTGGGATGGGGAAATATATTTTAAATGTATGGTGTGTATGCAACCATAGCTTTTTGTGCTAGAGATGTTGTGGGACTGTTACCAGTCCCTTGTGTACTGATATAAGAATCCACAGCTCATAATGCCAATACTGTATAGTTTTGTGTAGGGGAATTTTTCCTTTGCTTTAAGAGAGGAGGGGTGGGAAGGGCAGACTTTTCACATCTCAGGATACCGAGGTTATCCCAGGATGCTGGGATGGGATGTAAGCCTCTGTAGTGGAAAGGTCACTTGAGAGCTTGGGCTTTGATTGGGCTTCTGTTGGTTAATCACAGTCAGGTTAGGATGTTGCCAGATCTACAGCTTTATAATAGAGTGAAGCTATACTGAACTGAGAGAGGCTTCAGAAGAGAGATGGAACTATACTAGGGAGCAGAAAGCAAAATCTGGAGGAATAATAACTCCTCCTCAATAATAATAATAATAATTCCTACTAATTTTCATTTCAATTTATTAGTTGTTAAAATAACAGCAATAAATAACAGAGCAATATTGAAGGATAAAAAGCTGTTTGGAAAGAAAACGACAGTGTCCTTTGTTTCCTGCTCAAAAACTATTGTGTGTGTTTGATTAGTGGATATAATGAAAGTAACCTTTTTGTGGAGCAGGGAATAAAATGTTGGTGCATTTTTGCTGATTCTATGTCATGTGTTCTTACTCCTTGTAGTCCATAATTCTGCCAGTTTACAATGCTGAGTGCTGGCTGGATGAATGTCTGAAGTCTGTTCTGGAGCAAGATTTCCAAGGTTCCATGGAACTATCTGTTTTTAACGACGCTAGTATGGTACGTACCTGTCAGTTTACTGTTCCAGTTCTACTGCACAATTATCATTTGAATACCAATTCCAGGAATGTGTTTTTACTGTGTTTATTTCACCTGGGGTGGGGGACCTTTTGGGGGGTGAGAGCTGTATTACCCTGCTGGAATGCTGTCAGGGGCCCACCTTCCAAAGTGGATTGGAGTGGGGGTGGTCAGTCCCTATAGTGTGTGCTGTCAGAGATGAAAACTCACACCTTTAACACACACAGACATACTCCCAGTCAGACCCTTCCCCTTCTTCTTCCTCCTGCTCCCAATTCCTTAGTTTGTGGGAAAGAAAAGGGCTCTCTCCCTGATGTAGCCTAATTGTTGTATCAAAACTGGCTGTTTTGCAAAGGGACTTTCAGGAGTTGAGCTGGATTAAAATGGAAGAGGGGACAATCATTTCATTTTGCTCTGGCTTTTGAAAGGAGTTCTGTTCTCTCTACATCCCCATGTCTTGGTGCCATCTTGTTAGTGCCATATGTTGAGCTTGGGTGCAGTACTGTAGCTCCAGCCAGCTCTTCTGCAATCAGTTTGAGCTCTGAAAGCTCCGGGGTAGTAGTGAGATAAGGAAAAGACTGAGGCTGAGGTACCTTGCAGCTGGGTTTGGTCTTTGTGTGCAACCCTTCCTCCTTGATCTGTCTTCCTCTTTTGCCACCCAGCAGCCCACAGGGGTCTGTGTGCTTTTCTTGAGACTCCATGCCTACCTGATCGCTTCTCTTCAGAGAAGAGGAAGTTGTGCTCCTCAGCAGAGCCTTCCAGAAACTCCTGATGATGTCCAAGTGTGCCTGAAAAGCACTGGAAGATGTCATTGGTGGGCAGATTGTGGGAAAATACTCATAAAAGTGCAGTTTAAAAGCAGTATGATGACTCGGCTGTGACTTTGCAGTGACCTTATCTCTTCTCACACGTAGCAATAAGATGTGGGAAAGAAATGTGGGGAATTAAATGTTTAACTTTTAAACATTATACCTACTCAGTGTCAATATTTCTAAACAGGACAATTCAGGAAATATATTAAAAAAGTGGAAGGTTCTATTGGAAGAAGCAGGCATTCAGATGGTACTTGGAGAAAATGATTCATCTCAGCCACGAGGAGGTAGGTGCCTATTCAGGACAGTGGGATAACTTAGTTTCCTGCATAACAGCTTCCCACGTGTTGCATAGCATTCTAGAACATTCTGTTTGTCAGTGCATCCACGTTAAGACCAAGACTCTTCCTTAATAACTGTCAGAAGTAACTCTCTTTTTGAGGTTGCTGAGGTTTTCTTTTATGTGCCAAGACAGAATTTGGCCTAATACTAAGTATACTGTTGCTGCAATCTTAACAACTCTTATGAGGGAGTAAGCCCCATTGAACACAGTTGGACTTATTTCTAAGCAAGCGTGCATAGGATTGTGCTGTATGCAGAAAAAATAAGTCCCACTGAAAATCAATGGGACTTCTGTTTAATGGGTTTAGAATCACATTGTAAATCATCATGACTCTGTTGGCAAAAGAAAATAGTTAGATTCACCGTATCTTATATTGTTGGAAATTCACACCAGTTTTCCTCAGTTCTCTAGTCAGTTTTTCAATACACGTTTAAGAGGCAAAGAATAACTTAGCTTAGAGATGGCCAGGAAATAAATGTTGTGTGGATTGAGAGAGAGCCATCACCTTTGCTGCAGACTGGGAAAAAGCCAGGTTTGTTATGTGCTAGACTGAAAAAGCACAAATGAGGTTAAATTGTGATCCAAGCCAAAATAAATAGCTCTGGAATTGTTGTAATAGGCTGGAAAGTAATGGATTCGAGTTGAATTGCCAAGTGTGACCACTCCAGAATGAAGATCAGCTCAGTGAGATGTGAACTGTAAACGTTTGAGTTTTAAAGCTTGCTGTCCTTTCTCTGTGAGATGGTGAAAAAGGATAGCATGTTGGTGTTATGAGCAAGAGGGAATCTAAGAGCGAAGGAGGAAGATGATGAAATTAATTTAGGAAATGCTTTCTTTGTTTTCCAGAATATTTTTTTTCATATACTTTTATTTAGGAAGTTTTAGTTTGTGTTTTCCTACCTTATCTTGTTAAACATAAAATCATCTCTGTAATATAATCCCGTTGTTGTTTTTCCCCATTGATATCTATAATTTATTCCTAATCATGCTTATTTTGAAGTTGCAAGTAATGGAAAAAGGGGGAAATGCATATTTAAACTGTAAAAACTTATAATTTGACTCTTACATAAAAAGAGGGAAAGTACAATTTACATGCAAATATGTGCAATGTACCCCTGATGGACTGTGCTTTTACGGAAAAAGAAACTCTGAGAGAGGGACTCTTTGGAAAGGTGACATTTAACATCTTTGCTGCCTACCACTTTCCTGCTCCTCCTCCGCTCAACCTCTCTTTCTTTCTCAAATTTTGATCTCTATGTTTTGACCTCATAGCATTGTCTTTCCCCTCTACTGCTTCTCAACTGTGTGCTAACCCCCTTCCAACATTTTTCTAGTTGTAAACTGGAAATGGGTCAACTAAGATTTCCAAGCCTCTTCCCATTATCTCTTTCCCAACAAACACAAGCTAAGGGGCAAAGGGTGCATTTGCCTAACCAAGAATCTCCTAGAGGGATGATGGGCTCACCTGGGGGTTGGGCTTCTGGCTGAAGTGGGGCCTTGTGCTAGTTGCAGAGTCCAGGAAGACCAAGTCATATACTGTTAGCACCTGTTTCAGATCCAGGAAACAAAGTTAGGTCAAATTCCAGTGAGACAAGGTCATGGTAAGCAGAAGGTAAATCCAGATAAACAAGGTCGGGTAATGCAGAGGTCAAAGTCCAAAAGGCAAAGAAAGGAAGGTGGGTAGCACCTTGGATAGCTCAAAGTGAAGCCTAGACTTTAATTCAGACAAAGCAAGCTTGAATGTTTTTCCAACAACTAGCAATGCTAGACTGAGGGCTTATCCACACTTACCTTTCCTCCACTCATTCCAGGCATGGTCCAAGATTTAAAGCTCTGTGTTTAAGCACCCCTTTTTTGCTCTAGAGCTTTCCCCACAAAAACCTGCTCTTTAAAGCACAATTGGAGCAAACATCAATCTGCAGAAAACCTGAACTGATGTTTGTTCTGAGTCAGTTTTAAAGATTGGATTTTCACTGGGAAAGCTTCGTGGCAAGGGGGGAAACCAGTCGCTTAGACACGAAGCATTAAAGTGCAGACCTCTGCCTGGAAAGAGCAGAGCAAAAGGTAAGTGTGGAAAAGCCTGCAGTCTTAAACAAGCTCAGAGAGTAAGCTAGCCAGCCAGTGTGGTATAATAATTGGCAAATACTGAACTGGGATCTGGGAGAACAGGGTTCAAACTCCCACTCTGTCATGGATGCTCATGAGGTGACTTTGGGCCAGTCAGTGCCTCTCAGCCAAACCCATATGGTGAGGATAACATGGAGGGAAGGGATTTGCTTCTTCCTGTTAGAATACCAGTAGCAATATTTGCACCCTTTGTGGTATTGCATCCCAGTTCGAAACATTTTCACATGAAAGTAAATACATGATGACCTGAGTGAAGCCTGCTGTTCTTTCCGCGTAGTTGATTTCCTCCATCAGATGTGGCCCCCTCATTTTCTGTAACTGTTCCTTGTATTTACCAACAATTCCTCAAGTTTATGGATTGTTACATGGTGGCTACTCCAGAAGCATCAAACTGTTCTTTAGACACTCATTAAAGCCCGAGCCTCTTTTGGAAGCTGTGTAACATTTAAAAAAACAACCATAGACTTGGGGAAAATACTGACAATTCTAAAAAAACCAAAATAATTATTTGACATTTGGTTTCCAGGTTAATATGCATATGATTGGCAAAGTGCTAGGGTTTGGGAGTCTTAGTTTTTACTTTTAAAAAGTACATTTTATTATATGAAAAAATGCATAGACACAGGAAGGGAAAAAACCTATGGCTTCTGAATTTTCCCAGTCATTGGTAAATTGGGTTAGGAAAGGTGTATTTTCTTCAAACTATATACCTTTAAAAGCAGGTTGCCATGCAGTAATCATTTTCCAGTGTGGAGCAGCTCGTTTGTATTTACATTTGGGCAGCCAGTTTAGATGGAAATCTTTGTGACCCCTTTGTCCTTAGTGATTTACTTTCCTGTGGTTAAGAGTAGTTAAAACTTGTAGGGAGTACTTCCTTTGAAACAAGCAGCCCCAATAACGAAACAAATGTGACAGTCTTCACGTCCTGGATTGTTTACCCTGGATTAAGATTCATTTCTGATTCTTTTCTGCCATGGAAAAGGAAAAAGGAAAACAAAAGGGAAACCTCCCCCCACAAAAGAGAGGGGTCAGTGGCTTTAAAGAAACTAACACAAAACAACTTCTTTCCAAGAGTGAGGAATGTTAATATCTCACGGGGTCTTAGTTTTCCCCCCTCCTGTGACCATGGTAACAGGCTCTTTTTGCTAAGTAAGCAGGCCTTGCAAAATGCAAAGCCTTGGCACAGACATTTGAGTCTCATCAGTATAGCAATATTGCAGCGAATTCTTTGCTTATGCCAAACAAAATTCATTGCCTTAGACCAGTTGTTTAAATAATCCAGTTTCCATGCGGAATAAAATCTTTTGGAAATCCTATAATTGTACTGATGTCAAAAGGGCATTTTATGACTAGCTAACTACCAAAACTTTGGGTGTCTTGTTTTTAATTAAGCTTACTTCTAAACTATTTGTACTTGAACGAACAAACAAACAAACAAGATTGTTTCTCCTCTGACCCACTTACCTCACCAGCTTGTTACCCATATATACATTTAAGTGCTGACCTTTTAAAATATTTGTAAGATTGTTTTGACTTAAAATTTTTTTTTAAAGCATATCCTTAAACTTTGCCTGTCACATGAGTAACCAAATGTTCTCCAGCATTCATATATTATGAAATCCGAATGACTCAAGTCAGCATTTATGACTGATTTTGTGATGTGTAAAAGCAGTAACTTATGGATCAAGCTACTTATTGAGTGTTGGGCAAGTGATTTAAATGACAATGAATCTAAATTTCTGGCTACCTTTCATCACAGTGGCGACCCCACAAGCTTCCTTATAAGAATCATCCATGACTGATTTTATGACCTTTGAATGTGCCCTTAATCATAGCATCCTTTTAGCCTTCCTTGCTATAATCAGACAATTATTTGAAACATTATATGCTTGGGATGGGGAGAGAGAGAGAGAGAGACAAACTTGATTACACAACTGATCCTGCTGGAACAGTTACTGCTCTGTGGCAGGATTAGTTGTTCAATTTTAGTCTATTCATTTTATTCCTCAGGAGATAATTATTCCGAGCTATTGGTTCTGTTCATTCAACATGCCCAGACCTGCTTTACTTTCCAGTAAACATGTCCAGGTCTTGTAAGGTTTTACTGTGTTTTCCAGTCATTTTAATTTAGTTACGGCAGTCATAGAACTTTGAATGGTTGAGTTTTAATTTAAATGATTTCCTAGAATCATAGAATTGTAGAGTTGGAAGGGTGTTCTAGTCCAGCCCCTTCAATGCAGGAATCCTAGCACATCCATCCCTGGGTGGGCTCAAACCACCAACTTTCTGGTTAACAGCCAGACACACACTGACCCATTGCACCACAGAGGTTTAGTTATCATTTCTTTGTGAAGTTCAAGGCTATATATTCATAATGTTCATATACGTGAAGAGGTATCCAGGAAGGAAAGAATAGAATTTGTCATGGGTGTGCAACTCAAGCATCCATTATGGCTTGTTTACTGTGGGCTGCAATTCTGAAATGTGGCAAGGAACTTTAATGTCACCTAGTGTGTTTTTGAGTAGAAAAACTTAGATTGCAAATTGCAATGATGCTCATGCACTCTTTTGTAACTTTGCTTTATCTACAGTGGGCTTTGCTAAAAATCATGCAATAGATCAGAGCTCGGGGACTTATCTGTGCTTTCTGGATTCTGTAAGTATTTTTCAAAAAAATTTGCCAAATGTATTTTCTACCTGAAACAAAATGTTTAATTGTCCATTTCCTTTTTATCATTTTGTGCTAATGGTTTTCCATAATTTGGTATAAAACTCTCTCATGTGGTTATGGTGATGTGGTACTTTTTAAATTTAATAAGCATTCCACCTTATAAAACTCTGCTGCCGTATCTGGACATTTTCTTAGCCGTTGAGATACAGTGGTACCTTGGGTTACATATGCTTCAGGTTACAGACTCCGCTAGCCCAGAAATAGTACCTCGGGTTAAGAACTTTGCTTCAGGATAAGAACAGAAATCGTGCTTCGGTGGCATGGCAGCAGCAGGAGGCCCCATTAGCTAAAGTGGTGCTTCAGGTTAAGAACATTTTCAGGTTAAGAACGGACCTCCAGAACGAATTAAGTACTTAACCCGAGGTACCACTGTATTGGAAGTTTAAGGGGCACACACGTTTTAAATCTGCAACCTAGCTGGTACTTCTAATTGGATAATAGGAATTGTTTTACTTGATGTGCCATTTTTCTTAGACCTGATGGCATGAAAACAGAATAAAGAAAATTCAAATATTCTACTGTCAAATGGGTCATTATAAGCAACCACTATGCCACGAAATAAATTTCATAACATGCACTCCAAATAATCCAGAATTACAGGAATTTGATAATAACAGACATGCTTCTGTCCTCCAAAGTCCTTTCTGAGCAGGTAAGCAATTTGTTGCAAGAAGAAGATATCTGTTTTACATGAAAAGCCAGCAGGGATTTCTAAACAAGGCCAGATGTTTTTATGTTGTTGGTCTACATCCACCTTCAGGAAAGAAGGCATGTATTTGTATCGGGCTTACCTACTTCCACAAGAGACTAGCCCTCAAATTCTGCAAAACTTAACCCTACTATCAGTTTAGATGTTCCCTTTACAGTCAAGGCAGAGCACTTTCAATATATAGAGACCAATTTGTTATGCTAGGATGATTAAGTAGGAATTGTCCCCTTCTCACAGAAAGTGAAACTATGTGGCATCTAACCACAAACCCTCAGTTCACCCCCCAAAAAAAATCTTTGACTGACTTATTTTGTACAGAAAAATCAGAAGTGATCTTGTGACAAGTGGAAATAGCTTACATACATCATACACGCAATCAGCAAATAAAAAAGCACTTCAAACCAGCTGTCTTTCCTCCTCTAGTCAGCTTTTCAGCCCCCATCTCCCTGCTAGCTGCCACTGTCCTCTGGTGGGGCCAAGAAACTGTAGTGCTGTAGCTCTGGCAGATTTTTGAATGGGGTTTCTCTTGTCTGAAGAGGTGCAGTGGCTCATCAGTCACCTTTTGTGAGATTAAATGACAATTTTAATGAAGTGATAAGATTTATTCAGGATTTTTTAAATTATTAATCTGTAGAAGTAAAGCATATAAATTTGCTTGCAGTGCAGGAAGAAGAGGCTTATATTTAGTTCCTCTTTAATGCCTCTCAACAACAAATGTTAGGATGAATTCAGGAGGCCCCAACCCACAAAAGCTTATCATGTATCATCTTGTAGAGTTGCATGAGGTGGTAGCTTCCTGTATCTCTGAGAAATCTAAGGATTTGCAGTAGTGGTAACACTGAGCTTAACCTAGTTGGCAGGGGCCACACATAGCCAACTCTACATGCAATTGTGGGGACTTTATACTGTAGCAGTGTGGCCTCTGGAAATCTGCCCCCACCCACACTGAACTGCCACTAAATACAAGGTGGAATAGGAAACATACTGGTAAACCAAAACACATGGCAAAGGTGGGTCTGGATTTTTTTTTAAGAAAAAGTTTTCCTTCCCCATCAGTATCTTGGACCAATGAATAAATAAATTCAGAACCACAGCAGTTCCTAGGATGTTAATCTCAATAAAACGTGCTTTTGTCAAATATTGCTGAGCAATCCCCTGCCTCAATCCCACCCTCCAAATGTGTGTGTGTGTTTCTAACTGAATTAGGACATTCCATGAGGGCGGGGGGGGGGGGTCCATCACCCATCAATAGATTTTTCTTGCATGTCTGGTATACTAGAAAAATAGAAGCAACACATTTTTTTTTTCAGCCTATAACATACCTGAATGTACAAGTACAACATTTTCTGAAAGTCAGTGTCTTGGCAGTAATCAAGAGTATTTCACATGACTGACACCAACATGGTATTCTGAATAATTGGATACTGAATTGGTGAACTGAAACCAAGAATCAAAAGAGGTATATAGGAGCAGTCACAGATAATGTTAGCGCACACAGCTGGTAACATCTGTTTTTCAGCAGTTACTGCATAGCAGCGAGAAATTGATTCCAATGAGAATACCAAGTAATTCATGGATGTGTATAAATTTCAGGAATTTCTGTTATGTTAAACACAGAAAAAGACACAGAAAACAAATGTTGTTTATCAACACATCAGATTTTCAAGTTGCTTTGCAAAATAATTTTTAAAACATTGTGGTAATTTACATTTCTTCTGCTAAACAAGCATGCAAGGAGAATATGTGTGTGTGTGTGTGTGTGTGTGTGTGTGTGTGTGAAGACACAGAGACTACCTAATGAATATTTTTCCAGACTGAATTTTACTGTAGATCATAAAGATTTTATTGGGCATAAAATCAAAGGCTCTGAACAGTAAACCATCTATTCTATGTTCATGCCAATAGAGACTGTCCCCTTTTGTTGGAAATAAACATTTATTTGAACACTTTGGACAGAAAAAGCTATTCTACCTTTAGTGTTGGATGCTGGAACATCTCCAGAAAAGAGAAAAAGAAGGAAAGAAAGTTTAAATAGGTATAGGCACTTTAAATATAATAATGAAAACAGCTGTATAAGAACTTGAGCAGATGTGCATAACTAAGCAAACTTGCTCAAATCTAAGAATCTGTTGACCCTCAAATGCGTACTTAGATCTTATGTGTCTGTTGTTTCCCCATTTGTTTGAACTGAGGTAGAAGATCTCACATGCAAATGAATGCACTATTGAAATGAATGCAGAAGCTGTTGGAGATAGGAAACCATATGCACACGTGCAGGGCTTCTGGATCAGATCAACAGATCAGCACACACATTTCCAGTGCAGTACTGGGGTTAAGAAATTCATTCATTTATTGCTTGCATCTGTGTAAAGCGGATTCCTTCCCCCCAAAAAAGAAATCACCCGCAAGTTAATCAAAGAAACAATGCTGAGTACATTTGAGCACAGTCCCTGCAAGAAAAGTGTCTAGGTGGGTCAATGAGACAGTTCCTCATTTAATCTTTTCATTCAAAATTGTAGGATTATCATTCTAACTTTAGCAGAGATGTGAACAGTTGGAAATCTGCTATTCATAGAGCAAGTGGAAATATTTCAATTTCACTGCCATAGTTCCTGCTAGGAATAAAAAGCAATGAAGTCCCTCATATAAAAGAAAAATCCAGTTGTATCTGTGCCAACACAAGCTTGCATACAGCAAGCTAAGGTATTGCATCTTTTCCAGTAGCTCCCCTGCAAATAAAATCATGGAGGGCACTATAGCAAAAACAACTGGATTGTTGCAATGTGTAATCCTACTTCCTACTTTATTCAAGATGAGCTATTCATTCATTATTGCATTTATATCCCACTGACATCTCCAAGGAGCTCAAGTAGCATACATTGTTTCCCCCCTCTGCATTTAATCACCACGACCACCCCGTGAGGTGGGTTAGGCAGTGACTTGCCCAAGTTCATCTAGTGTGCTTCGTTACTGAGTGGGAATTTGGACTCTGGTTTTCAGGTCCTGGTTTGCACTCAAACCAGTACAGCACACTGGCTCTCAGTAGTAGGAAAACAAACAGGAAGTATAATGAACAAGTTATAGCTTGTCTTTATGTAATTTTTCTATAAGACCCAAACAAAGCAGACACAGAAATATTCCTAAGCAGTTAAAAAATTGAAATTGCTTCAGCTAGAGATGGAATATTGTGGAAGGGGTTGAAAAAGGACAAAAAAAATATGCCTAGAGAACTTCAGCAAGGGAAACCCCCCAAAATCTAACTGGCCGTGATTACATCCCACAGCTTCTAAAACGTATATCAGTTTATAGCTGTGTTGTATTGATTTCAACTATTAGCATAGTTGAATAAGAGCAATCTGATGATTACGTTTTAGGTTAGTGATTATAAAGTGGGGTTGGAGTAGTTCATTTCTTCTAAACTAATGCTGCAAAAAGATGCACTAATTCTGTTGTATGCCTACTTTATTCATGCCACTGCAATTCATTTTACGTACTTCTATATGTTGTCTAGGTGTGTGCTCAGTTGACCATTTTCTTCCTGACATGTCTTTGAAAAAACCATTATTCTCTGGTTAGGAACTTGACAAATGTATGAAAAAGGTCTTATGACTCTTGTCACCAGGTTTCAGCAACTGATAAGCTGTATGGTTTACTTTCAAGTTTTTTGTTTTACCTCAAGGTAGATTAATTGTATGTAGCTACTGGCACAGATTTGTTTCCCAACCTTGTTACCATTTTTGGATAAACTGTAGTGTTAGGGTGGCTTCAGGTTCCTAGAACAGGGAGGGGGAACTAGTTGCTCAGTCTTGGACCAAGGGTTTCTTAATGTTCCCAATTGAAGCTCCTAATCCTTGTGATCCCCTGACTATGCACCTTAATTGCTTTCCCCATAGGCAAAGCACTCCACCCCCTCCCTCAAATGGCAGTGGCAGCAGAGGTTTTAGGAGAGTTCTCCCCTTTATGCACTTCAAATATTTGCCCATGTGCAAGCTGGGACAGAGGCAAATAGGAGTGAACGGCTGCAATGCGTTAACGGGAGACTTGTTAGAAACTTCATAGGTGCTATGGGGGGCACAGGGCAGAAGGGTATTTTGTTTTGTTTAGTTTGGTTTAAAAAAATTAGGCAGTTTATGTGGGTAGTCTCTGTCCAAGGTGTCTTACAACAATAAAAATTATAAAATAACAACAACTATCAACTGACCCCGGAGAATAGCCAATAAAAAAGCTTTCACAGCAAATTAAAACACTTCCCACAGCAGTAGCAAACCACAATCCAGGACATAAAGCATCAATCACCAATTAGCCCATTGGAAAAAGTTACATCTTTAAGGAAAGGCTTGAAGCGTGGGAGCCTGTCGAAGATCCACTCGCATGGCGTTCACAAGTTGTAAGGTTACCAAGCTTGCTGATCTGTGAGATGGACACACATAGAAGGCCTCTCTTGTGCATCTGAATGTGT
This sequence comes from Podarcis gaigeae, assembly GCF_964106915.1. Taxonomy (NCBI): domain Eukaryota; kingdom Metazoa; phylum Chordata; class Lepidosauria; order Squamata; family Lacertidae; genus Podarcis; species Podarcis gaigeae. The sequence continues at coordinate 40,330,123 of NC_139679.1, read as the reverse complement.
GGGCAGGCTGATATGGGTGCAAGAGGTCTATTGGATATCCTGGGCCTAATTTTTAAAAGGCTTTTTAAAGCTAGAAACCAGACCCAGTCCACAAGGTGGTTGAATTCTGGACTATACCACTTCACCATAGCTTTGCTCACTAATGTTTTAGTTTAACAAACTGAAAAACAACGTGTAGTAGCATTCATAAAAATAACCTCCCGCCTACAGGCTGAAGTAGTACAGTCAAGAATTTGACCCTCTTGGCCTGCCACCATGTACTCGAAACTTGTAGAATCAGTAGATCATGTCTGATTCTTGAGGCTCATAATAAGATGATGGCTCTGAAGGGGTCTAGAGGAGCCCTATGCTCGGCCAATACCACTGGCTCTTCAGCCTCAGTTTAAATATGGCTTCTTGAATGAGTTGTTGATATGATGATCAGTCTATATGCTAGCGTTGATATAACTTACAAATACCTAAACAGGCAGATACAAGTGGAAGCGTGTGGACTCCATCCAACAGCCACAATGGCTACAATATACAGTGGTACTTTGGGTTAAGTACTCAATTTGTTCTGGAGGTTTGTTCTTAACCTGAAACTGTTCTTAACCTGAAGCACCACTTTAGCTAATGGGGCCTCCTGCCGTCGCCGCGCCACCGGAGCACGATTTCTGTTCTCATCCTGAAGCAAAGTTCTTAACCTGAGGTACTATTTCTGGGTTAGCGGAGTCTGTAACCTGAAGCATATGTAACCTGACGTGTATGTAACCTGAGGTACCACTGTAGTATAGTCAGTGGTTTCAGTGATACTTTGGTTCAAATCCTAATGAAGCCTTTCTTTTAGCCTTAGTTCCCCAAGTATAAACTCAGAAGTATAACCATCTCCCTCACATAACTCTTGCTAGAGTTGCTAGGAAAATGATTCTAAAGTGTTTTACACATCAATAGTTATACATAAATAGCAAGACATAGTAATAGTATATTTTTGAACACTTAGGCTCTGCCGTGGGTAGGAAATTCTGAAATGTGGTTTGGTTTATTGTATAAAATGGTAACAGTTTCACTTTTTGTCTACTGTAAAAAGTCTGGATTTTCCCTTCCAGTTCTAATTTATGTTAATTTTCTTTTGGGGGCTAAATTTACTACCCTGGTAGCCATGCATAAACTATTGAAATAAAGTGGTATCTGGAATCCCTCCAGTAGTTGCAGCCAATTGTGTATTTTATAGTTTTGTACTTGGGCTAGTAAAGTGACCAGTTAATCTGGCAACCATCTCTAGTTATTGTTTGAGAACAGTGGTGGGCCCTCTTTCACATATAGTTACAGTGTGCCATTTATTACAGGATGATGTGATGATGCCCCAGAGAATAAGACTGCAGTGGGAAGCTGCTATTCAGCATCCAGAAAGTGTGAGTATTTCTCTGTCATTTTCTTTTAACAGTGAGGCATGTAGCTTGTTTTAACAGGAAGGCTTTGGAAATGTTATAGCGGTTTTGATTGCAATTGGTACTCCTTAATCTAGCAAATTTTAAGGAAATGTTTCTGGAAGTTTTTACTCAAGTACCTTACTTGTTTGTTTATATTTCCTGAAAATTCTATATGTGACCTGATCTAAAAGCTTTATCTATTGCAAAAAAGCAATAAATTAAACAAGTAAATGACCACTGTAGCTAATGAAAACAGAATTAATGACTCATCCATCGCATTTGTGAAAATGCGAACAGATTGTAACAATAGTAACAATTGGGTTGTATCCAACAGTGTCACTCAGCTGTGACAGTAAGGTATCCATAAAACAAAAGTGGCAGGTTGCAAATTTCAGCCATTCTCTCCTTCCCTGCATCCCTCTAAACCTGTATCAGATGGTTGAGTGACCCAGAATATATTGCTCATAAAAAACTGCTTTGTGAATTAACACTGTTAAGTACCTAATTATAATTGTCTATAATTTTCTGTATTTTGTTTCCTTCTCATCTCACTTTTTATACCCCCATGCATATATGTACCTGCAATGTAGAATAACTCCTTAATTCGTCTGATGCTTTCTGCAAAGTCAAGTTGGACTCTTCAGAAGTTCTATAACTTTTCTTCATTGTTGACACAAAGCTGCTTTTTGGAGGACTCTTCACTCTTGAAGGGATGGTGTACAGCAGGCATAGGCAAACTCGGCCCTACAGATATTTTGGGACTACAACTCCCATAATCCCTGACCACTAGTCCTGTTAGCTAGGGATGATGGGAGTTGTAGTCCCCAAACATCTGGAGGGCCGAGTTTGCCTATGCTTGGTGTACAGTCAGAGCACCTCTAGAGCTGGATTAGGAAAAGATAAAAGCGAAGCATTTTTATTGCTGAGGGGGAAGGTAGTAATGGCTAAGTAGACCCACCTACTAATGTTGAATAAGTTTTATGGTATTAAAGGTCCATATTTGGTAGACTGAAATTGTCCTACAGAAGCATCCATGATAAAGAGATAGCACTGTAAATAGGAGTGTTCTTTGATTCTGTTTTTTTAACGACCCACCTCTTGTCTATAACGTATTATAAACTGATTTTAATATGTAAATGGCTGTAACGCCTCCTGGGGCAGGTGGTGAAGGGGCGTGTCAGAAATTGAAATTGAATGTGGAATAAAATATTACCTATAAGCCAAGAGGTTGCACAAGGGTTAGATATTGTTAGTCTGCAACTTAACAACCCTGCTGCACTGGTTCTGCTACAGATATCAAATTGCTGCTTTGCTTAGGCATATGAAAGGAAGTCATTCTGAAGAACTTATTTTGCTATTGCATGGCTCATGTGAGGGAAAGCAATGTTGCATTTAATTTTTGTTTTCAGTTTCATAGTTTTAAAATAACTACTAAGTGAAATTGCTTGGCACTTGTTTCATTCTTGATGTGATGTTCTGTTAAAAAAACCATAAGGGAAAGATGTGAAGCCATAAGGGGATGGGGCCAGATGTATAATAATCATTTTCTTTGAACTAGAATGAAAACAACAAAAACAGAATGGCTTGAGTCTAATTTTTAGGCATTAATCCATACCACAAGATTACCATACATAATTTGGCAAGCAGCCTGGTTAGAGAGGCCCACAGATGACGAAGCTTTAAAAATAGTCTAATGGGTGCAATTTTTTCTTGCTAGTAAAATATAGATCTTATAGTTTATATTGAGCTCATATTCTGCCCAGTCTGATTTCACTTGTTTGGACATGTTGCATAATAGTGAGATGTTACTGGGGATGGAAATTGAACAAATGCATCGTTTTTTCATGGCCCTGCAGGTGTCTTCGACTGTGGTTGCTGCTAAATCAGCGGTATGTGTGTTTGGTTTGGGCAGGCAATTCATTGCTGATCTGTGCCTTTGCTTTCTTTTACTGGGTGTGCCATGTTTTTCTTTATCTTCTTTTGTTTGTTGCTCTGTTTTCACTGTTCTCTACTTCAGCATTCATTCTGTTAATATAAAGCTGGGGTAGGTAAGTATAGTTGCATGAGCAATGACAATATACTTCCTCTTTGGCCTGTTTAGGAAGCTGAACTATTGGGAGGGTTACAGTTCTCTTACCACAGTTTTCTGTTGCAAGACTGAGGAGTCATATGATGTTATGTCATTCAGAGGCAGCATTACACAGTGGAACAAGGCGCAAAAGAGTTGTGCAATGGATCCTTCTGCTTCATCAGCAGTGTGTACGAAAATGATCCTTACATTTTGGCTGTTTGCTTTATTGGATGGGAGGTTTAATAACATACGAACTCAGCAAAGTCTGCATTTCTGAGTTTGGCCAGATTGAGGATGTCTCTCATTACCAATGTAGTTTCCCCTTACGTGAGCACCCTAGGCACACATTCCTCACTTGTATCTTCCAGTATGTGTCAAACAGACCCACCCTGGACATGATATGTACCTTGCTTGCAGATAAAGACTTGCTGATCATCAAAGTAGCAAAGAAAATACAAGGTAGATTCCAAAAAGCTTTGGGATGGGGGTGGGGGATTCAGATTGTGATTGTATTTTTAGCATCTTTATAATTTATTGTAGAAGAGTAATGTGTGATTTACATGGAGAAGAGTATTATTTTTTGTGTGTATATGTTAAATATGTCAAAAGTATTTTTGTTTTTAAATCATAGAGCTGTAGAGTTGAAAGGGACCCTGAGAATCATCTAGTCCTACCCCCTGCAATGTAGGAATCTCAAATAAAGAGACAGATAGCCATCCAACCTTTGCTTAAAAACCTCCAAGGAAGAAGAGTCCACCACCTTCTGAGGGAGCCCATTTCATTGTCAAACAACCCTGAATGTCAGAAAGTTCTTCCTGATGTTTAGTTGGAATGCCCTTTCTTGTAAATTGAAGCGTCAGTTCAGGTCCTACCCTCTGGAGCGGTAGAAAACAAGTTTGCTCTAACTTCCATGTGACAGCCCTTATCGTGGTAGCCTGTGGCTTTAAACAATAGAGTTTCATTCATGAAAAGCAGAGTATAGAGGGAAAGAGAGCTGGTTTGAAGTGCTTTTTGTTTGCTGATTGAGTGTATGGTATACACTCTGCTTTTGAAGTTTGTCCCTGCCATCCATTTTGTATACTTTGTGCTGGGCTAACTTAGTTGCCCAATAGGCAGATATTGACAAACATTCTTAGCTCAATCAAATTTGGTTTTGCTACTACTGAGCTAAAATGGTTTGGTTAGTGTTGCAAATTTGTTTAACGTTACATAATCTCATTCATTAGCATTGTGTTCAGAAAGCTCTCTGTCAGTTTGGGATTTTTGCTGCCCAACTCTCTAGTTCACAAGTGTCTCAGTTGTACATATGTGCCTAGGTTTTTTTTACCTTGTTTTCTAACTGATTGCGCTATTCTGCATAATGAATTTGTAGTAGTCAGTCTTGTTTTCATATATTATCCGTTAAGGAAATTATTGAAAAATAAGTCTATCTAGTTTTAAGCAGATTGTATCTATTGTTTATGTGGAAATGCAGTTTTTCCACTTGCACAATACGGATCTTGGAAATGATTTTTTTTAAGTTTTCTGTACAGCAAAGTGTCATAAAGCTGAAGTACTGAAAAGTTCATTTTTACTACATTCATCTGTTACTCTATTGTTCCACTGCACAGTTGTCTGATGACTTCCTAATTTTGGGGTGTCAAAAAAGCAATGTGCAAGACCACTTCCTCCCCTTAATTTCTTTTAAAGCTGTGCCTGTGTTCCTCGATCTTCCAACACCCATCCGCCTCAGATAGCATGGCTATTGGTTAGGAAAGGCGAGAGTTGTAGTCCAAAGCATTTGGAAGGTACCAGGGTGGTACCATCAGACCTTGTGGGGGGCCAGACTATATTTTGGGGAAAAATATATGAAAGAATTCCTATGCCCCACAAATAACCCAGAGATGCATGTTAAATAAAAGGACACCTTCTACTCATGTAAAAACACACTGATTCCCGGACCATCTGCGGGCCGGATTTAGAAGGTGATTGGGCTGTATCCGGCCCCTGGGCCTTAGTTTGCCTACCCATGGTTTACTATTATAAGAATGAGCATAAACAACCATTGGGCTGTGTTAGGGCCACAAGATGGAGTTCAGAAGATTTTGCTTCCATTTTTTTTATCAACTGTAGCTTGATGTGTCATTTGAACTCAACGAACTGTGATTTATCTTAACCATGGATTGTTTGAAACCACTGTTTAAGCTTTGGATGTAGCATTAACTGTGGTTCAATTGAAAGTTTAAAACTTGATCTCCTTGAAGGAGATGGGAGAGGATAATATGAAAGCTTGAGGTTTGCGTAGGTTCGTTTTCATCTTGCTAAAACTATGGTTTTAGTTGGAATCCGGCCATTGTCACTGCTAGTTTTAAATGGTTACAAATTCAACAGTCTCTTCTTCTGTAAGTTTTGGTGAATCTATGCTACAGCGTAAGGAAAAAGCTTGTTCTACATCCTTGACTTTTTTCTTTGTCTCCTTTTCACAAGAGGGTTTGGTTTGAATAACCTTCTAGACCTTTTTCCTTTTGTAATTACAAGTCTGCACCAGCATTTGGGCCACGCTGCCACCCCATCAGACAACAATATGAGGAGGTTTTCCTTATGCAAACACATGCCATTTAGAAATAAAACATCTATTGTGACAAGGCTTTCTGAGTAAGGCAAGGTCTAAAGTAGTATTTTTCCCTGGAGTTGATATGCACCGGAAACACTTTTGTCTCTGTAAGAATGTATTTAGGCAGACCTGGGCATGTTCTGACAGGCAAAAAATAAAGGCCCAATAAAGAATATGAATACTGTGAAGAACTGAAAAAGTTGCTTGATAATTAGTGGTAATCCCATTTCTTGTTAATGCAGGATAAACAGAGAGATACAGAGTATTACAGCAAGATTTGGATTGCAGAGGAAAACACATAGATATATCTTATTGTTTTAAAAAAAAGGAAAGAGAAGAAAATGATTGAAGACCTCTTTGGTAGCACTGTTTCAATTTTTATTTATTTAGTCAATATAATGCAAACAAATTGAACATGGATGTAGCAGTGTTTGCTTCTGAGATGGAAGTAGGTATGCTAAGATCAGTTTCTTATAGCCTTGTGGCTCCCCAGGTAGCTGCTTCACTCCTCCATGTATACAGAACATGTGACTGAAAATTATAACATAGGAATGTTCACATATCTGAAGGAGCTGCTCATGCATATAAATACCTGTATACCTGAAGGAGCCTATAGCTCAGCCTGGACACTGAGGTCCTCCTCCGAGGGTCTTCTGATGGTTCCCTCACTCTGAGAAGTGAAGTTATAGGGAACCAGGCAGAAGGCCTTCTCAGCAGTGGCGCCCTCCCTGTGGAACGCCCTCCCAGCAGATGTCAAGGGGATAAAGAACTACACAACTTCTAGAAGACATCTGAAAGCAGTCCTGTATCAGGAAGTTTTTAATGTTTGATGTTTTACTATGTTTTTATATGCACTATAAGCCGCCCAGAGTGGCCGGGAAAACCCAGCCAGATGGACGGGGTATAATTCATAATAAAAATATTATTAAATGTAATAGAAATAGATTTTTTAAAAAAAAATAAAATCAGAATCCCTTATTAACTTTCTGATGGCACCATCTGCATGTTTGATTAAGTGGTAGATGGAAGATCTGCCTTTCCTGCTAATACTGCTGAAGAGTTGCTAACTTGATACATTACACATAGGCTGTGTTATCTCGGCCAACTTATAAACAAGCCTTGTGGCCCCACACGTAGCAACTTCAGCCCTCCCATTACATGAGGATTAAGTCTGAAGTATTCAGTTAAATATAGCATTATGAAGTAGAAAACTATGGTTAATGGCTTTGGAACAAGCAGGGTACACAGAGCCAGGATGACTCCATATCCTGGCTTGTTCTGAAGGTGTTAACCATGGGTTCTCAGTTTGAATGGCCTACTTGTGTAGTAGTCAAGAGTGAAGTAGTTGCATGTGAGTGCACAAGGCTCATTCATATCTCAGCTTATTGCCCTCTACAGTCTTTAAACCCGATTTTCATGACAGATGTGAAAGATCCATCAAGCAATATCACCAAATTGAAGTCAGTCTGGCCTCAAGGTTGACTGATATGAAAATCAGTAGAGAAGCTGATAAATACTATTGGATTCTAGTCTGGATCTTTGATTTAATATATTGCTGCAATGTTTATGGTTTCTAAAAACTTGGAGTCTTGTATATCAGGGAATTCCTCTTTCTGTAGCTACAACTGTGCCATCTGCACTCAGGAGCAAGGGATCACCTGACTTGCAGGAATCCCAAGGTCTTCATGAGTGCAAAGATTTTTAGGGGGTAAATCTAAGAGTAGAAACCAAAAAATGACCCAATGGTGATTGAGCCTACCTTGTAGTCATAAAATGTGGCTGGCTGTTGGTGGGAGAGACAAATCAGAAAGGGTGTGGAATGCAATGGAGTAATCTAGTACAGCGGTACCTCAGGTTAAAAACACCTCAGGTTACAAACACTTCAGGTTACAGACTCCACTAACCCGGAAATAGTACCTCGGGTTAAGAACTTTACCTCAGGATGAGAACAGAAATTGTGTGCTGGAATTGCAGTGGCAGTGGGAGGCCCCATTAGCTAAAGTGGTACCTCAGGTGAGTAACGGTTTCAGGTTAAGAGCGGACCTCCGGAACGAATTAATTTCGTAACCAGAGGTACAACTGTAAAAGGAATGACTGGCTGTCTGGGACCCTGAACAGAAGCGGGGTACACTGCAACGTTGTTTTGCAAGTCAAACATGCTGCATGTATATTCCACAAACACCAAGATTTGATGTGCATTGCATTTTATTTTAAATAATGACTGGAAAAGTCTGCTAGTTGCAATTTAAATCTTCAGAATAATGTTCTGTAGCTTTAGTTCAGAAAAACAATCTCTTAAAATCTGTTTAATTTCAAGCATTCATGAAGTTTGAGGGATAGAACTGCCAACTGTAATGCTTTCAGTATAACAAACAGATGTTCTGGGAGTGATGCACAAACAAACTGTATATAAAGTAGAATGTGTACCCTTTTAAAACTCTTGACAATAGAACACCTGGAATGGATGTCTGTATTAGGATTCTGAGATACTGAACCTGCAAGATGGTCTTGGTGTGAAAAACTGCCATGATACTGATGCAATTATTTTAGTGTCTCCCTTGGCACCTAAGCCCCTGGAAAGATCATTTAATAGACACACACTTGGCTGAAAGAGCAGTACTGGAAAAAATGTAAGAATGACTGGAGCAGTACTGGAAAAAATGTAAGAATCCCAAGTAGTGTGAAGGAAATGGGCACACAAAAATCTCTGTATTGGAAAAAGGGTAGTTTATTGATGCTGAAAGTGCAGTGCTTATGGCAGCTTTCATTAATTGGGTGTTTCCACATAAATCCATTGAACCATGCTTGAATTTAGCAGTGTGTTTGTTTTTCATTAAGCTGGGCCTGTAGATTTTATTTTTTTTAATTTGGTGTTTCTGAAAAACCACAATAGATTTTCAAAGCTAGTTGTAGTTGAGGACTGTTCTAAATTTTAATGAAACGTCACAAATGAAAACCATCCCTTCTGATACAACTTTGTAATTAAATTTATATCCAGTATGGCCTCCACATGCCAATAACCACATCTAACAATGGTTCTGTTTCTACAGCGCTATAGTCCTAGATTCATAGTATACAGCTGAATAGATTCTGTATTATATTCTCATGCATAAAACTGGGGCTGTAGTTACTAAATGTTAAAAAGATCATTTTCTCTTCCTCATGTATCGGGCAACTAGCCATGGGCATTGCATGAGATGTGATATCTTTTATGGAACCCATATGTATGTTTACTGTTGGCAAGTTTCTGCTAAAGCAGTACAAAAAAACAAAATCCTAGCCCCAGCTTTCTAGCCAAATAGTTTCCCCTTTGTAGTGGTTATTTATGGGTTGGGTTTCTTGTTTCATCAGCTTCTAGGACTTTTCACCACTAAGAACTGCACTGGAATCGTGCCAGGGGCCTGAGGATTCCATTTAATCTGCATAAGTGAAAGTTTCATAAGCCTTTGAATTGACCTGATTCCTAGTTAGCTGTTTGCTTGTTTTTGCCTCCATATAATGACTAATCTGCCCCCTGCAAGTTTGGTAGGGAGACATGCATCCTCCATTTGACCCAAAGTTTCTCCTGTAGTTGTGAGACAAAAAAGTAATCAGAAAATGATTGTGGACAAAGTAAGCATTCAACTTGCAGTAGCATTGATCTGCAGATGGGGGACATGATGAAATCTGCCCCATTTATTACCATGAAGTTTGAATATATCAGGAAGGGCTTTTTATTCCAAAGATGTTGGCTCAAGCAAGTTTTGTCCTTGGCGAAAGAAAAGAGGTAGAAGAATGTTAAGCCATAGCCACAGGAAAAAGGTGACTAGGGAGAGGGCAGGCTGAGAATTTCAGAGAGAGAACGTATAGTCTTAAATACTGAGAGGGGATATTACTGTGTTTGCGATAACTACTGTTTTCTGTAATTAATTAATGATTGCAGTTGCCATGCCTCCTGTAGCCTCTGCACCATAGAACTGGGATTGTTGAGCAGAATTGGGAGTTCTGAGCAGATAGCAAACGACTGTTGATAAATTTAAGTCTACCATAGTTAGCTTATTGTGCATTTGGAGCTCAGCCATGGTTTGGGTTCCGAGCTATGATTAAGGTAAAGGTAAAGGTACCCCTGCCCATACGGGCCAGTCTTGACAGACTCTAGGGTTGTGCGCCCTTCTCACTTAAGAGGCCAGGGGCCAGCGCTGTCCGGAGACACTTCCGGGTCACATGGCCAGCGTGACATCGCTGCTCTGGCGAGCCAGAGCCGCACACGGAACGCCGTTTACCTTCCCGCCAGTAAGCGGTCCCTATTTATCTACTTGCACCCGGAGGTGCTTTTGAACTGCTAGGTTGGCAGGCGCTGGGACCGAGCAGTGGGAGCGCACCCCGCCGCAGGGATTCGAACCGCCGACCTTTCGATCGGCAAGTCCTAGGCTCTGAGGCTTTAACCCACAGCGCCACCTGCGTCCCAAGAGCTATGATTAGTGCAAATTAAATTTGTGGTTAATGGAATGCATTTGTAAAATCCAAGCAGGATGTATGTGAACATGTTCATATGGATCCTCTCAAGGAGCAGCAATTGACCTGTGCAAAAATTTTGGCAATAAAGACTTCATCTTGGTAACTGGATGAATCACGGTGAACAGAAGTAGTTTAATCCCTATTGTTTTGGCACTGCAGAAGCTGAGTACTGTACTTTACTTTGGGGATTTCAGTGTTTCAGAAGGTAGATGTGAAAGCACACATAGATGTACCAGTACTTTTTTTTTGCCATGCCTTTTTGCAAAAGGCTATGACCTAACTTCATACACTGAGTGTTTTTTTTTTTTTTTTAAATATATATTTGATTAAAAATTACAGGTGCAATAAACAGATTATGAATTTATTTAAGTTTATTCTACATAAAATGGAGGTAGGATGTCCTCTTATTAGAACCACATGTGATTATATTTTAAACCATTTATGAAAGCAAGGCTTCTCATCCATTAAAAACCTTCGAGGTAATATCCTCAGTGGTAGCAGCAGTGTTAAGTTTGCCATGTTCTCAACATAGACCTGAGGCGTAGGAAATCGTTTCAAAGCCAGGTCTCTCCTGGAGTGTTGGAGCTGTTCAGATACATGGCTTTGGCTCAGCCCCATCTCTACAGCAGTCATTAACTATAATCATGAACACATGAAAACATGACTTTTCTTCAAAGGAAAATGAGAGAGGGCAGCTTGTTGGTGAAATTTTAGAACTTCCTTCTAATTTTCCTTTTGTTTTTACCTGCGGCAGCACTTCTGAAACTCATTTAATTTGCATTCCATCATAATCTAATACAGCTTGTTCCATTCCAACTTACTGTGGAATGCCTTTAACATATTACTTTATGCTGTTCCTTTGAAAATTTGTTGTTTCAGGTTCCTCTCGACTTCCTTTGAATGGCAACATTTTGTGTTCTACACGTGCGATGTGTTAAGTTATAAAAGGGGGGGAAATGTTCCTTAGCATCAGTAGAATTCAGTAGAATTCAGTAACTGAACTTGTGGGTTTATATACCAAGGTTTGCTGCAAGCAGTATTTATGTATACTGAAGTATTCCTTGAGTGATATTTTATACAGATTTGGGCAGCTTATTTGAATGCAGAGATGAATTATGTTTATTACAGGCTTGTGACTGTCTCTTTGCCTCAAGCCAGTATAAATCGCCTTCAAGTAGAGAAAAGGAGTTTGTCTCAGTTTCTTATTTTTCTGGTTTTAATTTCAGTTCTCCACATTTTGAAATAATAGTCTACATGAAAATTCATAATACATATGTGTGGGTTCTCCTAATACATGCATTTCGTTTCAAAGAAATTGATCAGTTGCCTACTCTGGATGGGGTTGGCAGGGACGCAGGTGGCGCTGTGGTCTATTCCACTGGGCCTCTTGCCGAGCAGAAGGTTGGCAGTTCGAATCCCCAAGATAGGGTGAGCTCCCGTTGCTCTATCCTAGCTTTTGCCAACCTAGCAGTTCGAAAGCATACCAGTGCAAGTCGATAAATAGGTACCATTGCAGCAGGAAAGTAAACAGCGCTTCCATGCGCTCTGGCACTCGTCACAATGTCCTGTTGTGCTCTGGCACTCGTCATGCGCTCTGGCACTCGTCACAATGTCATGCTGGCCACATAACCCAGAAAGCTGTCTGTGGACAAACACCGGCTCCCTCGGCCTGAAATGCGAGATGATCTCCGCACCCCATAGTTCAGTTTGGGGGTGCTTCTGGATCCAGCACTGTCACTGGAGGCTCAGCTAGCCTCATTGGCTAGAAGTACCTTTTACCAACAATCACTGGTTCAACAGGTATTGCCATTCCTGGACCAGGAAGGCCTTGGGGTGGAGGACACCAAGAGATGTTTGAAGAGCAGCAGCTGAAGCAGCCCTGGCAGCAGCAATCTCTTGATTAGGACCTGGGCTCTGGTCTTTTTCCATCATCCCCTTCCTCCAGCCCCCATAAGTTGCCACTACCTTTAAAAAAGAATCCTATGTATATGTGCATATTCACTTATTGTCTGCTGCCTTAGGGGACTGTTGCCAGGTTCAAAGGCAGGTTTAAAAAAATACGAAGATACAAAAATGACCACTCATTTGCTAACGACAGCCAGAAGTGGAAAGATACCATCCCTCTATAGATTCCTGGAGAGTGAAATCTGGGATATGGCATATACAATGGTACCTCGGCTTCCAAACTTAATCTGTTCCGGAAGTCTGTTCTTAAACCAAAACCGTTCTTAAACTGAGATGCTCTTTCTCTAATGAGGCCTCCCGCTGCCGGTGCCCTTCCACCATTCGGATTTCATTCTTAGACTGAAGTAAAGTTCTCAAACCGGGATACTATTTCCGGTTTTGTGGAGTTTGTAAACCAAATTGTTCTTAAACCGGAATGATCTTAAAGCGAGGTACCACTGTATGATCAAGTTGACAGATCTGGTTAAAGTACGAGAGGGTAGGCAACAAGAGAATGTTTTTTCGTGAGAGAAGGAGTTTATTTCTTATTGAAATAAGAAAATGCAAGAGTCCGTGAATCCATATTCTCTGTTGGGGGGAAATTAAAACTCTGGGGAAGGAATTCATCATAGTGCTATGACAATTGTTCCATCAGCGCAAACATTTCTGCTGCCAGATGGAGCCATTTCCCCTCTCCTCTCCCCCCCCCCCCCCCGTGTGCTGTTCTGGGGGCTCACCTGACCCCCTCAAGCCAATTGTGGGGTGGCTTGGGGAAGAAAAACCCATTGCACAAGTGGAAACCCTTTAATGGACTTCTGCTGGCAGAACTCATTACAGTAGTTGAATCTGGCCCTCAGGAAGTACAAACTCAAGAAGTGTCAAGGAAACTAAGAAAAAAATAACTGTTTCTTTTTGAATAGCAGTAGTAAAAGCAATTAGATGATTCCTGGTAAATAGTTATTGAAATGCAAATCTATGATAACATTTTAGAGCAGGCTTCCTCAACCTCGGCCCTCCAGATGTTTTTGGCCTACAACTTCCATGATCCTTAGCTAGCAGGACCAGTGGTCAGGGATGCTGGGAATTGTAGTCTCAAAACATCTGGGGGGCCAAGGTTCAGGGAGCCTGCTTTAGAGATACTATGATCCAAAAACATAATGTTTTGCAGGTTGTTTATATTTTCTGTTGTTTTCATAATCCATCAATCAAACAAACAAACAAACATACACCCACTCACCCATTATCCCTATTCTGGAACCTTGTGGTCCTGTGTATTTGCCATGCTTAGTGGACACAGTTTGTTGCGTTATGAGGATTTTTGGACTAACCCAGAAAAGTGTTGCTTTATGTTCTTGGCAATCCAGCACTTACTAATACCATTAGGGTATTGTATAGTTTGGGCACTGGCTGTTGGCAAGTTTGTATACTTCCATTGTGCAATAATAACTGCAAAGGAACACTTCTAAAAACAAAGTGGGAGTGACAAATAAGCCCTTTGTTCTGTTTTCAAACTTGGGGCTCTTTTTTTTTTTAAGTCCAGTGATTGTAGCAATGCTAGACATAAAGATGTTGGAAGATGTTTAAAATGTTGGTAAGAAACTTGCTGTTAACCTTAAAGTAAGCAAAGATTGTGCAAGACCTTGAAATTCAGTCCTTTGTTTGAAGCTTCTGTCTCCCTACTACTGATCTAGTGTCTATGTTCTGCTATAGCTCTGTGGCTCAATGCGCTGTTCAAGCATCAGGGGCTGCATATCTATGAAGATGCATTCCATCTAACACATCTGGTCCACTGCTATTGTTATGTCATCTGTGCAATGCACGCTCCTGCTTTGAAGGGGAAAAGTTGTTTCTCTCCTGTTGGTTCTGTGTGACCATTCAAAATGGGTATACTTTAAGTGGCATTGCAGGTTCTGGGAAAATATGAAAGGACGTTATATTTTTCATCTTTGAGCTTTGTTGTATGTGCATGGCTTGGGCACCAAGGGCCACGATTTCAAAGGAATTCAAGACTCCACAGTTCAGGGTCAGACTTTCAAAAGGTCTTGGATCCCCTTAGAACATCAAAGAGAGTGGGCAGGCTTTCAAATGAGTTCAGTATTTATGGAACACATCTAACAATCTGCTCTTTATTTAGGTTTTTAATTAACTTAGCCTTTCATTCTTGACAAAAAGTTAATTCTGTCTTTAGGTGCCAATTTGAAATTGTGTTGGAAATCTGGGTTTACAAGTGGAGGCTTTCTCATTTCATAGCATCTTTCTTGAGGCAACTTGATAATCACACGTGGCAGACTTGTTGCTGCAGAGGGCAAGGCTTAGAACCAGTGGGTAAAAATTTCAGGGAAGGTTGTTTATATTTTTAGGATGGCTTTTAAGTTGCATAAAATCCAGAACAACAGTAAAACAATATGAAAGAGGTACAACAGATAGACAGTATCCTTAAAACAATTCAGTACAAGTTAAAATTCATTGGGGAAAAATAATTATATTTAAAATTCACCTGGTGAAAAAGGCAACAAGATTAGACACAAGGTAAGCCTTCCTGGGGAATGCATTCCACAGACAGGTTGCCACCACTGAGAAGGCCCTCTCCCAACTCACCATTCATCATGCTTTAAATGACAGGGTCATCTAGATATGACCTCGTTGTACAGGTAGGTTCATGTTGCTGTAGACTTGTGTGGGAAACCTGTGGATGCCCTAAGGGCTGGTAGACAATATTACCTCCAGGTAGTGTGGCCAATGCTCCATGACATCTGGAGGAACACAGGTTTCCTAACCCAGGACTATATTATCCTCCAGGTATTCGGGTCCCAAATAGTGAATGGCTTTAAAAGTCAGCACCAGCATTTTGAATTGTGTTTGGAAGTGGGCTGGAAGCCAGGACATCAGCAAGAGATTTTCCTCATTGCTGAGTCCCAGGTGACAGCCTAGTACAGGCTTCCTCAAACTCAGCCCTCCAGATATTTTGAGACTACAACTCCCATCATCCCTGACCACTGGGATCACGGGAGTTGTAGGCCAAAAACATATGGAGGGCCAAGTTTGAGGAAGCCTGGCCTAGCAGCTGTAGTTTGATTCCATTTCCTGATTAGTCTTCAAAAGCAGGCCAGTGTGGAGCACCTGGGTCTAATGTACTCAGGCATCCAATCTAGGAGGGATTGCTTTTAGTTAGCTGAAGAAAAAACAACTCAGTGCCACAGAAGCTACTTCGGTCTCCAGAACAAACATTGGACTTGTGAGTATTCCCTGACTGCTAACCTGATCCGTTAGGGCATATATTCATAGCAGGTCAAGCAACATGTACAGAAGTCATTCTTTGAGACATGATCTCCCTAGGTTTGAAATGGTTTGGACTGAGTTGAAGGGAGGGGAGGGAGACTGGAGAATTAAATGGGGATGAGAAAATATATTTTTATTTGTATTTATTAAATTTGTATGCCACCCTTCATCTGAAGATCACAGGGCAATTCACAACATAAAAAAATATGAGAACACAAAATACATAATAGAACAAAAAACAACCAATAGCCTCCGCCCCCACAAACACATGGTTTAAGTAGTTTGTGAACCTTGCTAATTGGCAAGTATGTAGTAAAATTAATACAATCTAAATTTTTTAAAAAGGACGTGGTTTCCCCTGTGCCTCTATCACTGATTTATCTATGTGGGATAGCCTGTCCTTTCAGCTGCAGAATATTTTAGGTGCAACAGGCATACATTGGAAATAGGATTTTGCTTTTAATCTTCAGTTTATAAGCTTTCTGGTAACATAGAGACAGGATATATTAAAAGGCCACTCTTATCTTCAGGGCTCTTGCTTAATTGCCACTTCATATATTTTCCTAAACTCCCTCACAGTGTTTGTTTCATGCTTCTAACAGGAAATCAAATATTGATTTTCTGCATACTTATACAGAGTGAATTTATGCAGCAGATTTGCTTTGAGAGTAATATTTCATTAAAGCAGAAACTCTCATGATTTAGCAGTATTTAAAACACTCCCTTTAGATTTTTGTTGACTTTATATCTGAAAGTAAAGGAAGAACAACAATCAAAATCACTTTGGGTTGGCTTTTGTTTCTTTTTCTGCAGCAGTGTATGAAAGAACAATTTGAAAGAGCCATTTCAGCCACGTTTTAAAGAAGAGACCAGAGGACAGAGATCTTGATATTTTGGTCCTTATTTAATGGCAGTTAGAAATGAAAGACGGCGCATCAAAAACACATCAACTTTGCCGTTATAGGTTGTGATGCACATTACTTGAAATAATGGTCTGAAGAGGACCTTGTTACTGTTTAAATTAATGATGATGGTCGGTTTCCTCCGTAATTTCATATGCATGCACGACAGTAATGATCCACTTGTTCTTTTTTCACGTTTTTGTTTACAGTATCTTTGCTCCCCTCAGCCTCACTTTCTGCTAGCCCCATACTTTTTCCTTGTGTATATTTTCTTTCTGTGCATTCTCATTTAGTTAAGCTGTGTCTGGTCACTGGTACCTGTGGCACACAGTTAAGTGCTAGTCATGTGCAGAAAGCTGAGTAGGAGGGACATCCTAGGCAGGGACTTGGCCAAGTTGTAGTACTGCCAATATAGTGGTCAACATAGGCGCTGGGGCCCTGGTTGTGCTAGCCCTTTCTGCCCCCTGGTGCTTTGTGGTTTTTAGCATATCTGCTCAAAGTTTGGGAAAACTATGCTACTTCTCTCATGAAGCAACACACTACACACTTTTGTGGGTTTTGAGCATGCTGCCACATTCAGGTTGTGAGGAATCTCTCTCCCCATCCCAATTGCTTGGTTGCTTTTCTTATTAATGGAATCATTTGTGCCCAAACCTGTTGTCTGCACCCACCATGGTTGGGCAAATGGCAGGGTCCACTGGGGTTCATGCTAGTTGCTCATTTCCTGTGTTATATATTATTACATTTTGGATGCCTGCCTTCTCTCTTCCTCCATCCCTGATGCAGTGGGGTCCAAAGGCAGTATGGGATAATGAAAATGGCACTTGTATTGTGAACAGTGTCTGGAATGTAAATAAAGCAGGGGAGGGGTGAGGGAGACTTTGTGCCTGATAGTGTGTAGAGGGCCCCTTGTCTCGGAGCCCCTCAAACTCACATTAAGCCTTTCAGTTTTGCTCACTGCCATGATGCCTTGTATTTAAAAGAAAATACAGTGGTACCTCAGGTTACATACGCTTCAGGTTACATACACTTCAGGTTACAGACTCCGCTAACCCAGAAATAGTGCTTCAGGTTAAGAACTTTGCTTTAGGATGAGAACAGAAATCATGCTCCAGCGGCACGGCGGCAGCAGGAGGCACCATTAGCTAAAGTGGTGCTTCAGGTTAAGAACAGTTTCAGGTTAAGTACGGACCTCCGGAACGAATTAAGTACTTAACCTGAGGTACCACTGTAATAGCAATTAATAAAAACAGTTAAAATAGAACAGTAGAGGTGGTTTTAGAAAAGAAAGGGAGATGTTACCTGAGATGGCATTTTTGGACATGTTCACCTCAGGTTACAGGCTACATTTGGGAAACGTGGAGTTGCTATAGACTGTTTCAAGAGCTTTCTTAAAGCAAGAGTTGCTTACATCAAATGGAGCAGAGGCCTCACTGAAGAAGAACAAGAGCATGTATATTAAACTATGAAAACTGGATGCTTCTGGGCCGGAATCAAGTAAGTTCTTGCACTAGCAGAAGCCAGTGCAATGAGTCCCACCAGCACAACAGGACTTAATCTCCCCCCACCCCCCATGCCCATCCCAAATCCACTCAGGTGAGTTGGGACTTAAGTTTAAATTACTGACATGAGTGCAGTAGTAAACATCTCTTTATTGACAGTGGATGTGCTTGGACTGTACTTATTGATCTCTACCAAGCTCTTTCTCTTGAAAACCACAGCAAATCAAGTTCTCATATTGGGAACAAAGCCATAGTAGAGTTCAGCATAAGGAATTATTGCTTTTTGAGGTGTTTCTTGAAGTGGGATCCAAGATGTCAATTGTTTATTGAAAGAGCAAGCTATTCTCATGGCTGTATCTTGGTATTCACAGAAAAAAGATAATTGGCTATATCATTATCTTATGAGAAGTTGAATAAAATCACTTTTTAGTTGTAGGAGCACCTGGGTTTTGTATTAGGAAAAAATTGCTCATGAAAGCTGTCCATTGAAAGCTCAGATTGGCTTTCTTTTTTTTGGGGGGGGGTATGTTGTTGGACAGGATTTAAAGAAAACTTTGAACAGATATAGCAGACCTAAGTTATGAGCATGTTTATTCAGACTCGCTAAGCTCAATCAGCTTTACTCCCTGGTGCGTTCAGGAGCGTACTGTTGAAAGTGTTTTCACAGCTATTCCCTCTCTACAGGTAACCAAGGGAACTGTTACTCTGGGAAGTGTATGGAATGGGTCTGGTGAGATGTTTAAAAGAATTTTCAGCACCCTCACTAAATTACAGTGCACAAATTTGTTTGGGGAGACCATACCAGTTAAAACGGGTTCTGTAGTGTAGTGTTTGGTAGTGCAGTTAGGCCCTTTGTTTTGGCATAGTGAATCTTGCTTTCTGAAGCCCAGGTGATCCTTTAGTCTTGCTTTTGTACCCAAACCCTGTGCTTACGCTGAACTGGAGGCTTTATAAATGTTGCTTTCTTCCGAACTATTCTGCCATATCTGCAGGAATACTTGGGCTGAAGTCATTGAGATTAGAATCTCCTAAATCCTGGTTAATCTATTTCAACTGGCTCATGGATTGGACTGCTAGTATATTTACCCCAGAGCATTGTGCATATCGGAGGCAGCTTTAACCTGGTGCCTCTTCATTATATAGTGTTTCAAGAGTCTGAACATAGCTAAAACCTGGTTGCTTTGCATTACTGCTTTTCACAACTTGGGGTGGAACATCTAACATTCTGCTCTAATTGGAAACCTGGCCGTAAGAAAGCCAGTATTAAGACTAATCTGTCACCTCCTGGCAGCTGTTCATTAATTTATATTTGTGTAGCTTTGGCCGGGTCAGTCTGCTTTGTGTACAGAAGCT
This sequence comes from Podarcis gaigeae, assembly GCF_964106915.1. NCBI lineage: Eukaryota > Metazoa > Chordata > Lepidosauria > Squamata > Lacertidae > Podarcis > Podarcis gaigeae. The sequence goes on along the minus strand of NC_139679.1, from coordinate 40,310,573 downwards.
AAGCTTTCTTATCTTTTTGTTATGGAATTCCTTTCAAACAGGCAGAGCTGTGTTTGCCCAGCACTTCGCATCTTTTTCCACCTACTTCTTCCAGTTGTCCCACCCCCACCACACTTAGTTCTTGTCGTGTACTTTAAAGCTTATTTTGTAAATCCTATGAAATGAAAGATTCTGGTGCGCAAGAGCGCATGTATATATCCACACACATGTGCGTATGCACACGCACACACACTCTTTGTCAAATCAATATGAAATGCTCAGTTCTTAAATGAAAAGCAAGCTATCTACCATTAGTTTTGGATGGGCTTCCCCCAATTTTGTGGTAACACAAAGGCTTGCTCCCTATGAATTATTAGGAAGAGATGCACCCCTGGGGTCTTTGTGAATGGAAAAATTAGTGAGCAGTCATGATAGAATCATTTTAAGCTGCTGCTCAAGCATGGAAATTTGATTTGCGTACTTAACAAACTACATCCCCCACTATACATATAAGTGTTGTGACCAGACAGTTGATTGAACTTGCTTCAGTTGATATTATTCTCCAGCAACCAAACACTTGTGTTGCATGACAGTTCAAATATTATGCAGTTAAAAGACTCTTCATACTATGACATTTGACTGTCCACAGTGCATTTCAGGCATGCCACAGCTTGTGACCAGCCAAGCATTGGTCCTGCCAGAAGGTTGTCAACCTTCATGAGTTAGCTGGAACTGCAGATAAACAGCAAAATATGAGAGGGTTCTTGCACCCCAGGCCAAGTGATGACCTATGGCTGGCATGCTGTGCGTCACTTCATGGGTTACAAGTTGAGCAAGTTTTGATATGTACACAGTTACATTAACTTCAGTTAAGATTGTTTTATGAGTGAACAAGACTTTGATCATTAGAACCAAAGCTCGGAATTCATAAGTCACTTCTCCTAATGTTAATTTTGTATTCAGATAGCATCTCCGAAGTCTGTAAGCAGAAGGGCACAGCAAGTGTGAAATGTCAGTAACAGTGCAATTAGCTCAAGATCTCTTTTGTTTACTTTGGATACATAATTAGTGGGAAAGACAAGACTAGCTTGGGGGCCCTACTGGCCACCTAGATAAGCAAACAGATGGAACTGTATGTGTATATGCTGCCTTGGCAGTCCAATCTGATAACATTAGAAAAGCCATCACAGCTGTCAGAATAAAAATGTCTAAACAAAACTGCTGCACTCACTTAAAGGGTGTTGTAGTTTTTAACTATGTATGTGACTTGATATGTCTTTAGGATGCATGGTTAACTGCTCCTTGTATCTGTAAAGTTGATGGATGGGGTAGATTGCAGCGTAAACTCTGTTAGTAGTAGCATTTCCTATGTTGAGAGTCATGGTACATTGATACCATGTGCATAAAATCACAGAATTGTAGAGTGTAAAGGGATAACGAACCACTGCATTAGTAGCACCAAGGTGACTTCTCTGCGGTGCAAGCCTGAGTAGTGTGTATGGAGGTCCTGGGCTGCCCAGATGACAAGTTTCCCCCTCTCTGCCTCACTGATGTTGTCCAAAGGAAAGCACAACAATATGTTTGGCACCAGCTTGGTTAATGCTGAAGGTTAATGCTGTAGGGCCTTCTTCTCTCTTCAGAGAATGTCTGAAATTATTTAACTGTTTTAATGTTCTGCTATCTATACTTCCTAAAGGTAATGTCTGTTTGTACTTTCAGATTATAGGTTGCCAGATTGAGAGAGAGCCAGCAGAGGCAACTGAGCGATATACTCGATGGATCAATAATCTAACCTGTGAGCAGCTTCTTACTCAGGTATTTTGCATTTATCTTTTTCACCTTAAGATGCCAGAAGGCTGATTGCCATCTATTTCTTCTGTTTTATGTTGTTTACTCACTTAGCTTGAGTACCCAGGAAGTGGAAGTGTACTTACATAAATCTACCAGGTAGCAAGAGCTAGACAGTATAAGTGTATTTCTATTTCCTTAAAATGATTATAATAGGGAGGAGAGAAAGTTATAGAAAGCGGCTGTACTCCTCATATTTCTTGTTCTAAACTGTAGGTGGACAGAATCTATACCATGATCACTGCAGTTGGGCTGCACTTCATTACTTACAAGTATCATCACTTTAGCTTTCACAAAATGATATTTTTGATTCAGGGTTCTATGCCTAATTATGCAGAGCAGTTAATCTATTGGCATAGAAACTAGGGTAGACATTATTATACACTTTGTTAGATTTAGATCCTTTGAGAGAGCCAATGTGGTGTTGTGTTTGGCGTACTGGACTCTGACCTAAAGTGATCTGATGTTCAAGTCCCTGGCCAGCCATAAAGCTCAGTTGGTGACTCTGGACCAGTCGTTCCTTTTTATGCTTGGCCTAGTCTACCTTGCAGGGTTGTGGGTGAGGATAGCCAAATACCAGCACAACTGTTCTCTTTCTAAGTTACATTGTTGTATTTGAAATGTTCGTCACTTAAGTCAAACCAAGTGCTAGGAACAGAGAAACAGGACAATAACTTTTGAAAATTTAAGAAACTTGTTCTCATTTGTTTCTGCCAAAATAAAATTTCCAGTTTCGTTGGTTACTTTTCCAAAGAGGGATTCCCCCAAAGAGCAAATAGTTACTCCTTTTTCAACATGTAATAATAGCCCTGTATTGTTTATGTTTAAGTTGGAACATTGATTTGACATTTAAGTACCCATACACATATCTATATATGCTCATTCCAATGACATGATTAGAACAGCATTGTTAATAACAAGTGGTGCCCTTTAATTATTTTATGATTCTTGTGGAGGGCAGTGGGCAGCCTTCCAAAGCACTGAAAAACCGAGGAAATGTGTTTGTGATCTGCCACTGCAGTATCTTCAGTGTGGTAGCACCAGGGTCATGGAACTCTCTACCTAATGAAAATAAGCTGTGAGTTTTAGGCACCAACTTAAGATTTTGTTGTTTGAGCAGGACTTATTTTGAAAACAACCTACTATTTTTATAATTTTGCCACATAACCCATTCTGTACCCCTCCCTGCAAAAAAATAATAATTGAAATATAGTTTGCTTTGGTTTTATTGTTATGTTCTTTGGGCCTTAACTGGGATCTTGTACACCAAATGGATACAAATATTTAAAATGAATGAAGATTCTTTCCCCTCTCTGCCTTCAGCTCTGAATTCCTTGAGTCTCAGGAACTAGTTTAGGAACTTGAAGTAGGGTGGGTGGGTGGGTAGAGTTGTTGGATGTGGTTGCCATACTGAGCTCTTTCCTACACCCCCTTTATTTTTTTCTACAAGTCTGTGTATCCAACCTTCCAAGTGTCTTAACATAGCATCTCTGTGTGTATATATTTAAGTATGTGGGGAAACTTGTCACTATGCTACAAATTTTTACCATGGCTTGTATTATGGCTTCCATATATAATAGCAGCATTCAGAGACATTGGATTATATCCATATTTATGCAAGGTCGGGTATTTGATGGGAAGCTACCATATTTTAGTGCATTTGAGGGTTGAATAATTCTGGCCTTTCCTGAGGTGGCTGAAATAATTTTTACTATTGGTTTCCCACTAATAGCCTGCTAGGTACAAAAGTGTTCTTTGTTTTTTGTTAGGTTTGATTTTTGCTGCTATTAATAGCCCATGTCATCAGATCAATGGTGTGTTCTGTATTTGTGCATGCTCAAGTTTATGGAGTAAGAAAAAGAGGGTGGGGAGAAGAAAAATATATATTTTGCCCGTCAAGAAATTCAGTAGTATCTCGAGAGCAGCTTTATATAACTGACCCTTTTACTGGTCAGCAAATACTTATTTGGAATTCTTGAAATGCAGAAACCCAGGAAAAATTATCTCTAAGTGAGATGCATCTTGTGTGATTTGAAACCAACATAATTACCTTAGCAACAGATTGTTTCCTACCTAATGCAATAATCACTGAATGAAAAAAAGTTTGGCAAATGCAAGTACATTTATGGAAGAAACCTGTTCCATTTTCAGGGAAATATATGTATTAGCAGAGTATGATGAGGGATCTAATGTCTGGGTCATGGCAGACCATCACAGTGTGTCTTAAGAAGCACATATTTGGGGCTTAGATTTTGTGGTATTCTGGCAGGAAGACAGGTATTTTTAATTTTTTTAGGCTTAAGTTTCTCAGAAGAGGAATAAATCTATGCTAGGTTTCATATTGTAGGAACTCTTGTTTCATTTCCTCACTGCTCTAATGTTAGCGGCAATCATGCAAGTTTCAGGGTGATAAATATAATGCAGGGAAATGTTCATGTTGCACCTTCAAACTATCTGGTGACATCTCTGAAGTATGAAGCAAAATACATTGTACATATATAAATTATACATGATTATATCGCATAATCAATAGTACATGCTATAGAACGAGGCACTGATATTTAATGTCAACTTCAGTGAAAGACTCACAAGAAAATGACTTCTTGGAATGAAAGTACATACTCGAGTGGTCCTCAGATGAATTTTGTGTCAGATTAGCAGTCAAGTCAGAAAAAAGATTTGGAAATAATGATCTGTGCAATATCCAACATTGCCATTTTGTTGAATTGGAAAACGCTTATCTGTAGAGAAGTTTTTTCTTAATAGCCAACTTGATTAAACAACTAAAATGATATCAACATACTGCTTGAACTGAGAGTGAAAAGGAAAGCAACAAGTTCAAGGGCATTCACCAGGTTATATTTCTGTGGATCATTTCAGTCACTTTTAATGGAAATTGATTTGAGCTTATATAGAGTTAAGAGGAATGAGAATTGATGTGAAAGAAATCGAGTTTACCTCTAGAATGGGAAGCTGACTCTGAATATTGATATGGTAGTTTCTAGTCAAGTGACTAGATGGATTGTTGAGGGAGGGAAGCTAAGCATATTGAAACATCATTAAATTTTGGTCTGTGTTACTTTAGGCCAAAGATTGTGTGAGTTGAAAATATATTTATTGAGTGGAGTTTAGAAATTACTTATTGTAACTGTTAAGAGTAGATTTTTGTTTAATTTTGAAATGCTGATATTTAATATTATTCTATATTATTTTAATGAATGTTGAATGTTATTTTATTTGCATATTGTATATATTATTATGCATATTGTCTTGTTTATATGACGTTAGCCGCTCTGAGCCCAGCTTTGGCTGGGGAGGGCAGGATACAAATAAAATTTATGATGATGATGATCCCAGGCCATTAAGGCAAATGGGTATGAGTGGAACAGGAATTCTTTATCAGTAGGGTGGCAAAGCTCCCAAGGGTCACAGAAGTTATGGTTGCGAAGGAGCTCTGTAAAAGACTTACCAGTTTTGAGAGCTTAGAAGTGGAGCCTTTGTGGTCAAGCATTAGGGTTCAGGCACTCATTCAGGTGTGTAAAATTATTTCACCATCATGAAAGTCTTGTAGAGATTTTTTTTAAAAAACACACAAAATCAACCTGTAATAGGAACATAAAAACAACCAACTGTGTGCTTACCTGCCCTTAGAGAGCTCTTTAGTAGAAGGAACCTGCCTCTTGGGTGTGCCAGTGAGTTTTTAACAACGAAGGGGCACTTCAGTGCAATAAGCATCAAGCCCCCCCTTGATTTAGAAGAGTTGGAGAGCAGAGTTGATCACTAGTCATTTGCTTTTAAAAAGGTGAGTATTAGTTTTGCTTTTTAATCGTGTGTTCACAGCCTAGGACCCTCGTACCTACGGGACCACGGAGAGCCTCAAGGTCCATAAATAGCAACACCCTAGTGGTCCCGGGCCCTAAGGAAGTTAGATTAGCTTCAACCAGAGCCAGGGCCTTTTCAACTCTGGCTCCGGCCTGGTGGAACGCTCTGCCTCATGAGACCAGGGCCCTGCAGGATCTGATTTCTTTCCGCAGGGCCTGTAAGACAGAGTTGTTCCGCCTGGACTTTGGCCAATTTGATTCCCTCCCCCTCTTTCTTTTTTCTTTCTCCTTTCTCCTCCTGTGATGAGGCTGCATTTTAATATTTTAATGTTTCAATATTTTAATGTTTCAATATTTTAATGTTTCAATATTTTAATGTTGTATTTTAATGTTGTATTTAAGTTGTATTCATTCAACTTGTTTTTCTTATTGCTTGTTAGCCACCCTGAGCCCGGCCTTGGCTGGGGCGGGCGGGGTATAAATAAAAATTATTATTATTATTATTGAACAAAGAGTGTTCTTTTTTAAAGATATATTCTACTTTAAGAATGTTTAACAACTGAGCCCAGTCCTATATGCAGTACAGTATAGTACAGCCCATGCCTATATACAGCACAGTTTGAGAAGTAGCATGATCAGAAGTGAAGTGGAGGTAGGGCAAGAATGGGTTTTGCGGTTAGCAAAATGTTAGCCAGGCCCTCGCCCAAGAGGAAATGTGAGTGGTTGTAAGCCATCCGGTACGTGAAGAAGGAGGAAGTGGTATGCAGCGGGCTGCTGGGTAGCTGTTGGGTTTCTGCCCTTTCAGTGGATGAGCTGGCTTCTCTGATGTGGGTGAATTTAACCTTTTGCATCAGATCTTGCAGAGAATCACTCAGTATGCACATTTTCAAATATCTTATCGTGAACTGGTGAAGTCCTCAGTGTGATATGAAATGCCATGTATGAGTTGTTATTGCTAATTATTGAAACAGAAACTCTCAAAAACAGTGTAGGCTTTTGTTCTTCAAGGGAAATTTTCTTCTGTTTTCCATGATAAGCCCACATTTAAATTTATTCATTTATAATGTGCACTTATCAGATGGAAAGTATGCTGGTAAAAACACTTTTGGGATCTCAAAAACACTTAAGTAGAAAATATTTTTTACTGCCAGTGGTAGCTCAGTGCACTTATAGAAATTTAATACGTTATTGGGAATAATTAAATTCCTACACGTTCTTAAATGTTCCAGTGCTGCATTAGGAAAATATCTCTTAAAGAGCACTCTCAGTGAGGAGTGTTTCTTTGGTCCTCTGTTTCCTTGGAGGCAAAGATCTATTGAATCGCTGTCTGGTGGGCCCAGGGAAGCAGAAAACCAAACCACATTGCACCATCCCCTTCTTACTGGCTTTTGCTATCTCCACACTGCATCTTATCTCAGCAACTAGTGACCATAGGCATTTGTCTTCTGCTTTGTTTTTCAACCATAGGAATGGGTGTGTGTGTGTGTGTGTGCGCGCGCGTGTTACCCCCCAACCTGGTAAACTAAATATTTGTGTTTTTTCCTGTTATGTTCATTTTTCAATATATTTCTTTGTCCTGTGACTTATTTTATTGAACAATATTTATTTACTGCTTAGTTGTTAAAAATAAAACATTAATATAAAATAAAACATAAGTAAAATAAATAAAATAAAACATAAATAAAATAAAATAAACATTAATTTTTTAATTAAAAAAACATAGTATTTGTTCTGGCACAAATACAACAGAAGGTTGAGAGCTTTTTGTTACCCTCTGTTAAACAGAATTTACATTTGTTCTTTTGCAACACTGTGTGTCATTGTCTCACCACAGGACAGCCACAAAGTCACCACAAATGCAACTAACAGTACAGAAAGCAAAGGCTTCATTAGAGGAGCTGTGTGATCTTTCTTGTGATGGGGAGGGGGTGACATTGGAGACTTAAATTTAGTGTTCTTCTTTCAATCATGAGATTGTTATTCCAGCAATTTAAAGGGCTAATTTTGACATAATATTTTTCACCCACAGGTGAAGTTCCCATGTATATTCCCGTGAATGGATATACATGAAGATCTGATGCAAACAAAATATTTGCTGATTTCTTTACTGTTGTTAGGAAATCAGGAGCATACAATGGGTTTGCATGCTCTCTTCCCTTTTCAGAATTGGTCATAGTTCGCGCATATATGTATATATATGGACCAACACTTATTTGGCTGACTAAAGGACAATATGAAAGGCCTTTGTACCCAACCTGTGTGTGAAAATCTAAAAACTGCTTCCAATATAGGGCCTTGTGCATCTTAAAGAGCTATTTATTATTTCATAAGCTTCCATGGAATAATAAATGAGTTTTTAAGGTGTCACAAGACTCTGTGTGATTTTTGCTGCAAGTGACTAAAACAATTACCCTTCTAGAAATCATTATGTGTGCTAAGTTATGGTTTCCTTGTATATTGATTTTTTGGTGCAAAGACATGCAGAGTGGTGAACAGTATATTTATGCAATAAAATAGATCATGATTATAAACAAATCACCAGAATAATATAAGGAAGCAAATTCATAAAATAACTGATAGTGGCATACTTACACAGTGAGTGGCCAAAGTGCTTCAGTATTCAACCTACTCAAGGCAGTCTTATTCAACCCAATCACCAACATTTATTCCTATAGTCTCTATCCCTCTCCTACTATGTCATGGTGAACAAGCAGATCCTCTTGCCCCATATGTCACTCTTAACAGGACCCTATCCAGCCCCTCACTCCAAACTAAAGGAGTCTCCATAAAAATACTTCCAATCCTGGAAGTTTCTGTCTTCACAGGATAGGCTGGGTGTTCCTGAGCCTGCCAGCTCTTAGTTTTTCTTCATGCACTGCAGGCCAGATGAAGCCTGAGGATGCTTGAGGGAAAACACCACCCCCTGGCAGCTGATCCATGCCTTGTAATTTAGAGTCTCTGCTCCTCAGCTTTCCTGGCAATTGCATCTGTGTGCAAATTCTGTTTACTAGAGATTCTTGCAGAGATGGCAAATTGGAATTCCCCTTCTCCCATTCTTGTTATCCAGTGCCTTAGTCTTTGAGCTAAAGGCTCACATTAACTAGGCAGCTCCCCCCCCCCCCCAAAAAAAATCCAGTAGCAATGAGGAGGCTGGTATGACTCCGCCTTCCTTCTCAGTCCTGTGGGGTTCAGGTGGGGAGACAGTAGAGTGCTGGGAAATGTTCCCCTTTTGAAGTAAAATATGACTGTGTTGGACTTGCTTTGGAATTGGCAACTTACATGTAAATTGGATAGCATTGTGATTACTATTTTCAGTCAGTTGGAACTCCACTGATGTCTTAACTAGGTCTTAAGTACCACTTAAGTCCAGGATTGCCTCCTCTCTGGTCTGTTGCAACACCAAACTTTGGAGAGCACAATCATTTGGAGAGCACAGTCATTTAGGCTATCTCAACATTTTAGCTCTTGGTTGAGACTTGACCATGTGTCTACCTAGTCACTATGAGTGTAATGAAGTCACCCATTAACAAATTACATTTGGGGCCATGTATTGCCACCCACAGAGGAGTGTTCAAAACGACTACTTGTGGAGGAGTGTTCAAAACGACTACTTACCGCCGCGGAAACTCCCGCCGTGCTCTGAAGGCTTGCGGATAGCTGCCTGAAGCCCGGGGTGCGCAGCTTCAGCGAAAGCCTGCATTTGCTCCATAGGACGCACACACATTTCCCCTTCATTTTTGGAGGGGGAAAAGTGCATGCTATAGAGCGAAAAATACAGTATATGTACGTTTAATAATTATGCCTGGACCTTACGCCAAATTGTTGATGCAGAGATAGGGAACCTGTGGTCCTCCAGATATTGTTGTACTCAAACTCCCCAGCAAGCCTGGCCAGTAGTTAGGGATGATGGAAGTGGAAGACTAACAACATCTAGAGGGCCACAGGTTTCCTATCTGTGGTTTAGTGCTTTCAAATCTACCTACTCCAATATGGCTTACATATATATTTTTTTTCAGATGGTTCTAACTACTTCAACAGTAAATTCTCAAACACACTTAAATGATGACACACAGATCCTGGGGGATTAACGTGGACCTAGGACAGAACGAAGTATTAGATGTATGCATGTTACTGTCAAGCTTTGTCACCTGAGCAAAGCTGCTTTTTCTACTCTGTCTTCCAGTTTGATAGAATTCAAAAAACTGGCCTAATAGAAGTGTACCTTGAATTACATATACAGTGGATTGGAGTGGGTGAGAGCTTTTCATTGTGAAATTATTCATAGATCTGCCCAGCAGATGTTGGCAATCGCAAAAGGGAACAGAGGCCATTCTGTGGTCAGCCAGCATGCTTCATTTCACGTGGGCAGATAAAGGCTCAAGGCAGTAACTATTTCCTTTTAGCACGCTGGGTGACAGTGTGAGCAGCCTGTGTGGGCAAGAGCCCCGGTTAACTCATACAAAGTCACTTTTGTAACGCATCTGTTTTTTGTTAATAGGTAAGAAGGGACTTCAGTTAAAGTTTCCCTGTCCCCAGTTTAGTAAAAATGCTGACTCGTGAGCATAAACTTCTGTATTTGGAAGTTGATTTTTCTACTTTCTCACCTAGGAGCATAATTTAGTATACTAGCTGGCTCCATGAAGTTCATGGACAGAAGCCGAATTTAAAAGCAGCTCAGTCCTACGCCTGTGTACTCAGAAGCAAATCCTTCTGAGTTCTGTGGGATGCAGAGGTAGCATGTGTAGAACTGGCCTGCAAAAGTGTCTTTAAACTTTAAACCTTCAGGTTGACTCAGGCCCACAAAATCACATCTGTTGGTCTGCCATCATCCCAAATATTGAATACCTTCTTCCACTTACCTTACCTGTGAAAGCTAGCCTTTGGGTATTTGAAAAAAAGGAGGTTGGGGAGGAAGCCTATGGAGGGACTTCTTTGAATGTGGGTGGGGGAGTGATTGAGAGAGATGCATTTGGGCAGAGAGGAGGGAGGTGTGGGGCTGTGTGTGAGAAAGTGGGGAGTAGAGGGGGCGAGAGAGAGGAAGGAGGAGATACACAATTAGGAAGAGAGAGAAATGCATGTCTGACTGTGTATACATGATGTGCATCAGGGTGTGGGAGTGGCGGGTGGATGAGTTAAGTGGTGCGGCCTCCCTGTATATTTTTTCTGGTACTTGGGAATGCTCCCTGTTACTGGACAGAATGTGTGTGCATGTGTGTACCCGTATGAGTCAACAATGTGTGATCTCCATAGTTGGGACCAACAGGACATAGGTGACTTCCCACAGCAAGCATGAGGTTGTCCAGTGGTGGTGAGAAGGGTGGGTAGCAGCAAGGACTTTACTCTCTCTGATTTTGTGTTATTCTGTGTCCCCTGCCCCCCAAGCAGCCAGCCATTTTGTAACTAGCACCCACAACACATTCCCAAAATTCAAAATGTGTCTTTGGTCTAAGAGTGTAGACACCCTCCTGCTTTTAGTCCTTTGGTATTAATGGCCCATTGATAAAGCATGCTTGATCTCTGCTGGATTTTGGCCATTCTGTGTGGAAAATTAGGGTGACATTTAGGTAAGAACCTTATAGCATAGGTTGCATTCATACATGAGGTGGAGCATAGTTCAGGAGCGATTGTACACATGCTATGCCTTAGTCAACTCTTGAGCTGAACCTTCAAGGTAGAAACAAGTCTGAACCAAATGTTTCCTGGATGTAATCCCATCAGTGGTCAGAGTGGTAGCACTTTGCTGTCTTCTTATTTGAATTGCCTAGCAGCTTCATTCATTATTTCAGCCGTTAATGAATTCTGATAACATTGCATATCTCCTGTCTCTTTTGCTTCTACTGGAAATGTTTAGTGAAAGATAGAAGTGCAAAGAGGTTGAAACATTTCAACTCTTCCAAGGGAGTAAATACATACTAACTATGATTGTATAGTTAAAGCATTCGTTTGAGTTAAATATGTGCTATTTGCAACATTTTTGCATCTTTAGCTGCAATAACAATTGAGCTTTTGTTTCCGTGATTTCAGCAGTGATGACAAACTGCTGGTGTTGTAACATTTATGCTCACTTGTTGGGTGCAAGAGCTCAGTGTGTAATTCCGTTTGTAAATACACAGAAGCATGTGCCAGGAAGCTCACCCAGCAGCTCAGATGAAATATTTCAGTATATTTAAATCTATGCATATAAAGGTGCTCCTAAAGATCATCCATCAAACATATGCAAGCCTTGAATATGTGATTATGTGATACTTGTTTTCTCAGGCTGTGTGGTTTTTGTAGTCAGCAAGGCTGCTTGCACTGTCTTGGACTTTCTAGACTCTTTGCATTATAGCATTTATCTTTCAGGAACAGCACCCCTCCCGATCTTTCTTCTTTCTTTCTTTCGGCTTGTTTTCAGGGATCATATAAACTTGCTTCAAAACATGTTTATGGCAAATGCTTTTTTAAAAAACAGAGGGGACAGACATAACAGTTGCAATAAAATAGATGATGGCACATGCATTATCTGAAACAATACTCCATTTTGGTTTTTGTCATTTGTGGTTTTGAGTATGGAACATGGATGTTAGAAGCATATTGTAGTTTGGTCAATTAATGCCCTCCTACTCATGTAGTACTTGAAAAGTTCACATCTGTGTTTATGAAATGATGATACCGTGAGATTAAATATCTTGGCTAAGTATATGAATTAAATTTAATGACCAGTGTGGGAAGTAGATATGGCCTTTGCCTGGTCTTCTATTGATTGTGACATATAGGGGTCGATTTACATGGTGAATTGGTGAACTCCTCTGACTTTTTATGTAGCCTCGTGAATCATTTTTTATCAAGGAAACTTAAATATTTCATGAAACATTACGGATGCAATATGAACATTAAGCAATGACAGAATTAAGGTTGCCAGGTTATTGTGGGGGCATTAAAAGGAACCCCCCTCTAATGAGCTTCTAGACAATCCAAAGTACACATTTGTTAAGGGCATATGAAGCGCTCTGTAGCACATGGTCAGAGGTGCAGCTAGTCCGACGTTCAGTTCTCACAGTGGCCAATCAGATGCTTCTGGAAAACACATGAGCAGGACACGAGCACAACAGTACTCTCTCCACTCATGCTCTTCAGCAACTGTCAGCCCAAGGCCTACCACCTCCGATACTGGAAGTAGTAGAGCGATCATAAATGATAGCCACGGATAGACAGATTCAAGGAAGATAAGGCTAACTGCCTTTTAAAGCCCTCATAGTTGGTGTCCACTGCTCCATATTGTGGGAGCAAATTCCATAGTTTAACGATGTGCTGTGTGGCAAAGTACTTCCTTTTGCTGTCTTGAGTTTTTGAATATTCAACTTTGTTGGGTGACCTCAGGCTCTAGCATTAAGTGCAAAAGACAAAAGCATTTACCCATGCTGTTCATCATTTTGTACACCATTAGAATGATCCTCCCTTACTCAGATTTTCTAAACTGGAAAGCCACAAATGTTGTAAGGGAATTGCTCTCATAGGGGCGTTGCTGTCTCCCCTTGATCATGGTGGTTGTCCTTGTCCAGCTCTGCAGTATACTGTTTCATGTGAAGTGACCAGTAGTCCATGTGTGGTTTCACCCAGTGCTATTTTCCTAGAAAAATAGTGTCAATGGCTCCCACCTGATAGGTCCTGGAACTGAGTTCCAGTGAGTTCCAGCTGGAAAAAAAGCCCTGGTCTCACCATAAATTTGTATGATAACATTGTGATATTGGTTTGCCCCAATGAGCAACTGAGCTGCCACATTTTGCACAAGCTGCAGCTTCTAACTGAACTTCAAGGGCAACCTCACACCAAGCCCACAGTAAGTAAGTGTTGAAGGTTGCCTGTGCATGGACAACAGTGATTAAATAGCAAAATGTTTTGTGTTTCCTACTTCTGTAATTAATTTCAATATGTCATAGACTCATTATCTGAAAACAGTCAGTCTTATCTATACAAGAACCTAGAGCAGTGCTGACCATGGTCTTATCTATGCACATCAAAGCTTTTAGAAAATGAGGATTGCCTTTAAGCTTTTCCATTCCTGTTAAAAATGTGCAATGGACACTCCTAGTGACTAGAAATCCTGACTGTTGGCATGGCTGCTGCCTTGCACATTAAAACACAGCTGCAAGTGTTGTTGGGAGGGAGGGAGCATTCTTTTCTGAGGACTTTATATGGGGGGATGTATTTTTATTTTAGCATATTTTATATGAATTAAAGTGCAGATTTTAAATATGCAGGCTTTTTTTAAAAAAGAAAATAGAAATGAAAACTGACTTGGGGGAAGAATACATGTTGAAAGTGAGAAGGATGAAAGTTGACTAATCCTTCAACCCTAGTATATGGCGCCTGACATCATTTCATAGGCAAAAATGAACAGTTTACAAGGAAATAATAGTTTATAATGGATTATTGTGGAGGGGGAAAATGCAAGGGAATGTAGAATAGACAAGGAATAGAAAAATGTGGGTAAATGCAGTTACGTGTACTTAAAATTTGGTTACATCTGAGAATGAGTTAAAGAGATAAGCCAAAGACTGCGGAAAGGCAAATAACATGCTATGCACATGTTCAAGGAATATATTCCGCTCATGGGGACGGGGCAACAATGGGCTTCCTTGCGTTATAGAGCAAAAGGCTTCTTGGTGGTGGGTGTTAAGAGTCTGAAGAGCAGAGTTCATAGGCAAAGATGCAATATGATAAAGTGTTGAAGTATAGGGTGGATAATTAGAGGGTAACCTAAGAGTCAAGAGAGTGCTTTTTGAGAAGCGGGACATGGTGTCATGCTTGAACACAAGAGGGAAGAAGCATAAATAGCTGGATAGGTTGAGATGCAGATAACTAGGGGCATGGTAACCCGAGTTGGAAGGAAACAGGCTCATGGGGGGTACATTAGAGGTTCAAGAAAACAGCTGAGAAGCAGTTCCTCCTAATATTATGCATTTTGTATCTTATTTTCACCAATGTATTCATTTTAATGCTCACTTTCCCACAATATATGCATTTTTGTAAACATACTTGGGTTGGAGAACTGCATAGCAAATTTCAGAGAAGTGTGAATTTTGAAAGATGGCTGTGTTTCAGTTCTCCTATTGTTTTGGAAAGCGTGAATTTCATAAATTTAGCTTTAAATGCAAACTGAATTGAATTTCTCATCCATCCCTACTCCCAAGTGCCTCAGCTGTGGTCAAAGAGATAAATGTGGAATTATGCACTCCCTTGTTCCAGTATCTCTCTCCCCCCTACCAACCTGAACATTCCCCTTTCTGTAGTTTACTGGCCTTCTCTGTGGTTATTTTTGGAGTTTTCCCTAGGATTTGAAATAGAAAACTAGTTAGGGTTAATTATGGTTGATGTCAGTGCCAGTATATGCCTGACATGTGGTTAAAGCTAGCTGAAGAAACAAGTGGTGGATTTTATACTTGAAAGGAGGGAACATTACATGTGTGCTGGTACTTCCCTTTGTATACTACATATTGTTCTTATGCCTTCTTTTCTGAGATTTCCCACTTCAGGCAATACCATATAGATGCTTCCTTCCTGGTTTTTCAAGGTTCTTAGTGTTGTGTGTCTTCCAAATGTTGATAATTTATCTAGTTTTGTCAGTCATGGTTCCCCCCGCCCCCGCTGATCTCTCCCTCCTTTTC
The DNA here is from genome assembly GCF_964106915.1 of Podarcis gaigeae. Taxonomy (NCBI): domain Eukaryota; kingdom Metazoa; phylum Chordata; class Lepidosauria; order Squamata; family Lacertidae; genus Podarcis; species Podarcis gaigeae. The sequence continues at coordinate 40,295,278 of NC_139679.1, read as the reverse complement.
CACTTTAGTTTGCAAAAAAATTCACTTAGCTGGCTGCATTTTCTAACACCACCTCCTCTGTTTGCTTATCTGCTGATATTGCTATTAGTAGCTTCAGCAAAAATGTTTGTTAAGGTGCATAAGAAGGTGAACGGCATGTTTGTGGTGTAATCTAACTGCAACCCCCATTCAGGTTTACTTACTGGAAGCAAAACGGGACTGTTTTGTTTTCTAAGTGTCCCATCTTACTTCCTGTCTTGCCCGTCACATTGAAAGGCTTTTTCATTGAAATCTCATTTATTAAGCTTCCAAAAGGCACAGAAACTTGTAAGGGACTCCCTAAGAGCATGTTGGATTTGAACAGAAGAATTCACTATGTCCATCAGACAGCAGAGAAACTGCCTGACGCCAGAATGAGATAATAAATTGTGAGAGGTGCCTACTGAAGATTTTGCAGGGGTGAATAATTTTCATGCCATGTTTAAAAGATGGTGGTCGTAGATGCACGTTTGGGGTTGCTTGGTGTACAGCTAAGTATTTGTCCAAGTCTGTTCAATGCTTTTGTTTCCTTTTGTGTATTTTTATGTTCTAACTATCTGTTGAGCTAAAGGAGTCGTGTACGTAGTTCATTCATATCTACTCACTGAGATACCACTTCAGTAGCCCAAATGAGAAAATGAAGGACTAAAGTGGAGAATAAGTTTTGGCTGGTGGACCAGGTGCTGAGCTGCTCTTGTGTCACAATCACCTGATATCACTATGACATCACACGTTTTCACTTCAGAGGAAAGAATCGGGAGGACACAGTTCGTTTGAGTTCATGCTGTGCTTCCAAAGAAAAGCAATCATTTCCCTGGAAGCCTTTGAATTTAGCCTTTGCATCCCTGACTTGAATTCAAGTCAAGGGTGCAACAGAAGACTGCAAGTCCTCCTTATGTTAGGGATCTGCTCCACTTGGGGTCTTGTGCTGAGAGCTCCTGTATGGAGGCATTTGGTGCCAAATTTAAAAAGTGCTCCCAATTGTTCCTTTCTAGCCATAGCTTTACATGCCCCACAAATCATGTCAGGTGTAGGGCATGACTGGGGTCAAACTGCCCCATGGGCCAAATTAGTACACTGGTGGATCTAATTTGGGCTGATTGCTGTAGGTTCCCCGTACTATACCTGTGTCACATTCTGACTCCGGTTTGTCAAATCTTGTCATGACAAATAACAATACAAAAGTTGCAGAGAATGATGGTTGACCTTCCCTTTGCAGTCAAAACACATATTGCTAGCTTAGCTTTATTTGACATGTGACCTCGGTCTGAGGAAGCTACAGTGGCCCACCTGCTAGGAAGCTACTGAAGTGGATCTGCCCCACCCATCAAGCTACGTCTTGCTCCTCTCCTACCACTTCTGTGACAAGGAATCAGCACTGCCTACTCTCACTTTTTGCAAAGTGAAGTTAAACCAGTGTAACCCTGGTGGTTCATTCGTGCTGGGGCTTCTACCTACAATGTTTTCCAGTGCAGTGGTATGTTAATATTTTTCCAATCTGGTGTAAAATGATTATGTTGTAAAGAATATAGCTAACTTTAAGGGATGAGACTAATATCTTACTAAAGGAATAGTTCTGTTTATAATTTACTCTTCAGAAGAGAATTTTGTGTTCTCATCTAACTTCCTTGAAGAGGTATTTATGAAGCAGTTTTTTGTCATGTTGGTTACTTTATTAAGCCCAAATTCTTATATATAACACCATGTGAGTAGTATGGTGCTAGCTGGCATACTGGAAAATTGAGGATAAGCTTCAAAACTGGTTATATTATAAATTAGGAGGCAGAGAATTGAAGTAAGTCCAGAGTGTGATAATAATAAACCTGAAAAATTTTCCTTCCAGTAGCATCTTAAAGACCAACTAAGTTAGTTCTTGGTATGAGCTTTCGTGTGCATGCACACTTCTTCAGATAACACTTCTTCAGGTATCTGAAGAAGTGTGCATGCACACGAAAGCTCATACCAAGAACTAACTTAGTTGGTCTTTAAGGTGCTACTGGAAGGAAATTTTTTTTGTTTTGACTATGGCAGACCAACACGGCTACCTATCTGTAATAATAAACCTGGTTTGCTTAGGATACTACTTTGTGAATTTTTTTTTACATGACCTTTTTGCATATAATAAATACATTAAAGGGAACTGGATAGAGACCTATTTCTCCCTCTCTTACAACACAAGATCTTAGGAGCATCTAACAAAATTGATTGGCGGTAGATGCATGACAACCAAAGACAGGGTAGCACACAATGCATAAGATGTGGTTGTAGCAGGATAGGTCTATCAAGAGCACTTGGCTATGATAATTAAATGGAGTCCTCTGGAGCAGAATGGGTGGGTGTGGGGGCTGAAGGGGGTAGGGGAGGAAGGGGGATTCCATTGCATCAGCTAACATGATGTTGGATATCACCCACAGGAAATAAAATAGCATGACATTTCATTGACCTTTATGAACTAGTGCTAAACAGTCCTGCTGAAGCCTTCACTTTATGACGGTAAAACGTCTGTGGATCAAATTGTAGAATAATAATGGAAATGTAGAATTTTATTTTTCTTTGGGCCTCCACTCCCTGCCAAAATGCTTAGCTGTCAATATGTGTCATTGGCAAAGGGCATGTTTTCCCATTTGGAGTTGATAAAGGCCAGATAATTTTGAAGCCTGAAAAACAGCTCAGCGTCGGAGGTTAGATCAAAACTATTTCCAAAGAAAATCTTCTTTCTTCTTTGGAATGTTTTTATGTTTAAAATAAGATAATACGACTTTGCCCATAGTCTTACTCTGCGAGGCCTGCTGGTTGCTGGCAAAATGCTTTTAGATGATTTTTGGCCAATATTTGAGTAATATTTAAGGTAGATTTGCAATTGCAGTAATAGAGACTTTCCTTCGGTATAAGCGTGAGGCCAGAATTATGTGTTAGGGCCATGAAAAGCAACAGCCTAGCACAGCCTCCCCCAACCTGGTGACCTGCAGGATTTTTAACTACCATCACACCTTGCTGATTTGGGCAGGCTGGTTTAGCATCTCCTTCTCCTCCATTTGGAAAAGACTCCTTTGCTGCAGTTGGTGGAGTTTTATATGGGTTTACTAATATGCATACCTGAACTTAGCCGTTCACAGGAACTGACTCCTCTCTGAGGATATCCACTTTTAAGTTGACACATACAGAAGAAATGTTTGTTAATTTATGTTTCAGCTAATGTACATATTTATGTTATTGGGTTCTTACATTATCTGCTTTCTCAATACTTAATGGAAAACCTCAATAAACAAATATTTAAAGAAGAACAACAACACATGGAGAGTGTGATGCGTTAGGTAAAGGTAAAGGGACCCCTAACCATTAGGTTCAGTCGTGACCGACTCGGGGGTTGCTGCGCTCATCTCGCTTTATTGGCCGAGGGAGCTGGCGTACAGCTTCCGCGTCATGTGGTCAGCATGACTAAGCCGCTTCTGGCGAACCATAGCAGCGCACAGAAACACTGTTTATCTTCCTGCCGGAGTGGTACCTATTGATCTACTTGCACTTTGACGTGCTTGCAAACTGCTAGGTTGGCAGGAGCAGGGACCGAGCAATGGGAGCTCACCCCGTTACGGGGATTCAAACCGCCAACCTTCTGATCGGCAAGTCCTAGGCTCTGTGGTTTAACCCACAGCGCCACCCGCGTCCCTTAGCTTGTCTCAAACAAGCCCATTTAATGAAGTAGGAGAGAGTGTAGACATATTGAATTGACAGCATATGTGAAACACACCTATTCTGTTAACTACCCACGCCTCACCCCCTGATGTACTTGTCTCTTCCCATACTAGGTTGATAGGTTTCTTAGATGCAATATGAAGTTGGCAGTGTGGTGTTGCAATTACTGCCATGACACATGCCTATCTTTAATGCAGGGGTGGGAAACCTATTATCCCCAACAGCCCCAGCCAGATTGGCCATTGGATGATGAAAGTTGTAGTCCAACAACATCTGGAGGGCCACGAGTTCCCCATCCTGCTTTAAGGAATCTGCAGTCCTTAAAATGAGATTAGTGAATAGCTGCTTTATAGGCCAGAGGAAAGGACACTGTGAGGGAGCAGCAGTACAGGCAATTGTAGTGGGGAATATACAAACAACCCTTAAATATTTGCATGATTATATTGTTTTATATCAAAATTCAATGTGGATGTTATAAAAATTATATCAGTCAATTTCACATTGTAATACTAGTAAGAGCAGCATGCTTGTCTGAAGGGTTTTCATTATGAAACAATAAAAGGAAATTTGTTTTATACTTAAAAAATACCATACACTGTGTACTAATTGGCCTCTTCAGGAACATTGCTTTGTCAGGCATATTGAAATTATTCCCCCCCCCCCCAAAGTCTTATTTATATGAGGGAGGTTGAAGAATGCATTGAGGAGGAATCCACAGTGTGGCAGTTAAAGAGTATTAGTCAATTTTAACTGCAGAACAGGAAGCTAAATAGGATTGATGGGGCTTTCATTTGCATATGGAGTCAATTAATTCTTAAGCAGCCTTCTAACAGTAGCTACTTTGTGGAGCTTGGAGAACATATCTGCCCTCCTTACACAACTGTTAGAATGTATATTATAGAACTGAGTTTAAAGCCAAAAATAGAACAAATTGAAGAATGTAATTTATTAATAGCTTTGCTTGTTAGGAAAGCTGTAATCAGAGTGCAGCATGAATATATTTACAGTTATTGCTTTATTAGCTACGTAAGTTATTCTACGTTATTTCTATATCTAAAGTTTTCACTTACAAAAATTGTTTACTGTTGCTTTCTTAATTAATGTGGGAAAATAAACTATAGTTGCTTCTGAATAGGTTTTTTTCTTTTTTCTGTGTAGATTTTCTATTATTCCTGTACCTGAAATTCCTATTTAATTGATAGAAATCATTTGAGCTGAAAATATCGAACATCAGCTAATGTACATTGTGTGTCTGCATTGCGTTGGTTGTTTTGACCAAAATAAAGAGAGAACTAAAAGTAGAGTATGGCGCAATATGTGTTCGGACAAAACTTGAATCCACGGTTTGTTTTTAGAAAGGGAAATGCTTTCTTGTAGTAGTTGTAGTTGTTGTAATAGTGGAAATATTAATAGTGATAAATCACTGTATGGGGTTTTTTTTTGGGGGGGGGGTTTGTTTCTCTGCCACCTTTTTCACCCAAAAGGTCAACAAGGTGAAACATAAAGGTTAACAGTAATAAAAAATTCAAGCAGTTTGGCAGATTACATTGTTGGGCAAGCCCATAAGAATCTTTATTATCTTCCAAATGTGGTATTCAATTGCTGGTGTGACAATAAATACAAAGGAAAAATAAAATGATACACACACCCCTAAACATAATGCTACAATTATGAACATGCTTAGCCAGTTGGATCACTGTCTCAAATCGAAGATCAATGACACAAAGCATTGCACTGGATTTTTTTTAATTTAAAACTGGTATGAATTTTGGGAGGGGATGGTGTGCATGCAGGAGGAGGAGAAATACCAAACTTGAGTTATACCAGTCTGTACATTTAGTTCTGATTTCACTTTTTTCTGCCCTGTCTTGGCTATGTGTAGCTATTGAGCGTAAAATATTATTGGGAAGTGTATCTAATAAATCTGTAGACGATAGTAGGGTTCTTTCCATAGGAAGAGTACAAGCTGTGCTTTCAGGGCATTTCCCAGAATAAAAGTCTCATGAATAAGGCCCTCAGTAGTTAACAGTTAACAGACTCTTGGGCTTTTCCAAGTTGAAAATGCCACCGGGGATTGCAGTTATTATGCAGGCACATGAGATCAGCCTGCTCAGTGCTGTGGGTGTCAGTGCTCTGCATGTAGTAATGTTTGTTCTTCTTTCTGCCAGCTGCAAAGAATTCAAGGCCAACTTCAAGATACAATGAATTTTAAGACTGCAGGGGGTTTGTTCTGTTTTGTAATACAGTTTTCTGGTAAACGGTCACACTGCTTCATTCCTATTCCAGTGGCAGTTAAGGACTAAAATAGAGCGGTTTGTATTAACACAGAGTTCCATGCTTGGGTTTGGCCACATTCATGCGCTGTACTTATTGTGAGGTAGATTAATTAAGATTTTGTTTGTGGCATAGGCACCAAGCCAGTTACTGTACGCTATGTAACAAATACGGAAATACACAAAGGGATTTCCTCTCTTTAGTCCACCTGCCACAAAGCAAATATCACTTTGTGTGTCTTTTTATTATGTCTTTTTGTGGCATGTCTTTTACAGTACAAAATAATTACGGGACATAATACCTGCATAGATTTACGCTTATAGAAGTAGTTTAGGCTGACAATGGAATAGTAAACTTTTAATCCTTTTAGAAAGTTTTGACTCTGTTTTTGGGAAGGAGCTGAGCCAATAAAAACAGAGAGCAGCGTTGTGTGATAACTGGAGTCTAGCTCTAGGAAGAGAGAAGATAAAGCTTTAAACTCAGTCTCCTAATTCCTGTTTTTGGCTCACTACTAGGAGCTTTTCCATTTCTCTGTTTCACCACTGTGCTTTGTTAAACTTACCAAATCAATGCCATTTCCCTCAAAGTTATTGATTTCTTAGTTCCAGCTTCCCTTATATTGTTATTTCAAAACATCAAGCAACATTGCAGTTTTCCTTCAAGTTATGATTTTCCAACATCTTCCTCCTGTTAGGATTGGTTTCTCAGATGTTTATGTGCCAAGAAACATCTAAAATACAGACTGTTTTATCAGCAGAGCCGTATCTGTTTTTCAGCTTTATTCTCATTTTTTCTTGTGTTGAGCAGTGAGTACACATGACTAATGTACTGTTCCCTGCCCGCTGAAAAGTGCCTCCATTTGGAGACCTTTTAAGGCCAAGTGAGGTGTGTCAGGTTGATCAAGGTGAACTTCGAGATCAGCCACATTCCCATATAAAGCAGTGAACAGGAGAGTATTTTGCTTTACCTGTAAAATGAGTGTGTAAACTGCTGTTACTCTTAAAAGATCTTTTGAATTCCTTGTTTATATATGGACAGGGCATTGAAAAGAAACATGCTTGCCATGTTTAGTTTGGCCTGTATTGATTTGTGTGGGATCATTTGTTTCGTGACCTATTGTAAAATGTAGGTTCATTCTCAGGACCGCCACCTGTTGATAACCACCTGCATGGATGCTGCTGCTGCCACTTAAGAAGGGTGACCCTGGTGCTGGTGGTCCTCTGATGAGTGCTGATGCTGGCCTTGACCCAAATTGTAGTTGTTGCTTTCTATAGAAGCAAGATGATTGGAAGAGGTGAGAGGGATGCAGCTGTAGTCATAGTTTTATTTGCATCTTTCTTCATAGGTCCTGGGTCTGAAACTGCCATATGATTAACATACTACTTCTAATATAACATTTAAAACTGAGCCTGACAATTCAGCTGAGACCTGATTCAAGTATACCCAATCTGATTCAAGTATACCCAACTTCATTTTTTACAGTCTGCTTCACCCTGAAGACTTAAGGCAGTTAGTAATTTTAAAGCAGCAAATACATTCGAATGAAACTCACACAGATTAAAAAATATTAGAAGCCTCAGCCTCTCTATCAGATTGAGTTTTAACCACTGAATTTCACCAAAATATTGCAGTGCTTTTTTTTAATTTTAAAAAAATATGCTTGGGTTCTGGTGAGTTCCCCAGCAGGAGGAAACTATATAAAGACAGACACCCTCTGACAAAACATGGCCTGTGCCAAAAGTACTGCTTCAAATGGTTGCAAAATTAAATTTATTATTTTAACAGCAGCAGCTTATTGCTGACATAGTCTGAAAGATAACATTATGATTTACTAGTTACTTTAGAATCTGTTGCCTGCTTGTGTGCCTCCCGGTTTGTGTATTTCCCTACCTCCAACTCTTTCCACTGGCTGACAGTTTCAGAAATGCAGCAAAATTTAAATTCTAGTTAATCAGGACAAGTTTGAATTGTCATATTATATTGAAAGTTGTTTTAAGGTATAGTGGTACCTCAGGTTACATACGCTTCAGGTTACAGACACCTCAGGTTACAGACTCCACCAACCCAGAAATAGTACCTCGGGTTAAGAACTTTGCTTCAGGATGAGAACAGGATGAGAACTTTGCTTCAGGATGAGAACAGGATGAGAACTTTGCTTCAGGATGAGAACAGACATTGTGCTCCGGCGGCTAAAGTGGTGCTTCAGGTTAAGAACAGTTTCAGGTTAAGTACGGACCTCCGGAATGAATTTAGTACTTAACCTGAGTTACCACTGTATTTTCCAATCCTCATCTCATGTTTGCCCCATTTTAAGATTTTAATCAGTGTCCCTTTCTTGTTTAAAATTAAGACACTCATTGCTAGAATGGTAAAATCTACCTAATTCTTAATCATCCTTGTTGATGTGCAAATGATTTGCTTATGACCATTTTGTGTGGAACTGTCAGAGAAGGCTTATTGAAAATGAGATATATTTATGCCCAGTATGTACCGGTACCTCTTATCTAGCCATCAGTTATTATCAAAGGAGAAGATTAAATTTGGTACAGTTTATTCTGATGAGTCTGTCATGTACTTATCATTTCCTTTTCCTTTGGCTAGATGCAGAACAAATAACAGTGTGGGTTGATTTATTACTTTTCTGTGTATTCTACAAACCATTTTCTTCTGCGTTTGTTTTATGATAGTATCTTAGCAATGTTTTGTGTAAACACTTGAAACATTTTAACACTGATTATTTGTACTTCTTTCTTTGGGATGGAGTCTTATATTTAGGCAGATATCCATGTATCATAGCCTACAGCAGCTTTTCTCAACCTTAGGTCCCCAGATGTTGCTGGACTACAACTCCCATCATCCCTGGCTAGCAGGACCAGTGGTCATGGATAATGGGAGTTGCACTCCAACAACATCTAGGGACCTGAAGGGTGAGAAAGACTGGTTTACAGTAATCTGAAGGAGAGATGTGATGCCATACTAAGCTTTTTGTCTCCCACCATTTTTACTTTAAAATATTGCTAAAACTTTATCTCTGCCTGGCACATTTTCTAAAAAAAACAACAGTGCTGCATTTTCTTTAGGAGGCTTTTATGTTACTGAAGTGTGGAATGATATGCCTTAAATGTTCAGTAAGAGCACAGTGGTTGCCTCTGTGCCAGAGCTTCACACTCAAGGAATTCTCTTCTCAGGGTGGACACTTGCTTTTTCTGGCATTCCATGAAAGGTTCCAAACTCCATGGGCATTAAAGACTCTCCCGTTGACTTTACGGCAGGAGCCTTCTGATGCAGCAGGCTTCATACTTGAGGGCTGCCTTGTCATTTTTCTTTTCTTTTTTCTATGGTTCTGGGAAAGCTGGGGGTGGGTCCGTTCCATCAGTACAGACTGTCCTGGAGAAATCCACCTAATTAAGATTAAACATCGGTTTACTCTCTTTTGGACATGTTGTACAAAAAATTTTCTTTTAGCATACAATGGCACACCTCTTCCTACCTGTGTACACCCCTCCAATGTCCATGCAGCCAGAGAAAAGCAACAACAACCCAGCTGAGCCAGGGCAAAATGAGGAAAGAGAAGTGAACAATGAGTGTTGCATTCTCATGGCTTTTTGGGTAATGTTTGTTATGATGGTTGGTTGTGATTTGCATATGTTATTAGAATTAACTTCTCAGCAAAAGCTAATAACAAGGAGAGGCAAAACCTCCCCCTCCCACCATAAACTAGGCAGGGTTTTTCTGTATCATTTTGCAGTACATTATAAAATGCAACCTAGGATCAGGCCTTTTTTTAGCTGGAATTTGCGGCACCTCTCAGGTGGGCGCTATTGCCATTCTAAGAGAACAAGGGAGGCGTTCAAGGTGAATACTAGCACCTCTTTTTCTAGAAAAATAGCAGTGTCTAGGACCATCTCCTGAGCAGAACTACAAGCAACTTTCCAGTATTTGCCTTTTTAGCCCCTTCAGTGGCGAAATCAACAAGCATCAGTGTTTCAATTCAGACTCATATCTGACAGCCATGGCTGTCTTCATGGCTATTCCTTTAGCTCTGGTACTTGTGAAGCCCAAGGAAAGGTACTTTGTACCACTGAAAGCAAGTGAGGTGTATGCTAAAGCTGTTGTAGGCCTGTGATATGTGATTGCACCATTAGTTAGGATGTGCTAGAGTCTAGATTACCAGCTTGATCATACACTGGTATGTACTGATTCACTGCCATCCCATAATGTAGTTCAGATCCGCTGAGCATCAGCATGTAGCTTGAAGTTGAATCAATCTGCATGCTGTACACAATAAGCAATAATTGTCATTTGTTTGTGGTCAATGAACTATTCACTGAAAGGCTCCAAAAACCGTTCAACTGATTGGCACTGATTGAAAGCCTGTGGCCTGGAGGCAATAATTATATGGTTTATTTGGGGGGAAGAAAGCTGCACCTGCTTTATATTCTCTTGTATAAATGAACACAGTCATTTACTTCTGTGGCAGGAGGTAAGGGAACTGCAGCTCATGATGCTATTGAGACAAAGGCAAAACCTCCCCCTGCCCCAGGCAGCAAAGTCAGTACTGGCTGGTAGTGAGAGCAGGTTTTGCTCCCAGGTCACCTGTGCTGCTGACTGCAATGCCTTTATACTTCCTGTGACCTGCTCCCATTAGCTAATGCAGCAAAACATTAATTGATATAACGGGAAAGATTAAAATGCTGGGTGTGTTTTTTCCCCAATTCATGTTTTTCTTGGTGAAAGAAGATGACACATATTGATTACAGGAATGAGCAAAAGGTATCTCCTTGATCTATTTGGCTGGTAATATGCACTGCTGTCAACGGTAACCCTAGATATCCCACTTTTAACTATGGCTTCAAAACACTTCCGTTCTTGCTCTCCCATGATGTCTTTTATCTCATTTTCTCAAAGTAGGGTAGAAGTATGAGAATCACCATCCCCCAATGGAAGAAAGGAAACGTTTCAACTCCTTAGCTTTTGGGGAACTAGTCTTTATTCTTTCTGCATCCAGACCACCTCATAGTAATTACTATAAAACAGTAAGCATGATGTTCTAGGCCAATTTTGGTACCTGAGGTGGAGATCCTGAATCTCAAAGACCACCGCAACAGCCAACATCTTTCCTCACCTTCTTCCTGCTTATAGAGAGAGTCAAGCGTGCAAATAAATGCATTGTAATAAGTAGCTCGCAGCTTACACACATTTAACTTTAGTGCATTCAGCTTTGTGCACTTGGAGATTATATATATATATATATATATATATATATATATATATAGGGGAGGAAAGGGGATGGTCTGGAAAAAAGGATTTTGGCAATCCTACCTGCCATTGAACCCAATGTGTTTTGACTATATGTGGTTTGGCTTTATGCGCTACCCCGGGAACGTAACCCCCATGTAAGTGGAAAGTTGCCTGCATAAATGCAGTCTTCTCTCCTTCACTTTCAGCCTTTCAAGCAGTTAATATAGGATTTTTTCATTCTTTACTTGTTTCTCAGAACATGTTCATGTTTACCACAGTTAACACTTGATTCTTCAATTATATTAATTTCTTCCTCATCGAAAGAGACTTTTAAAATGAGTCTTCAGATGAGCGGTCTCATCTTGACATATCTGGCTGGTAATATCTTAATCACATGCAAACTCAAGAAATGGCAGCAACACTTTCACAGTTCTTTTTCCGTCTCCATCGCAAAGTCCTTGGGCAGGGAAGAGGTTATAGGGCAGTGGAATCCCTAGCCAAAGTGGATATTGGCAAATCACCCAGAACAACTGTTCCTATTGGCTGCATTTTTCACTAGTATGCCCTATAGGGATGTTGGACATATCTTCAGAAAACGCAACCAGGAAAAAAAGAGAGTTCTCCAGTTTTGAAGCTGTGGTAGGAAAGGAACCAGAGATTGGGGGCTGAATGTGGATCAGTGCTTTTGGCACTAGATCCAGTGCGGTCCTGACACAAGAGAAAGGAACAGCTATTATGGTGGAAAGAGGGTTACTTTTCCAACAGCCACATGTCTTTAGCTTGGGCACATGATACCCCTTACATGGAGCTTTCTGTGTAAGATTTTAAAAGGTTACAAACAAATATATCTGTTCAGATATAAAAGGATAACTATCAAGTTTATGTTCAGGTCTGTTACCACTAGGAAGAAGGAGGTGTATAAAACCTGCCATTTCTCTACAATCAAAGGCTGCTACAGAAGTCAGAATATCTTGGTCAATAGGATGTGTTTTTGTGATTGTGATTAAGTACAGTGGTACCTCGGGTTATACGCTTCAGGTTACAGACGCTTCAGGTTACAGACTCCGCTAACCCAGAAATAGTACCTCGGGTTAAGAACTTTGTTTCAGGATGAGAACAGAAATCGCATGGACTGGACTCCTTAAGGCAGGCATGGCCAAACTTGGCACTCCAGCTGTTTTGGGACTACAACTCCCATCATCCCTAGCTAACAGGACCAGTGGTCAGGGATGATGGGAACTGATGTCCCAAAACAGCTGGAGTGCCAAGTTTGGCCATGCCTGCTTTAAGCAGTCCAGTCTGCTTCCAGTGTTCAGCATTATGTGATCATTTTCCTGTGTTGCAAGGCAGACAAACTTCACTATTTTTTTTAAAAAATAGCTACTCATTCTCAATTGCTTACAAACTTCCTTTAAAGTATCATCTAATGATGCATTGTTTTATAGAGGCTTGGAGAAGAGAAGTAGGATTTAAGCCCCATATTCATAGGTCTTAGCATTTCAGTGTGTTGGGAGAAACATGCATGCATTTATGCTGAGATGAGCATTGCTCAGTCCAGGATCAATCTCAGAGCTGTGCAACAACAAGCAGGGCTAGGGGCCTGGAGTAGTGGTGGGCAGACAGGGACAGCGTGGCACTTGAGATCATGCAATGTGTTGAGAATGGAAAGGGATGGAGGAAGATCCTTTCAGCAGAGAACAAGAAGGTTGGATTTGCCTTGTCTTCAGCCAGTTGAATTACATTATTCACCACTACAGATTCAGTTTTTCAACTGCAGAGTTCTTTTAATAAACATTTTTTTTATCACTGTAGGATGGAAATCTGTGCGGATACTTCGTGCTGTGAAGTCTGAGTCTGCACAGCTTTGGTAAACAGCACAGAGTGAGATTGAGTATTTGTAAAATAGTCTCTTTGGGGATAGGCTGATGAAAAACACAAAGAAACATAGCTGAAAGCCTGATGCAGAGGACATGCCAGCAGTGTAGCTCGATAAAGTAGTGGTTTAAAAGTTGGCAAGGAATGAGGCTATTCAATTAACACCTTCTTTTTTGAGTGCTCTAGACATGTATATTGGATGAAATAATGTTGACTAGATATCAGAAAGGCACGAAGGCTGCTTATTTCTTCTCCACACCCTTCTCCACAGTGTCAAATGGTGTCTCCAGATATTAAAGGGTTGTTGGTAGGTCTTAAGTTTTGTTGCATGGAGTGGGAAATCTTCTGTACATCAAGTTAATATTCCAGAACAATACCTCTATTTATGCTAGTTCTCCAAAAAGTGAGGCACGTGCAGCAAATTGATCAGTAAAGAAGAAATAGCTATTTTGACAAATCCATGCCTTTCATTTAACCCAGAAGCTACAGTATTGGAATGGACAAAGAACATATTCATGTAGCGGTTTTTAATTATTATTACCAGTACATCCCAATTTTCAGGTGGGCACAACTGATTGTTAGTTGATGACAGAAGCTGTATAGGAGACTTGTCCTAACAAGCAATAATTGTGTAATTAGGGGCTTTTAATCAAGTCATGGAATTCTAATTCATTCTTTGCCTTCATTCTGCTGAAAGTTAATATCATCCTCATTGACTGAAATCCATCAGCAATCCTTTGTTCTCCAAACCCTTTGCAAGTGCTAGTGGCGCAGTCGACCTTTATTTACGTACAAGGCAAACAAGTGGTAAAAACTGCACTATGTCAAAAACTAATATCCAAAAGCAGTCGAAGGGTGCATCTTGTTTAATCCTTGCCACCACAAATAGCCAAAAACTGCATTCCAAAATCGTATTTTGGGGAGTATTTCAAAAGTAAAGAAAAGTGAAATCCATTACAGGAGTTCCCTGAGCAAATGTGATATTTAAGAGCAAGAAATACGTGAAATGTTAACAAACAAGCAGTGCTGAAGGTCCCTAGCATTATGGTTTTGTAACCCTTTCTGTGTTTGATTTCTCATAGAACTGAAAAATGTAGTGCCCCATCCTTTGCAACCAGGGTCATTGACAGGGTGTGTCACACGTGTAACAGGCTTTAAGCATGCAAGGGCTCCAGACTCTTAGCTTTCATTTAAGAAAGTAAGTCATTTGGACATTGGTGAAGAAAGCTAGAAAGCAAAGCATGCAGGCACCATTCTAAGACTGTAGATGGAGAGAAGCTGCTGCTGTTAACCAGTTAATCATGAGAGAGAAAAGATGCAGAGCCCTCAAATATTTCATTCCATCCTTGCTTTACACAATCTTCTGCCATTGTTTTAAACCACCACTCCCCCCCCCCCCCAGTCTTCATACCTACTTTCTCCCATGCTATTGTTGTAAGCCAAAAATGGCTTATCTTCTGAGTTTATGCCCATGAAACTCAGAGACGTAAGGAGTTAGGAGTCCATCATTGTTTATTGCAAAGCAATAGGTTACAGTCAGATTGTTCTGCGAAACTGAACCATGCCCAATGGTCCGGCAGTGGTATTTGTAACATTTCAAACAAAGCATTTCAGTTTTCACCAAACAAATAAATCATTACCTCATTTCATGTTTAATACGCATGCGCAATAGGCACTGGCAATTTATGGTGATTCAGGTTTGATTCTTACCAATTTCTGTTGGCTAAGCTTTGATTCCCACCGTGTGCTGTTACATTATATTAGTATGCATGTTGGGAACCTGTGTTACGTGTAGCCATTTGCACAATGTAGCAACTGTTGTTCTAGCTTTGAGCTACATCTTTGTGATTCACATATTAGCTGTATTCCTGCCCGGGAGGTGGGGGGGATGTGTGCAGCAACTTGCAAAATCATCAGTTTCATAAAGCAACAGGTCACCGTAACTCCTCTATTAGAAGCGCACTCTAGGATTTCCAGGGGTACACATTATCACATTTATTTTGGCCCTTTGGACCACCACCACCACACTATGGACACTGTTGTTGTGTAACCTGCCTTCAATTTTGCTCCCCTATCCTGCCTTGACTTCTTGCAAATCCAGCATTGCGATGCATCACTACAAATCCTCCAAGGTGGGTGCACAATGACATTATTACAATTTTTATTATAACAGAGAGACAAACTTGATATTAATATTTAGGCCTCAGCTTTCTGCTGAGGTTCTCCCCTTGTCTTTCCCCCTCATACCTCCCTTATCAGCTCCTTTTCTCTCCAGTTCCCCAACTGTCAAATTTCAACTGGCTCTCCCTCACTAACAAGTTTACTCTCAATTGACTAGAATCTCAAATCTTACTCAGTCTTTCCTATCGCCCAGAGCAAGTGCAATGAATTTGTCTGATCCAGGCCCTGCCTAATAAATTATCAAAGCAATGGTTTCTCCGCTCTCAGAACCTGTCACCAAGCAGCTACTGCTAAACAGGCAATATATGAACAGTACAAGGCCCTGAACTTTGACAGTCGCAGAGGTCACACAATATATTTTCCTTCAAAGCACATGCATTAAATCATGCTTTCAACATTTTTCCACACCATGTTATAAGCTAAACATGGTTGGCCATGTTTAGCCATGGAAGCACTTGTTTGGGTCAAGGGAATTCTGGCACAGCATTATCATATTATAATAATAATAACTTAGCTTTCATTGTTTTGTTGTGTTTTTCAAAATTGAGTGTGCAAGTATTCAGTACAATTGTTTTGAATACCTGCCAGTGAGTTAAAAGTTCAGGTTACTGGTGATATCTGATCTATAATACTTTTGACTTGTTATTTTTTTATGTTTGGAAGAAAGGCAAGGCAAGCTACACACATTAAATTAGTCTATTTATAAAGGAGAAATAAATTCAAGTAGGATCCTAGCACAATTAGCCATGTAAAATAAAGATGATGGATAGCCTAGATGACAGACCTCCTCAAGTCCAGATGCTTTCCCTCTGACTTCACTGGGCAATTATTTTTGCATTTGCCAAGGAATATTTAGTGTCTTACAATGTAATTTTAGGATTTGCAGTACTATTGTGTTATTCCAAAGATTGCTATAATTCTGAGGTTATTAAAGAAAATCTGGCAGCTCTTCCAAGTGACTTAAAAGCATTTTGTTGCAATATGAGACTTAAAATGGCCTTTCTGAGGGCATCCTTATCCTGTATCCAGATTCCCATCACATTTTTCTTAAGCAGCAAACAGTCTTTGGTGCTTATTAGTTCTGTCTGTTGGATCTTAATGGGATTTTCTCCCATCTACGCTACCTTTGGTGGGGGTAACAGAGAAACTATAAATTATTTCTGTAAATTTGAAGAAAGCAGCGATATTCATTTTATACGTCAGTGCCAGATAATGAATGTGGTTTGTTGGCCTGACATGGCCAATGCAGGTCTTGCCGTATTGCCCGTTTCACTTTAAGCTGCTATTGCAATATGTAGGCACTTTGCAGAAGTAGTTCAGCATAGGCACTTCTTTGAGTCCTGTCTGTGTTCATTCAGTATACCTGCAGTACATAAGCTCCACAGCATACATAGGCTGTTCTATTTATTACAAACCAATTTCATTTCAGACCTCCTCACCCCCATTTTCCCATTTACCTCGTCTGGTAATGGTAGCATGGAAGCACTGCTGTAGGTCAACTTCCCTCCCTACCTGTGTCTTTTGAAATGCTGCTGTGGTAGCACCTCTGCACTATGCAACATGTAGTTTTTCCAGGATTCCTGAGTTCTTTGGGTTTCAGTTATCTTGGAATCTACATCTCAGGACTCTTTAGGCGTGCCTGGCCTTCATACAAAGAACTGGGGTGCTCTTGGGAAAAAGTCAGTTTCCCGTATCTCTAATGCCTGGAATATTCCAAGATATTGTGCCTGTTGTCACAAGATAAAATGGGAAAGGCAGGTGTGAGTGAAGAGGGATAGGCAAGGAGGGAGGAGTTCTCATATTACAATTCTGGTTGGAAAAGAACTCGTGGGGCTGTAATACTCATCTCACTTTATAGTCCAAACAAGGACATGATGGATTTGAGTGACATCAGTAATGCCACGATTTCTTGGCATACAAATTGAGATGAAAATGGTTCATTGAAGAGAGAATTTCGTCATCTGCTGCTGTGAAAACAATGAAGGAGAGGGGAAGAGAAAATAAAGAGGGAAACACATGCTGACTATAAAACATTAACACAGGAAGAGGCTAAATACTGCCGATTGATTTTCTCTAAACTTTTTTGTGGGTATATTCAGAATTGTTTGGGATTTAGAGATTCTTGGTTATGCAGAAAAAATAGAATTTCCACAAGGCAGTATGCCTGAAGTTGCTTAATAATGGAACTTTTTATGTGCATGATGCTTTCTTTAAGCAACTTGCTAGGTCTGGCAGAAATATCAGCTTTGCAGAAGAATTTTATTTCTAATCTCACTTCCTGTCTCAGTGTTGAATTTGCAAGCAATTCTTTCAGATTATGCTTAGAGCAGTGTGACACACAGAGAAGTTGTCAAAGACTTCAGTGTTCAACAACAGTGGGCTGGTTGCTAAGGGAAGTGATGCTTTTGGGTGGACAGGGCTCAGCTTCTACGTCCCGTGGTATATTTATATCCCGTGGTATATTTTTCTGTCTACAAAATATCGCAATACCATGTAATATATATTAAAGCAGAGAAACAGCCCCCTTTTTATATGTTACATCAAGTTGTGTTTCAGAGTTAATGTAAATGGTCTGTCTAAACAAATACTACCCATATGATAGAATTTGATACCTAAAAACTGTTTTTATTTTGAAATAATGATAATTGGATTTCTGTAGCCGCCTGCTCAATGGCTTTAGAAGCTAGAATGACATTTTTGCAGTTAGCTGTGTAATCTATTTTGAGTTGCACTTGTAGGTACATCGTAAACATGTTTCCCAGTCTTTGGCCGTAGAGTGCAAAACTCAGGATTACATGCTATTTCCCCCAGACCCTTTCTTCTTGTGTAAGCCTTAACTATGGCTAATTATAATGCTGTTAACTACAGTTAATGTGAATCCAGGGTTTGCTCTTTTTTTAAAAGCCAACTTTAAATCCCTATTAAAGATAAATTATGTTAACAGCTGTGGAGTCATGGGGCTCAAAGCAGAATAAGAGCAAGTGTTTTGCAGGATAGGAGAGGGCCTCACAAAAGTGCAAGTCCCATAGTGCTCTCTCTTCCTCATTCACACACACACACACACACACACACACACACACTTATTTAAATATGGAACAAATGAAGCTGTCTTACACCAAATCAGACCATGGCTGGCATGGTTCTCTAGGATATCAGGCAAGAATCCTTCCCTATCCTATCTGGAGAGACCTGGAATTGAACCAGGGACTTTAAAAAATGCAAAACATGCACTTTTACCACTGAGCTCTGGCCCTTCTTTTAATGTTAACACACAACTGGTTAAGAGATGGGCAGTGGCTTGTGTGCACTAGTGCATGAAGTTATTTGGGGCTTATGTATTCCTCACCTTACCATAGGGTAGAACTGCAAACTTTAAAGCTCTTTTGGGGTGGGTGCTCGCAATCACCGAAATTACAAGCCATGTAATGACATTTCTCTCTTATATATAAAATCATAAGCATGTTGTCAGCTACACTCACAGGCAGGTGGTAGTTCAGATTTCAGTGAGACAACCTGCTGGGCCATCATCCTAGGCAAGGTGAGGAGAAGGAGGGATATGTAGAATAAAGGTACAGGTCCAGGAAAGGTGAGGAGAAGGGAACCAGAAGGTGGAGGAGTGAGCAGGCAGGCCCAGGCAAGCCTTGGTGGTATGGTTAACTGAGGTTGAGGTTTTTTTTGAGCAAGGTGTAAAAGGGACAGGGTTGGTGAGGGAGTGGGGGGTAAACAGAGTTGGCAAGTGAAGTGAAGAGGGGTGCAGCCCTTAGTTATGAATAAATGTATAAAATGAGATATTAGTGCTTGTAATATCATTTTTTTATTAGTGCTGTTAATATTCTTAATACCTGTTTCTCACAAAGGAAGCTAGTAGATTTTGAAACAGCATACCTGCATACATTCTGTTAGCTAATGAATTGATTTTGCAACTATTGCTTTTAATTATGCATGTTTTTGGAGTTGGCTGGACTTCCATTTGTGTGCATGTGTTTCCTCTGCTTTCCCCTATGTTTAGACATTGAAAATGAGCCTTATGGAAAGGAGAATTCCCCCCAGAACAACCTTTGATACGAATGTGAGTCGTGGGTTGTGCCAAAGGCTTATATTTCACATTTGCTTTAGACTCCACGTCCGAGAAACAAGCGCCTTCCTGCTTTCAACAAGACAAAGTCTGTGTTGTGGGTAAAAGGTCCTCAAGGTATTCTTGACACTGCCATTCCTAATGGTTCCTTGTCATTTGTTGATCCATATGTATGGCTATGATCCTTGACCAGCTCCCTATCTTAATAGGAACAACCTGTGATGAGAAGTATATGGAGTCTTGAGATGTATAAGAAATCCATTCATCCACACACACAAAAATTGACCCGAGGGCAGGACCACCAAGAATGTACGGTAAATGAGTCCCCAGGAGTACTTCAGATGTAGCAGTTCTCTTTGACTTGTTTTTACAATATTTTTTTACAATGTACCTTATTTTATTATTTTATATATTAAGGTGAAATTGAAACTAGAGTGAGTGATGATGGCACACGTTAACATTTGCGGGCATAAATTTGAGAATCCTGGAGTGTACCCACCCAAACATTACAGATGAGAATGTACTGAAGCATTAATTCATACGAAGAGATTTATTCTGGGTTTGTAAATTAATGTGATATTCATACTTTTCAATTTTTGTTTGACTATTTATAGGAGTTGTGTTTAAAAATCTTTGCCTCTTGTACACCCCACTTATTTCTGAATATCTGTCGTTGGAAAGTGAATATTGGATATAAAGTTTACAAATTCTCCAGCTTCTTTTTGTATACTCTGTTGGAGTTCCAGAGGATGATAGCAATAAAGATCTGGTTTCTCTGAAGACTCGGGATTATAAGGAACTATAAAAATAAGCTGTGTTTAACGGTCTCTGAGATTTATGAATCCAGTCTCTTCCTTTGGGAACTGGACTGGCTTCGCTTTAAAACTGTAACTCTCTGATTGGCAAACTTATTTTCTCCCTATAGTCATAGATGGTATCTGATGATGCCAGAACCGAGGAGTAGTAATAAAACAAGAGGCTTTGGGGGGGGGCACTGTTTGCTGACAAGATACTTTTGTAAATGTAAAATTGCCACTGCCAAGCAGGGACATAAAACAGTAATGGTGAAAACCCTAAAGTGATCAGTGGAGTCTAGTTAATGGTCTGTTAATTTGTGGCAACGTAATATCACTTGTTTGGATTGACATTCTTGTCTCTTCGTGTTTTTTCCATGGGATATTGAAGACATCAAAAGTGCTTCTTTAGCTCAGCTGAGCATTTCTTTTGTTTCAAAAGAAAATATGGGATTATATTCAGCTAAATTTTGCTCAAAATAAACCCACTGAAATTAATGAACATGACCAAGTTGGGTCAATTATTTCAGCAAGTACTTTGATAACAGCTTAGTTGAATAGCACCTGTGAGTTCTTTTTGTTTGTTTGTTGCTGGAAGCCCCAATTTCACCACAGTGAACATATAAAAAAATCTGTACAGAAATACTTCCATTTCTGTTCAATAAATGGAATTGTTAAGAGGTATTAGTAAATACATGATTACCCATTTTTGCAATGTCATTCTTGAATGATTTTTTTTACTTCGTTATATGAAAAAGTAGAATTCCACAGACCTGCAGTAGTTCTTACGTTCATTCTTTCTCTCATGCACACGGCCAGATCCATGTACATGCATTTAAACAGAGCATTCAGATTCATTCATTCATTCATGCACACTCTCTCTCAACATCCCTCCTGTCTTTCCTAGAAATACCAGGGATTTCTTTAATTTATGAGAAGCAAATAACAGTTTCTGAAATGTCCAGTGAAGTTTCATGGGGATTTCATGTCTTTCCCCCTCCATAGTCACTGGATACTTCAGCAACCTGGGA
The DNA here is from genome assembly GCF_964106915.1 of Podarcis gaigeae. NCBI lineage: Eukaryota > Metazoa > Chordata > Lepidosauria > Squamata > Lacertidae > Podarcis > Podarcis gaigeae. Next base: position 40,274,096 of record NC_139679.1, on the reverse strand, counting down.
AATAAATTAATACTCCATCTTATTTCTTCTTCACCCAATCTCCCTGGAAATACCAAAGATCCCTTCTCACTCCATCACTGCATAATCAGTGTGTTTCTTCCTTCCTCTGAGCATGGAGGGAAAGGATTGGGGGAAAGCAGGAGAGATGCTTTATTATCTCCATTGTAGAACGGAACAGGCAAGACAAAGAAGAAATTATTTGCAGAATAATTTCTGCAAATAGTTTAGGATTTGTGAGAAGGATATGAAAATGAAGTATTTAATAGCATGGAATAGATTAGGAATATTTTAATGAAAAATTAGATTAATTAGTACTAGGTTTTCTGGCCTTTTGAAATTATTATATTATATTAAAATTGTAAATGTAAAGTAGAAATCAGTAGGATTGCTTGATGCAATTTTGTATGCATTGTTTTCTTCATCCCCATTTAATTCCACCAGTCTTATCTTAATGGCATCCCTTCTGTTTCTGGTGCTGGTCCCTTATGTAGACAAAATGGCACCATCCTAACACACCATGGAGATATTGGTAGGTTGGATAAACCACAAGGTTTGCAGAGGTCACCCCCCCCCCAAACTCCTAATGCTGTAGGGGAAAGTGTCAGGAGCTCATCCTACACTCGAGTAGGACCCTGGTAGAGACACATGCCCGACTGGCATGTTCCCTCCCTCCTGGTAGATCATTTGGGAGCTTCAAAAGCTTTCTTCTGCCCGAACAACACAGCGACCGATGCCAATAGATATCGGCACACTTAGGGATCTGCAGAGTCTTCGCAGCTTGTGCAACAGACCTCAGCAACTCAGCATTTTGGCTAATCTACTTTATTTACATATAAACACACACGGAGCACTGCAACATGGCTCCTTCTCTATCTAGCATCAGACAGCAAAGAGAAAGAACAAAGGATAATAGTCCCACTTCATGGAACACAGTAACACAAACAGCCTGTCTCCGTCACTTCCCACTCTGTGGAGTCAAAACATACACTGTCATGTGATAGACAACAATCCCATGACTGCAATCACGGAGCAGGAATTCTAACAGAAAGAACCCGGGGGGGGGGGAGTCCCCAAATAGTCCAATAAGGACTGAACATGCTCATTGGAAGCAGAATGATGGTTGACTCTGGAGGGGCAACAAGAAAAAATGAAAACTGGGTGAGAGATGGAATGGAAGATGGCAAGGCTGGCTAGCTGGAACAGTGAACAGGAGCATTCCTTATACTTTCAGTCTTCTCTCTATTCAAACCTACAGACAACTTGTTTGAGAAAACAAAATGAGCAGGAAAAGAAGAGGGAAATGAAATGGAAGGAAGAAAAAAGGTATGGGAAGGGGAAAATAAACAATGCTTAATGATGCACCAGCACCAGCTCATTCATTCAAAGTAAACCATTATTTGTTTTATACTATGTCATACCATGAAGCATGAACAAAGCCAATATGTTCCAAATTCTGAACTGTTTGCACAGAGGCATAACTTTTTTGTATATATTGCACAGCTTTTAGTATAGTTGGAAGTGCATGATAAAGTATTTGAAACTGTGTGGTGGAACTGTATGGTTGAAAGTACTAGAATCTATTCTGGAAGAAAGATAGTTTGGAACAGCATTTTCCCCTTAAAAGAATAGTCCTTACACTATTACTTTTTCTTTGACAGATTTAGGATGTGCAGTTTTGGGGCACTTGAGTAAGAACCTCGTAAATTAAAAACTTTATGAGTGGTTGCCATAGAGCATATCCCTTTACTTTCAGTGTCTGGGAGCATTTTTCGCTTGTTGCAATTAAGAATAATTTGATAAAAATTATTACACTTTTTGGGAGGAAGAAGTCATTTCCAGTCACCTGTTATTTGTAGCCCCTCTGAAGTTAAGGGACATTACAAAGCAACACTTTTCAGTTGGCTTGGCTTAAATGTTTATTTATGTCATTTCTCAGAGTCTGTGTAGATTCCAGAGAGGTTGGGGGGTCATGATGCTTCTATATTCCAACCACTCAAGAGAATAAATATTCTATGAAATTCAAACCAAAGGGGTATGCTGAAGGTGAAACAAAAAATAATTTTGTTTAGGCTTTGATGATTTGTTACTATTGCCATTTTTTCTCTCAGACTTTTTTTCTTGGTTAGGGAAAAGGGATATCTTTTCCAGAGTGGGATATATTTATGTCACCTGACCCAACTCCGCAGTAGTGCACACAGTATATGAACGCTGTAAAATATATTTCAGAGCTGTATTTAAAGTTTAGGAATAACCCACTTTTTGTATTTTTTGATGGAAAATGATAGATTGTAATGAAACTGCAGTAAAATGCCTAATTTAAAATTAATGCATCAATTGGTAAAAAGAAAATTAAAATCTGTAATGTATTTGGGTTGTTTCTTTCATTAGACCTTCTTATTAGTTGATGTGGAGCAGGATCAAGTTGAATAATAATGCAATATTGGGAATGTTAGAGGTTGTCAACTTTTCATGCATGTAAATAAGTGAGGGAGAGAGACTGTGTGTGAGAGAGATAATGAATAAGTGTGTGGGAGTTCTTTGGTTACTGGTCATATGTAGAAATACTATTTTCCATTATAATTCTTCTCTTTTTTTTCATCTCCAAACATAATTACTAACTCTCTGTTTGATCATGTACTGGAAATTTACAGGTGAATTATAATTTTAATTTAGTTTAGTGGAAAGTAGACTCATAAAAAATATAGCTCCTCTTATCTATGTCTTGAAATCTCTTTGAACAATAACTGCAATGATGCAACAACATGGCTTGTTTGCTAAAGTGATATGGAATAAAGGAATTATACTGAACTTTTGTACTATGGAATATAAATTTTTGCAGATTACGTTTGGGTGAAAGGAGGGATAGTGAGAGAATGTGCAAAAGGGCACAGTTGGAAGATGGTGAAAGAGAACTGTGTTGGGGTCGGAAGTAGAAGAGTAATTAATCAAATAAGAGTTCTGAAACCCAGAATCCATGTAGCAGATAACCTTATTATTGGAATCCAAGTGTCCTGTTCTGTGAAGGCGCTCATGGAGCAAAGGAGGTTGGTTGTTGCAGCACCAAGGTGAACACCCAAGGAATGTGCCTGTTGCCTTATTTTGTGCTCAAGCTATGGCCCCACAATTGCTCTGGGGTAGAGCTGGTTTTTGCCCTTGGAACTCACCAAGGGGTTTGCTTTTCCTCCCCAATACCAACTCACCCATAAATTCCAATGAGTGGGGCAGATCAATCAGGGTGGGATGGGGCTCCTGAAAGAAAGAGCAAGGCCACTACTTCCCTTTGACACCCATTCCCTTTAGGAGATGTAGAAGATAGCATGGAACATTAGGGTGTGAAAAAGTGAGTCTTCTTCCCTCCCTCTCAATGCTATTGCTCTTCCCTGCTTGTGTGATGTGATATATTGTTTAGATAGTGAACTGTAATTCTTCCTAGGGAAATTGGCTCACAAATGTTTCTGCAGTCCAACAGTTTTTGTGGGTAGCACCTTTTGGATTGTCATTTCAAGATAACCTGCCTTTTTGTTATGCTGAGAGTTTATTGTGCTCCGACTGCACTCTCTTGTCTGATTACAATTAGCAGGTTTATTATCCCATTACAGCTCATGGGGTCATTTTTAGCCAGCTGCTATAAGAAGTTCAACTACTCCCTTCACGACCAAATTAATATTACTAAGAGTTGGCCGTTATCCTGCCTTAAAACTCCCTCTAGGAGTGTATATTAGACTCATAATTGCTGTTCCTGGTTCTTGTATAATAGATTAAAATATAACCAATAAAATTTGCAGTGTGAAGTTGTGCAATGGGCCAACAACAAAAAACTCTCCCACTGGAAGTCCAGCCCTAACTGCTTATGCAGACCTTATTGAAAATCGTATTCATGTGCATAACTACAAAATCCTAGTGTGTCAAGAGTTGGAAGCAACTTAAATGGTTGTAGTGTGAGAGAGGTTTTTAGCAGTTATGCCGCAATGACTAAGGACCGTCCATAAAGTATGCCATACTTTCAAAGACCTTTTCAACCCTGCTTTTCCTACCAGCGATATTTTAACCACCAGCCAATTCCTCCTTTGCTACCCTTCCCTCCCTCTTGATGTACGACATACTTTAAGGCAGGCTCTTGTGTAATTGTACCTGTTTTTTTGTTTGCATTTGGGTTAAACAGATCAAACTGTAGAAAACTAGTTTGTGTTTTTTGGATAACCTTTAAAGTTAACATGCATGCACAGATAGAATAGAATAAGTTGAATATTTTCACAAATTTAAGGAGAGGAATTAATAAAACTGATTCAAGATTAATCTTGACACATGGGTGAAATTTTGTAGACCACTTTAACATGAACTGTTTCACATATGCAAATTTAAGTATCCCATCAAAAATGGGTTCCAGACATTTTACCCTTTCCAAAGTTAATCTTGTGAGAGGGAGATTGCCTTGCCTTTTGCCAAGCATGGGAGAACTTGGGTGGCCAATAGGTTTCAGTCCTATACACACGTACCCTTGGAGTAAGTACTGTACTGTTGAATGCAGTAAAGCTTCCTTCTGAGTAAGCATGCCTAGATTGCACTGTGAGACTTACGCCCCGTGAATTTGTCTTAATTTCTTTTAAAGCCATTTATTAGCCATGCCTACTTATATGCTGCTTCCAGATTCAGAGGCAGCGTGCTTCTGACAACCAGCATCTGGGGAAGAATCCCTGGGTGAGGGCTGATGCTCTCATGTTTGTGGGTTTCCCAAAGGCACCTCAGAATCAGAATGCTTAACTTGATGACCCTTGTTTCCTGATCCAGCATGGTGGTTCTTATGTTAAAAGAATGGGAGTAGAATCTTCCATGTCTTGTACTGAACCTCAGAAAGTTAAATGCATGCTCTTTCCTAATATTTTTCCACCTATGCAAATGTGGCTTAAAGCTTTGCGCGACCATGTTCAGTGCCATAGCTGCATGATATGCTTGGCTGTCCCCACAATGGGGATGGAATTTGTAAAGCAATGGGAAAGGTGTACTTGTATTTCCTGGGTTGTTGTTGTCATTGTTATTATTTTAAAAACTATGTATTTTGCACTGAAGAAGCGGGGGCATAACCTTCTCAAAGAAAAAAATAAAACATGGGCAAATGTTGCACTAAACAGCAGATTGTTATTTTTTATTTATCGGTTGAATTTCATCCTTTTGCCAAGGAGCTTAGGGTAGCATTCATGGAATTTCCCCCATTTTATTTCCCAAAATTCTACTTACGGGTGATTATTGGGGAAGGCTTGGACAAAGTAGGATGTGTGGAGTCAGCCAGGAGGATTTAAAACTACAAATCTCAGTGTTCTTGGCTGCAAGGGAGAGCTGCTAAGCATGATAGGAAGCAAAAAAAAGGAGAAATTGTTGTCCTCAGCTTTCACTGTAGCTAGTTCTTCACTTCTAGTGAAGAAGTGAAGAGCCAGTGTGGTGTAGTGGTTCAGAGCGGTAGTCTCGTAATCTGGGGAGCCGGGTTCGCGTCTCCGCTCCTCCACATGCAGCTGCTGGGTGACCTTGGGCCAGTCACACTTCTTTGAAGTCTCTCAGCCCCACTCACCTCACAGAGTGTTTGTTGTGGGGGAGGAAGGGAAAGGAGAATGTTAGCCGCTTTGAGACTCCTTAAAGGGAGTGAAAGGCGGGATATCAAATCTAAACTCTTCTTCTTCTTCTCCTTTGCAAGTTAAGTGTGGACAAGAATAGAAGTTGAAGTCCAAGAAGGCTGGGGGTAGCTGGAGCGCAGCCAAACTAGTTACAAACCAAATTCCTGGGCAGAGGTTGGTTTGGTTCCTAATTGGCCCAGCATTTCCAAAGTGCACAAGTTTGTTTGCACTTCTGATTCTACATTATGAAATTTTGCACCAAACCTACTTGCTTCAGATACCTGGGAAGATGGCCCCCTGGAACACTGGCTTTGAAAGGTTTACTTTGCTCATATCTGAAGTCATTCTGGAATGCTGAAAATATGAAGCAGATCACTGCCCTGTCACATTGCTTTAGTTTCAAAAACCAGCATTCCAGTGGTCACTAAACAGCTTACAAAGAGCTTATCAACACAGTCATGTGTTTGAAGTCTGAAAGTGCTATATTGTTTTGTGCACAATCCGTATAAGATGCACTTTCAGAACTGGATACCCACCATGCAATTTCTTAACTGTAGCGGTTTCATGACTGCCTTAGCCTAACTCCTCCTCTCCTTTCAATGTGAGAATTAATATGCCTGATTATTTTGAGTTAGAGATAGGAGTAGGAGAGGAAGAACAGATCAGAAACATCTGCTGAGCACCTGTGCTCCTGGTGTGACTGGTGGAGCTGGCACTGGTAGGACAGATTCCCAAACTGTGGCTCCCAGCTGTGGAAGCTCCAGTGTCCTGCTCCTCCAACCATAGACCTGGTAGTAGGGGAAACCAGGATCCAGAGCTTAATGGAGGCACCTCTTCTTCTTTCCCCTCTCTTACCTAAAAATTGTACTAACTGAAGAGCTCTCTTGTGGAAAAATAATAAGATTAAATTTATTTATTAAGAGGTGTGCATCTTGCTTTATTCTAAAGCAGTTAAATGCTGACAGCTCTGTCTAACAAACTTATGGAGTGTGTTGATGAAGTCGCTTAATAATAATAATTATAATAATATAATAATATAATAATAAGTCGCTTAATAATAATAATTGTTGTTGTTTATATGCCACCCATCTGACGGGGTTACCCCAGCCACTCTGAGCAACTTCCAACAAATTAAACCACAATAAGACATTAAACATTAAAAATTCCCTATGCAGGGGAAGACACTACTGCATAAATTGATAGTTCTGCTTGGTTAAATAAGCATTTTTGAGTGTTATTTACACTAAACCTAGTCTTGCTGAGGTGACCACCTTCTTGTGTTATAGAATCATCAGAATTGTAGAGTTGGAAGGAGCCATAAGGGTGAATAGTCCAGTCCTGCAATTCAGGAGTCTTTTGCCCAGTGTGGGGCTCAAATCCACAACCCTGAGATTAAGAGGTCTCATGCTCTACCAACTGAGCTATTTGTATAATTGAAACCTAGATCTTCACTTTATAGGTTCCATTTTTATCTCTACAACAGAGGGATGGTTGCAGAATTCTAGTGTGACTAATGAAGGTAGATTAGAGTAAAACAACTTTGCTGCTAAAACTGGGCAAGTGACCAAGATAAGCATAGTTCTAGTAAAGGTTTGGAGAAATAGCGTGTAAGATATTCTAGACTCTCTCGCCCCCACCCCCCATACTTGGAATGTCAGTTCCAGGGGACCAGGGGTAGAGTGGGAGCACATGTAATGTACCTACAAGGGGCCATAGACATGACTCTTGGGATGCATATGTTTTACATCTTAAAATTGCATTGTGGCCAAGGAAAGCATTCTTATTGCTTCTGAAAAGTGCCATTGTTTGGCATTCGTAACTGCAGTCCAAGTGACACAAAATCTTTCCCACACTTTTACTACATTTTGAAAACATTTTAATGCATTAATCTTCTAAATGCAGGAGCAGATATCCTTATACCCTTGCTGACTTCATCTTGGAGGTTAATCTGAAGAAAGATGGGAAGGACTTGTCCTAATAAATCTTGCAACAGACTTTGGCCGCAGGACATTATGATAAACCATGGTTTATTGTTACAGAAAAGAGGCTGGGAGAGCATCAGGTTCACATGACCCCCATCTTCCACTGTAGGTGCAAGAAAGAGTAGTACATCTAGTTTGTGTGTAGACGCCTGAATAATTGTGAGCATACAGGGGTGTGGAGAAATTACCCTTTATAATGTGTTCACTGAGACTGGGTTTGCTTTACATATACAGTGGTACCTCGAGTTACATACGCTTCAGGTTACAGACTCCGCTAACCCAGAAATATTACCTCGGATTAAGAACTTTGCTTCAGGATGTGAACAGAAATCGTGCGGTGGCGGCGCGGTGGCAGCAGTAGGAGGCCCCATTAGCTAAAGTGGTCTTCAGGTTAAGAACAGTTTCAGGTTAAGAACAGACCTCCAGAACGAATTAAGTTCTTAACCCGAGGTACCACTGTATAAGAGTTAATTATTTTTGAGGGGTTATGTGAAGGGTTAAGTTTCCAATGGCGACTGGCAGTTACTTGCATAAGACTGGGCTGGGAAAAGCTGGGTTCTTTTTATACTGAGTAAAATTCTGCTTATGATTGGCCTGCTAGATTGAAGCTCTTTGTCACTCACTGGACGAGAAAAAATGGTCCAATGAGGAGAGAGAATTATGTGCCATTCAGACATGAGTAGTTGAAGGGTAGACTGGGTGGAACATAAAAAGGCCAGTTTTGCCACTGTTCAGGAGAGTGTGACTGCTAAGACTGTGGACCAGAAGAAGAAGAATCTGGAAGAGAAGCCTGGAGCTCAGGCAGGTAGAGCTAAGGAAAGGCTAGAGGTATAGCCTGCTCCCAAAGAGCTGAATCCCTGGCTTAAGCCAAATATCCACAAAGAGTCCATCAAATGCTGGTGAGCAGTGAGGAAGAGTTCAGCAAGGAGTTTCTGGAGCCGACCAGAGAGGGAACTGCCTGCAAGCTTGACTCAGGGAAAACTAGCAAATGTTTTCTGTCCCTGGTGGTGGTGAGATTGACTGGGTGGGGAAAGGGTAATTGGCACATAATTTTGATAGGGAGAGGAAATACGAATTTTAAGTGCCAACCTTATGGAAGCTTCTGCATTTGAAAGTAACTGCTATTTATAATAACAGTAACTTTATAAAAACGATCACAAGTCTTCTAGAAACAGTAACAGTATTTACTTTCTTTTTCCTTATAGTCAATAATAATTAAAGGAAAACTTTTTTACTTTTGTTTGCTTATAAAGTGAGCCTGGCTGCTTTTGTAACACATCTAAGGTGCTTCAGTTACTGGGTCATAGTTTCAGTTGTCGGTAAACAGCATAGTATAGATACATGGTGCCAGCAATTAGAATGTTTTGAAATATACAGTATGTACTATGCTGGGAGTGAGAGTAAAATAGGAACCTCCACACACAACTGGTGAATCAACAGTGGTAGATAGAAGCTGCTTCCCCGCTTATTACAGTGTTCCCCAACCTTGGGTCTCCAGCTGTTTTCGGACTACAATTCCCATCATTCCTGACACTGGTATTGCTAGCTAGGGATGATGGGAGTTGTATTCCAAAAACAACTGGAGACCCAAGGTTGGGAAACACTGGCTAATTAGGTGTGGTAACCCTCTACACTGAGGAATAAGGGAGAGGACCACAATAGCTTAGAGCTTTGAACCAAAAGTGGAGGGGGGATATATTTTCATCCTTTTTAGTGTGTACAGTCTGAATCTTCATCTATTGTAGCCTGTACATTATTTAGACAAGTGAGATGTAAATAAGTATACTCAACTTATCTTGGTCTGAATGCCATGCTACCTTTGTACAGGGCTTCCTGATGAGAGGAAAGAGTGGGACAGAGGAAGTGTTCTATATTTTGTTACTCCTCTCTGTTTTTCAAGCTTAAATTTCTAGCCGAGTTTGAAGTCAACAAAAGTAGATTGTTTACTTTCTTGGGTGGGCCCTGCAGACAGACTAGTTGTATAATAATTTATTTGTGGACTTAAGCTCTCTTGGTATCTTTCAGACACAAGGCACCAAACCTTGCTGGTCCCCTATAAGCAGTGGCTGTTAAGTTATTTACATCTCTGCTGACAGATCTATTTATATGAAACAAAACTGGATATTTTAAACCGAGGCCTATTCCTCCCCAGGCAGTCTTACAGAAGTTGATGTTTTTGACCAAAAACTTCAGAGATGCCTTTAAATATTGCCATTGGGGAACTTTACAGGTCTTGGCAATGATGTGCAATTCTGACTCTAGTTTCAGATGAAGCCAAGGGGAAACTGGAAAACATGGTACTAGCATAAATGTAGAAATACCGTGGACAGTTTTTGTAATATCAGTTGTGTACAAGAATGTACAAATGTTTATGTCCTGCGGTATAGGGGAAAATACTTGAAGGAAGTAAGCTTAAGGCAGAGGGATAGTTCACACCTACGTGGCTGTTTCTTCATGATGATCTTAGGCTCGTGCATGTCATTGCTCAGAGATATATGTGGGATGTGTTGTGCGAAGTAGAAATACATATGTTTATCAATGCACATAAATGTAATGAGTAAAAAATTGTGTTTTTGTTCAACCTGGATTGTGCACAGGTATAATATTTTTGTACCTGAAAACTTTCCACATAGCTGGTAAAGTGTGCATCTGACAATAAGAATGCACACAGCTGAGGTGATTGCATGGAGCCACAGCAATATAAACTGACCCTTATGGATAGTCCTTGACATATATCCAAAAATTTGGTAGGGGCTGGAATTTCCGTAAAAAGCATACGTTTCATTATGCACGTGCTTCTCAAAATCTAGCAATTCTTGGTTGTGTCAAGAATTTTCATGTCAGATGAAAATGTCAACATAGCTATTACAATAAACACCTCCTGATGTATTGATGCAGATAACTTGAGACCAAAAATATTTTATCACTGGACAAGCCTGCAAAATGTGTCTAAATAAGCCATTGTCATTATTACACTTCTGTCTTAGGCATTGCCTTGCTATACAGACATTGTGATGTCCAATTTACTTAAAATTTTAATTCTCTGGACCGTAATAAAGATTGATTGATTGATTGATTCTCAAATTTAAGTTTACGGAAACATTTCATATAGATTTTAAAGCAGTTTCCCATTCTTTAGACTGTATGATACCTTCCAGTTCCCTATTCTACACCTTTGAGTTCTTTTGCTGACTTGTTTTAAAGCAGCACATCAGTGAAGAAACTTAATCCTGTTTTCTGTCTGCAATGCAGTGTAACCTGGAAAATATTGTTTTAACTGTTAGGGGCATTTGACAATTTTGTTGTTTCTTGCAAATATTAAATGTGTTGTAAGCTGAAGGACAACAGCAAATTTATGAACATTTTTTGGCAGAATATTAGCACATATGGGGGGGGGAATTGTCAAAGTACATTGCAGCTATGTAGTATAGTACATTGCAAGTATGCAAAGGGAAAAGAAAAAGACAAATTACTATGAATAACTTCTGATGCCCACCCTGAACTTGTTGAGATTATAGAAGTACAGAACTGGAAAAAAACCATTTCTAGCCCAACCCTCTGATCTGAAGCCAAAATAAATTATTTCCTGAAGGTTGACAAAACAAAGTAGCAGCTGGTGAGGCAGCGTGGACGGAAGTCCATTTGCTTTTTTGGCTTCCTAACACAGTGGATTCCTAAATCTTACCAAGAGAGAGAGTGGAAAACCAAGGCATGAGGAGCTTGTCACAATGCAGCAGCTGACAGTGGAGTGAATTCAAGACTCCTGCTGCCCCCTAGGGAGCTCACCTTGCCCCCCTACCCTTTCCCTATTGGTAAGTTCCAGCAACCCACTGTGTTGGGAAGCCAAGAGAGCAATGGAGCCCCACCCACGTTGCCTCAATGGCTGCTGCTTGCAAGATACAAAGTACATCTGCAGTACAGTATGTGTCCTTAAGATTTTTAGATTATATAGAACCCCAAGGATTTTTCAAACCATGTGGAAAGGGAGAAGTCTCATTTACAGATTTAGCTTTCCTGGCTACTACAGCAGATCTCCTTCCCAGTGCTCAGTCCCATCTGTGTGTTGGCTTGCTTTGCTGGAATTGTGAAGGCAGAATTCACGTCCTGAGTTTTGAAGGAGGGAGATGAAAAGGTTGCGTTTCTAGACCTTACTAATGATCAGAATATGCTGTGCCACATGCATTCCGTTTCAGCTTTTTCAAAAAAGGAAATCTGTCTTGGAAGTACCTTAATGCATTAAAACTCACGCAAGGAATGTATATGATAAATTTGAGTCGGCTAGATCTGGTTTCTGCCATGGGACTGAAATGTCCAAAGTGCAACAGTTACTTTAGAGCACATGCATTGTGTTATTCTGGGCTGTTAAGATGGTTGTATAAACATGTGATTAAATGTATTCCAGCGCAGACAAGAGTGGTATTCACAGCTGGGACATCTTGGGGGGGAAAGAGTTCATAGTGCATTTTTCTTTAGCTTTTCCATAAGCCTTCGCCTCTGCACCACTGTTATGCCTCCTATAGCTGAGGAAGTCGCCCCCACCAACAAACAAAAGCCACACCTTTCATTATCTTTAAATGTCACGAGTGGCCACATTTCTCTCTTTAAATGATGGAAAATGGAATACTGCCTGCTTTTGACTTGGTAAGAATAGAGCTATGCGTGCTCTGTGGAAAGTATGGCCAAAAGAAACAGAAGGCAAAAATGTTGACAAAAGAATGTCTGAGGCTTGAACAAGGAAAGGAATGCCTTGTTCAAATCTAAAATTTCGTCCCTCCCCCTTTTTTTAATCTGAAATATTCAAGATCATAAGGTATTGTAGTGCTAGCTGTGAAAGTATTTCAATGTTCTATGAATGCTGAATGTCTTCATTTTCTGAGGAGGCACTTGTAGCCAAGTGAAAGGAGTTTGTGCAGTTGGATGTTGTGTTGGAAAGACTATTCAAATATGGTGATTTTGCCACAGCAAAGAAAAATTGAGGATTTTGTTCTGTTCATAGATACTAACTGATATTGCTCCTGTTAATTTTTTAATAAAAATATTAGTGCAATCTCTTGAGGGGAGAGCATGTGTACAAATTCAACAGGGCTTTGTTTGTTTGTTTTGTTGCTATTTTGTTAACGTTAATATTGTTTTATAGATATGAATGCTGTAGTACTTTGTGAATCCTATAATAGGGTTTTTGGTGTAACTGTGATGTTTAGCTTGTTTTTTAGTTGTTTAGTTGATAGTGCAACATAGATGGTAATTGTTTTATCTGTGATTTGTGATTGTTTTGCTGATGATTTGTTAAGTATTCTAGACTATTTATGCTGTATTTTTGATGTTCCATTAATCTTATCTTTTGTTTGTAAGACGCTTTGGGATTTATTTGCATAAAAAATGGCATAGAAATAGAATCAGTCAATCAACATATCAAGTTTCAAACTAAACTATGGCTTCCTATCATCAAATGAATAAACAAAAAAGTATCCATGTCACAGTTCTTCAAGTCAAGCTAGTTGGCTGCAGCCCTTCCAAGCATTGCAAGGGAGAATGGAATGTAGAATATCTGGTATAATCTAATAGTAATGCCCAGCCTGTAGAGCATGATATTGAGGCTAAACCTGGGGGTGGGGCGGTGCCTATGTATGCAGGTTTCCGTAAATATTTATAAATTACCCATGGGCTGGTGTTTACTTTTAACAATGTGATATTTCATGAAAATAAGTTATTGAATACAGTGGTACCTCGGGTTACATATGCTTCAGGTTACATACGCTTCAGGTTACAGACTCCGCTAACCCAGAAATAGTTCTTCAGGTTAAGAACTTTGCTTCAGGATGAGAACAGAAATCGTGCTCCGGCGGTGCGGCAGCAGCAGGAGGCCCCATTAGCTAAAGTGGTGCTTCAGGTTAAGAACAGTTTCAGGTTAAGAACGGACCTCCGGAATGAATTAAGTAGTTAACTTGAGGTACCACTGTAATTGGCTCCATTCTTCAGACTGAGCACCATAATTATTTTCATTCTTGATTCTGTACAAGTTGGATTTATATCTGTAACTTTAAAGAAGATTAAACCTCTTGCCTTACCTATACAACCTGCTGCTTACCTCTGCAGACAAAAACCTTTGGAGGGCACCAGGTTGGGGAAGGCTGCCCTAGCACCAAGATAATGCCCTCAAGTGTGTTCTAGGCCCCAGAGGTTCATGAATACATCAAGCATTTTTTAAATATCTCATGTTTCTTTTGAACAAATTACATTTATTTTTTAAAAAATATGTGTTTATAATCTCCGGGAAATTAGAGGTTTTCTTGGGGAAGGAAATAGAACTCCCCAACCACAAACATGTAGATGAGAAGCAGAGGCCAAGGACCTCATGCCACCAGTTAAAAATTATTGGGTTTTAATATTTTGATGTTTTAAATGTAGTTAAAACTGCTTTGAGCATTGGAAAAGTAGATGGCTTAAATAAAGGCCATGTCTACTTGAAAAAGGATAGTTTCACCCTTCATCTTCTAATCCGTCTAGATACAGCATACAGTGGTACCTCGGTTTAAGTACTTAATTCGTTCCAGAGGTCCGTTCTTAACCTGAAACTGTTCTTAACCTGAAGCACCACTTTAGCTAATGGGGCCTCCTGCTGCTGTTGCACCGCCGGAGCACGATTTCTGTTCTCATCCTGAAGCAAAGTTCTTAACCCGAGGTATTATTTCTGGGTTAGCGGAGTCTGTAACCTGAAGCGTATGTAACCTGAGGTACCACTTCTTACCTTTGCTTTGGCGTGTAACTTTTAACCTGCCCCCATACATTCCCCTTTGCTGTTTTTCCATAGCTCTTTGCCTTCAGAGATACCTTATACACGAGCTTTCACTGACTTTGATTTCAAAAGCGATCCACAGTTAGCTGGCTCATTCTTAACTGCATCAAGCCTTTTTGCCATCCATTTATTAGAGCAACAGAAACAACCAATTTGTATTTAAAGCATTCCAGGAGCAGAAAGGTTACTAGCATACACATGAGTTCAAGGGGTGTGTGAGAGAGATATATGGAGAGAGCTAGCACAGCAAGTTCTCAATTTCTTAAAACGGACGTTTCTGGTCATTTAGTGGAATAAACAATGACTACATAATATACTGCTCATTTCATTGTGGCCTTTAAAGAACTTCTAATTATTTTCAGCGGCAGGCTGGAAGCTTTTACAACACTGCAATTGTGGTATTCTGCAAATAGAAAACTGTTGCTGAACTTGGTGTTTTCATTCCAGGAGCCTGCTAGTTGACATCCTTCCTCCAACCTTTCCTGGCACATCAACAATGGTTGAAGGCTTTGAGCAGGCTGTGCTTCACCGAAATCATTTGCGTCATTTTGTACAGGGCTTTGGGGTAAAGTGTGGTAAAGTAAAGTGTGTCATGAAGGGCCCGTAGGTTAGTGGCTGAGCACATGATTTGTATTTTCTCAAGTTGTATATCTCTGTCTGACAGCTTGGAAAACTACTGCCATTCAGAGTAGACAGCACCAGGCTTGATGGACCAGAAGCGGGTGGTGCTGTGGGTTAAACCACAGAGCCTGGGACTTGCTGATCAGAAGGTTGGCGGTTCAAATCCCCACGATGGGGTGAGCTCCTGTTGTTCAGTCCCTGCTCCTGCCAACCTAGCAGTTTGAAAGCATGTCAAAGTACAAGTAGATAAATAGGCGGGAAGGTAAACGGCATTTCCGTGCGCTGCTCTGGTTCGCCAGAAGCAGCTTAGTCATGCTGGCCACATGACCCGGAAGCTGTACGCCAGCTCCCTCGGCCAATAAAGCGAGATGAGCGCTGCAACCCCTGAGTCAGCCATGACTGGACCTAATAATCAGGGGCCCCTTTATCTTTAAAGCAGCTTTTGGCATTCATGCTCCTGCCTCTGCACTATGTTGCTTAACCAGAAATGATTTAACAGTTCTAGAGCAATGCAATTTCATCACCCACTCCTAAGGTTATCTCCCCTTCCTCCCAGCATTCTGCATTCAGAATTATTGGAGTACATATGGTTTCAGTTGGGTAAGTTCAGCGTAGTTCAAAGAGGAAATAGCTGAGCCTGCAGTAGTAAGTGTAGGATTGAATTAGAAGCACCAGGGGGTTTTGCCAGCTTTCTATTGATAAATGCCTTGCTAGGCTCCCCCCCCCCCTTTTATCCTTCCGTTCTCTGTCAGGATATTAAGAGCAGAGAATGTTTTCACCATGCCTATTTGATCAATGTCACATAATTCCAAGTCAGTGATGGGGAATACTAAAGGCAAATACGATTGAGAGCAGGAACAAACACTGCTAGTGACTTTAAGACGCAGTGTCTGTTTCTTTCTTCTTTTTCTCTCTCTCTCTTCCTGTAGTAGATGTTATCTTCAGGCTATTAGCGCTGGGAGGATTTCTTTTTTGGTGGACCTAGTAAACAAAACAGAATTTTCCAGCCGTGCTTCTGAGCAAACAGTAGTGAATGAAGCTGCAAAGCTAATCCTGGGAGAGTAAACCCACGGAAGGTTATTAAAGAGGTTGACACTGGGGAATGTTGATGGGCTTTTTACTCCTCTCGGCTCTGGCTTTTCTTTGACCATGGCAAACTAATGGACACTTTATATTTATTTCCGCTTCATTCAGAGTCATGGTAAAAGACTTGTAAAGCTTCACCTCTTGCCCTGCCGCAGAACAAGTTGCTGTAACAGATCAGAGTGTTCTTGGCACAAGCAATGCCCTCTGCCCACTGACAAAAAATCCCTTTGTTGAAATCCTTGGTTTCTTCCCATAGCTTTTTTTGGGGGGGGGAGGTTTCGTGGTGATATTTAACATATATATATTTCAGTAAAGCTGGTTTTAAACATAAAATGAAAGAAGTTACTAGTGATATTCAAGCAGGAAGACTTTGCATATAGCCCCTGTATTTGGCAAGCTGAGTGTGTGTGTGTTGTGTTAGAATCCTTGTTTTATGTTGTTAGGTAGCAGGCAGCTTTAACGTTTGAAAGGGCTTTCTATTTTTAGTACTTTGGCTCTTTGTTGTTGAGAGCTATTTTAAAATAATCATTAGAATGGCGCAACTTTCCTTCCCCGTTGTATCCTTGCACCTGTTACGTAGACAGAAGGAAGAAGCCGAAGGGGGGAAAAGTGCTTCCGGTCCCCCCCCAAAAAGAATTAATGCAGTTAATAGTTAAAGAACAAATGATACATGCTGAATAATAATTATTAATAATAATAATAATAAATAATAATAATAATAATTTTATTTGTACCTCACCCATCTGACTGGGTTGCCTCAGCCACTCTGGGCAACTTCTAACATCCATTAAAACACAGTAAAACATTAAACATAATGATAATTTTATAATAATAATAGCAGCAAACCAGTACCCAGTTTAGTAGAGGTCTATGAATGTGTTATCATGTGGTGTTTCAGCAAACCATTTCACAGTAATGGGGAAAACAGGAAATAGTGCATTGATTGGTATGGGATGTGTTTCTGTTTTGTACCACTGGCTGATATGTTTCTTATTTTTACTGCTTTTATTAGTTCAGCTTAGTTGATTTTTTGTTAGGGTATGTGGGTGCTTACATTATTTTGTTGAATTGAAATGAATCTGTGGTCAAGATGCATTAGAATATTGATTTAGGTATGCAGTTACATTAGTAGTAACTGGAGGCAATGAGACATGAATATCCTGTTAAATTAAGTATGGCATAATATTCTGCAAGTACACACACCAAGTAACTTACCAAGTAACCCTAGCATTAAATAACTAATCCAATATGAGAACGTTAATTTCTTAATGGGTGACAATTCAAGTATCATGCAAACCATGGTTAACAACTCCTAACCCACAATAATACTACAACCACACCTAACACGGACACTGGCACCAGAGCCTGCAATAAACCCAGATGCCAACTTTGCTGCCACATACACCTGGACAACACCATTACTGGCCCCAACAACATCACACATACCATCTCGGGACTATTTAATTGCTCATCGTCTAACATTGTGTATGCCATCAAATGCCAACAGTGTCCTTCAGCTCTCTATATTGGACAAACAGGCCAGACCTTACGCCAAAGAATAAACGGACATAAATCGGACATCAGGAATCACAAGACAGAGAAACCAGTAGGAGAACACTTCAATCTCCCAGGACATTCTATACAAGATCTCAAAGTAGCTGTTTTACTACAAGGAATTTCAGAAATAGACTGGAAAGAGAAGCTGCTGAATTACAACTTATCACCAAACTTAAAACCATGGAGAAACCTGGCCTGAACAAAGACCTTGGATCCTTATCTCATTATACATGACAAAGCCATTTTTCACCTTTTCACCCCTTGCTTCTCCCTGTAAGACCTATTGCAGTCGTTAAGAGTCGTCAACAGGCTCATCACAGCTATCTGCCAACCACCCATTCCCACCACCCTTCTGAGTAATGCCCCTCCCCACCTTCTCACTATATAGAAGGGTCTGGAAACTTCTGTTTCAGTGTATCTGAAGAAGTGTGCATGCACACGAAAGCTCATACCAAGAACTGACTTAGTTGGTCTTTAAGGTGCTACTGGAAGGAATTTTTTTTTGTCATGGTTAACTTTGCTTTGATGTGATAACTGAATGCAAAGGTGGATCTAGGGGAGCGTGACTGGTTCAGTTGCACTGGGCACATTGCTTCTGAGGTGCTGCAATGATGAAGTCCAGTGGAAGGCAGGGTTGCCAGATTTTGGTGTTGCACAGGTCACTACTGAAATCTGAGATGCGAAGGGCTGCCACTGTTGAATGGATAACATCATGGTTTCCAACTGGCCTGCAAACTAGAATCATAAGCCAGGGTTTGAAGGAGGTTGGCAAACCATGCTTTGTGCTAATGATGTAGTTGGACATAATGTCTGATTTGACAACCCACAGTTAAAGCTTCTGTACGGCGGCACCTACCACTAGATACAAGAATGGTGAACTAATGGAAAATGAAAACAAAGAAAGTAGCTTGAAGTTGCGGTTGGACATCTAAACCATGTTTTGGGTGTGTGTAAAGTCTGAATTGATCCTAAGCCAGATTGTTTCCCATGGCAGATCGCAAATTTTGCTTTATTTCCATGACCCAAAAGGCTTGACATCCAGTTATTGCCGTTCTAATGATGTTTGCATTCGTGTATAATTTCTGTCAAGTTGTAAAAGTTTATGGTTAGAGACCTCTTTTCCTTCCTATAGTTTGTTAAACTGTTCTTTATATGATGTATTCTAAAAGCACTAGTTTGTGCATGCTCTGGGAGGGTATATAATAGAAATATTAATGTGTGGTTTCTAATTTTTACAATCTAGCATAGTGTCAAAACCACCAGTAGCTTAAGGAAAAGCACATGTCTGTACACTCAAAATAAGACCATGGATAATGTGACTATGGAAACTAATGGCTAAGAGATACAAAATTACAGGCATTGGGCTTCATAGAAAAGGAGGCTGAACAGGAACCCTTTAAGGTGCTCTAAAGATGCTATTTTGATTGTTACCCAATTTGACCTAAAAGTGACAGAAAGTGGAATATAAATTCCTTTCTGAAGACCCAAGAAGCTGAAGTCACTGGGCATGTTCAGATGTAACAACCACCCGTTGTTTAGCACGATATGAACCACCTTGGCGTTGCACATTTGCTTCTCTTCGCTTGTATGCTGCTATCCCTTCTCTACCTCCCCCTCCCTCCCGGCTTTTGGGAAACCTTTAGTTTGCTCCTGTACTTGCCCTTCAAACTAGGGATGGAAGTTTTGTTTGCAGGAGAAGCACAATCCATAGTCCCAGGGGAGAGAAGGAGCAGGCAGCATACAATTTTGAAGGTCCTTTCAAGGGTTGTTCCTTTTATTGAAGCTAGCCTACTAAAAATGTCACTCCCTGCTTAAGATATCTTGAATAAATTTGCTTTTTGGAAGATAGATTCAATAGAAAGTCCATCCACCCAACATCAATGATTTGAATTTTCCAGTTCATGATGTCCCCAGTGAATCCCTTAACCAGTGTAATACTACATAAAAAAGCACTATCATTTCTCCAGACTTATATTTATAAGAAGATTTTGTATGTTCTTTAAATAAATGAGATTGAACATATTTGGGAGTTGTTACAGGAAGACTGGATGCCAGAAAAATCAACGGTGCTGTTAATTTCAGAGAACATCTATTTTGTGCTAATTGAAATATTCTGGCAGGAGCTTTCCAACCTATCACTAAAAAAAGTTCTTCAGAAAATGTCATGTTTATATAAAGAAGTGTTTTAGAGAAGAGAGTTACTTAGCTTTACCAATTAGTCTGGAAGACTGTGTTAAAGGCACAGGCACTGAGAGATATTAGCAAGTCGAATCCTGAAATATGTAGCTTTAAAATATGTAAGCCATATTCAGCTAATTAATAGGGCTGGACTCTGCTTTTTACAAAGTCACTCACTATAATGACATTGATAGAGCTGAAACAATAAATAAAAAATAAAGTGCTGTGTTGAAGACAGATGAGTTCCTCGTCACATACCCACACACCTCTAAAAGGCAAGGCATCAAATACCAGAAACCATTTTTGAAATGGGCTAAGGACTTTCTAGATGATTATATTGCTTTCTTATGCAGTGGCTACCAGATATTTTTAGCAACATGCAAATAACATTGGAAATGCCTCCTTTGCAGGGTCAGGAGAGGCCACAGTTCCATAGCATCCAGTGTGCTAAACTGAATGAGTGAGAACTTGGTCTTGTTAATCAAGTCACTTCAATTGTAAACCCTGTATAGAATATGTCTGTATGAATTCAGCAATGCTTCACAAGATTAGTGAACTGCAGCACAATTTTCCCCCTTCCAAGCACAGCGCCATAGGATAGGCAAACCTGTGGTCCCACTAAGATGGCAGCCAGTAATCCAAGGAGTAGCCAGTTGTGGCCCTGTGCTCAACCGGTTTGAGGTGTTTTGTTTTGATTATAGTCAAGTGGCCGATAAATTTTACGAAAGAAACAAAAGCAAACAGCAGCATAGCCAAAAACACAATATCTACAAAAACAGTGAAGTTTGAACACTTCCACTGCTTGGCAATTCCAAGTCCTATTGTAGTAACAGTGCCCCCACATAGACAATTATCTGAGCACTCCATGCAACAAATTTCTATTGGTTGTACAGTTGTAGGAAACCAGTTATGCTCTACCACCCACAATACAATTTCCATGTCCCAGCATATTGCGGAAAGTGTATAAGATGAAGTCCTGAAGAAATGAGGGAGCTGAGCACAATGGCATTTTCTGTTTGGGAGAAACTAAAAATCATGCTCTTCCAAATAATCAGCTAGTTGTGGAAGAAAGCTTGTGGTCTGACATATTCAAGGATTTTTGCAAAGTTTCAAGGAGGCCAGTAGCAATGCTGTAGTTTGGGGGCAAGACAAAAACAGTGCCTTATTCTTGACAAATAAAGTGGACTTTAACCACGCAGGGAAACGCTGGCTTAGTTGGCTGTATTTTGCTTAAGAATAACATAGTGGAGGTGGCATTTTTCCAGGATTTCGTGGTGTCGTCTGGAATTCTGAGCTAAGGAAGAGAGGTTTTGAATTCCATTATATTTTTTTCTTGTGCTTCACATTAGTCATTTGCCATGAATAACATCGAGGGCCAATTGTGACCATATACTATATATTTAATGGTACCAGTTGGAAATACACATTTGAAATCCCGTCAGCAGAAAAACAGTGAAGCTGGAAATTAAAGTGGGGGAAAGTTAGGCATGTGTCTATTTCTCTGCAGATCCTCCATTCCCAGTCACTTTCTCTTGGTATCTTTGGATGTGTTGCTCGTTAGCAACTAGCATAGTTCTGTCCACAGAAGGAGTTGATAAATCTTTCTCTCTATGGTAACTGAATATGGTGAGAGATGTAATTTGCTTCAATTGAAGGAAATTCAACTAAATGTCATGAGAAAGGTAAAAGGCCAACAATAGAACTAATAGTGCTGTCATTCAGAATTCGTAATGATTCTCATTTTCAGAGGGGATTGTTGTAGGTCCCTCATAGACAAAAACCTCTGAAAACGTATCAACTAACAATATCAGACGATTTAAGTTGTTTTGGTTGGACTTTCTTTAGTATAATGAGTTGGGCCAGAAGGTGATTTAAGACTCCTTTCTAGTCCTGTAATTGAATAAATAGCCAAGATTTGTTTTTGGCTTATAAGTATACACCACCATTTTCTTAAGAAGTTTCCATCAACTTTCATGATGCCCCAGGCTCTGACTCAAATTAAACATTTTTTCTCGTGACCTTGGAGTCTTCTTTTCATGCATCAAGGTGTCATATAAATATTTTAAATAGGAAGGGTACAGTACACACTTACTGGGAATAAGTGCAGTTGAAAATGCATAGCTCTCTTTTTTTTAAAGCTACGTTTTAATTTGCACATTTAACAAAGAAAAGGGGGGGAATGATTAAAGAAAGGAAAAGAAGAAAAAGAAATAATATATGAATAATACTAACCAGTTCACATTCTGGATACAGTAACTATCAATGCATGCATTTTAAGTTATATATATATGTAAAAGAATTAATAACAGCTGTCTAGTTGTCCAACTAGGTATCCACATGAAATTAACGTATAGATGAAATATTTTCAAATGTAGTCAAAGCAGAGAGGGTCTCAGACCATTGTGTGATAGATGGTGGGCATTTATCCTTTCAGGCTCTTAGCAACCATAAAGGCTTTACAAAATCCACTTTGATTATCCTGCCATTAATCGCTATACTACAGGAATCTAATTTAAATCTGTATGAACATGTGCAAATATTAGAGATTTCGCTGATACAAAACTGAAGCATGTAACTATTAGACAAGTCCTTATTATGTGCCTCAATGAGGCATTCCCAGCATTACCATGCCAACATCTTACTTGTATTAGGCAGTACCTTCCTAGGCAAATGCTGTGGAGTCCAATATATTCTAAATATTATTACCGTATTTTTCGCCCTATAGGATGCACTTTCCCCCCTCCAAAAATGAAGGGGAAATCTGGGTGCGTCCTAAGTGGCGAATGCAGGCTTTCGCTGAAGCTTGGAGAGTGAGAGGGGTCCAGGCTTCAGCAACACATCCGCAGCCCTGCGGGAGTTCCCGCAGGGCTGTCTAGGCTGCGGACAGCAGCCTGCTTCCCTGAAAGCAGAGCGCCCGGCGCTCCGGGAACACATCTGCAGCCTAGGCAGCCCTGTGGGAACTCCCGCAGGGCTCCCCACGCTGCGGATAGCAGCCTGCCGCCCGGCGCGAGAGGCACCCTGAAGCAGAGCGCCCCGCCCGCCAGACAGACATCGGCCAGCCCCACAAGCTCTGGGGACAGCAAGGAGGCGCAGTGCTACCATCCCACTGTTCCTCGACCTGGTTCGGTATCCCCGACCTGATTTGGGGGGGGGGAAATAAAGGGGGGGAATTTCCTTTATTTCCCCCCAAAAAAACTAGGTGCGTCCTATGGGACGGAGCGTCCTATGGGACGAAAAATACGGTAATTTTTGTGACTGAATCTCAATTACAAGTCTAAGGAAACATTCTGTATAGATTCTAAAGCAGTTTTCCATTGTTAAGGCTCTAATTCGTTATTCCACACCTATCTGAGTTCATGAAAATTTACCTAATGATATCCATTTACAGTATAAGCAGTGCTAAGTTTATAAGCAGTTATAAGTTTAGCATTTTGTAAGGATTCAACAGTTTAAAAGATGCTGAAGTGTTGAAAGGAGAATGGGTCAGAAACAGACACCAACAGATGTTGTAATTGAAGATACTGCCATTCTGCCCTCATTGAAATCGATATTTACACTGTAAAATTGGAAATGACAAAGAATTATCCATCTGAACCTATCAGCTCATCTAATATATATATGTCCCGCATTCAGCTCATTGCTTCCACATAAAGGTTGCCTCCTGCTTTCAATTCTGGATTACCCCTTAATTTGTGAGCTTATGGGTCAGTTTGTAAGGGACAACCCAGTTTACACCACATCTCTCTGGTTGCTAAAACTGAAGCTGTTATATGTACTTTCTTTTTATTATACTTTTTTTTACCTTTTACGTAGACCTCAAATATAGATATCCAAATGGGGGTGTTAAATAATCCATGCCTAAAATTATTCCACATGGGGTATTCTTAGCAGGAAAAAATTACCAGTGATTTGTACATGGGACAGATATGCCCTATGATATAAACTAGTATCTGGAGAATTAAAATATTGATATTGACAGCAGCCTTTTCTCAGGTTAAAAATAAAGTGGAGAATTATCCCCAATAAACTCCCTAAATAGTCTTAATAATAATAATGCTAAATTAATATTTTGAAAACATGCTTGGGTAATATATAGTGAAATACTATACGTATGTATATTATTTGTGGCAGAATATTCATCTTAACTGAATTAACCTTACCCCAAATACTAAATTTAAGTGATGCCTGCCTTTCCAGGTCATTGGAAACCTCCTTTATCAACATGTTCAAATTCAATTTAACCATTTGAGACATACCATATTTTCCCCTCTATAACACACAGATTTTTTCTCCTAAAAAGGAAGGGGAAATGTCTGTGCGTGTTATAGAGCGAATGTGTGGTCCCTGGAGCCGAAAAATCAGGCAAAAATCAAATTGCGGCGCTGCACGGAGAAGCGAAACCAGAAAAGAGGAAGTGGCTGCTTTCCTGCATTCTGCCTCAGGGTCTTAATGCCCACCCTCCTCTGTTTCGTTGCTGTGTTTGCTGAAACGGAACAAAGAGCAGGGAAAGCCCCTCCCCTCCAGGCAAGCAGAGGGGAATTCCTCTCTGTGCTGCTGGGGGAGAGGGAGAGAGAGGGGGGAAGGGAGAGAGAGGGGGGAGGGGGAGGGAGAGAGAGGGGGGAGGGAGGGAGGGAGGGAGGGAGGGAGAGAGAGAGAGAGAGAGAGAGAGAGAGAGAGATGGCTGGCTTGGGTGGGGGGAAACTTTTGCCTTTCTTTCCTCCCTCCCGTTAAATCCCTCTCCTGCATTCTTAGCCAGCTGCTTCTCTGCACACCCCTCTCATGTCCCTTCTTTGTTTTTCCTTCGCTCCCCACTTAAAATGTGGTTACAAAGCATAGATCCACATGGATCCTCAGGATCTTTGCATTGGGTCAGCCCAAATTCACCATCAGATCACATAGCATGTCCATGGTTACAGCCTGCCCCCCCAAAATCACGCACCCACTGTTGCCTGGGGCTGCAATGGTGCAAAAACGTGGTTACAAAGCATGGATCCACAGGGATTCTCAGGATCTTTGCATTGGGTCACCCCAAATTCACCATCAGATCACATAGCATGTCCATGGCTACAGTCTGCACCAAAAAAATCACGCACCCACTGTTGCCTGGGGCTGCAGTGGTGCAAAAACGTGGTTACAAAGCATGGATCCACAGGGATTCTCAGGATCTTTGCATTGGGTCACCCCAAATTCACCATCAGATCACATGTCTGTGGCCACAGCATGAAGCCCAAAAATGATACATCCACTGTTTCATTCAGAATGTTTTTTCCCTTGTTTTCCTCCTCTAAAAACGATGTGCGTGTTATGGTCAGGTGCGTGTTATAGAGCGAAAAATACAGTATCTCTTGGAACCAAAATGCTATTAATATAAATATTAATAAACCATCCACAAATAAAACTCAATTCTACTAGTTCATGAATAAAACCATAAATTTCCCTATACTGTCTGATTGTACATGCCATTGCTTGCATTTGGTTTTTATTGGTGGAGGGTCTGCATGGGTTTTCCCCCTTTAAAACAGAAAGAGTACCTGCATGGTTTGGATCCACCGAGTGTGTTAACACATACAACTGGTGCCTTGGGAACTATAGTGACAGCCGTAAAGACTTCTGGGAGGTATTTCCTAGAGGCTAGCCAGAAGTGAGATACGACCTAAAATGTGCACATGAGCATTAACTCCAGAAGTTACACTTAATCTTGTTTACTTTTTTAATCCAGTACTCTGTTAGACCAATTGAAACAGCTTGAGCTGTTTTGTACTAGGTGTGATAGTTTTTGAGAACAGTGTGCCTCTATGTTATAGAACTCAGCTCAAGCAAAATCTTGTTGTTTATTCCCATGAAGATTTTTTCCTCTAGGGAATCGTAAACCTCTGTTAGAATTTACTGAATCTGTATATTTTATGAGCACAGTTCATAGGCTTGTTACGTTATGGGCTCCATAAAAGGAGAGTTACTGTATATTGTTATACAGCTTTGCAGTCTCCAAAGCCGCTTAATGCTTCACATGTGATGTAATAAATATGTGTATGTCTGCAAATAACAGGATTTGTTTTGGGGGAAATGGAAAACAGGCAAGTATCTAATCATGTGTGGACAGTAAATTTATTATCAACCAGTTATTTGTCTTCACTCATTTTTTTATTGTTTTGTTGGGATGTAAACCAAAGGATTGCTCTTTTTTTGTTCCCTGTGGAAAGTTGCAGCTCAACTCAAGAACCAGCTTATTTCTTCAAAAGAAAGAAAATAAGAACCAACAGTTTCAATATATTAATTTACTATACATTGATAAATGCCAAATTCAGTGCAGAACTAATGAAATCAAGGCAAGCTATGCCTGCAGGCTTACAATCTAAATGAAACATAAAACATGATGAGAAAGAAAAGGTGATGGAGAGGCTAAGGGAGACAACACAGGTACAAAAAGCCAAGACAAATGGACACATTTTTAAAGTCTGGCAATATTGGGGGGCAGCGAATCCCAGCATTATATTGTTGGGAAAGGCCTGTAAAGGAGAGTTAGAACTGGATATCCCGGGTTAAAGAAATGACTTGTCCCTGAGAACTGAAGCATGCAATATGTTTTATAGTAGAACTACGGAAGAAAGATAAAGAAAATACTAAAGTAAACACTGGTAGCTTATAATCAATTTGATAGGGTAGGAGAAAGTGAGGAAAACAGATAAAAGAGGGGGCAGACAGAGAAGATCAAACTGGTGCCACTGGTAAGTGAAAGTAGGTGGGGGGAAAGGCCAAGAGGATCACGGTGATCAAGATGGGACAGCCTTTTCTTAGCATACAGAGGCATCTGCATTCATTACCCAAGTTGGTTTTAATAGGCATAACCTACAAGAGCCATTTGTGTGTGCAAACCTTGTGGAATTGGAAGCGGAATTAAGAAAGAGGCCAGAAAAGTGCGTTTTGCACAGGAACTGTTCTCCATAGATTCTTTTCTACCTACCCTTACAAGTTGTTTATAACTTTCCCAACAATTTATTGTATATTGAAGTCACTTGAATAAATATATAGCACTTTGAATTTACCCTTCTCCCCCTTTAAGATTGCTATTGGGCTTTCTTTTCTCAACTTTTTTCATATTCTTGTATTCAAGAATATTAATTTTGCTTCTGATATATTTTCTATATGTGATAAACATCTACCCAGAATCATCATCATTATTTTATTTTTATGCCGCCTTTCCACAGTTAAAACAATGCTCAAGGCAGCTTAAAATATGAACTCTTAATATGAACAATGAACTCTTAAGTGAAAATTCAGCCAAATGCTGCTGTAGTTTGGAACGCTATATTGACTATATTTTAAAAGAAGTTATTGTATCTCCAAAGTGAAGGGGTCAGGCTTGGACATCATTATTTGTGAAGCTTCAATGTCAGCCACTTTTAGCCTCCAGACATTCATGCTTCCTAGCATAAACGTGTGGCATCCTCTGTTTCTTGAAATATTATTTTTCCTACAGTTTTCGTCCTGGTTCTGGCAATAAACATGTGGTCTCAATTTTCCCAGCTGTTACTTCAAAACAAAACAAATCCTTACATTATTGTTCATTCAGAAATGTTTGAATGGGCCAAATCATGGTGTCATTATGATTTCTAAACACACAGGTAGCATGAGGTGGTTGGGTTTTGTCTCTATAGTTAATAAATATAAATAACTTAGCGATCAGATGAACACCCCACTCCAAAACGTTATTCAGAGCTGAATTGGACCACATATTAGAGAATCAAGGAATGAATAATGTGTGCTATTTTTTGTTACACTGAGAACTTTTTCCTACAGAGATGTAAATGTGGCATTAAATTTAAATGTTTTATTGTGAATAATGTGCTCTTTAAAACTGTATCTGTCGTACGCGACTGCACAAATGCCAACCAACCTCTCTCTTTTAGAAGACAGATTTTGTGGTACCTGTTTAGTTTTCATTGTGGTACCTTAAAAGGGAGGAGACTGGTAGAATTGGTTGATTTTAAATGTTTGTGTTGTTTTTATAAGTGGAACTGTTTTCAATTGTTTTAACACTTGTTTTATTGTTGTAACATTTATTTGTTTTATAATTGTATTTTTTATTTTTTAATAATAATAATAATATATTTATACCCCACCCATCTGGCTGGGTTTCCCCAGCCACTCTGGGCGGCTTCCAACAAAACACTAAAATACAATAAACTGCATATATAAACTGCATATATGACAAAATGGCTTTTAAGTTGTTTAGAACTAGAAAATGAACGATAAAATTCATGTATAATGAACAGGTGCAATAACAATTCCATCAGATCATTAAAATATCCTTAATACAATAAGACACACCAGTTAAAAAGCATAACAACTAACACAATGGAAAAAAGATAAAACAAGTTTTGGCTGGCACCTAAAAATGTGTAATGATAGCACCAGGTGAGTTTTCCTAGGGAGAGCATTCTACGAGCTGGAAGCCACCACTGAAAAGGCCCGTTCTCATTCTGCCACCCTCCAGACCTCCTGTGGGTTATGTGTGA
This sequence comes from Podarcis gaigeae, assembly GCF_964106915.1. NCBI lineage: Eukaryota > Metazoa > Chordata > Lepidosauria > Squamata > Lacertidae > Podarcis > Podarcis gaigeae. The sequence goes on along the minus strand of NC_139679.1, from coordinate 40,245,754 downwards.
CAGGATTGACTAACAGCTTGGTTTGGATGCATTGTTATAAAAGCATTTAAGGTTACAGAAAGGTTGTTTGGACATGCCATTCTTTTAATGTCAAATAGCTGCAAGTCTAAATTATCACCATCCTATAACATCATTAGAAAGGTAGTAAACAATGCAGAGCACAGGTAGGTTTATTATGTAGAAATGGTGGTGTTTTGAAATAGTCTGGTTGAGAATAGAGAAATGGAGTTTAAGATCTATTATCTGAATGATAGTGCCTTTGAAATGTCCTGAAGCTCTGGCCTCCCTGTGGGCTAGGATTGTATAATAAATGAAAAACTGACCAGGCATTTCAGATAATCTTAGTGAAAAGGTGCTGTTTTACAGATTGCTGCTACCTATAAAACCATAATGGCTTTAGGCAATGTTCCTAGTCTCGGTGGAGATTTTTGAAATTCTTTCTGTTTCCTTATATGGATTGGATTCCTTTATTGAGGCATAGTCAAGGGGCTTCAGTGAACTCGGAGTTCAGAGTATGTGCATATGGCTTTGATAATAATTGATTCTCTCTTCCCCTAAGTGAGGTGAAGGATATTAAGAAGTCAACATGAGTGGAATGGAGGATATTCCAAGAGTTTAACGCATGACAAGACAATTTATGCTACTACAGTTTGTAATTCTAAATTCTAAATAGAATTAGTAATCACCAATAAGATGTTGATTATTGCATGGTTATGTTAAATCCTATCAAAATCCATCAGTGATATGTCAAGGCTGCTTTTGTTGTTTCTTTTGCTGCTATTTGCTAGTTTTCTTGCCCACCCTTTACCATGAAGTCCCAGAGCAGTTTGCAACAATTTAAAAACGCATTATTAAGAATAGTTAAAATAGAATGCAGTCAAGAGAAGAGCAGGTCTTAAAAATTCTATCTCAGGTGTCAAAGACCACAGTAAACAGGTGTGTTTTCAGTATCTGACAAAAACTACATAATGAGAAGGCCGGGCACATCTCTCTGGGAACAAAGAGGACCTCTTCTTATCATCTTAACGCCCAAGAGCATCTATAGGGAATGAGGTTGCCTTTCAGATATTTGGGCTCTAAGTCGTTTAGGGCTTTAAACATTAATGTGAGTGAGCATCTTGAATTGGGCTCCAAAATGAACTGGCAACCAACACTATGTAGGATTAGATTCTTTGTAGGTTCCTGGCAGTGCCTAAGGGTTTCTGGTGAGTTTTGCAACAGGTGAAGAATGCGAAGTTTGTGGGACAGGCACAGGTCCAAAATCAATAAAGCCGCCCTCAAGTAGAAAAGTAGTTAGACTGACCAAAAAAAGTATTGGGTGGGAGGGGTATTATAGGACTGGGCCTAGAATAAATTGCACCTGAACAAGGAGCATGTTTGGCTCCCTACCCACTTCCACTTAGTTTTGCCAAATTGTGTGGCTTGTGCAGGTTTGCAAAAACCTAGTGGTGTCATAGGCTTTACTGCTCCCAGGCTTTCCCAGAAATGACAATGAAAAGTGCCCAGAACTAGCAATTTACTACTTTGCTGCCAGTTCTTTCCTGTTCTGTTTTGGACAGTATGTTTGTATTTTTTCCCTCTTCAGCCGGAACTTGCTGGAACTCAGTCCTGGCACCTCAGGTGGGCTCCATTGCCATTCTAAGAGAACAAAGGCCTTGAGGTGTTCATAGTGAGTTCCAGCTCCTCTTTTTCTAGAAAAATAGCACTGTGCTTCTCTCTTTTTTGAGATGCTTCTCTTTTGTGGACATGTTACAGAATAACTATAGTTACAGAATAACTATAACCTGACTGCTTAGAGTATTAATAAATCCCAAAATCCGTATTAAGCCAGCCAAAATTACTCAGGCTAGTGTACAAGCTTCCAAATTCCCCAGAACTCTTCATCAAGCTAGATAGTAAAAATGAAAAAGGGGTGGGGTGGGAGATTGTTGGGCAAGTTAGCTGTTCCTACATTTTCAAACAGAATAAGTATTATATGATTATACTCCATTGGTAATAGAGGGCCATTGATCCCTATATAAAGCTGGCTTGTTTTGAGACAGACCACTCACCAAACTACTTTCTGCTCATATAAGTAGCAGGTTTCCTAGCCTTGATACCCAAGTTCATTTAAATATATATAAACACACCTGGAGATCTGAATTGGGGTTGAACCTGGGATCTTCTGCATTCAAACTGCCATTGCACCTATCCCAAAAATCTAAGTAAGTGATTACGACACTTACAACAACCCTTGAAGGTAGGTTTTGTAGTCTGAAGGATAAAAGGGTTGTCAGGTCGTCCATTGTATGTAACTCTTGTTAAACAGAGTCCCTTTCAACTATACAATTCTGTGACTCTAGGGTGTCATATGTTGAAATCTGTTCATCCAAGGATTCCACTAAATTCTTTATAATTTGATTAAAAGTAGAAACGGCACTTGTAACAATAGAGCACAAAGCATCACAAGCAAAATATTAAGATCTAGTTTCATATGAGTGTTTCCTTTTTTTAAAAAAATTAAAGAATGAATTAGCCCAGTGAAACAAAAAGCAGGTGAACTTTAGTGGCTGAATTGCTAGCTTTACTGGATGGGGAAATTCCTGCTTATAAATTCTCTTGAAACTTTGAATCTGGAAACTTTCCAAGCAGTGTAGGGGAACTTGTTAAGACGTGAAAGGTACCAGCATGCTTTTCAGAAGGTTGCAAGTGGCACGTCCCCTTTGCTCCTAGTGCCAAGCTCTTTGAATCATGCACCTTATTACTGTATTTTAGATAAATGAGTGAGTCTTAGAATTGGGCTAGTGAATTGGCGTCATCATGAATGTTCTTTATTAGGATACAACTAGACCTGATGGCAGCATGACCCACATACATGAAGTGTGGGTGGGGTGTTTTTGTTTTGGCAATTTAAAGTCCAACATGGGCAAGAGAAGAGTGCTGCCCCCTGTCTGTAATCACCCCCAGCGCCTTCTATTTGAAAGCAGTTTTTCTCCTAATAAGTGACACACAACACCATAGCTGTCAACTTACAGATTTGAAAATAAGGGACCAGCAGCCTCGAAAATAAGGGATTTTAGTCAACCAGCAGCCAAACGAGCAGCAACCTGGCAAAGGGGATGCAGCAAGGAAAACCACCGTCACCTCTCCGCTGGGAAGCGCTGAGCAAAGGCGAGTCCCCAGGCAACGCGGCCGATTTGATCAGCACAAGGCATGCAAGCTCCACCCCCCAGTCATTCTTAGACTCCTCACTGGGTGAGCAACGCAGCCAAGCAACACAGTTGGATCCTCCCTCCTCCCTGGCTGGCAGGGAGGGAGGGAGAGGAGCTGCTTCCTTTGAAACCCGGGAAATTTAAGGGACATCATCAATAAGGGACAGCAGCTGGACATGGCGCTGGGATAAGGGACTGTCCCACCAAATAAGGGACGCTTGACAGCTATGCACAACACCAAAGGAAAAAACTGCTTGTAAACAGTGATCGGTGAGGAGTACAGCTCATCTACTCATGTAATTCTTTGAATACCTCTGCCACTTTACGGGGATTCAGCAAAAGACCTAATTTTGCACATGGAAAACTGCAGTGCTGGCCTGTCTAGTTTGGCCCTTAAAAGGTGAAGCATAGATCACTTATAGCCACAATCTGTAGACAACCATTTTTTGTTTGTGTTACTACTAATTACTCCCCCCCCCCCAATAATACTGCAAGATAGTTTACGGAATGGAAACATCTACCTCAGTAAATGTTCACATTGGAGAGATACGGCTGCAAATGTTTGAGTGCATAGAAATGTTGTGGGAAAGGAACATTTTCTTTTTTATGTTTAATTTCTTATTTAGAGTTAGAAAAATATTTAGGAGAGGCAAGAGCAAGTAAAATACTAATGAGAAAAAATATATATTCTAAATATATTGCCTTTATGTGTATTTAGTGGTCCATTAATTCCCCCCCCATGTAGTCTTGTTATTTTGTTTAAACCTTTACTGTGAAAGTTGCTGCTGCAAAAAATGCTTTTGTCCCTTCGTTAACATGGTCAGAAATATTGCAACAGCTTGAAAATGGGAACACCTCTAATAAACCCCACTCCATCTTCCCTGGTCACTCCTGCTCACAGAGCTGTACAGCTCCTGTGTCCATCACTAGCCAATGTTCGCAGAACTTGGCAATGGGTGATATAAGTGGGTAGATCTCCAGAATTGCTAAAGAAAAGCTGATGCGAATGAAAGTGATGGGGGAGTGCTCATCTTCCAATTTAAGTGCACAATCCAGGGATTCTGTATGCAGGCCAGTACAATGTGTCATTCTCAACAAGATTAGCATGAAGCCAGTAGACCATGGGTAGGCAAACTAAGGCCTGGGGGCCAGATCTGACCCAGTCGCCTTCTAAATCCGCCCCGTGGACGGTCCAGGAATCAGCGTGTTTTTACATGAGTAGAATGTGTCCTTTGATTTAAAATGCACCTCTGGGTTATTTGTGGGGCTTGCCTGGTGTTTTTACATGAGTAGAATGTGTGCTTTTATTTAAAATGCATCTCTGGGTTATTTGTGGGGCATAGGAATTTGTTCATCCCCCCCCCAAAAAAAATTATAGTCGAGTCAGTTTATCTCCTGAGTCGAGGATGCTCTGAAACATAGTCAGTTGGTGTTTTTCCTCTGTAACCCTAGGAAATCAACTTTCTGACCAAGTCACAGTTTGCTAAAAATATGACTTAAGCTTCCATGAGGCAAGGCAGAAAATGAAGAATAAACTTATTATCCTACTGAAGAAGCCAGATCTACTCCTACGGATTAATTCACAAAGTGTTTCATAATGCAGTTTTACCAGTTTGTCTTGCTGACTGCAGAACTTGGCATAGTTTACGTGTGTACGGGTGTCTTATCCACTTCTCATGATCACTGCACAGAACTTGAGAGTTCCCATTGCTCTAGGGTTTGGCAGTAGCTGCAGATGAGTAAATGCGTAGAAGTTTGAGATGCTAGGGGAAGTGTTATTCCCAGCTATTTAAAGAAGAAAAGACTGCTTTAATGTTCTTTGTTTTGTTTTATTAAAAAAAAAAGCTGTGAAGAAGAGTGAACCTATTCCAAGTGTTTTCTCTCCCCCTGTTTCCTTTGTGTGTGTGTGAATGATGAGAGGTAAGTATGAGATTGAAAACCTCAAGCCACCTTGATTTTCTCTCTGTGCACAAAATTGAATGTTTCTGATCTTTCAGGGCTGGATCTTGTAGATTGCCAGAACATAACTTCAGAAATCAGGAAAACAAGAATTTGTTTACAGTGGTAAAAAAGGTAAAGGTAAAGGTACCCCTGCCCGTACGGGCCAGTCTTGACAGACTCTGGGGTTGTGCGCCCATCTCACTTAAGAGGCCAGGGGCCAGCGCTGTCCGGAGACACTTCCGGGTCACGTGGCCAGCGTGACATCGCTGCTCTGGCGAGCCAGAGCCGCACACGGAAACGCCGTTTACCTTCCCGCTGGTAAGCGGTCCCTATTTATCTACTTGCACCCGGAGGTGCTTTCGAACTGCTAGGTTGGCAGGCGCTGGGACCGAGCAGCGGGAGCGCACCCCGCCGCAGGGATTCGAACCGCCGACCTTTCGATCGGCAAGTCCTAGGCGCTGAGGCTTTAACCCACAGCGCCACCTGCGTCCCGTTTACAGTGGTACCTCGGGTTAAATACTTAATTCGTTCCAGAGGTCCATACTTAACCTGAAACTGTTCTTAACCTGAAGCACCACTTTAGCTAATGGTGCCTCCGGAGCACGATTTCTGTTCTCATCCTGAAGCAAAGTTCTTAACCTGAAGCACTATTTCTGGGTTAGCGGAGTCTGTAACCTGAAGCATATGTAACCTGAAGCGTATGTAGCCTGAGGTACCACTGTATTTGTTTAGTGCATGTTTAATGCAGGCCTGGCCAGAATGCAGGCCTGGGCAGGATGCAGGGGCACTGCTGAGGCTGTCAGCCTGTGTGTGTCTGCGCGCCTGCCAATGTGTGGGTGTGTGGCAAACTGGGTCTTTTTCTGGATCTAGACCCATCAAAGAAGTGTGTCAGTGAAACGCATTGCAAACTGTGTGTGAGAAATCAAGTAAGCAGAAACTGAACTCCACAGCGGCCTCTGGTGTCACAGTGTTAGAATGCATAAACAACTCATATAAAGTGTTCTTGCTTTGGCAATGTAGCTGAGTCTTGGGACTCACCAAGATGTCAACTGTCTCTTCCAAGGCTGTATCTTCACACTACGGCTCCATTCCAAATAATGTGTCAGCAGAGCTGTGGCCTGGCCAGGATGCAGGACTCTGCATGGTGTACAAACCCATTAAAAGTGCAATAACAGCAGGGCCTTCAAACTTGGTTGTATCCACATCACCTCGTTCTACAACCTTCTGTGCACTGGGAGAGGAAGGCCTGAAGTGAGGCTTCCCATGCAATTTAGAACCCCTTGTGCTTAGGGCTCTGAGCTTCCAAATTCCAAATAAGAAACAGCCTGTTTTTTAGAGCAGTAAAATAAATATCATTATCATGTAATGAATGTCAGAACAGTTGGAATATTCTTGGGGGAGGCAATAATAGAGAATGGGGGCTGATAGTGGTGCCCCTAGGAATGTTCCACTCTCAGCAATACTCTAGTTTTATTGTAGAGAATAATGTTGGGGTATGCAGATCTTGAAATGGGACTTTCTGAGTCATGGGCCTAATCCAGGACTGTATGAAAATTGGTCTCGGGTATCTAGTTAGGTAGAGAAAGGAAAAGGCCTGTGGACCATTAGCTAATGTGACTGGCAGTCAGAGTGAGGCCTCCAGATTGACTAAGGGTAGATGTTGTACAGTGGTACCTCTGGTTACGTACTTAATTCGTTCCGGAGGTCCGTTCTTAACCTGAAATCGTTCTTTAACTGAGGTACCACTTTAGCTAATGGGGCCTCCTGCTGCCATCAGGCTGCCGGTATGCGATTTCTGTTCTCATCCTGAGGTAAAGTTCTTAACCTGAGGTACTACTTCCGGGTTAGTAGAGTCTGTAACCCGAAGTGTTTGTAACCTGAGGTGTTTGTAACCTGAGGTACCACTGTACTAGGAGTCTGGCCTTCCATTGCTTAATGGAGCAAACCCTCTTAGATGTCTGCACTTAAAGTTCTGGTAAAGGGTAAAGTAAAGGACTCCTGGACAGTTAAGTCCAGTCAAAGGTGACAATGGGGTGCGGTGCTCATCTCTCTCTTAAGGTTGAGGGAGTTGGTGTTTTTTCACAGACAGCTTTCTGGGTTGTGGCCAGCATGACTAAAACTGTTACTGCCGCGTGGAGGACTATAACAAGTGCCAGAGCTCATGGAAACGCCGCAGCAGCGGTACCTATTTTATCTACTTTCACTGGTATGCTTTCAAACTTCTAGGCTGACAGAAGCTGGGACAGAGCAATGGGAGCTCACCACTTCACTCAAGGTCAAGACATAGCTTAGACTCTCAGCTTCAGAAGACCCTGGAGCTGCAGGTGTGGCTATTGTCGTGACAGAATGGCAGCCAGCCTGCACTCTTGCCCTTCAGAAATTTGCTCACTATTTACAGGATTGCACACATTTATTGCATACAAGTGCCCCAAAGCAGAATTGTCCACAGCTCTGAAATTTGACATCTGCATGGGTTATACTGCTTGAAAAGTGCTAATTACTCTATGAAAAAAACCAAGTCTCTTAAGTTCCCCTCAAAATAAAGTTAACCTGATTTCCCAAACTGAGAACTAAACAGGCTGTTTAAAAATAGCCCACAGCACAGCCCACATGAGGCTGCACTACGTTCAGACTGCAAGGAGTGCAGGAATCACATTTTAAATCCCCCCCCAACACACATAAAACTCCCTGGACAAGAAAAGTTAGCATATGAAAGAAAACGGATCTGACCTAGATTTTCTCTCTCTAGCATGCCGATTTCTCTGAACAGGGCATTCAGACACGTGTTTCCTCACTAGGGATAGAGGAAGAATCCATTTTAAGTGGATTTATACACAGAATCTGACAGCTGTAACATGATTAAGTTTTGCTGTCACTGGATTGACGCTTATATTGAGCATTGTTTTACATCCAAGCTGCTCATACATTGCTGGGTATTTGAAAACCGACCAATATATCTAAATTTGTATGCAAAAGTATATCTAATATACATAAGTCTAAAGTCAAGCCCTATGCTCACCTATACTTCTACAGTGTGCGTACATTGTTCTGTCTGTCTGTCTATCTATCATCTATCTATCTATCTATCTATCTATCTATCTATCTATCATCTATCTATCTATCATCTATCTATCACCTATCATCTATCTATCTATCATCTATCATCTATCTATCTATCTATCTATCTATCTAATCTATCTATCATCTAACATCTATCTGTCTGTCTATCTATCTATCTATCTATCTATCTATCATCTATCTATCTATCTATCTATCTATCTATATCTATCTATCTATCATCTATCATCTATCTATCTACCCACCCTACCCCATACACCCCAGAATATATGTGTATATATTGAATAATTCATGTAGTATGTTGCAATTGTTCATATTTTTAGTGGATCAATGAGGGTGCCGGCACTCATTTCTCATTGAGATTAAGGAGTGAGACAGGAAATGGATAAGCTCAGCATTGAGATTTAAAGAAAGCTCCCTATACTTCACTTTGATATGGGGTACTGTCCAGGATCCATCTATGCTATGAAATAGTACAGTCTGTATTACATAGGGTGTTTTGTTCAAAGTGGGGTTTGTTTCTGTGAATGTTTTCAGAAATGATCTCTGTTCCAGTGATCAAGTCATTGTTCATAACACTTGGACCCTTTTGGTGTCATTTAGTTTTGGTTAATTTTTTTATAGATTTCATTTATTTCAGTTGAGTCTGTGTACTGCATCAGTGTGCATAGGATTGTGGCAAATGTTTTTACATATGTACAGTATTAGTAATCAGCTTGCTTATTAATGTGGGATGCTTATTTTAATGTATAAATTTGACTATGCTTCTTTAAAAAAAACTTACTGAGTATCTTCATGTAAAGAAACATTATTTTTTTCCTAGTCATAGTGTGGGCTGAACATAATAAATGTGATTTATGCAAACTCTTGCCAAGAATGGTTCCATTGATCTACCCTGACATGCATGATTCACAGTGTGCCTGACTGATAAAACTGCTCCCTCTTCTGTTCAGTCACAGTTATTTCTATGACTCTAATTATTATTCAGAGTGAAATATTTAAATGTTTATGCTACAGAAACAGTTATAGAACTGTATTTCAACAGATTTTGAATGGGACCCCAGATGAGTTGTCTGTGGTTTGATCAGAATGTGGTACTAGAATTTTGTGAGTTCCATTTTAAAAAGAAAACATAAAAATATGACCTGCAGCTTCTTCTTACACTCTATTTTATGCCCACATTTCATTTGAGTACCTTATTGAGTACCTCTCAGTCTGTTTCCACAAACCCTGTCTATGCCTGAACTCACTTTTCATCCAGTTTTGTCTTGTTGATTCTTTGCGTATGTTTCTGTATTCAAGTCTGTGACAGTTGGGCAGATGTTGAGGATCATCATTCAGCCCAGTGTTGACAGAATTATTTCAGGCCACTGTAAAAGAGCATATTGTATTATAGGTCAGATGTATGCATTTATGTTCAACATGGTAAGTATTCTGCTACCCTCTAGAGAACATTGTGACCTCCAGGGTTCCCTCGTGACCTTAGAGAGGAAGTAGGGATCATTACCACAGGGTACCTCAGATACATCAGAACAACTTGAGGGACAATCCCCACCCCATTACAATTGCCTCTCTCCATGGTTGGGAGGATAGATGAGATTTGTCAGGTGCTTCCATTCCAGCGTTAACATGAAAAATGCCATTCATCTTCTCTAGCACTGAGCTTGCTTTTATGCTGTTTCCAAGTATGATTCCAAGAATGTTCCCATAAGCATCTAGGGAGATGAGAACTTGGAGCTCAGGAGAAGAACCTGACTTGGTGCTGTGCTTCGTAAGTGTAGTACAGTGGTACCTTGGGTTACAAACGCTTCATGTTACATATGCTTCAGGTTACAGACTCTGCTAACCCAGAAATAGTAGCTCGGGTTAAGAACTTTGCTTCAGGATGAGAACAGAAATTGTGCTCCTATGGTGCGGCAGCAGCAGGAGGCCCCATTAGCTAAAGTGGTGCTTCAGGTTAAGAACAGTTTCAGGTTAAGAACGAACCTCCGGAACGAATTAAGTATGTAACCAGAGGTACCACTGTACATGATGAAAGCCAAACTCTACTGTATGGGGGAGAGTGTGTGTCTTAGCAGTGAAAAATTCCTGGGAGGTCATAACACTCCTAACCCTCAGGGCTCCCCAGATTTGTGGCTGTCGGTTGGGAAAATGTGCAATCACTTTAAGTTATGTACTTTATGGTGGGTGTCTTGTCATTTGGGTATCATGGATCTCTTTTGCTTTCTGGAATAATTAGAAAATCAACCTCAGAGCTGGTGCCTCTTAGGTGATTCATTCATTGATCTCAATTGTTCTACTAATTAGGTTGTATTTCTTAATTGAAACTCATATCTGAAGATCCGCTCTCCTCTTCCCTTCATATTGTTTCATGTACTACAAGGACTGTTGAAGTTTCCATGGATCAATGTTTGTGAAGAGAGAGATATATATACCGTATTTTTCGCCCCATAGAACGCACTTTTTCCCCTCCAAAAATGAAGGGGAAATGTGTGTGCGTCCTATGGGGCTGAAGCCTGGAGAGCAAGAGGCATCGGTGCGCACCGACCCCTCTCGCTCTCCAGGCTTCAGGAAGCTATCCGCAAGCCTTGCGCGCCCGGCAGGAGCTCCCGCCGAGCGCGCAAGGCTTGGGGCGGCAGCCTGTTGCCCAAAGCATAGGGAGGCCTCCGGAGGGTTCCCCGTGCTTCGGGCGAGTGTCTGCAAGCCTTGCACGCCCGGCAGGAGCTCCCGCCAGGCGCGCGAGGCTTGGGGCAGCAGCCTGTTGCCCGAAGCACAGGGAGCCCTCTGGAGGGCTCCCCGTGCTTCGGGCGAGTGTTTGCAAGCCTTGCGCGCCCGGCAGGAGCTCCCGCCAGGCGCGCAAGGCTTGGGGCGGCAGCCTGTTGCCCGAAGCACGCGGAGCCCTCCGGAGGGCTCCCCGTGCTTCGGGCGAGTGTCTGCAAGCCTTGCACGCCCGGCAGGAGCTCCCGCCAGGCGCGCGAGGCTTGGGGCGGCAGCCTGTTGCCCGAAGCACGCGGAGCCCTCCGGAGGGTGCCCCGTGCTTCGGGCGAGTGTCTGCAACCCTGCGCGCCCGGCAGGAGCTCCCGCCAGGCGCGCAAGGCTTGGAGCGGCAGCCTGTTGCTCGAAGCACGCGGAGCCCTCCGGAGGGTGCCCCGTGCTTCGGGCGAGTGTCTGCAACCCTGCGCGCCCGGCAGGAGCTCCCGCCAGGCGCGCAAGGCTTGGGGCGGCAGCCTGTTGCCCGAAGCACGGGGAGCCCTCGTGGGGTGGGGAATGAATAAAAAAAAATTATTTCCCCCCTCCAGCCGCGGCTGCCGCCCCAAGCCTTGCACACGCCTGCGCGAAGCACGGGGCACCCTCCGGAGGGCTCCCCGTGCTTCGGGCGAGTGTCTGCAAGCCTTGCGCGCCCGGCAGGAGCTCCCGCCGGGCGCGCGAGGCTTGGGGCGGCAGCCTGCCGCCCGAAGCACGCGGAGCCCTCCGGAGGGTGCCCCGTGCTTCGCGCAGGCGTGTGCAAGGCTTGGGGCGGCAGCCGCGGCTGGAGGGGGGAAATAATTTTTTTTTATTCATTCCCCACCCCAAAAAACGAGGTGCGTCCTATGGGCCGGTGCGTCCTATAGGACAAAAAATACGGTATATATATATATATATATATAATGTATGTGTATGTTGATTTGTCTAATCATATATTACTGTTCATTTTTCACAGGTAATCTGTTTTCATGTTTAAGGTTGCTGAAGCAGTATTTTGCTCCAGTCGGCTTAGGGATTGTTATCCTTTCCCTTATGTATTAGTGAATGCGGTCTAGTAAAGTATCACGTCACCTGTAGTTATGTTGTTATTTTAATTTAGTAGTCATCTCCCTGGTGATTAACTACAAACGGATGAGCATCCCTTACTGTGCCTAAGCTGTCTTTCTTTGTGAGATGATTATATCATCTCGAGACACACCTGTGTGGCCTCAAATATCTATGTATTGCGAATTGTCCTGAGGCAGTTGAATATCACAAGGCCTTCTTTTCTACAGTGGGTCTTTCAGGATTAATACAATTGCTGCTTTTTTCATTCTGGGATCTGAACATTCTATGTTGGGATTTGTATTGATTCCACTAAGAATGATTAGTGAGCACAGACTGTATTAAACCATAAAACCAGAGAGCTGCGGCTGCTCATTCTTAAGAAAGAAACACACTGAAAGTATGAGATTGTTAGGGCTAAATGGTTTAACAGATTATGACCCTAAATTGTTAAAATTGCCTCACAATTAGACTATTTTCTGCTCAGGAAGCTTTGGCCTGCCAGTTTGCAGAGTGTCAGCTGCGAGAAACAGAGTATGTTGAAGACCTTCATGGCAGCCAGAAGGGTTTCCACGAATAGCATTTCATCAAAAATCGGGAAGTGCAGAGCAGTTGTGCGTTTTCCTACAAATCCACAAGGCCCCTGATTTAAATATGCTGTGCACTGTGCAGTATCTAGCATCTAGCACAGATGACTCCGTGATAAGCCCAGCTTCCATTATTATTATTATTTTGAAATAAATCTTGGGTGTATGGGAGGAACTCAGCACTGCACTATGCCAGTTGTTCCATCAGTGCAAGACTTTCAGCCAGAGGTGGTGAGTTGCACCCGACATGGGGCTATCATGTGTGTGTGATGTCACACAATGTGCATTGGGAGGAGGCCACCACAAATCTATAGATACCTGTCTCATTTATTATTGGTTACTACTTTTTATTGTCGTTTTGTTTTTCTGGCTACAGCTCATGGTTAGTGTGGAAAGAGCTTAACCATACATCCCAGTACAGTCAACATGCTTAGCCAAACCTTGGCTTAGCTCAACTTAGGGACCAGGGGAGAGCAAAACAACTGTGAGTTCCTTTTCTGGAGCCCACACAGTCTGGTCCTGGTAAGCCATAGTTTGCCCTACGATGTTGTGTGAGTCAGGCCAATGTGTCTTTTACTAGGATCCTTGATTTGAACATAAACAGTCAGCTGGGATTCTGTAGAAGCACAGCTGAACTTTGTCACAGTTCTTTTCCCAGCCATATGGAAAAAGGAGAAGGGAGCATATGAACTGCACTTGGGCTCATTGAGGCTTGCCCATATACAGTGGTACCTCGGGTTACATACGCTTCAGGTTACAGACTTCGCTAACCAGAAATAGTACCTCGGGTTAAGAACTTTGCTTCAGGATGAGAACAGAAATTGTGCTCTGGCGGTGCGGCAGCAGCAGAAGGCCCCATTAGCTAAAGTGGTGCTTCAGGTTAAGAATAGTTTCAGGTTAAGAACGGACCTCTGGAACGAATTAAGTTCTTAACCTGAGGTACCACTGCAGTGCTAAACCATAGTTTAGCCTCAGATGTTATGTGTTTCATATCACTTGAAAAATAGGGATGCTAGTGTAGATTTAGGAAGCTGGTGTTAATGTTAGCCTTTAGAAGTTTTAATACCATCAATAAATTGTTTGGCTATGGAGGAAAAAGCATTTTCAATGAATAGAAAGCAGTCCTTTTGTTTTATATGTCTTTGTCTGCTTAACCAGCCCATAGAATATCTTTGTTTAATACTTAAGGCAGAGTGCATCATGGTTCTTTAACTTCTTGTCAACAAGATTAGTCTATAAACTTACTAGACATTTGGTCTTGTATTAATGGAATGAACAGGTTTACCTTACATAATCCGGATATTCTGGTTTATTTCAACACTAGGTTTGAAACATATTTGTTTAAAGCAGAAAAGGGCGATTATAAACCTTCCTGGTTTTGTTGGTATTACTCAGTGAAGCTGTCAACATTAAAAAATATACAAATTATGGCCTACATTCATTGTATTTCCAAGACACTAGTTTCATTCAGATATCTTTTTTCCAGGTACCAAAAGGCTATGTGTGTTCATATGTGTGTACATGCTCAAATATTTTCTCTTTGGTTTGCATGCAAGTCAGTACTTTCCATTGGCTGTTAATTTTGGCATGTTCTTTGCAAATAGTAAAGCACCCAGGTGTGCTTGATTCACAAGAACTCCATTTCCGACCCCAAATCTTCAAGGTTTATAGAGATCTTGCTACACACCACCGAGGAGCAAATAGATGTTTGCTTGAGCCTCAATCTTACACTCAAGTAGCAAGCAGTCTTAGCAAACCCCATGGTCAGGTTGATATTTGAGGGCTTCTTCATAAATGCTGCACACAGAAACAAGAATATACGTAGAGAATGCAAATCAATCTCTGGACAGAATATAGCATTTATTGTGTAAACTGTGATGTGGAGTGTGTGTGTGTTTTCTACACACACGACTTGGGACACAGCGACTTAGAAGGGTAGACTGGATAAAATGCTTGGAGACTCTTGAGTTTTGTTCTGCTTTGCTTTGTTTTTAGTTGAAACAAGTCACGAGTGTAGAAGGAGTCAGGCCAGAGGAGTGGATGTCATAATTTCCTAATTTAAATTCCCTCCCTGTACCCCCCTCCAAAGGTACTGCTTACCTAATAGGGGGATACAGAATTTTTGGGAGGGGAAGTGGGGGGTAAGAAAAGAACAGAGAAAAGTTTACATTATTGCATTCCTCAGCCTGTTCCACTAATCTTACTCCTCCTCCATCATCCATTGCTCCTTTGAGCTAAGAAAAACGAAGCACGTGAGATATTGTATCCCAGCATCTCTTATAATTTGTCCTTGTACACTGCTCATAACAGGGAAAAAGTTTATGCTACCCTTGCTACAGTATGCATTCTATTAGATTAATGTCAATGAAGGAAATTGTCGTGCACATGGTTTGTAAAACATACTTGTTAAGAATGGGACTCTTTATAGTAATAGTGTGTGCTTTTATGCTCCTTTTTCAGGTTTTTACTTCCCATGGACCAACTGTAATAATGCCAACTTGGTTCTGTTCCCGAGAATGGTTTTGTCATGTGGGCAGATTTGATGAAGCGGGAAAGGTAAGCACTGTGAAGACGAGCAAAACCTTAAGTGTGGTTTAATGTTACCTGTGCTGAACTCTCAAGTACAGCTGGCATCCCCCTTCAAATAGAGAGTTGAGGTTGTACCTAACAAAGATGCCCTCTTGGCTCCCATACAGTAATTGGAACACAAATGAAAGATGCATGAGCAGACAAAAATGAAGGGGCAGATCTGTTTCCAT
Organism: Podarcis gaigeae; assembly: GCF_964106915.1. Taxonomy (NCBI): domain Eukaryota; kingdom Metazoa; phylum Chordata; class Lepidosauria; order Squamata; family Lacertidae; genus Podarcis; species Podarcis gaigeae. Next base: position 40,230,409 of record NC_139679.1, on the reverse strand, counting down.
GAATTTATTTCCATAGTGTTAAAAATGATAACATTGTCATTAGCAACATTGCCACTGGGAGTGCATCCAAAGGTGCTGGTACTAGTATGGAACCATTTACAGTATTGGCTGTGTTCACATGTAACGCTGCACCAAAGCAAGGCTTAAAGCAAAAGTGCTGGCTTCCATGGAGCCTCCTCCCCATTTCCTTTAGCTCAGTGCGGTATGGGATTGTGTTTAAGCTTTCTGCTCCTTAACCTTGATGTGCAGCTGAGGTTTCTTCTTGGCTACAGATCATGGTCAAGGTGCTGTATGAAGAAGTACCAGATTGAAGTGCCAATGAGGAATGTGGTTCTAGCACAGGATTTCCCAAGCCTGGGTCTCCTGCTGTTTTTGGACTGCAACTTCCACCATCCCTAGCTAGCAGGACCAGTGCTCAGAGATGACAAGAGCTGTAGTCCAAAAACAGCTGGAGACTCAAGTTTGGGAAACCCTAAAGAGAGGCCAAATGACATTTGGTCCCAGCCACGCTGATGGAGTGGACCTCTCTTGTCTCCTCTTTCACTCTGATGCAACCAAATGGAACGCTCTTGGCAGAAGATGGTTCTAGAAAATAAAAAGCAAAATGACACTTTATCCCCACAAGGCCGATGGAGTGGGCCTCGCTATCTCATATTCTCCTGAAATGTAAAGAGGTGGGATATAACCTGACCATGTTTATACAAAGATAGACTTATTGCCTGAACAAGTAGTGCAAGCTTTATGTTCATAGGGGAAACTAAGTACACACATGACGCCGAAGGACAATGCTTCTTCCTTAGAAGCCACTTTCCTCTCTAGGGCAGATGAAGACTGCATAGTGTTCTCCCACCAACTACACCCCTAAGATTATGAGCGATGCCTCACCACAGGAGAGAAAATGCCACAGAAATGAGGGAAGAGAAACACCCCCAATTTACCAGATGCTATGTTAAGTAATCATCTCCTTTCCTTCTTTTAGTATCTAGCAGAGTAACTTGCAGGTGTCATGTTGCTGCCAATAACTATAGAAACAGACTGAAATGTCTACATTCCAGTATTGCCTTGCACCAAAAAGTCTCCATAGCTGCAACCTGCTTTTCTCATTTGTGACTAAATCTGTACACCTGCTCTTCAAATGTTAAAATGAAAGGCATACACCAGAGACATGAAATAAAGATCTTATTACGTAATACACTTACCATGCACGATCAAAAGCTTTTTGCAGATCCCTTTGATAGCATTTCCTCCATCTACATTTATTTTAAAGCTGTAGTGGGTTCTTCTGCAGCTAACGTGTGATTCCCAAGTTTCAGAACGGTGTTAATTTATTGAGGGAGATGGGAGTTACTGCAGCAGTCTTGTGACATCTTAAGAACAAACAGATTTATTGTGAAATAAGCTTTGTGGATGATGAAGCAGACTCTAATCTACAAATGTTTACACTACAATAAACCTGTTCGTTCCTTATAAAGCCCCAAGATTTCAGGTTGCAAGGTAAGGCTCCACTATGTCTTTCAATAGGTCAGTAAGGAGGACTGTTTCATAGAATTGATAGGAGTCCTTTCGTAATTTACAGGGTTAGAGTTTTGCGTGATAGCCTTGATTGAGAAAACACAACTTTTACTGCTCAATAAGTATAGTTCAATAAGTGTAGCTTTTTTGTGCTTTTGAACCATTTCCATTCTGAATTGTTTACCTTTCTGGCCTTCCCTCCTTCTAGTCAGCCTCTGCCGGAGACTGAGTAATTCAATCACTCCTGATGCAGAGAATTCCTGTGCTCCTCAGAGGAGGATGTTGATTTCCCCACAAGTCATTTCTGTAACCTTCTTTTCATTTCAAAGCATGTGCAAATCAATAACCCATGCAGGTACATGAATGGTGGGGATGGTATCCTTTTTCTTACTCTTACGTGCTAAAGCAGAAAAGAAAAGTTGAGTATTCATAAGAGCGAAAGATGCCGCTCTTACAGATTCAGAAAGAGTGCTTAGCAGAGGTGTGTGAAACATCAATCTTTGCTTGAGACTTTAATACATTTTATCCCCGGTTTTCTAGACTTCCCCATGGTCTATAGTTATCTGCCAGAAGTTCTGCCTCTGGCTTATGCGATATCTTCCCTCATTATTTCCAGACTTAATGTTAGGCATGTCAGTTTTCAAAAATCTTCAGGAGAGAGTAATTTTTAATGAATCCCAAGAACAATAGTATATTAGAAGCTGGTAGTGTTTCAACTGCAGCCTGTGAATTAAGTGGCTTTGTCCTTAATTTTGTTTTTCTCCTTGCAAGTAACCAGGAAATAAATCTACGGAGCTAAGCTGCAATATGTAATTCGGTGAGGATTATTAGAATAGTTTCACTTCTGTTTGTTAGTCAAAGTGGGAGAGTGTTGTTGTTGTTATTTATTATTTAAGCCATGAAATGGGAGGGAAATATTTGGTTCAGCTTTGCCTTCTTTTTTAAAAAAAGAAGAAGCTGAATTAAAGTATTGTAAGGTTGTCAAATGATTTGTCAAGGGGCTCTAGGGAAAAATCAAGACAAAACGCAGACTCTGATATTCTTGGCACATTATGGGTAAAACTGAACAGAGATCTGTACTTGAGATGTGTCCAAGAAAGAAAGTGCTGGAGCCAAATAAATTAGGCTTATGAACTGCTTTAAAACAAGCCCTTTTAGCGACGTGTCTTGATAACATGTTACTAAGCATGCTGACGTAGTCACTGAATTTCCACCGCTTTCCATGTTTAATTAGAGTATTGTTTGCCAGTGCTGTTCACATATTTCTGTTTGGGAGACTAATCCTTTAACTTTATTTCCCAAACAATGCAGCAATTATAACTTCATCACAGATTTCCTGTTTTAGGATCAGGTCAAAATGATTTAAAGGCCTATCGGCACAGGACAATGGGGTTCAGTCACACAGCTAGCAAGAGGCTTAGCAGGATTTGTATAATTCTGGGGGGAGCGGTTTTTAAAACAGTCTAAGCATGAAATTAATGTGCTGGGTCTCCGGTGAGCATGTCTCTGCTGAGATTTAGAGCACCTATGAAACTAAAATTTTGCTACAGGCCCAACACAGGCATGCATACAAATACACAAAGATAAGCAACAGTGAAGTGAGGGCTGTACCCTCCTGCAATTGGTTTACAGGTGGAGCAGATACATGGTTAGAGGACATGCATAGGAGACTGTCATTGATCAAGCCTCTGACCCATCCACTTGACTTTTGTATGCTTTGCTTCAGCTTAAGCCAATTGTTTTTCTGAGGTCAGATATGTCCTCTGCCAGACATACATTGACCTTTGTATCTCTATATTCAGTCTGTGTGCTTTTATCATTTCCGTGGACTTAACTTGGACTGTCTGAAGCACATTTGATCCTTTCTACAAGTCAATCTTAGATGAGATTCTTTAATTCTAATGCTTCCAAGTTGATAGTATTGGACTGAGTTCAGTGGGGCATTTAGGATTTCAGCATTAGTCTATTGAGGTGAATTTTTGTATTATATATCTTTTGAAGGATATCTTTTGAATCAAGTTCGTGTGATGTTACTGTTTGCACATTATTCCTCTCCTGATAAGTCTTGCCCACAAGCATTCAAGAGGCCATGGGTTGTAGTCATCTAGCTTCTTAACTCAGACAGATTAAAAGTATTGCTCACGACTAACTTAGGTCCATAAATTTCATTGGGTCTATGTGGGTGTATCCAGGCACATGTGCTTGCATCTGGTGATACTGCACTTTCACTATTGAGATACATGGCCAGTGGGTCTGGTGCTTAGCTGCTGAACCATTACATATGTAAGAAATATGCTGGCCAAGTGTGGATGCGCAGGCTGAAGCTGCTTCCTCCTGGAACAAAGAGAAAGTTAGGATCTGCATCTAGCCCTGGCCAACATCATTTCTCCCCTGGCTACCTATTAAATGCCCATCTTTATTGGGTTAAAAATGTTTAGGCATCAGCACCAGATTTCTGAGCACTTGGAATATTTCTTGCTCTGTCTTCTGCAGTCCTTTTTTTTACAGCACTCATCTACTTTGTTCCACTGTTTATATCCACCAGACATGGTCGATGAAGAATTGCACAATATGGAACTTGATGAAAATAATTGCATCATATGTGTGTGGGGGGGGGGAGAACCTTAAGTACTCGGTACGGTATGTAGTGTAATGGAATCTACAAATAGGCATGTGACCTTGGGTAGCAAGCTGCTAGATAATTAGAACCAGGTGCCTAACTTGACTTAGCTTGGAGCGTGACATGAGGAACAGAAGCAGGTTTAAATTTTGCAGTTGACACAAAGCAACACCACAGAGTTGAGCACAGGGGAAGCATAAATCTAGCTAGATGGTAGGTTGAAGGAATTCTGGTTTTCTCCTTCTGGCGGTTATGTCTTCTTTCACCCTCCCACAGCGCAGTTTTGTTACTGCCCACCGTGTTACTTAATACACCTATTAATACAAATTATAGAAACCTGAATACAATATCTTTCACGTAAGGGCTGAAGCTCAGAGGCAGAGCGACTGCTTTGCACACAGAATGTCCCAATCCCCAATCTCCAAGTAGGCCTGGGAGAGACCCCCATCTGAAATCTTGCGAAAGCTACTGCCAGTCGGTGTAGACATTACTGAGATAGATGGACTTAATGCATTGTACTCATTAACCATTATTTGCATCTATTAAAAGTTGTGTGGGTTTTTTTTACTAGGGGCTCTGCTCCTGCTTGCTCCACTCAACCAGCCCCATCTACCGCCATGCCAACTCCCAGCTCTTTATCCCTTACCCCAAGTCCCACAGCTCCTTCCAAACCCGGAGTCAGAAGCAAGCCAGCAGTAAATCATACTGCGCAAGTTGAAGCGAACTCTTTATTAGCAAAAACACGATCTGCGCAGGAGTGTCAGGCCTAATGAGCACAGCAACTCATCTTCAGTAGGTCTTGCCCCCATGAAGCCGTTGCTGAGACTGAAGGTCCCTGCCTCCCCACAGCTACCTAAGTCCCCTCTGCTCCAGGGTCGTCCCCCCCCCAAGCAAATTGGCCCATTGCCAATTTCTCCTCCCCCTTTTCATGCTTCTTCTGGTTCTTGGAGACAAGGGAGAAGAGGAGCTTGTCTCAGCAGGAGGGGGAGACACCTGTGCCTCTTCACCAGCCGGATTCATTTTCGCCTTTTAGCCTCCCTTCTTCCCTGCTTCAGCTTCTGCCTTTGATTCTGGACTTCTTTCTGCCACAGACTCCCAGCTCACTAAGCCTCGTTACCCCTTCAGCTTCCTCCTCTTCCCCGTTTTCTCCCTGGTCTCCCTGTGACCACTCATCATTTTCCCACCAGTGTTCAGACCCCTGGGCTCTCACTTGTGGGGTGCCTCAGGGTTTTGTCCTCTCCCCCATGCTTTTCAACATCTACATACAGCCGCTGTATGTAGGGGGTTTGGGCTGGGTGTTTATCAATATGCGGATGATACCCAGCTCTACCTCTCTTTCAAATCAGAACTACTGAAGGTGGTGAATGTCCTGTATGAGTGTCTGGAGGCAGTTGGAGGATGGATGGTGGCTAACAGATTGAGGTTGAATCCTGACAAGACAGAAGTAATGTTTTTGGGGGACAGAAGGCAGGAAGGTGTGGAGGTCTCCCTAGTCCTGAATGTGGTGACTGTGCCCCTGAAGGACCACGTGCGCTGCCTGGGAGTCATTTTGGACTCACAGCTGTCCTTGGAGGCACAGGTCAATTCTGTGTCCAGGGCGGCTGTTTACCAGCTCCACCTGGTACGCAGGCTGAGACCCTAACTGCCTGCGGACTGTCTCACCAGAGTGGTGCATACTCTGGTTATCTCTCACTTGGACTAACGCAATGTGCTCTATGTGGGCCTACCTTTGAAGGTGACACGGAAACTGCAACTAATCCAGTACTTCTGGATGTCCTGATGCATCTTTGTTAAGATTGCAATTGATAATATGCAATTGTGATTTTTTTTGTTGCTGTTTGAGACTACGTATTTTGTTGACTACCGCTCAGGTGCCCTCTTTTGATTCCCAGGGCATGGTGGGTTTCAGTGTGCTGAAAGCAGCGCCTTTTTAGACATTTTTTTTGCCACTCCTGCCAACCTAGAACAATCTCATCATCCGATGAGCCTGAGTGCCAAACTCACTTCCATACTTATTCAGGAATATTTTCTCTTAATTCATTGTCCCAGTTGTGTTGATATGTATACTTTTTAATGTGTCCATAGTCATAATACTATAGATTTTACTCCGTAATTGTTGTTTCCATTATTCTATCATTAGGCTTTCAAATTAGAAAAAGTAATTTTAGAAACCCAAAGTCTGGGTCCATGGCACTCCTAGATGTATGATTCAGCCTTAAATTATAGGGTAATTGCTGCGGGCACACTGATTTTTTAGAAAAGAAGCATCTCTGCATGTATTTGGCATTAATTGGAGGCCAAGAGCAGCCAGCTGATGTTTAGAAGAAGGAGAAATGCCTGAATCAGAGTAAGAAGGCTTCATTAGAATGTTGTCTCAAAAAATGAGGAGAAGGGAGGTAATTAGATCTAGACGTTTGGTGGGCACGACGACTGCCATCCATCCCACCCCAGTTGGGAACTGTAGTGTTTGCTTCATATAAGTACTGAATTCCATGTTCTTATTTGCAGTGCCTCCTACTGGTTTTGGGAGACTTCAACGTCCATGCCGATGCCGCTCCCTCCTCACAGGCTCTGGACCTAGTGACTTCCATGGCAACACTAGGGCTCTCCCAGGTTGTTTTGGGCCCCACTCATCAAGCAGGCCACACGTTGGATCTGATCTTTGGGGCTGGCATAGATGTGATCATGCTCCCTGCTGTGGAAGTGCCATGGTCTGATCACTACGCTCTGAAAGCCAAGATAGACTTCCCGCTCCTCCCCAGCTCGGGTGGCGAACCCATTTGGGCTCGTCCGCGAAAACTGATGGATCCTGATAGATTCCGACAAGCCTTGCGGAACCCTGCTCCTCCTGGCGACTCATTAGATGACCTTGTTGAGGACTGGAATAACCGGCTCTTGGCAGCCATTGATGAGATCGTGCCTAAGCGCCCTCTGCGACTCCGTCAAAACCGGGCCCCTTGGTTTACTGAGGAGCTCCGGAAAATGAAGCGGGATCTCAGACGGCTAGAGCGAGTATGGCGACAGACTCGTGACGGAGCCTCAAGAACATCTTATAGGACGCTTATGAAAGCCTATGAGATGGCTATGAAAGCTGCTAAGAAATCTTACTTTGCAGCTTCCATTGCATCCGCTAGCTCTCACCCGGCACAACTTTTTAAAATAGGTCAATAACGTCCTTAGGAGGACAACCAAATTTAAGCACAAATTCGACCCACAGCTGTGAGGCATTTGCGAGTTTTTTTGCGGAGAAAGTCCTGTTGCTCCGCCGTGACCTCCCTGCCAATTTAGATACAGTGACTGAACTGGAGGCCCCTCGACTGACTTCAGGTCCAGTGTTGGACCATTTCGATTGGATACTCCCTACTGATGTGGATAGATTCCTCCAAGTTGGTAGGCCCACCACCTGCCTCCTTGATCCGTGCCCGTCTTGGCTGATTAGGGAGTGTCCAGATGTTGTGCGGACCCCCCTGGTTGAAATTATCAATTTGTCCCTTGACACGGGGACATTCCCAGGGGAATTGAAGGAAGTAGTGGTGTGTCCACTCTTAAAAAAAACTTCATTAGATCCCTTAGACCTATCCAATTACTGCCCAGTTTCAAATCTTCCATACCTGGGTAAGTTAATTGAGAGAGCGGTTGCTGAACAGCTTGGTAGGTTTCTGGAGGAAACATCAGCATTAGATCCATTTCAGTCCGGTTTCCGTCCTGGTTTTGGGACGGAGACGGCTCTGGCTGCCCTAACAGATGATCTCCGTAGACAACTGGATCGAGGCGGGTCAGGACTGCTGATCCTTTTAGATTTGTCAGCAGCCTTTGACATGGTCGATCATGATCTTCTGGACCACCGCCTTGCAGACGTAGGGATACAGGGCATAGCCCGTAACTGGTTGTGCTCTTTTATCTCTGGTCGGGGACAGAGGGTGGCATTAGGGAGGGAAATGTCGTTGCGCCACTCCTTGGTGTGTGGAGTGCCGCAGGGCGCAATTCTCTCCCTGATGCTTTTTAACATCTTTATGCGCCCCCTTGCCCAGATTATCCAGAGCTATGGGCTGGGCTGTCACCAATATGCTGATGACACTCAGCTCTATCTGCTGATGGATGGCCACACTGACTCAGCCCCGAACACACTGACCAGATGCTTGGAAGCTGTGGCTGGATGGTTTCGTGGGAGCCGATTGAAACTAAATCCTTCGAAGACAGAGGTCCTATGGCTAGGTCGGGATGGCATGGGGATGAGGGACCAACTCCCTTCTCTTGCGGGGGCCCAATTAGTGCCATTGCCTTCCGTTAAGAGTTTGGGTGTAATCCTTGATGCCTCCCTTTCCATGGAGGCGCAAGTTACAGCAACAGCCAAGGCGACATTTTTCCACCTTCGCCGCATCAAGCAGTTGGTCCCTTACCTTTCCCGCCCCGACCTGGCCACAGTGATCCATGCGACGGTCATCTCCAGGCTTGACTACTGTAATTCGCTCTATGCGGGGTTGCCCTTGAAGCTGTCCCAGAAACTCCAGCGGGTACAGAATGCTGCAGCGAGGCTCCTCACGGGGTCTCTGCCATGGGAGCATATTCACCCAGTGCTTTTCAAGCTGCACTGGCTCCCGGTGGAGTACAGGGTCAGATTTAAGGTGCTGCTTTTGACCTTTAAAGCCCTTCACGGCCTAGGGCCCTCGTACCTACGGGACCGCCTCTCCTGGTATGCCCCACGGAGAGCCTCAAGGTCCATAAATAATAACACCCTAGTGGTCCCAGGCCCTAAAGAAGTTAGATTGGCTTCAACCAGAGCCAGGGCCTTTTCAACTCTGGCTCCGGCCTGGTAGAACGCTCTGCCTCATGAGACCAGGGCCCTGCAGGATCTGATTTCTTTCCGCAGGGCCTGTAAGACAGAGTTGTTCCGCCTGGCCTTTGGCTTGGAGCCAATTTGATTCCCTCCCTCTCTCTCTCTCTCTTTCTCTCTCTCTCTTTTTTCCCCTCCTCTTTCTTTCTTTTCCTTCTCCTGCGATGAGGCTACATTTTAATATTTTAATGTTCCATTATTTTAATGTTGTATTTTATTTTTGTTTTTAAGTTGTAATCATTCATCTTGTTTTTATTATTGCTTGTAAGCCGCTCTGAGCCCGGCCTTGGCTGGGGAGGGCGGGGTATAAATAAAAAATTATTATTAATTATTATTATTAATATTATGAAAAGGAACTGTAATTTCAAAATGCATTGGACCAATAAACCCTGCAGTGGGGGGAGAAATCAGCATTTCTCAAATTCAGTACCGAAGGTTCATTTAATACACATTTCTCTTAATAAGCTGAAGCCAAAGGAAAATCAAGCAAAGTAACACAATGTTCTAATTATTTTAGCAATTTCATTTTGTACAGGCATTAAATGATGTGTAATAAAAAGCTAACATGCTCCTCAAATAAATATTTAGCCACCTAGCGTGTGGATAGGCATGTGGCGATTCCTTTTCATTCTGATGCCACAATGCTTGAATAAATACTCCATGCCGAGTAAATCAGTTATTTATTTACATAGCACCATCACATGACAGCTTGGTAACCGAGAGTGGGATGAGAAACAAACAATATTTTGAGAACATTTGACAATTATACGGGCTGTTTTATAGTCTCAAGAGGCTGCAGTGTTGCTAAATTCAAACAGATGTTGTTTAGTCATCACCTTCGGTTATATGAAAACAAGAGGGCAGGGTTTTGAAATGGTTGTGTGGCTTAATTTGCAGCAGAATGGTACTGGAGCATGCCCATAGACCTGCCCATTGAAATGGACGCTCTCATCCTGAAACAATATTGCACATTTGGGAGACTATAGACATCCTCTCCCCACTTTGCTAAAATACTACTTTCATGGCAAAGGGATGTTTCTGATCAGATCTCTCTTTCTCATTCTCAGTAAGTTTTTGTGATGAGATGCTCACTCAGCACTGTGTTGTGTGGATGTATTTGGACATGCCACCTGCTTCTTAGCAATCTTACCAGAAGCAACTGGAGATCTGGAAGGTTTGCCATTCACAGTATTTTTTTTTATTTTTTTTACAGGGAGCATGCAGGTGTGCTTTTGACATTGATAAAGTACAGCAAAAGGCCTATAACATTTGATCTTTGGATGTCCTGTGCAAGAGTAACGCTTTATATTAAATTAGCTTTAGGGAATGTCTCTAAATATCCATTAGATAGGTGTATGCATTGGTTCGAATGTCGAGATTTTTTTAGATGTCATTGAACGCAATCACATAATATATCACACAGGATTCTTACTCCACTTTCCTTGGAGTAAACCCTATTAAATTCAATACAACTTGCTTCTGAGTAGGTATGGTTACACTTGTACCTGCTTTACACTATTACCTGCTTTTGATCTGGAAAAAATGTGGTGTTTCCCCTCCCAGGGCACCCCAGAAGACCTGCTGTTCTTTTATGAACATCTCCGAAAAGGTGGTGGAGTCTTTCGAGTCAACCAGCGCCTCCTTCTGTACCGTTACCATCCACAGGCGGCAACCCATTCAGTTCTAGAGTAAGATATGTTCCGTATCAAAGTGCTTGTAGTTTTGGATGGCATTGGTGGGTGGGGAATCCTTCCCCAACAAAATATGCATGTGGGTTCGTATATATTTGATCATTTGTCTGTATTCCCAAGCCATTTGCAAGCATATGTGACTTGAGAATGTTGGCCTTTTAAGGCTACTTTCTTTTATTTCCTTATAAGCTACGCACCCTTATGTCTCAATACATCGTGGATTTGAATAACTAATTTTTCAGTGGTCCCGTGATTTGGTTCTGGTATTGCTTTGGCTTAGGCAAATCTATTATTCAAAGTTTGAAACCCTGGAATGCAAGGCCACACTGTTTAGGGGTTTTTGTTGCGGAGAGGGGGTGAGGGTCATTGTTGCTGTTGCTGCTGCTTTTTTGTATTTTTATTTTAGTTCTTCTTTTGATTTATGTGGAAATTGTTCAGTTTGGTTGTGTATTTTTTAGTGTTTATTGTTTATGACGACTTTTGTTATGCTGTAGTTACATTTTTTTTTAACGTAAGCTGCCTTGAGCATGGTTTGAACTGCGGAAAGGGTGGCATACAAATTAAATTATGTATGTATATATGTATACTGCTTATTGAGCTAAATGTGTAGTATGCAGCTATGTCTGTGTTTTTTTTTCTTTATTAAATTATAAGCCTGTGTGGAGAGGGGAGGAATTGTCATCCAGACCACATTGTGCAGGGAAAGGTTTATTTTTTCTTTACCCATCCATGATCAGGAGAAAAATCCCTCACTCACCCGGGCCCAACATTGAGGGTGGGGAATAAATCTCCCCTTGTCACTCATTAAATTACAGGCTCAGGAGGGAGTGAGGGTTTCTTTCTGATAGCATCTGGGGAGGGAAGGAATAAGTTTTTCCTCTTCCATGTTGCCATGATAATCTTTTGCCCCTTTGAGCCTGAATATTAAATGAAGGGGGAAAGAGACATTGTTGCTTGCTACACAATTAAAATAACATCTACTTTGACTCTCACTCTCACGATGAATTCCTTTTCACTCTGCAGTCATGCATTGATCTCAGTATTTTGGATTTGGGACACAGGATTGTTGTTGTTTAGTCGTTTAGTCGTGTCCGACTCTTTGTGACTCCATGGACCAGAGCACGCCAGGCACTCCTGTCTTCCACTGCCTCCCACAGTTTGGTCAAACTCATGCTGGTAGCTTTGAGAACATTATCCAACCATCTCGTCCTCTGTCATCCCCTTCTCCTTGTGCCCTCAATCTTTTCCAACATCAACGTTGGAGTCTTTTCTTCTCCTGAGGTGGCCAATTATTGGAGCCTCAGCTTCAGGATCTGTCCTTCCAGTGAGCTCTCAGGGCTGATTTCCTTAAGAAATTCCTTCATGGATCACTGCCTTGTCGTGGCGAAGGGGCTTGAATAACTCAGAGGAGCTATGAGCTACCCAAGAGGGACACAGGATAGATTTTAATTTTTTCAAATTTGAATCCTTCTTGTCAAACATGCCTATTAAGAATGCAGGTTTGCATTGGCCCTACAATAACGTTTGAACTGATTGTTTCTTTGGTTGGGGCGCTTTCATTGTCTCTCTCTCTCTTTCCTGCCTGGTACCCTCCAGATGTATAATTTCAGACTATAACTCCCACCAACCCCAGCTAGCACAGTCATAGTAATCCAAAACATCTGGAAAGCACAAAGTTGAGGAAGGCTATCTTGGAATGTATAGTGTAGGCACTTTGTGTCCCTCTAGGTAGGATTGGGGTTAGGGTAGGGCTGTTTTCAGTTATATGAACAAAGACAGGGTTTACCAAACTTAGGTCTCCAGCTGTTGTTGGACTTACAGCTCCCATAATTTCTAGCTAGTGGGAAATTAAGGAGATGGCTTAATAGGGTAGAAAAGGACTACCTTTTAGAAGCTTTAGCTCAGTCAAGCTGAGGAGCATCTCTGACTTTGGTCACACAAGGTCAGGGACTGTCCATTTCTGTTGCTCCTAAAGCTTTGCTGTTTCCAAGCTCTGTTCCTTAAAGCCTTAAAGAACCAGCTGTTGGGGATTTTATGGAGCTTCCACAATCTGTGCCCAGGGCTTGAATAAAAAACATAAAAACAGCTCAGCTTTTGTGCCATTTGCTTGATGAAACTTTCCCCCTAAACCAACATGATATGAAAACAGAAACTTGCAAAGGGGGGGGGGGCTCAGCATTTAGTGGGGTTCAGTTAATGTAGAGGTTGCTCAGCACACAGTTATGTGAGGTTTGAATCATGAGCTTCAACTGCATTAGCAGCATAATAAAATATCTGTCTGTTTATTCAATGTAAATCTGTTTTATCTCAAAGGTGCTGAGAAGCATACCCCAGTATATGTAATATTTTCCATTAAAAATGGGGGGGGGGGAGATTTTATTCAGAATGACGATTGCTTCACAGCAGTGATTCTGAGATCTGCTTGCAGTTGTGCTTGTGGAAGTAGCTATATGGAAGTAGCTAGTTGTTGCATGGAATGAGATGGTTAAATAGAGTAAATCAATGATTTTGTAGGGATGTGTTTGATTCCATAGCTTTCGATATGAAGACATTGGAACCACATAATGAATGCAGTGTAGCTGAAGAACTATGAAAGTATTTCCCTTTTATTACTAGCTACATGATGGAACTATATTTTTGATAGTTTATTAGACTTTTCCTAACCCTGTATTTTGACATGTCAAGCTTTTTGGAAGCGCATTGCTAGTTGCTGTGGCATTTAAAAAAATGTATTTTTGGAAGGGAATTTGTTCCGAATTAACAGCAAGCTGTTACTGATTCCATTTTGCAATGTTGTGTGGGTCAGATTCCTCTGGAATACGGCATACGTGGAGAATGTGGAAATGTCATAGAGCTGCTTCTGATGGGGTATTTGGACTGCCAGCTAAGAAGCTTCAAGTTACCTGATATGTTTACATGCATGTGTATGTAATCCAGATTAATCTCAGTTACGAAGTGGGATCAGTAGAAAGTTACGAAGTCAGGTCAGAAATGAAATTGCCAGACAAAATGGAATTTTGTCCTTCCAACCTACCTAGAATTCGACAATGGAGTCGTCACCAACTTTGATAGCTTTATAAGAGTGAGTTAGACAAATGAATAGAAGATACAGTGGTACCTTGGGTTACATATGCTTCAGGTTACAGACTCCGCTAACTCAGAAATAGTACCTCAGGTTAAGAACTTTGCTTTAGGATGAGAACAGAAATCGCACTCTGGCGGCGCAATGGCAGCAGGATGCCCCATTAGCTAAAGTGGTACTTCAGGTTAAGAACAGTTTCAGGTTAAGAATGGAGCTCCAGAACGAATTAAGTACTTATCCCGCGGTACCACTGTAAGACTATCAGGAGCATCTAGACTCTAGCATCCGAGGCTCTTGTGTCCTGTTTATGGGCTTCTCACTGGCATCTGGTTGATCGCCATGAGACCAGGATGCTAGGCTAGATGGTCTGATCCAGCAGGGCTCTTATTTTTCTTAATTTGTTAGGGGGGAAATCCAGGGAAACCCACTTAGGTCTTCTTAAAGTACAAACAAGGATTCTAAGTCTCTTTCCAGCAGTTCTTTGAGGAGCTGCTGTTCTTTAATCTCTCCTAGGGGGAATCAGATTTCAGTGGCACTTGAAGACTGGGATTTTGAATCATCTTCTTATTACTTTAGGTGAAACCAGCTGGAGTGGAGTCTGAAGACAGAAAATGGGTTGGAAACTACTGCTCAGGAAGGGCCCAACACCATGTATTTGGAGGCAGCAGTGCCTCTGAATATCAGTTGCTCTTGAGCTCGAATATTGCTTGCTGCTTTCCCCTAGGCATCTGGTTGGGAATCACTGTGAGAACAAGATGGTGGACTAGATTGGCCATTGGCCTGATCCATCAGGCTCCTCTTATGTTCTTTTTGATAATAATTTTAAAAAGACAAGGGGGGGGGGCTGGATGACCACAAAAAATTCTATGAGAGCAAAGAGGAAAACATTACAAAAAAAAACATTTTTTAAAAAAGAAGCAGCAGCATTTTTATAAAATAATGGCAAATTTGGGGGTGCGGACTTGAAGGGCTATAAAAAAAACTTTTGGCATCATGGTATCACAGTGAGATGGCGTATGAGAACTGTCAGTAAAAATAAATACAAATTTTGTGTTTGGTTTTTTAAATGGAAAATTTGGGGAGCCCTAAACAAGTATTTTGGTTTCATAGCATCATACCCATAGAAGCGGGGGAGGGGGTGAGATAAAAAAGGGACAAATTTAGAGGGTCCACAAAAAATTTACCCTCCCCAATATAGATGCATAAAGATATGTAATGAAAGGTAGATACAGTGGTACCTCGGGTTAATAACTTAATTCGTTCTGAAGGTCCGTTCTTAGCCTGAAACCGTTCTTAACCTGAAGCACTACTTTAGCCAATGGAGCCTCCCGCTGCCGCCGCGCCGCCGGAGCATGATTTCTGTTCTCATCCAGAAGCAAAGTTCTTAACCTGAGGTACTATTTCTGGGTTAGTGGAGTCTGTAACCTGAAGCGTCTGTAACCCGAGGTACCACTGTATAATTGTAGATAATTTGGCTGAAAGTGTAGTTAAGACAAAGTTTGTGACTCGTGATACCCGTAGCTTACAGCCAGAGTTGAAGAAATAAATCTTTGTGAAACTAAAGAACATGATTTGTTTAAAGAAAGGTGTGTCAGTTAATCTTTTCAGCAAAGGTAGCAATCAAGTCTAGATCTTCAGTGTACTGATCACAGTTTGTCAAAGCCCCCATGCCCTACAGGCAGAAACTGCGTAGTATTTGCCTTATTTTGCAACTCTCATTACAGCGAAAAAAGGAAGTTCATGTCTGATTGGCTAGTGGGAGTTCTGAACAGTTTGGTGACGTCTAAATGTAGGAATTAATTACTGCTTCTCCCACCACCCCATGAGTAATTCCCACAATTAATTTACCCTACAGAATAGATTGCTGGAAGGCAAAAGGAATCTGTGAAGTAGGAAACAGTCTCACTCCCATCGTCTTCTATGCTTAGAAGCATGGGAATACATTATCAAATGACATGTTCTCCGTGTTTATAGAATCTGAATCCTGGTGTGCGTAGAAACAATTTGACAACAGTAGCAACTTGTTCATATCTTATTAAATATATAATGGTTATCCGTTTTAATGTTTCGCCTGCGGTTGTGACTATGCTACAATATATTTTAACATTTACACAATAGAAAAGAAAGTTAAAATTTGTCAAGAAGCTTTGCATTGTTAAGCTCCTCGCCATAAAGCTCATTTTGATTTATCCATTAGGCCAAAGTAGTTGAAGGAGGAGGTGACAGTCAGTGGTTTTCACTATTACGTTAACTGTTTTTCTATAGAAGAAGGCTCTGTGTGAAACAGATAGAAGCCTAGTAGAAGAATTTGTCTTGAGTTTAATTCTGAATTACTAGAATCAGATTCATTGCTAACAAGATCAGATGAAATTGGGGGGGGGGCACTTTCAGGAAAGGGCAGAAATAGTAAAAACAAAGCAAAATTCTTTTTCATTGGGAATGTGAGATAAAGAGTCTCAATTTGGCACTCCTTGAGCCTTGGATTCATGTTGCTTCTGGCTATGAAATAGTAGTTAATGTGAAGACTGAAATGAACCAGTGAGAATCATTTGTGGGAGGTGGCTTCTTATGTAACTTTTAAGAACTGCTTTTAGTTTCATTTGTTTCGGGCGGTTTCTTTAATTGCTCTTTGCAAGTTGCTGCATCTCCTTTGCACCTGCCTTGGCGCTGGGAGTCTGGGAAAGTGGCATTCCCTTATCCCCCAAGGCAGGAATCCCAGCTACTGGCCCTGGGAACGGCCCAGCGTACAAGGCAACCTAGGTGAACCGGAAACCTAAAAGGGAAAAACCCCCAAAACCCATCTCTCTTTTGACACTCCTTAAGCTACATGTTTTTAAAAAATCTATATTAGTAACATTAACTTGTGTTCATTACAGGTTTTCACAAAGCCCACACCTGTAATAATCATATAATTAGCCTGAAGGCACAGTCACACACTTCTCTGCATGAACCCAACATCCACCCACTGCTTGTCCTTATGACACAACCTGAAGCTATGAAAATATTCCCAAGGTAAAGTTCTATGATGTAGACTTTCTGATTTAACTCTCCCACAAAGGGGTGTGTAGGAGCCGGAGTGGCAATTCGCTACCTGCATGAGGGCCAAGCTCACTGTTATAGTAATAATGCATGTACAATGGAATGCTAAGATGCTTGGCTGCTGCTTTCTCAACTCCCTAACCATGCAAACTAAAACATCATTTTGCTGTAAAATTCACCCCTGCTAAAAGGAAGGCCTTTTCTTTCATTTTAGAAGGGGATTTGAATGCAAAACCCTTCCTGATTCAGGAGAGGATTCACATTGGAATCTTGCTAAAATGATGGGCTTCCAACAACCAGCACCATTCTTTGAACCGTCAAAAACTGCTGGTTCAAAAATTCAGTGGAAGAATTTTGCTCAGTGGGGCGCAATATTCTTCCTTCTGATTCAGGGCAATTTTTCTTCCTCTCACTATGTATTTCCAAATGACACAGACCGCAATGTTTGGTAGCTTTCTGCACCCCTGTTGCCTTCTGCTCACACAATGTTGGATGAAACCCTTTTCCCCCCATGACAACAACTTGTGGTTCCTAGCCCAGAATTTAGTAGTAGTGGTTTTTACTGCTGTGCTTTAGGTTTGATTTGCAAGAACAGTACATAAATCTAAAGATATTTGGCTTGATTCTGTGATCTGTTTTTGTACCAGGCCAATATTTTAAATAGTTTTACCAAGACTTGTTGAATCATAGTCATTGGACCTATTTTTATTCAATCAAGGGGCTGGAAAATGTGGTGAACATGTGTGCGGAGAATGTGCTGGCTGAGAAGTAGAGAGTATCTTAGTTCTATAACTTACTTTAATGAAAATATAATTGGCACTGCATCAGCACAGTTCTTACATATCAAACCATTCTATATTTAATAGATCACAAATGGACCCATCAGCCCTAGTCCTTGGTTTTCTATAGCTGCTTGGGAATCCAGCCTCGGTATGAGTCTGGATTTGGTGGCTGACGGATATTGTAATACAACGAGGCAACCATTCAGAAAGATTTTTAGCTAGCTGGGTTACTGCTTCACTTCCAGTCATTCTTTAAAGTTTTGCTCGGCATTCTGTTTTGTCTCTTGTGTGTGAACATGTACAAATGCTTTTTATGCCTCGTATTCTAGTTCAGAAGCACTGGTGATAAAAAAGAGTCTATTTCTTTTCGCTTACAGATAATCAGGATTGCTGGCTTTCTACCTCACTGCTCACAAATTTTGGCCACAATCTAACTGTTGTGCTTAGGTGTCTAACTGACAGTGCTTACATCTATTGATCCCAGTGTCTTTAGAACATTTAACTCTGTCTTAGATTGTGGTCTTTATTGTCTGCAGCTAGTTTTTAGTTTATGTATGTTTTTAGTTCTGTACTGTACTTTCATCTTACATTTGATGCACATATTCTTGGGGTCGTTCTGAGGGAGGAAGTTTTATAAATAAATACATAAAATTATTATGTGAAAAAGCAACCGGATGCCTACTGCTGAATGATTTACAGCTGTTATATTAGGGGATATCTGCATTAAAGATCTGAACCAGTCTGAAACTGGTTTATATGCTATAGCTTTCCCCAAAGAATTGTGGGCGTTGTAGTTTGGGGTGTGTGCAAAAACCTCTTTTGAAGGGTTTCACAGCTTCCCAGAAACCTTCATAGAACCTCTTGTTTTTTGGTTGGGAGATAATGTGTTGAATTGGCTTTGGAACTGGCTCAAAAAAGTGGCATATATAGAATCCTAGATTTGGAAGGGACTCAGAGGGTCATCTCGTCCAACTCTCTGCTGTTAAGATTCCTGTTCCATGATTGCAGTCATGAGATTGTTGTCTATCACATGATGTTTTGACTCCACAGAGTGGGAAGTGACGGAGACAGGATGTTTGTGTTACTGTGTTCTGTGAAGTGGGACTATTGTCCTTTGTTCTTTTTCTCTTTGCTGTCTGATGCTAGAGAGAGAGGGAGCCATGTTCCAGTGCTCCATGTGTGTTTATATGTAAATAAAGTAGATCAGCCAAAATGCTGAGTTGCTGAGTTCTGTTACGCAAGCTGCGAAGACTCTGCGGATCCCTAAGTGTGCCGATGTCTGTTGACATCGGTCACTGTGTTGTTCGGGCAGAAGAAAGCTTTTGAAGCTCCCGAACAGACGACCAGGAGGGGGAGAACATGCCAGTCGGGCATGTGTCTCTGCCAGGGTCCTACTTGAGTGGAGGACGAGCTCCTGACAACTGCAATGCAGGTATCTTTTGCCCAATGTGGGTCTCAGAACCACAATTCTGAGATTAAGAGTCCCATGCTCTACCAACTAACTGAGCTATAGGTTTGCTGTCTATTTGTATTTTCTATAGTTGTTCTCATAATTTTTCTGAAGCTGATGGAAGACATCCAAGTTTATTTGGGCACATAACTTTCCTCCCAGATTTCATACTTACTATGGAAGAGTTCTCGAAATAGGAACAAACAGATTTCAGCAGGCACAAAGTGCTACAGCAAGTATGCTTTCAACAAGAAGACCAGGGAGGACTGTTTGGTAAAAAACCCAGCATGTTGTAATTTTTTGCTTCCTATACCCATTCTGCAAGCTGAAATCTGATGTGTGAGGCTACAGAGGGCTATGGTGACCACTAGGCATTTGAGACCTGTCTTTCAACTACATCTTCAGTATCCATTGGTGACTGCATACACATTATTAAGCTAGTCCTTTTGTTCCACTGATGTGCTGAGTGGCAGTGCTACCTGTAAATCTACTCACAGTTCTCTCCAGTCACAGGGAGAGGAGCTAGCAGTTGTTGCACTTGGTTACCACAACAAGAGCTAATCCTTTATAGCCCTTGATTTTAGTTTGTCACTTTTTTGGCAAAAGTAAATGTTTTCGTCCTTCAGATAGGCTTTAAATTCTCGTAGCTTTAGATTTTTAAGTGCAGAAAATTATTAGGGTTTTTTTATGACTGCTTTGATTTTGGGAGTGTTGTGTTTGTGTTGTGTATTTTTAAAAGGCAGATCTGGCTCCTTTTAAGGACCTAGAAGAAGGTTCTAGAGTTTCCACTACTGTCTAATCTTGGAATGCCGTGCAACATTTGTTAACTTGTGCATTAATTTTTTTTTCCTTCTGGGAATCGTGTATCCTATAAAAACTGATTAACAGACATCTGTCGACAAATGCCAGCAGCAGCTAAGCTCCAAATCAGAAGATCTTGTAACTTTGCGGTTATTATTTAAAAGATTTTTTGCATCAAGTCCAAAATTCCATTGTTAGCTAGAGGGGCAGTAAACATTACAACCCTTGGTCTCTAGACACTGTTGAAATTTCATTTGGACTGGCTGTTCCAATTGGCTGCATTTATTTATGAAGAGTTTCCAAGTTGTGACACCCGCCGTGGTGATGAAGTGCTAAACTGCCATAAAAGGGGCATGTTGCACTTGCAGACGCGAAGAAACAAACGTTCACTCAACTCCTGAGATCCAATTAATAATTCCCATCAGAAATCAAAACACCTTCATGCTCTACTTATTATTCCTGCCTTTACGATTTTCATGTCATAATTATAGGGGTGTGTGAAATCTTGACTCGTAAAAACTACGCATGTATTCAGTGTTTTGCAGTTTAGAAGAATATTTCCTTAAAACAAACTTATTTCCATTAAAGCATTTCCAGAAGTTTCGAATACTTCATAGCAAAAGCACTTTCTATGGACGTAAAGAATTAACACCTGAGCTCTGCCTTGTGTGGAAGGAAGGATCCTTTAAATGACTTAACATTGAGTACTTTCAGCATTTACATCAAAGCAATCAATATTGCTTTGTATCGAGATACCTCACACTGCGGTCCAGTTGTATTACTGTATCGTTGTATATGTTTACATAAAATCAAAATGATTTATAATCGGGTGCAGGATTACAGGCCAGGTAATTCAGAACATTATGCTTTTTGAATAGGTGTAGATTATGATTCTAACATGTTTAAGTTTCAATGTCCCTCTTGCTAGTTCCTCTCCATGCATCTAGCCCATCACAGATTGTTTCTGTGAGTGAATTTACACCATGTTTTAGAAGTTCATTGGGTATGTCATGGACATACAGGATAACATCTGTTGGATCTTCACATCCTTGTTCTTCCTATACACAAATGGCAAAGAGCAAATGCTCTCAGACATTATTTTGAAAGGGGAGAAATGTCCCCACCACTAGTACCTCTGCAAAACATTATCTACCACATCTGCCTTGGGATATTGCTGGCACTGCTTTATTTAATCTTGTAGATCTCACCACTGGATAGAAGGACAACTATGTACTGCTGTTGTGATTCTGTCAAAGCCCTGATTTCGCTGTGGAATAGTGAGATGGAAAGGGCCATCTACACATCACTCCTAAGCACCATCACTGGCCTTGGGGAGTCTGGTTTAAAAGCTCCTTTGCTGTGGGCAATGAGGCAGGAGTGGGGTTGGTTAGAACAGAAGTCCTGGTTCAAATCTGACTAAATAGAGCCATGAATGCTTTCCACGTCCCTGCCGCATGGCAGTGATGGTAGCAAACAGAGCTCCCCTCTCTGCCACATCACCCAGCAGAGCTCTTTAAATCCAGATCCAGACCTGTAAGAGATTTCTGAATCAGTTTGAGGAGGAAATTGCTCAGGGCTGTGCTAAATTTGCTGTCACTCTTGGTTCAGGTGTGTTGGACGTCTCTAAAGCACCATCAAATTACAACTTGTGGGATTGGTTTCAGTGGTTGCAATCCAAGGATGTGGACATGACGTTTGCAGTGGTGAGGACTGTGTGTTCATCATAGCTCATATAATCAGCAGGTGAGGCATTGGTGGTGGTGCCAACACTCGGGGCTGCCTGGTTGGTGGTGACCTATTTCATGGTGACCTATTCTGTGGTGGTTCTCCGTTTGTGGAGCTCTTCCCTAGTGAGGTGCTTCTGTCTCCTTCAGTGTGGTATAGTGGTTAAGAGTGGTAGGCTCGTAATCTGGTGAACTGGGTTCGCGTCTTCGCTCCTCCACATGCAGCTGCTGGGTGACCTTGGGCTAGTCACACTTCTTTGAAGTCTCTCAGCCCCACTCACCTCAGAGAGTGTTTGTTGTGGGGGAGGAAGGGAAAGGAGATTGTTAGCCGCTTTGAGACTCCTTCGGGTAGTGATAAAGCGGGATATCAAATCCAAACTCCTCTTCTTCTATTGATTTTGCAGGGGGAAAAGCTTAAAAGCATTCATTTTTACCCATTTGATGGCTGAAAGACACCATTCCCGGCAAACACTGAGATCACTGTTTAAGAATGTTTTAAGCTGCTTTTTAGAATGTTTCAAAACTATGGGGTTTGTAGCGTTTGATCATTGTCGGCTGCCTTAGGGTCCTTTGGAGGGAATGGTGGGATATAGCACAGTCAGTCAATCAATCAATCAATCAATCAATCAATCAGTGTGAATCCATCTCCATTCAATGGCTGATCTGATGACAGAAGCAGCAGGAGCAAGAGTGAGGCAAGCTACAAATCTAGTTTTGACTAAAACAGGTATTGTACCTTGGAGACTTGTAAAAACATGTGTTATGGGATGATCTATTACTTCACTTGTTTGTGGTTACTTTTTACTCAGTCAGGCTCGGGCCTGCATTTGATGCAATGCATGAGGTGTTTTGTGTGTGTGTGTTTATTGATAGTGTGGCAGCCTGGCAGTGATGTGGTGGGCAGGAATGAGTGATCCCTCCTCACATATCATGCACTTCCATCCTCTGCCCGGTTGCCATTTTGCGCATGAAAGCTCACAGCATAAAATCAACCAGAGAGTAGTTCCATGTTGAACGAGGCCTTTTTCAGTCTGCCTTGCATAAATTCTCTTTGCCCAAAATTGCATTTCAGTGGTTTGTATATTAACAATGTTGATAGTAACTGAATGATTTTGGAAATTCAGATAATTCATAACCAAGTGTTACGCTATTTTGCACAGGTCTTCCACAGATTTAATAAAGGTTTAGCAGTGATTAATGACCTGGACATTCTATCCTGCCAAATTAAGATCCGAAGGAGAGGCCTTAACTGTCAAATGTGAAAGTAGGATTTCTGTTTCAGCAAACCACACATGGGTTTGTCTTTTCAGCTCTAGAGAAGTCGTTTTTTAAAGGGTTTGGCTAGCCAACAGTGCAATAATCAATCTTTCGTCCCTGGAGACCAGGCTGCTACAAATCTTACTTTAGGTGAAAAGTTGAAGAATTTGATTAGTTGGTCTCATCCCAGCTCCCCTTTTCCCACATTTAACAGTTTGGCACAAGTCGCAATCTTTTGTTATGGGAGGCCCAAATTTGAAACAGTGGGGAAATTTCTGTTCAGAATCAAAGTATCTTGACAGCAGTAAGTGTGCTAGCTTAGACACAGTCATTTTTGTATCTAGCTAGCTCTGTTGATCTTGTAGTGACAGAAGCATATTCCTCTTCGGAGTGTGCAGTGCTTCCATTGGAGCATTTTAAAAATTATTTTTTCAGCAAGAATTCATCTTTAGAATATACGGATTGAAGAGTCCTGTTATATCAGACCAAAGTCTATCGGATCCAGCTTTCTGTTTCTAAGTTTGGCAGCCAGGTGTCTCTGTGAAGCTTACAAGGAAGGCATGAAGGCAACACCTGTCCCCTGTTGCTTGCCTCCAGTAGACCACATTCAGACAGTCCTTGGCCCTAGATTAGCTTTTGTCTTTTCTTAACAATTTGGCTGCCCTTTTCTGTATACTTTCTATTCTACCCTGCCTCTTGGTTCCTTGAAGTTCCAAGATAGCTCACAATCATACGTCAGTAAATAATCCATCTATTTAAATGATTTTGTGAACACAAACTAAATTAATAAATGATGGTTGGTAATTGTGAGAACAGACTTAGAGTGTTGCCCCCCCCCCACCTCTGGATTAACTAACAAGATGCCTAATGCAATTCTATGTAAAGCCTACTCATTTGTGGTTTCCACTATTCAATGCAGCTTACTCCTGGATAGGTGTACATAGCATTTCAGCCTAAAAGAGCATGCAAGGTTAATTCCATGACTTCCCATGTAGCCCAAAGAGATATTGAATTACAGCAAAGAACCCTTTCATTTAAACGTTTGCTTAGGGTTTACTAATTTATACAGTCGTACCTTGGAAGTTGAACGGAATCCGTTCAAGAAGTCTGTTCGACTTCCAAAGCGCGGCTTCTGATTGGTTGCAGGAAGCCCTGTCGGACGTTCAGCTTCCAAAAATAGTTCGCAAACTGGGACAGTCACTTCCAGGTTTGTGGTATTTGGGAGCCAAAATGTTCAAGAACTAAGCTGTTTTCAAAGCAAAGTACAACTGTATAGTCCTTCATAGGTCTGCTCTATTTAAGCACAATAGTTTGTTTCCAGTTGTGTCCATCCACTCATGGAAAGCTTTCTTTCAGCAGAGGCTTCTTTGAACAGAGAAGGAGGAAGCTCTTTTGACAGATTCTTCCTTCCCTGTAGAACTGCTTACATCAGGGGTCAGCAGACTTTTTCAGCAGGGGGCCGATCCACTGTCCCTCAGAACTTGTGTGGGGCCGAACTATAATTTTTTGGGGGGAGGGGATAAACGAATTCCTATTCCCCACAAATAACCCAGAGATGCATTTTAAATAAAAACACACATTCTACTCATGTAAAAACACCAGGGAGGCCCCACAAATAACCCAGAGATGCATTTTAAATAAAAGGGCACATTCTACTCATGTAAACACACGCTGATTCCCAGACTGTCCACGGGCCAGATTTAGAAGGTGATTGGGCCGGATCCGGCCCCTGGGCCTTAGTTTGCCTACCCATGGCTTACACCCTTGCCCCCCCTCAATCTGCCCCAGAGGATTGGGGTGCTTTCTAGAATTGTGTGGGTGGTAGTGCATGGCTGCTGCAGGAGAAAGGGGGAGTATGCCAAAATCTTCTCCTCCGCACTATTGGAAATGAATTTATTCTACCTAACAATGACAGGATTATTTTTAAACATGATTTGGCAACTTAGTTAGAATATAGGGAAAGAATCCTCAGTGTAAACTAGTGTTCTGTGCTATGGTCATTTTTCTTTATGCCATACTAGGTAATAACATTTTGAAATATTACTTTTATGGTGGGAATGATTACTTAAGAAAACACTCAAAGCATGATGGAAGACAGTGAGAAATGAGCCTAATCAAAACGAGCATAAATTCTTGCAAACAGAACTGATTTTACCAAATTGTAGGGAAGGGATGGGTGGAGGGGGGAGAGAGAACTGTCTGCCCTGGGTCTGTTGAGGGTGCTTAAAATTGATAATCCTAACCTATTCTCTGCGTTTGCAGATGTTTCCTTGTTATGGTTGCAAAGCATGTGGATTCAACATTTCAAATAGGTCCAGTATTTGCTTATGTTATCTGGTGTTTATATGTGCCAAATTGGAATTTTATTTTGAAAGTGCAGACATAAAAATACACTTGGACAAAAAGACATCTGCCAGCTTGCTATAAAGACCACATTTTAGCAATACTGTCAGGTTTACAGTGCTATTAGTTGGCTTTCACTACAATTTATTCTCTGGCTCCTATATTGTCAGTGTGCTCATTCTGTGTGTGAAAGAGAGGGCAGGGAGAGGGAGAGACTGCTTGATTTCCATCATCTTTAAAAGATCTAAAATGTGTAGGTTCAGAAGGAATATGCATCCATGAATATACATACATATATATATATGCAGGTTTTGGTGTCCTCGGGTGTCTTCCCGTGTAAAAGTTGGGGTGTCTAGGCCTTTTACACGGGAAGACACCCGAGGACACCAAAACCTGCATTCCTGTACCCGTGAAAATCTACGAAAGCATATATATATATATATATATATATATATATATATATATATATATGAGAAGAAATTCAGCATAGTGCTAAGGAGATCGCTCTGGCAGCAGAAGCATTCCTGCTTGCCTGCTGGAATGATCTGCCCTCTCCCACACTGTTCCAGGGGTTCTGCCCCCAAATCAGTTTAGGGGCACATGATAAGTGTATGGAAGGAGGGGGAGGAGGAGGAGGAAGAAGAGGGAAAGCCCTATTGTACTAGTGCAGGGATGTCCAACAGGTTGATCGCGATCTAGTGGTAGATCCCTGGGAGGTTTTGGTAGATCACGGTCGATCGCTGGTTCCCTTTCGCTAGCGTTGGTTAAATTGAATCCAGCCCCTCCCCCTCCCCCCACCCTCCATCGTCTCACGATCTGCGGAAGGGAAGATGGAGTTTAGTCATTTAGTGAGAACCCCCCAAAATGGGGCTATCGCCTCCCTAAAAAAGGTCAACAAGTTTGAACTGAACCACCCAAAAACAGGGGTAGATCACTGCCAGCTTTTAATTCTGTAGGTAGATCTTGGGAGCTGGCCGCCCCTGTGCTACTAGTGGAAGTCTTTGTGCAAGCTTCCACTAACAAGACTAGTTAGTTGGTTAGTGTATTGTTGCAGGCTGATGAAGAGTTTAGAGTTGCACTTCATATCCCAAAATGTGGTGGAACATAGAAGGCCCCTCGCACTGCACCACAGCCTCAACCCATCATTCACACTCTCCCTCTCACATGCGTGCACACACACACACACACACACACACACACACAGAGAGAGAGAGACACACACAGTATATGCATACACACCAAACCACCACCATCACAAAACTGTCTATCTGTGTTTGTTCCTCTGTCATATTTATTCCATTACGACTGTATTATCCTTTCACTTCTTGAACACATATTTAATAGACTAAGAACCGTGACTTCCATTTGATAACACAATATAGGGAGCAACAACTGAGGATGGAAGGGAAGTGCTATTCGGGGGTGAAAGGAAATTTAGCTCTAAGGCCCTTCGTGATTATCAGTTCTTATATATTTCCTAAATCTAAAAGAGATTTTTCTGAGAATTTGAGTGTTGAGTGTGTTCAGAGATAGGGTGGCGGGGTTGTATGTGTGCACTGCTGCACACTGCAGTTTATGGGGAAAACAAACCAACCTTTCAGACGTATGAGCAGAAGATCAAGTATTAGAAGCCCCCCCCCCCCTGTTTTTTGGTTTTCCTTTCTGAAATGCCTTTAGATTTCTTAAGGATCACCTTATAAAACAGACAGCCATTAAGTTCCAGAAAACACACAGAGTATTAACTTGTGCAAAAGTAGCCCTGGGAAAGAGCATGTTTTTAAATACATGGTCCAATTAGTTCTGCCGCATTTGAGCACTTAAAGAAAGAGCAATTACAAAACACCTCAAGTTGGGGGGTGCTGAATGGATTGTGCGCGTTTTTTCTCCCCATGGTCTCTCTCCTGGAATGAAATCCTGTTCAGTTATATTCCACCAACATCTCACAGACAGATATTGGTGTCAGTTTAATAATACTTGACAATAGTGCTAATTTAGAAACAACAACCCATTGCCGAAAAATGTAAGTTTTTGTTCATTTGACATTTGTGCTTAGGGTTTACAGAATTTTATGATTATATTTTGGTTCAGGTCAATAGGGTGTTTTCCCCTCTTAACTATTTTAAATTTCAGTTGTGTTGCATTTAGCTTCCTTTTCTTAAAAAAAGAAACATATTCAGTACGGTATATTCCTTAGGATTAAAGGAAGCTGCCTTATACCAAGTCAAATCTCTTGCTCCCTATTGCCTCCGCTAACTGACAGCAGCTCTCTGGCAGGGGTCTCTCCCAGCCTTCTCTGCAAAGACCAGGTATTGAGTCTGGAGCCTTTTGCATGCAGAGCAGATGTTTTACAACTGAGCAATGGCTCTTAAAAGAACCAGTGCAGCGTATCAATTCCTTGGTGTGATCTATGTCAGATATTTCACTCTCCCAGACAGCTCAGGACATCTTATATACAATGCCTGGTGGCCATCCATCCAAGTTGGATAAGACAACAGCAAAGAATGCCTTGGGCATCCTCCTGTTCCTTTTGTTCAACTTTTGGCAGCTTTAATGGTCTTAATTGTAACCTATTTCGCAGCTTCATGTTCCTATGATCTGAGCAGCATGGGCTGATCATGTCCTAAAACCTACATGTTGAGAGTCTTCATGTCCCAGAGACATCGAGTTTACTATTTACACAAGGAAAATGTTTCCCTGGTGACAGCTTTCGGCTCCTCTGGCAATGTTGCTGGTCCGTTTTCTGTGTGAGTGTCTTTGGAATGCACTGTGTCTCACTGAAGATGAGTCTTGGTCTCTCACTCTTTCCCTCTATTTCTCAGGGGAACCATCTGGACACACCGTGTCCTGTTTCTGGAAGAGAGAATCCTCAGTCGGTGGACTTCCTTCACCATTTGGAATGCTGGCAAACAGGGAAGGAAGCTCTTTAGGAGTTTGACTCCAGCCAATCAGAAAAAAGTGAGTTTACAAGGAAAAGGCCCACATGAATGCCGCTTAATAAATGTTCGTTCTTGCTGCCATATATTTTAATATCCATTTACTTAAGTTTCATTCTTCCACTTATTATCTTGGTATGAAGAAATACATAGCCATATTTACACTGCTGGTGGCTTTTTTTTAAATGCTAAAATATGTTTCAGAATGGCATAGCTTAGACAAGAGATGTCATCCTAAATGCCCCGTGAAAGATACTTTTGGGTGAAGCTGGCCATGCTGTTTCAGGTTGTCTTGTTTATGTGTGACTTGTTACCCTTTCAAACATGCACCATGATTGCAGTTGTGGGCTTGCTCACATGTGAACACTGAACACAGGTGCAAGTTGTGTCTATACATGTGTTTGTGTGAGAGAGCACACACTTCTAGAAAAATAGCACTGCTTGCTTTGATGCCTTCCTGGGAACAGAGCAGAATAATGCTCAATAAATAGCCAACTTTGTTTAATCTCCCTGCAAACAAATCAGGACAAATGTTCAATAAACAGGTTGTCTGGAAGCAACCCAGCTAGAATCAAATGACTTTCCCCCCTGTAACTAGTCTTGAACCATTAATGCACTCCCAAACAAATGCGGAGAGAAAGCATGAGAAAGAAGACATGATAACCTGTTTAATCAGCAATCCTGAGACCACCCATCCAGGCAACGGAAATGACACATACAGCCCACAAAGTACAGCACTGCACATTTCATCAAGACAGATTTAGTTAACAGAGAATAATTAACTGGAGTTAAAATGCATTGGAAACCAGGTCCTGAAAGCAGACAACAACCAGTGCATTGAGTCTGTAATTTCATGGATTATATTATTATTTTTATTAAGTAGGGTAGTTAGTGCCTAAAGATGTTCAACACTATATAAAACATTTTAAAAGACAGGAGTCCTGCCTGCAGCCATTGGTCATCTGTAGAAAGGTCTGATTGTAAGAAATACTTAAATCAAACCATATAGCCCTTACTAGGATTTCATCATAATTAACCATGTGAATAAAAGCATACAGTGGTACCTCTGGTTACAAACTTAATTCGTTCCAGAAGTCCATTCTTAAGCTGAGGCGCACTTTCGCTAATGGCACCTCCTGCTGTGCGCACGCCTCTGGCGCACAACTTCTGCTCACATCCTGGAGCAAAGTTTACAATCAGGAGCAACTACTTCCGGGTTAGCAGAGCTTGTAACCCAAAGCGTGCATAACCAGAAGCATTCGTAACCAGAGGTACCACTGTACAGTCATGCCACGTGTTGCATTTGCTTCAGGTTGCGAGTTTTCAGGTTGTGTCCCGCAGCGACCTGGAAGTACCGGAAAGGGTTACTTCCGGGTTTTGCCGCTTGCGCATGCACAGACGCTCAAAATGATGTCACGCGCATGCAGCAAATCACAACACACAGAGACGCAGATGCAGATTGCGTTCCTCTCTGGTTGCAAACGGGGCTCCGGAACAGATCCCGTTCGCAACCAGAGATACCACTGTATATAGTAAGGGATTGAAAACCGCCATAGCAGTATGCCTCCCAAGGCAGTGTCTGGAAGGAAGAGGTAGGAGATAAACATACATGCATTTCTGTCCTGCTTTGTGCAAGCTAGATGCGACTTACAGCACCCCTTATCCAGAAAACGAACCAGACTGTAGAATATTCTGCTTCTGAATATCCACTTCCCACCTCTTAGTGACAAAGAAAGCATACTTCCGTACATTTTCCGGATGTCAGCTGAAACTCAGTTTCAGATAATCTCTCAAAAGCAATGCCATCACCTGGAATCTGTGAAAATTGCAGTGAGGGAATATGCAGTTGGACCCAGCTTCTCGCTTGTGTTCTGTGGAAGCTGCACGTGAACCCAGTTCTCCTGAATGCTTGTTCAGTACTTTATTTGCAAGGCCACCTTCCTTCACTGTAAACTTAGCATTGAGTGGATTATTGCCAGCATGAGAAGCTTAAGTTCTGGACACATGCAAATGATTACTACTTTTTAAAGCTGACTGAAGTCTGTGCACTCCAGAATGTTGAGTCACCATAGTCACTTGAGTGCAGTTTGCAAAATGGTTTGACGTTGCTATGGAAATTTCATCATTTTCCTCCATCGTTGTGCAATGCCTTCTACAAAATCCCCTGATTTGCTTTCATTTATCTTGGATTCCAGCTGATGCAATTGTTTCAGAGACAGTGGGTGGGGATGGGGATTCAGTCTTACACAAGGCAAGACCTCTGGACACAGCAAGCCAGCCTCTGGGACCTCTTTTTCCAGCCTGTTGCTTGTTTAGCCCCCTCACTTATTGGCTGAAATTCTCACTGGTGTGAGCAAGATACAACTTCCAAAACTTGGCTTGCAATTGGCTTCTTAGTCCCTGATAAACTTTTGTGCCATTTATAGAACCTCATGCTAGAAACTCAAGGTTGCCACCCACTGAGAGAAGCCGTGGTGCAAGAACAGAATGATGCAGCTGTCTGTGGTGTTTCGCCATCAGGCGAGTCAGCTTTTCCCCTTATTACAAAATGGAGAAGCTCTTCCTAGTGCTGGTGTGGCTCTGATTAACTGAGATGCTGACATTCTTCCAAGCTGACCTTTGCATAACATTTGCTTTGGCAACACTTAAGGCCAGGATATTATTTTGCTTGTATCAAGGTTGCAATTAGTCTCTTTTCTTTCTACTTTATTTTGCTATGGAGAACAGCTGGCAGCATTAACCCTTACATTTCTGATTGTTGTTTTATTTTGATGGTTGTCTTTACTGCAGCTTTTTAAGGGAAACTGCTTACATTACACACCTCCTTCCCTAACATGTAGCTGTCTATACAGGAGAGCGTTTCACTAGATTTCTGGTCAGTGCAACCACTCACATGTATGTGAGATTAGCTTTTTGTGCTCAGTGGTAGAGATCTGCAGGGTACTGAGCTTTCAGAAGAGTCCAGTGCATGTTAGAACTTAGGTGCTTCCAACTGAAGCACATAAGTTCTTATTGGATCAAATACATTGGGTCTTTCCTCTGACCAGAGTCCAGCAGTCACAGAACTTCTGGTTTGGGTTTGGCTGTCCTTGTCTCTTCCTATCCGTAATCCCTTATCATTGCCTTTTCCCTCTTTCTGTTGACATCAAGGTTGCAAGTGACAAGGTGCAAGGGGTTGTTTTTGTTTTGCTTGCTCCTTTGTCAAGCACTATGCATTTATTTGGAAGCTACCCCATGCTGACATTCATATGCTGGGCAGCTGACCATGAAGATTTTGATGGCTCAGTATAAATAGTAGGACGGTTTTTTTGGAATGCATCATGAATTCAACAATCCTGATCTTTTACAGCTGCTCAGTGATGTAAACACCCATCCCATTGCGCACTGGTGGCTGTGTAGGTGCCTTTTCATGTCTGAGGGCAGCCTGGATAGGAGAAGAAACTCTAGTTTGAAGACCCTGCTGAACAACAACAGGAGGAATCAACCTGTTTCCCATCCACATCAAACACTACAAAAGACACACCTTGGAAGTCAGGGCACCTTTGTCTCCCCTGTTAACTGGGGATCATTTTCATGGACCAACCTACATAATGCCATGGAGTGTTGCTTTAACGTTCAGTTTTATGGGCTTCATGTCTGAGCAGTTTTAAGGAAGCCCAGCTTCCTAGCTGTACCTTTCCCAGATTCAAGGGATTGACAGGGCAAAGTTATAACATTTCTGCAAGAGTGAAGCTGAACAGACCCTTTTTGTTTTTTAAAAAACACATCCGATTCACCTCAAGGTTGCAGCTGTAGATAGAAACCCAGATTTTTACTGGATGCTTAAAGGGTCTGTTTTGTCTGCTTTTTGCTTGTCAGTCCAGCCTCAGCATCATGAATGTTTGGGTTACTTTTATGAGCTTATTCCCCTTATTGATTCAACGCAAGCAGATTTAATGAGAAAAGCACAACATAAGCAACATAGGCTACACGTATGGGAACGTGCAAGTCCATAAAGTTTTCTGTACTGGAGATACTATGCAATTGGATTTTTTTCAGACTTGTGTAAAGTTTGTTCTGTGAGTTTATGGATAAAATAATGCATATCAGAAGGACTGGAAATGCTGTACACACTTCCTGGGCTTTTGCCCAAATGCACTATGCAAGCTCTGGCCCCAACACAGGCAACCAGCTACTCTTAAGATCTTCGTGCAGTTATGTTGAAGGGCTGAAGAGTTCAACTGAACTCAAGAGCAGCTAGTGCACATGGAGCCTGGGTTTCCATGCGCATATATATGTACCTGATTCCTGAATCCTTCCACATCAGACAAAAGGGGTGGGGAGATGAAGGAAGTTGGACTGGGCAATAAGAAAACATGGCCATAGTTGGTAGTTTCTTCTGCAGCAGACAGTTTGCTAACCTGGTCCCCTTCAAATGCTGCTGGACTCCAGTTCCCATCAGCATGGCCAATAGTCAAGGATGATGGGAACTATAATCCAATAACATCAGAAGTACCAAAGGTTCCCTGTCTCTGATTTAGAATCCTGGTTTCCACTCCCTCCCCCCCAAAAAAGCATGGCTATTTCAGATGATTTTGCAGTTGGACCAGAGGCAGTCAAGCTCATTGGTGTCTGCCAAGAGCAGTGTCTGCTCAGTATACCAGACACCGTTTTTCACTCAACATGAGATCATATAGGCATTGCAGGAGCTGTGGAATTATGACCCTTTCCCTGGAATATTGTGTTTTCTGATTGTTAGAACATTTGCCTTCTTGGTATATATTATGCAATACTTCATGCAGTCTTCATAAAAGACATAGGGGCCTACTGATGGGAGTGAAATAAATAAAGTGTATAGATCAATCCTAGTATTTTCAAGTTAGCAGTTTGTGTAAGCCCTTAACCAGAGTTCTGTTTATTGCATAAACAATTAGGCATAAATTCTTGCTACATGACTCTTCCCCCCATTTAATTAAAAGGTAAATAGTGATGGCACAAAAATAAGCATCTTAAGACTAGACCACCCATGTGGGATATAGGTTAGTGCAGGAAGTACCTATTCCGAGACTGTTTGTGCACTATTTTAAACAGTTTCTGTGCTACCAAAGAATGAAAATTATGCATACAGAGGCCTCATATTTAGACTTTCATACATTTGATTGTGTATTGTAGGTTGCTTTCACTTCTTTTTACTGACAGAAATATTCATCAAGTGCTATGTTGGGTTTTTGTTTTTTTCAATGTTATGCCAAATATTAGTGCTCTAACTTCAGTTTTGTAAATTGGATCTGGGAGGCCTGGATTGTGGCCAAGTTGATCTCTCAGCCTCAGTTCTTCCTATGTGAAAATGGGAATAACAATGATGTGTTTCACAAGTGCTGGCCCTTAAAAAAAAAAGTGCACCATTAATTCAGGCAAAACTGTATAGAAATTGGAGGCTTCTCTTTCACCTGTGTCAAAAGGGAGTTTCTTGTTATTTATTCAGGTACTACAAACCTTAACCAAACACACCACTATTTGCATTCTATATGCATTATTTTCTGGTTTTTATTATAAGTCATCTTCTCGGTCAGATCTACAGCAATAAATAAGGTAAAAAAAATTGAGTGAATAAAATACTAAACATACAAGCCTAGATGGCAAAGCAAGACTTCAGAGATGGCTGTTAACACCCTTTATTACACTGCTCGTTTAGCCTGATCTATAAATACTGCATTACTAAACTTTTTTTGTAGATCCCTGTGTGATTCTGCAAAAACATCATGTTCCATCTTGGAGTTATCACACCATCTTAAGCACTTTACTGTTTTGTGTAAGTTGTGTGTGCTTAAAAACAAACAAACCCAGAAAGGTGAATATACAAATGCTTTCAATAAATTGATACGATTTTGATAGAACCAACTTTAAGTTGAAACAGTTTATTCTCTCCACCGATAGATGTGGCTTCCTTGGTTTTGCTTTTTTTCAGAATACATTTTCTAATATTCTTGGCTCTGGGTTGAGAGCTCATCAATCTTCCATCCTGCTAGCAGATGGATTTTAAACTGCTAAAGTGGCCACTTTAAGCTGGGCATAGATGCCCATGGGAATAGTGTGTGGAAGGAGAAATTTTGTTGATCTTGACTGTTTTTTAGCAACTTGGTAGGGGCGCTGTGTGTATGGTCTCTGACATTTGGGCAATAGTTAAAATAACTTAAAGGCCAGGAAATAAAGTCATCACTGTCCATCATTGTAGTCTTAACTTGTACTGTGTTTTACATGTAGTCTTTCACTAGGACCTGGCAACAGCATGGAGGAAATAGCTTGGTTCATTAATTTTAATTTTAAACACATACAGACACCCCTGCCTCTAGACTTGCTTACATTATCCAAGTAAATATGCTCATTGCCGTATGACTCTTGTATACAAGCACATTGTTGCTCATTGTGATTCACGCTCACTTATTATGAAACTGTTGTTTTGTATTACTATTAAAACAGCCTGGTAGTGTTGCACAGATGTGTGCAACAATTAAATGAAATAGGTTCAGTATCTCCATTGTTGCTAAATAGCACTTGATCAACAGTTGCCCTAATTGTTTTCCTTTCTGGTCTCCTTTAGGTGGCTGCATTTTGTGATGTGGATACAAATAAAATCTCAAAAGGATTTTATACTTATGAAGAATCTAAGGTTGGTAGCTGTCCTGATAAATGCATGTTCTGAATTTCTGTCTAATCACTGTGGAGGAACAATGTCTAAAAATGCATCATCAGCAGCTCTATAACTCTTAATATAGTTGTTGTGAGAGAAGTTGCAAATCCTGCATGGAGAAGCATAAATGTTGCAGTCAGAAGATGCAATTGCTATTGGATCAAAATATACAAAGTCCGAAAATGTAACTGCTGTTGCATTTAAATATACAAATTGGGATATATTGCTAAAATTCTCTATGTTGCCTGCTTTATTTGGGCTGCAAAATTGGGAACCACTGTAGAATTTGGATTTATATGTCAGCCGCTTAGCTGTTGAAGTAGAAAATGAAATGGTAGGATGCTTTGTGATAGATTTGAAGGGGGGGGAATCATCTCAGCTACTAGAAAGAAACACATGGCTCCTGTTTCTAAACTTGAGCAGAAACTGCTTATATTTGTTTCAAGCTGGTCTTGAAACCTGGAGGCGGGAGGTGGTGGTGATGGTGGTTTGTTTTTTTGAAAGAGACATTTGGTTTCTAAGGATTCTAAGCCCATGAGATCCTAGACTTGAGCTAGATTCTGAGAAGGGCTGCAGTGGGAACAGATCCCACAGCGCATTTGGCAAGCAAGGGGACATCCATGCAAGCTGATATTTCATCTTGTAATATGAACATTGATTTGAGATTATTGGCCGGCTTAGCGCAGCTTTCTAAACAACCTTACAAAGAAATGGAGGTTTTGGTTTGTTACCAAATTGGTGGCCCATAGTAGAATGAAGGGCTCTCTGTCCCGTTCCTGAACACTAGCTGGCAGCCTTCACTCTCCTTATGAATGGCTGTCATCTTGGGTGAGAGTGAATAGTCAGAAGAGAATGAACTATTCAGAATGAAAAGATTGCCTTAGAAATACAGAATGGTGAAGAATGAGAAGCAAAACTAAATTTCTAAACAGAACATTTCCCACTAGGAAATCCAGTTCCTGCTGCTTTTCCTCCTCTTTGCCAGACAGTTACCCTGAATGGGAGGCTGTAAAATTAATACAGTAGAAGAGGGGAAACTGGGTTTTTTTGTGGGGGGAGAGAAGGTAGGTTGTGAATTAGCTTCTGTTATGTCAATAAATTAGGCCAGCTAAAGGAAGAATGCTGCTTCTGGGGCTGGATTCTGCTCATTCTGGCATCAATGGGAATTTGATGCCTGCTTAATGAGGGACCAGGACTTCATATGCAGAGGCTAAAACAATATTTTGAGGAAAGTGAGATATCTATGGGGGTATAATTTATATCTTTGGGGGGGGGGGTAGGAGCCCTAAATGCTGCTTCATCTCAAAATGGCAGTCCTTGAAATAGGAGTATTTCCACTTAGCTCTGGTGAGGATAAGCTTAGGAGAGCAAAACTAAATTGTTGCATGTGAGCCATGTTGCATGTGAGCCACTGTAGCGCACAGGGCAGTTCGCGATCACAGAACCCAAATTAGGTCAGGAATTAATGCCATTCAGTTTAGTGGGCTGCAATGCAGCTATGGAATACAAGCTAAAAAGAAATGTGCTTCTCTCCCCATAGGAAAATCCCAAGCTCAGAATCCCTATCCTACATTTCAGAGATGCTTCCCCACCTTTCATTATTTGTGTGAAGTTGGTGAGTATAATTTCATTATCTAAGGCAAGCGTGTGGAATCCACACCAAATTAAAAGTTGTGCTTTCAGTTGCAATAAAGCACGCAATTATTACTAGTTTGGTTTCGTTTGTCCCAACTTGGGGCGATCTTTTGTCCTCATATTGGCAGGTAAAAGGAAGTGTGAAATTGAGGGTTTGGGCCAGGGCTGCACCACTACTGGCTTTATATTTATTGTTGACTGAAGCCCACCTGGTAAGCCAGTGCGTTCTTTGCTGCCTTCAAGTGGAGCTCAGTCATGTCAGAAACACACAGAAAGAGGAATGCTAAAGTTTTAAATTACCTAGAAAAGCACCATATCAAAACCACTCACCCAAGCAAACTCATTTGTTATTGAGAGCTGCAGCTGCAGTTGCATTTTTTAAAAAAACAACCCAATTCTTTATAAATAATGCGTCCTTCCTCCCCCAACCCCCTTTTTCCTTTTGTGTCTTTTCTTTTTATATATATAATATATTTATTAAGGATTTTAGACATTATAATCACCAAACACTTAAAGAACCGTCACCAACATACAATTAACAAAAATAAAGAAAAGAAGAAAAAAAGAGAAAAAAGTAAGAAAAAACAAATAAGATTAACACTTTATACAAAAAAACATACATCAACAGAATAACCATATTTTCTTCACTTTTTGGACTTCCTCACATCTCTCGTTCCTGCGTTCCTAATTTATAAAACTTTAAACAGCAATTTATCATCTTGTTTCGATGCTTATTTTGTAATTTTCCAATATTATATCTCTAACTTTAGATATTTTTGTATAGATCTTAAATACTTAATTTAGACATAATATTTATCCAGAATTTATCTTTTTCTCAAGTTTCACTTATTCTCATATTCCTTTCAACTAGCTTGATGGTGCCGTGTTGTTTTCAGTCCTGCATCCTTCTTAACATTCATACAATTTACAGTGTTTTTGTAAATAGTCCTTAAATTTCTTCCAATCCTCTTCTGCTGCTTCCTCTCCCAGGTCTCGGATTCTGCCAGTCATTTCTGCTAGTTCCATATAGTCTATCAGTTGCATCTGCCATTCTTCCAGCGTGGGCAAATCTTGGGTTTTCCAATGCTTAGCGATAAGTATCCTTGCTGCTGTTGTTGCATACATAAAGAATGTTCGGTCCTTCTTTAACACCCTCTGGCCAACAATGCCCAGAAGAAAGGCCTCTGGTTTCTTAGGGAAGGTATACTTAAATACCTTTTTCAACTCATTATAGATCATTTCCCAGAAAGCCTTAACCCTCGGGCAAGTCCACCAGAGGTGAAAGAACGTTCCTTCAGTTTCCTTACATTTCCAACATTTATTGTCAGGCAAATGATATATTTTTGCAAGCTTGACTGGGGTCATGTACCACCTATATATCATTTTCATAATATTTTCTTTCAAGGCATTACATGCCGTGAACTTCACACCGGTGGTCCATAACCTTTCCCAGTCAGCAAACATGATATTATACCCAATGTCCTGTGCCCATTTTATCATAGTTGATTTAACCGTTTCATCTTGTGTGTTCCATTTTAACAGCAAGTTGTACATTTTTGAAAGTACCTTAGTCTTAGGTTCTAACAGTTCTGTTTCTAACTTCGATTTTTCCACCTGGAATCCTATCTTTTTATCCAAATTAAAGACCTCTTTAATCTGAGCATAATG
Organism: Podarcis gaigeae; assembly: GCF_964106915.1. NCBI lineage: Eukaryota > Metazoa > Chordata > Lepidosauria > Squamata > Lacertidae > Podarcis > Podarcis gaigeae. Next base: position 40,192,368 of record NC_139679.1, on the reverse strand, counting down.
TAACCAATCTCGCACTTTATCTTTTAATTTCTCCAAACTCTGCAGCCTCCAAGTATCTCCATCCTTTTCTAGTATTTCCCAATATTTCGGCCATTTGGCCTCCATATTGAGTCTTTTCCGGGCCTTGGCTTCCATTGGTGACAACCACCTTGGGGTTTTGTTTTCTAGTAAGTCTTTGTATTTTGTCCAGACATTAAACACTGCTTTCCTAACAATATGGTTTCCTTTTGTGTCTTTTCTATCATAAGCCCAGGGACTGTCTTACGGTATTTCTGATCTTTGTAAGCTGCTCTAGAAGTCCTCTTTTTTTATCGAAGAGGAGAATAAAAATGCATGCATTAATGAAATAAAAACACCTCCTTTTAAAAGGATGGATTTTAGGGCTCACTTTTCTGGCGTTACAAGGTGTCTAAGGTGGGTGAGGGAAGCTATGTCATTAGCCACTACAATTTTGCCTGTGTTGCTCTAAAATCTGTTTTGTTTTCTTGAGAAATCAGCAGGGGAGGAATGATTTACATGGCCCCTGTGGTTTAATTCTTGCCCTGCACTGTGAGAGGGAAACCACTACCTGTTGTTGTTTAGTCGTGTCCGACTCTTCGTGACCCCATGGACCAAAGCACGCCAGGCACTCCTGTCTTCCACGGCCTCCCACAGTTTGGCCAAGCTTATGCTGGTAGCTTCAAGATGGTTGGTCCAACCATCTCTTCCTCTGTCGTCCCCTTCTCCTTGTGCCCTCTATCTTTCCCAACATCAGGGTCTTTACGAGGCAGTCTTCTCTTCTCATGAGGTGGCCACAGTATTGGAGCCTCAGCTTCAGGATCTGCCCTTCCAGTGAGCACTCAGGGCTGATTTCCTTAAGAATGGATAGGCTTGATCTTCTCGCAGTCCATGGGGCTCACAAGAGTCTCCTCCAGCACCATAATTCAAAAGCATCAATTCTTCGGTGATCAGCCTTCTTTATGGTCCAGCTTTCACTTCCATACATCACTACTGGGAAAACCATAGCTTTAACTATACGGACCTTTGTTGGCAAGGTGATGATTTTCATTAAAGTTGCATATCTCTCCTTAGTGATGGGGATGTGATAGTTAACGTTGTGCAAATTATCCTGCTACTCATAGATGGGGTGTCCTTCCCCCCACTCTGAACATTTCACCCAAACTGGATCAGCTTATTTTTCATCTGATGTTGCCAAGCAGCACCAGCAGACAGGTAGTAGAGTTAAACCAAAATGCTCCTCCTCCTAGGTAAGAACTGATGCAAGTGTCCCTGATTCAAATCTTATAATAGACATAATTTCACAGCATAGCATTAGGCAAGTCGCAATTTCTCAGCCTCTGCAGTATGGGGGATAATGCATACCTGCTGTCCAGGATTCATTTGCCATAGTGTATGTGAAGCACTTTGAATACTTGGAGCATTATATAAGGTTAATTAGCATCAATTGGAATAGGTGTTGAGAAGTGGGAAGAAATGTTGTTTCCGGGAGCCTGCAGAAATTCATGGAAACAGCCTCTCCCACCCTCTCCCACTCCCACACCACACTGATGTCCAAAAACTGCCAATTTCTATTCATTCTTATGTATAACACATGGAATATTGTCCATCACCTTGGTTTGGTTTAATGGAAATTTTTAATCATTTGTCTATAAAACGTTGAAAAACTTTTCCAACCTGTTTATATCACCTATGAAACGTGATTAATAGTATACTAAGACACAGATGGTTATCGAATATTGGTAGAATGCCTTGGAGATGAGCATAGATCAATTCAGAGAACGCACAACAAGAAGGCCCTTTTTTTATTACTGCTTAAAACTTCGGTTGCATTGAGAGTTACCCTTTGCATTTCATGTCAGGAATTTTTAAACTCCCCTTTAAAAAATGCTTCACAGCAGCTAAATGACTTGCCAACTGGAAATGCCTTTCTTCTGGTTCCCCTCCGTTCTCACTTTGCATGAAGCAGACCTTGTTTTGCTTCGCATCCAGTTTGAGCTGAAAACCTCACCCCGCCTCTCTTTACCAGCAAGAAGAAGTGACTTGTGGTTTCTAAAGGTTGGAAGAGTCCCCTCTTTGCAGGCCTGATGGCAGAGGAAATGGTTTCTAAACTGGTTAAAACTTGCTGAGAGAAGTTGAACTTTTGTTGCTCTATGGTGATATAATGCAGGCTAAGGATAAATCCGAGGATTCAGACCGAGATGTATTTCTGGGCCCCTTGAACTTTCGTTTCTGCACAGGCCACATATGAAAGAGGAGATGAAAAACAAACCCACCACACGGCTGTGTATTTAATTTCCCCCAAATACATGAGCCCTTCCTCCTCCCCAGCCTCTGCTGACACTCCTGAAAGAGATGAAGGGGGAGATGCAGCACACAGTAAGCCCTGCAGACAAAGGACAGCAGGGAGTGTTTGGAGGGAGAGGGGCAAAAGAGGGGGAAATGCCACAGGCAGGCAGCCTTATTTAATGAGTAGTGGGAAGCCAGATTCAGCCCTGCGATGTTGTGGCACAAAAGCTGCAATCATTATAAGCTGCATTTAAACTTCAGGGTCTTATCTAGGAGATAGTATTGCAAACCAGGACTTTGCTGCATTGGGCAAGCAATGGTACACTTGCTTTGCAATGTTCCATTTTTGACACCACAGTTCAAGAAACATGCTGGCAACCTGGAGAGGATTCTGAAAAAGTCGAGACATACTAATGAAAGGGAATGAGCACTAAAACTGCTGCAAATAGAAGAGACACAAGTTCTCTGGTAGTAAAATAAAGTCAGAAGGTAGAGGCAAGAGAGGAATTGGACATAAGTGTTCATTTGATGAGAAGCAGCATAGCTTGTATATGATAGATGAAGATAAAGAGGACTTAGGTTTTTAAAATATTTTTGGCAGATGTGGTGGTGTGAGTTGTTAGTTTCAGTTTTAAAACATTCCCCAGATTCAGTGTGGTGTTTGCTTTCTCTACCCTCCTTTTGTTTGATCCCTGCTTATGGCCCACTGAGCCATGTATCATAAAGCTTAACCTTGTAGTATCCTTGGTCGCTGAATGATCTGACCCAGAGCTTTCCAAACTGTGTGTCGCGACACGTGGGCTGGGAAGGGGTTAGTTGAACCTCCAGTTTGCTAGTAAAATTGAATTACTGTGTCGTGAAATGATGCATGTCTAAAAAGTATGTAACAGACATGAAAAGTTTGCAAAGCTCTGATCTGACTTTTAATCAGGTGCTTTAAGCTTGTATGGTTTTGGTGTACCCAGACACTCACATGACCCAAATCTGTCCTGGATTTGGTCACATCTATCATCTGTATTTTTAACTGCAATGTGCCAAACATGGAAGGCAGTAGCAAGTGATTGATTGATTTGTTGTTGTTGTTGTTGTCGTTGTCATCTGGGTTATGCATTCACATGCGACTGCCACATTTATATTTTACTACCAGTAGGTTAAAAAGCATACACAGCATGGCCAGCCCATTTCTGGATTTATCAAGTTATTCCAGCCACAGTAAAAACTATACTGCTTAATTGCATAGAAATCAGTGATAACTCCTTAGGAGGTGCCTGGGAAAGAGGGTCTAGTGAAGCCTGGATAGCCAACCTTGTGCATCCTGAACATCTCTAGCACTTCCAGCGTTGTTAGCCATATAGTCTTAGCAGGGTCCTGGTCCAGATGCAGAGGAGTCTGTACCAAGTGCATTTCCTTCCAAACCTTCCATTGCAGGTTAGATCTCATGGAATACTTTGCATCTCGATCCATTAGCTATGCAGCCCCAAGCCCAGGGATGAGATCCATGCAACCCTGCTGATTGTCATGAACCCAACTGATCCTGCTCACCACATGCTGGGATAAGCAATGGCTCCTCAAGGGCAAAGACAGAAGTCTTTCCGAGTCCTGCTACAAAGAGATCTTTTGAATAGGAGATGGCAGGGATTTATACCTAAGGCTGTGTACGTGCAGAGCATGTGCTCTGCCATTGCTTCCATCGTAATCTCCCTTGCTAATGGGCAGGGGAGCAGGAGGACATAATTTTTAATATCTATAAATCGTAATTTCCAAGTGCCAGTTATACTGTTTTTGTTCCTGCCACCACCCTTCCTTTCTGCATAATTTCCACCAAGTTTCCTTTTAAATATCATGGGCTAGATTTTGTTTTGTCACATACTTTTTCAGTATGAAAGTAGCTGAGATTCCCCCCCCCCCCCGGCCAGTTTTTATTCAGCATCTCCTCCCTCCCTCCATCTGCTTTGGGCCTCAGAAATTACGGTAGAAGCTTAAAAGCACAGAATGACTAGACATCCACTCACTCCATTTATCTTGCCAGTTCAGAAGTGGAAGCTATGCCAGATTACTGTCATGTAGTAACAAGGGTGTGAACTACGAAAAGGTCACAGGAGTGTGTTGATCTATAAATAGTTAATGCAGCACTGGCTGAGACTAATGGAATTGTTAGGTTTTATTAATGGGTTAGTATGAGTCTATAACTGGGCGCCTAAACTCCAGGGCCAATTGCACCCCTATAGATTGCAGAGCTGCACCACAGGAGTGCTGGGGTGCAATTTTATGGGCATTCGCCCAGGTATGTGGCATGCCTCCATGACAGCACATAATGTGCAGTACTCTGACTTAGGGGGCTTGCGATTGACTCTTAGTCAATCATGACAGGGAGGAAAAGTGGCCAATCAGGAGATGCGGATGGTAAAAAGAGAATTTGACAGCTTAACTGGCAGGCAGGGCCTGCTGAGGGGTTTTTGAAGCAGGATAAAGCAGTTCAGTTTCCTCACATGGGGGGGAAAGTACCTAGGAAAGTGCTAGAGGTGGGCAGAGTAAAAGTGGATAGCTATACTAGGAAGAAATAGATTTAATAGAAGCAGTTCTGTGTGGGGAATTGTAAGTTAAGTTATTGTGTAAAACCGAAACAGCATTTCTTACTGAAAATAAGTATTGTGCCTTTAATAGTGAAACCATCAAGCTTCATCCCTCGTTGAGTTTGTTAATAAAAATACAGCTTTTGTTTCCATTCTGCCCCAGGTTTGGTTTGTGCCTAGTTCAGTGAGTAAGTTGTCGCAGGAACCCCAATATCAAGAGTCCTTGCTATGGAATTATATGCTACCACATATAAGGAATCCCTGAATTCTCCGTTCTTATAGACAGGGAGTGACCAAGGCTTTAAAAGGTCAGCAGACTTGGTCATGTTGCCACTCTCTCATCTTTACTGAGTTTCACTTCACAAGGCTATCTGGCTTTGTGTCACCAAACTGGCAGGCCTCACTAAGTTGTAAGGTCTTTGTGAATAAGATACTTAGCAATGGAGAATCTCATTAAGACTCTGTCTTTGAAGGAACCTGGCTGTCCTGGCAAAATTATCCAGAAGCAAGTATCTACATTTTGGGCAGAGAGAAATAGGGTTTTTCCACCCCCAGGAATGAATGGTCTGTCAGAGATTATGTGTTAAGATGGGAGGAACAGGCTCTCGTTTAGCTTTGGATGACTATAAGGCCTGGGCTGTTTGCTTTGGAAACAGTTTAAACCTATGGGTGGAACTTCTACAATTGCCAGCTGTGCGGCGCACCTTCCATCCTGAAAGCAGCTCCTGGCTAGCTTGTTTTGGCATTCTCTTTAAAGTCTTGCTTGGTAGGAAGAATTACCCAGTGCACACCCTACTGGGTATTCAGTAAAAAAAATATTCAGCACGTGAAGGCAAAGGGTTTCAGCTGGATCAAGCAGAGAATGTTGCTCTCCGTGTTTCATTGTGCATGTCTTTAAAGTCTATCCACTTACAAAGCAGAATATTTTTTTGCTGTTGCCCTTAATCCAGTTTGACTCTGCACTCCTTTTGTGTTTGGTAAAATTCAGAGAGAGAAGTGCACAATCATCACCCAACTTTTCCAGTTCTTTGTCCACGCAGTTGAAGCTTAATAATAGGGCAGATTTTTGAGGTGACACAATGTCTTGAATTCTGTGATTCAAAAGGTTTTTAGGTTGAAGATATTGTATGCAGCTCTGTAAGGATTGTGTTAGAGAAGGCTCACCATCGCATGCCATGGTTTAATATGGGAACACGCTTTGTTAAGTGGTGGAAATTGCTGTAGGATCTCCAAGTAGCAACTAGAATCCAGCTTTGTATATGCTTCCATGCAGGTATGTTCTGACGTCTGTGGAATTTGCATGCACTTTGGGACTATCGAATTAAGGCAAAGCTTCATGTTAGTGTCCTACTTTTCAAAAGTGTTACATTACCCTTTATTCAAACTCAGAAGCAGTAGCTCCTTTGTTGTTACTAATCTTAATGATGGAGTATTATTTAAGGCTAATCCCACTGGAAACATAAATTACAAGCACCCTGAAATTAAAGGCTCAAGAGAAACGCTGAAGTTGTGAATGATGTCATCTGCTTTTCTTGCCAATCACAAGGTTGGGTGGAGGGTATCATCACATTAGACTGTGCAGGATGGCAAGTAGGCACAAAGTTCCTCTTCGTACAGTAGGTAGGATTTGGAGGAATCACCAGTAGCCAGAGTTAATAGTCCAGTTGCTTGGTGAAAGCAGCTCTCAATAAAGAACCCATTCATTATGCAAAATCCACCAAATCACTAATATGTTGAGCTGTCATCAGAATGTTATTTAAGTCGCTTGAAAAGTAGGATCTGTGGGTCAAAAATGTAGTTCTGCTATTGGGTTGTCGTCGTCGTCGTCGTCCCCCCCCCCCCCCCCGTAGGTCTAGGTCCTCATCTGCAAGACAGTAGTTCCGGTAATAGCAATAGATTTTCCTTCACCTTAGCCCCTCTCTGTCCATTTTTAACCTCTACCCTTCGCTATCCTACTTGCTTTTATGCACTCTGTTGAAATCACTATCACCATGAAAGCTGGTGTTGCTCACTTCCTGGTCAAATTAAGGGCCTTGCATTCTCCTTGACCTACCTATTACCTAGTATTGAATCCATCGTCGTTGTTTGGGTAAAGTGGAACATCAGGTGCTGGGACATTTGCTGTTACCTGTTCTGCAACAGATGGAATCCCACCCCCAAGTCATTCACGGGAAGGGATAGTGCCTGATCAGAACTGTGCTACAGCACATTCTAAGGTTTATGCTGATACTGTTCAAGCACAAGGAATCTGCCTTTATAAAGCATCAAAGCAGTGTAAGTCTTCTCTCCCCCTACATTACTCCATAAAGGATATGGGGGTAGGTCACAGAATCTGTAGAGTTCTATATGTCCTGGGGGTGGGGGAGAGCAATGTCATTAGCATGTGCAAGTGTCAAAACTCTCCAGATGTTGTTGGACTACAACTCCCATCATCCCTACCTAGCAAGGCCAGAGCTCAAGGATGATGGGAGTTGGAGTCCAACAACATCTGGGGACCCACAGGTTGAGAACCGCTGGTCAAGAGGGATGGGAGACCTGATGAGTTCTGATAAGCCAGTATTTATATGACCCATTGTACTGCTGGAAGCCCCTGGCTATGCTCTGTGGTCATTTCTTATCTGGAATAATGAAACCTCTATTAATAGATAGTAATGGTAATAACATGGATCAAATTTATTTCAGACTTGCATCCCCCCCCCCAATATCCTGGACTGACAATAAATTCCCTTCAGGCTTATCAGTAAGATATGCAGGTATCCCCCATACAGTAAAAGGGCATGAAATGGGAAATGCTCAAGTTTTAAGTCCTTAAATTATTGGACTTTGCAGTGTGATTGTAGTCAAAATGTTCCTACTAGCTCAGCATGTTAGGAAGAGAATCCTACACACCCGTATTGGACTCAGTTCAACTGACAATGACTGTTGCTGTGACTAAACATTAATATTGTATGCTTGGATCACTGAAATGATGTGGTTTCATGCTAGAGGATTTACATAGTTTCGAGGCAGCAAAAGAAGTGAGGGTTGAGAAGGAAAAGAGAGCAAACTATTATCGGTATCTCTTAGTACAGTCTTTAACATTGTCCGCATCAACCCAGAGTGACTTACAACCAACCAACCAGACAAAAAGAAAACCAACCATATACACTCCTGTAAAGAAGGATCTTTGAAATCTAAGTATGTCAGACAGATTCAACTAATTGATCTTTTGTTTTGACAGGATTTGACAGGTGGACAGTTTGAGGAAAACTTGAATCTATTGAATCTGAAGGAAGCTGTGGATTATTATCATTTTAACTGAAGAATGTGGCGCACTGGAAGGCTTTATGTTGCTAGACAAACCAGAGGAGACGCTAGACTGTTTCTGCCCCCACCTCCAAGGGAATTCCTCAAAACAGGTATTAGTAAATTAAAAGGTGAAATACTACTTGTATTCCCTAAAAAAAAGGAGGGGGACAGGTGATGGTGGAATGACAGCAAAGCTTAGTATACAATCTAAACTCTGTTCTGTGAATGCTGCTCTCGATCTGAAGGTGTACAGAAGGAGTTTCCCTCAGAGTTGCTAGCGTTTCAAGGATGTCACTCCTTTGCACTATTCACACATTGTAAAGGAATAGCAGGATGAGATCCTGCTGATCCATTACAACCTGCACATTGGGGGAAATGAGACAAAACACAACTTTGATGATTCCCCAACCTACCCCAGCTAACACGTTGAAACGTCTAACATTGTAGGGGACACACACCCAATTGTTCTTGCATTGTTTTTTAGAAGGGTGCATTTGTATCAAGAAGTGGTGAGGGCCTGTGTAATTCCAGCATGGGCAGGGAGAGCTGGAGGCTCCTCTAAGGTAAAGTCCTGCTATGCTGTGTGATGCATGTGGTTTATATGCAGGCTTAAAGAGGCTACACGTTATCCTCAGGCTAGGTAAAAGTCGAACATGATAATTAGAATATAATTTACATAAATGTGCTTGGAAATGGTCTCCATTATATTTTCCCCCCTATTGTGAGATTAACTAGTCATTTAGGGCACTCCTGTTCCATAGCAGTGAAGTCCATTGTGATAACAAGAACTACTTCTACATAACCTTGCTGGTTGTTCCTCAGTATCAGAGGGAGGCGCTCACATTGGTTCTCCAGTCTAGACAAATTTATTTCGCACCATTTTTGCATAGCCAAAAATGGGTGGGGGGGAAATAACATTTCCAAAAACATTCTTTGGATGCTGCTCACAGTAGCTTATTGCCCTGGTAGCTCCAGGTAGGATATTTAAAAAACATCCCCAGGCTTTTCAGACACAGTTTTAAACCTGCAGACTGTTTCTCAGCTGCTTTTCTGGTATTTAGCTTTGGTTTTTTGTAAAGTGCCCTAGGAATAGAACTGAAGGGTGCTATATTATTATTTGTAATATATAATAAACTAAATTAAAAGAGTCAGTATCTGAGCACTGCCAGATAATGTTAGTGTATGGCAGGCTGAGAGTTTTCATATCAAATTGGTGGTGGGACAGGAGAGTCAGCTGTACTTCCTGTTTATAGAGGTAACATTTTTCCAGTTGAAATCACACAATGAATTTAGGTTATGATCCCATTGTTTTGGTGCCCTTCACACATGCCAAGAACATCAATAGTCCCTTTCCTGAACATCATTGTGCCACATTGTTCTGCTAACATACCAAGCATACAAACAAACCTTTTTGCTTGGTGTGTGTGTGTTTCTCCTCTTTCCCATACAGCAAAGCTGCTAGCTGCCCATCTGTGCACAGCAACTGGAGTTATGCATTGGTTCTTCTTACAAAACAGTGGTACATAATTTCATTTGACAGGATAAAGTCCCTTAGTGCATACAAATTGCCTTTACTAGTGCATTAAATATTCACTGTAAATCAAGCTAACAGCTGAAGAAGATGGACTATACAGGAAATGCTGGTAGGATGATCTTTCCAATAGATGTTTAATCCAGTTCAGGGAAAGAAACACAAAACATCAGCATACATACTGAACATGAAAGACAAGAGAATATCATGTGGCCAAACTGCCATCTTGTGGTTAGAGATTAAGGAGTGACTAGAAATATCGACTTTTGTTTTGTTAACATACATTTGAGTTTAAAACCCCTTCTGCACACAGCTTCTGAAAAGACGCTTCCACAATCCTGACTTTTCAAGTTGCTGTGACAGCAGCTCCTTCCGCTGTTGTATCTACTGCTCTGAAGAACTTGTTTTCCTAATATTGACTGTTTTCAACTATGTGCTCTGCAGAAAAGAAGGAAGGGCCACGAGTTATTAAGAGCTTATTTTGAAACAAAATAGATTATTCAGTTCCACAGATGTGGTGTCAAACAGTTAGCTTAGGCATCTTAAATCTATGCATAACAAATTAAGTTTCCTTATGGAAGGGCTGCTGATTAAGGCTGGGCGATAGAGCAGCTAAATACCACAATTTACTGATATATTACGATGTCTGAAATGTATCTTGGCTGCTTCTTCCTTCCCACCTTAGGGGAGGAAGAAGGAGCAGAGATACATCACCCAGTGCCACACTCCTCTGGCTTATGTGAGCAAGAACATTGGGGAGGGGCTTGATAAGGTACCGTATTTTTCGCTCTATAGGACACACTTTTTCCCCTCCAAAAATTAAGGGGAAATGTGTGTGCATCCTATGGAACGAATGCAGACTCCTTGGCTTCAGTGATAGCAATGTGAAGCCTCCAAAGCGCAGAGGGAGCGCTCCCTCCATGCTCCGGAAGCTTCGCGTTGCTTTCGCTGAAGCCTGGAGAGGGAGAGGGGTCGGTGCACACCAACCCCTTTCACTCCCCAGGCTTCAGGGATAGCCGCCTGAAGCCTTTGGAGCACAGCGGGAGCTCCCGCTGCGCTCCGGAGGCTTCGGGTTCCTTTTGCTGAAGCCAGGAGAGCAAGACTCTCCTGGCTTCAGCAGAGAGGAAGAGCTGCACAGCACCCCTTCAGCAAAGCAGGAGGAGAAATGGAAGGGGCTCAGTTTCTGCTGCCACTTCGCTGAAGGGGCGCTGAGCAGAGAGGGGGAGAATTATTTTTCTTGTTCTCCCCCTCTAAAACAAGGTGCGTCCTATGGTCCGGTGCGTCCTACAGAGCAAAAAATACGGTAAGTGAGCAGCTTCCCGTACCCCTCAGTTGATCAAGCCCCCCACCCCCCACTCCAGCTCACATGAGGCAGAGGTGGGGGGGCTTCCTTAAACTGTTCCACTAGTTGGAGGCAGGCAGCCTCCCACCCACCCCTCGGTGGAGTAGTTTAAGGAAGCCTGCTTCCAGCTCACCTGATGTGGCGGCAGGCGCACAGCCTACCCATGGCTGGACGTTTTGAGCTGCAGGTACGGTGTGGCTCCCCAGCCACTGCCAGCACAGTGCACGCAGGGAGACGGGGGTGATGTGTGCTGTATGTAGAGCCATGATGTATTGGCAGCTCAAAAAGTGTGAAGCCGGTATCGTGATCTAGAAGCCATATCAGTTCCAGACGATTCCTTGATTTATCGCCCGGCTCCAATACCAATAATATTATTACAAATTATCTATTACCCCTGTTCAGAGCAACACATGTAAGCTCCAGTTGCTTATATCCAATACATTGTGGAGTGCAGCTGGAGCACTACGTAAGTTGCACGTGTAGCAACTTTTGTATACCAAGATATGCCATTTTATTAAACTACTAGGTATTTAAAATACTCATTCTGAACACTTCTCTTTATATTAAAGAGGGTGGTCTTTCATGGCTACAAGTTTATTTAATGAATTCAACTGTAAGCTTACCCCCCACCCTGCTAAAAAAGGTGAATCGAGGTCAAGAGAGTTGGTATAAGATACACACATGAAATGTTCTTTCCTTATTTTATAAGGCATTCTGTGGTTCTCTTTGTGAAATGTGAGCTCTGAAAGCTGGATAGCACTTGCATATTTTTCATACACTCCCTCTGAAAAACAGGGTAGTGGGGAATCAACCTTGTGTGAAAATTCCTCCAGCTTTTGGAGAGAGAAGCCTTCAGCTACAGCACAAAGAGATGCAGATGTGGCTGTCAGTCTTAGATCAGAGAGCCATGGGACCATTTTCAAATCTTTTGATACCGAGGAAATGCAAAACAGCTTTCAAGACTCAGCATTTTTTTGTCCTAGTTAAAACTTAACTTGAATATTTCTTTGTAATTGCTATTCCATCGTCACTTGGGAGGCAAACACAAACACACACAACCAGCAAATAGAATCATACTTAAACTATCACCACCAGTCATTCCTCAGAGAACAAAGCCCAGCTCTGGCTTAGAGCAACAACTCGTCACTGCATGCCTCCATTGATGCTGCTGCACAACCACTTTGCCCTCCACCAAACCAGGAACACTAATGTATTGTTGTATTCCTATTGCATATTGTAGGATATTTCTGTCCCATTTGTCATTTAACAGGTGTCACTAACTGTCTGGACATTACTTCTTCAGGAAAGCAGTATAAACCTCAGCGCAAAGAAACCTGGAATTAAGTGCATATTGGGGACAGGTTACATACCTTACATTAATGTAAACAACTGCAGCAAGCACTGCAGGTTGGATACAGCTATATTCAACCAGTACCTCAAAACTACTTTGCAAAGAGCAGATGGGCACACACACAGGTCGCACTTTTCAAATCTCAAGTGTTGAGAAGCAACTCTGAACAGGATACCACTTTATGGAATGTCAGTATTTTCCTATTTTAGTTTAAAACCTCAAATTAGCATTGCTGAGATTTGGTACTAAAAGAAACAACAGAGAATATGGCAACAACATATTGTTTTCTCTGTCACGGTTATCATAAAATTGTAGAGTTGGAAGGGGACCCCAAGGGTCACCCTGCAGAGCAGGAATCACTGACTGATAGCTATCCGTTGCTCTGTTTGAAAACCTCCAGGGAAGGAAAGTCCACCACTGCTGTCAAACAACTCAAATATGAATGGTTGTCAAATGAATGTTGGTCATTGATTGTTCATTTTCTGCTGTTTTCTTTTGGCTGCAAATATGTATATATATACACACCTGTCCATGGAAAATTTAAATAAAATATTTTTTTTAATGGCTCAGTTCATACAATAACATTAAGCCAAGCTCACATGGCTTAGTTTTGCGTAGCCCAGCAGGACGAGGGGTGGGCATGAAGGAGCCATGAGTTCTGCTACAAGTACCTGGGTTTTTTTACTTATTAAACTCTCACTGGTGTTTCTGCAATTATTTTGGAACAAATAATCACCTAGCCTCCTCTCTTTGAACTAAAGTTGGGATCTAAGAGACAGATGCTATGATGTTCATATTTTCTTGTAAAATTCAGAGTGGAATTTAAGCCTGCTTTTGGAGCCAGCTGCACTGTATTAATTCATGCTCAAGTAGCTAAGCACCAGAAGTCTGGAATGCTTTCAAGAGAATAGAAGGGAGCTATAAAGCACTTGCTTTTTGGCAGTTCCACACATGCATTAAAGAGGGCTAGGCTTGAAGCAAAACTGAATATCCTGCCCTGAAATTGTGGGCTTTGCTAAATGTGCAGGTCACAAGTCTTTCCTGGAAGAATCTCCAAAAATATTCACAGTCAGTTAAATGGATCCTTTAAAAACTTTACCTTAGCTACTAGTTGTGGCTTGGGCACTTTCATTAAGTCACAGAGATAGTTGCGCTTCTTCCTCAGAAATGACAATTCTGCATCCCTGTTTGGAGAGGGGAAATAGCATCAAGTTATACGGACAGATTTAAAGTCTATCACATCACAAATACTTAAGTTAGCAAACTTTACTCCAACCCATCCAAGATGGGATAAGTAAACCTATGATGAATTAAGTAGTCCACAAGCTAAGCAAACATAAATGCAGTTTAAATTCACTAGTTAATAAGCTGTAGGGAGAGGTTTTGATGCCACATTCCCCAAGTATATCTCCTCACTACTGTGCACCACACACACACAAAGCCAGGAGCTATGGAAAAGCCCCACTCATGAGTGACAGCCCCGCTTCAGAAAAAAAAAGGAAGAGGCTTCAACAGTAACATCACCCACCCTCGAGTGTTTCTCTTAGCAGCCAGCCACCGAAGGAGAGGCGTTAATAGTTTTTGTATTGTATAACTGTATAAGCTACCTTGGTAGTCAGTTAGCTCAAAAGGTGGTGTATAAATCTACAACATAAGCAAATGCAGTTCAAGATCACTCCTTGCATCAAATGAAGTTTGTATTCCAGATTCATGTGAATCGAAACTGGCATCAAACCTCCCCGGTCATCATTGTAACACACATTTGTCTGGTTGTATCTGCAGCTCCAACATGGAGGGTTAAATCTCAAGGGTTGGGAGTCAGCATAAGGTTGTAGGTGTAGTTGCATTAACTCACCAGTCAGTGTCACTTAGAATTGTCATGACCTCCTCTATAATATCCGGCTCAGCAATATCACTGTACGTTATGAGCATTTCATAGACATTACTGGCTGTTGCCTTTCTTATCTGGAGGTAGAAAAAGGAATAGCTTTCAATTACTCTAAAGAGATTAAATGTTTGGATAAGAACACCCTTGTATCATGTCCAGAAAATCACAGCTTCTAAAGCACTAGGGTACCATTAACACTCATATCTGGATGTACTGCTTGCTCTATACACATGCACTCCGGAGTCAACCAGCATAGTAAATTAGAATATACACAGTCACTCTACCTTTCAACTATGTAGGTCCAGAAAACAGGATACTGGTTCAATAGCCAGATATGTCTAAGAGTGGACTTTAAAGCTGGGTTGTTTGCTGTGCATTAAATAATAGGACCGAGGTGAACCCAACTGCTAAACTGAGAGCACTCTTCAAGGAAGATGGTAGTGGTTTACAAATACATTATAGAAGAAGAAATGCAAATAGTAATGAAGTTGCCCAACTATTACATTTAGTGAGAACTACACAAGCAATAAAAGATCAACACCTCCAAGTTCCTAACCAACATCTCCAATACTTACAACAGGAAACGGATGACAAAGGAGGAGGAGGAGCTGAAACAGAACTTTCTCTCTCATGCTGCCTGGAAACTGGATCAGACCACAAAACCTTTATAAAAAAAATAAGTAATGTTATTTCATCAGTGGCTTTTTTTCATATTACCACAGAGGAGAAATTGTATTATTAAGAAAGGATGTGCAATGTAGAGAAGCCCTCTGCTGCACTCTATCAGTGTCACAACCAACTCTGCAGAAATATATGCATAGGGGGAAATTGAGTTTTGAAACCATTCTTGGAGCAAGATGTGTCAGATATGAGGTTTTAAAAACTAAAAGGTGCCGGTATTATATACACTCACCTGACACTACAAAAAGAAGTTCTCTTGCATAAAACAATAGATAAGCATTTGCTAAACTGTGAAGTTTCACAAGAGAAGTACTGCTGATTTTCAGCCTATATATCCTTAACAAAGAACAGGTGAATGGACAGACACTGAACCCAGAGAATGTATCAAACAAAGCTTAACAAATCTGTCTGCCATGTCTGTCTTTCATCATGCATCTGAAAGCTGGTATTGGGCTGGGGGGTGGATTTAGAACTGATTATTAGAACTGCAAAAACAGTAAGTCTTATATTTTAAAAAAAGAAACTTTAAAAGTTTCCATAACACACACTTAGAAAGATTAATTTTATGTGTTTTTTTTAAATTTAAAAAAATCAAGTGTTGTCTAGTTCTTCAGTTGAATCAATCAGTCAACAACAATGGCAGCAGATTGGCTACATGAAAGAAGTGAACAAACTTGAGAGAAGCAGCTTACTAAAACAAGTTAACCATTAGCAGCAAGGTTCTAGAAATCCCCATCAAGTCCTACAAAGACCTCAGAATGCTGATTATTTCAGCAGCTAGCCTATTTAGCTGGTGGGGAGTATCTGTAGAGCAGAGGTTTTCACCCTTTTTGAGTACATGGCTTGTTTGACCAACTGCCTTCTTTCTGCAGCACCCCTGTGGGGCTCAGCAGCCCAGTTATGTCACCCCTTTGCCTGCAGAGCTGACAGCCACTCGCCCTTTTTCAAACACCCTCCCCCTTGTGGAGTGTTCCCTCAGCCTCTTCTCCTCTCTCCTCTCCCCTCTCCTTGGGAGTCCTCTGGGCAGCCACAGCTGCCAACCCTGGTCTCTCCCCTGCCCCAAAGAGAGAGGCCTCCTCACACTGCCCCACAGGGGCCTGGGAAGCACCCCCCGACCAGCCCCAGAGGCACCATTTGCCTGGGGAGCTTAGAGCCAGGGCTGTTGCAATAAACAGCTGTGCGAACTTTTGGGAGGCAGAGACGCAAGAGGGCATCGGGGAAGGGAGGGAAGGAAAGAAAGAAAGAGGGAAAGGGGCTGGTGTTGCCCCTGACTATCATTCAAGGCACCCCAGGGTGCCATGGCACACTGGTTGAAAACCACTGCTGTAGAATATCACAATCCAAACTGCCCTATGGTTAAGGCCATACATCAACAGACTAGGGATGTTTTAGTTAGCAGTATTTGCTTTAGAATCAGTACTCATACAAGGTGCTTCTAAATTCAGTATGGCAACAATTCATTGGCACTTTTTAAAAAAAAACACAGCGTGAAATCACAAGATTGCTTTACAATGGGAGGTGAGCTTTTTGTTACATTTTCATGTGCCCCCCGCCCCAAAGCCACTACACAAATGCAATGACAATTCTTTCCTCAATGCACTAGGTTATTTTAATAGTTCCCTAGTTATCCCTCTGCTTTGTTACATTTTTTTTTCCAACTTACACTGCAATGCTGGAGCGAAGTTTCTGGATATCTTTAGATCTTCTGCTCTCTTCTTTACAGAGTGTGAGTAACTTCATAGGAAATGGGTGGCTGAAAATTTTAAGTAAACATTATTTTACCAGTTCTCCTGAGTGTTGCAAACTGCGTTGGATGTTACATAAGCAATCACTAACCACTAAGCTGGCACAGTGGACTTCAGTTTGGGGTGCTAATATCTTGGCCTAGTAATCACATGCTGGTTAAAAAGGTAAAGAGATCCCTGACCGTTAGGTCCAGTTGTGGACGACTCTGGGGTTGTGGCGCTCATCTCGCTTTATTGGCCGAGGGAGCCGGCATACAGCTTCCGGGTCATGTGGCCAGCATGACTAAGCTGCTTCTGGCGAACCAGAGCAGCGCATGGAAACACTGTTTACCTTCCAACCGGAGCGGTACCTATTTATCTACTTGCACTTTGATGTGCTTTCAAACTGCTAGGTTGGCAGGAGCAGGGGCCAAGCAACGGGAGCTCACCCCGTCGTGGGGTATTCAAACCGCCAACCTTCCGATCAGCAAGCCCAAGGCTAAGTGTTTTAGACCACAGCGCCACCTGCGCCCCTCCACATGCTGGTTAGTATGATATAAACCACTATTTTCTATGCCTAAAGCTTTGAATATATATATTTTTAATGTTATGTTTTAAGTCTGAATGGGAAAAGATTTCATGTAGCTCTTAAACTAGTTTAGACGCACATAGACCCCCGAAAATAAAGCTGGTTCAATAATATTAAGTGTTTCTTAGTGTGCATATTTAGTGAAATCTTATCCAGAATCTCCATTTGTAAGGAAGGCTGCACAAAGTTGCACATGTGTAAATTACCCCTAGGGAAACACATTCTATCTCTATAATATTGCTGCAAGGTAGAGTGCAGAATGGATTCTGCATTCTTTGTTTCAAGCCAGGTTAACTTTGTTAGCAATTATGCAAGGCTATGCATAGACAGGATGGAATTTATTGGAGATTAATTCAGTTAACAGGAGTGCTTGCTGCTTTTCAGCACAGGACAATGGCAATATAGGGAATGAGGTGTGATTTCCAAAGGAAATGACAATACAGGCATTCAGCAAAGAGGCCAATTACAGCTGAGCATCTGGAAAAAATTTAGTGCATGTAGTCTAATGTGTAGGATACTGCATCTGAAATAGACCTGCTTTGCTTTCTGTCATCTGCCAATTCCACATTTGTAATAACTAACTCTAACCTATGGGTGATCTCAAATAGCACAGCCTCTCCAAAGGAAATTGAGAAAATTCCTTCTCCTGTATGGGCAGCACTCCAGCAGAAACAGGATCAGTGAATAGGGAAAAGGGATCTGTCTAAAAGGTTCTGTGTTATGCAAATTGGGCACACGTGTTCCTGAAAATGGAGCTTTTTTAAAAAAGGTGAGGAGCATTTTTACCAGATCAATCACGACATCACTCAGGGTGGTCCCTAAATCAAGAGCACAGAGTGCCCCCCAGATGAGAGCCTGCACAGGTATGAAATTACTGTTGTTAAGGAAAGCACCCATCTGTGGACGAAGTCAAAGGTCACTGACTTGTTGCTTTAAACCTGTAGCAATACACTCCATTGGATGGCACATTACTGCACCTTCGGCAAATGGACATGCAAGTAAACACAGAAAACTGCAACTGACACTCAGGTATAAATACTGGATATGCTACTAAAACTGCCCTTTCATTTGGTATCTCATAGGACAAGAGAGCAACATGACTCAAGTATCTACTTTGAGATTTTGTTACGATCAAGTGTGCATGTGTGTGCACGCACACACTTGAGGTAGTTTTACTAAGATACTGTTCAGTGGTTCTTTGGGATTATTTCTACAAAGAGACTGACATCGCAGGAGATCATCATTAGTTCTAGTTACAGATAGGTAGCCGTGTTGGTCTGCCATAGTCAAAACAAAAAAACAAAAATTCCTTCCAGTAGCACCTTAAAGACCAACTAAGTTAGTTCTTGGTATGAGCTTTCGTGTGCATGCACACTATCTGAAGAAGTGTGCATGCACACGAAAGCTCATACCAAGAACTAACTTAGTTGGTCTTTAAGGTGCTACTGGAAGGAATTCTTTTTGTTTTGATTATTCTGTTTAATTTGTAAACAGGATTTACTACTCAACTCTTAGTACTGCTTATGACCTGGTTTGCACATCACATTAAACCACATTTAAAACAAACTGGTTCAGTGTGAATGAGCTGCAGGCCCTTTGGTTCTCCCCATTCCAGCTTTGTTGCAGGGGAACATGCCATAGTCTGTCTTGTTGTGTTGTCTGAACACAGGCTAGTTTGTTTGGAAGAAACAAACCCCACACAATAAGCAAAAAACCTTGGCTTCTGATCATGACCCTGGGTTCAGATGACACACCCAGCCAAACTATGGCTTGTTTTCCTGCAGCACAGCAGCAATTGGAGGAGAGGCAGGGAAAGAGAGGCTTTATACTATGCTCATTAGTACTTACTTCTCTTCTGTTAGAAAAATATCAAAGCAGCCATTGGCCAGTATCTGGTCCAGCATCTTTAGCAACGGCACAGATACCCTATTGAGGAAAAAACACACAGAAGACAGAGCAACATGTTTGACAACACTAGCAATGGGACTTTCACAATTCAGATTAAAAAGGGAAACTTTTGCCAAAGTTCATACACTTCTGTCTTTTCAGACAGCCAAAACTAGTTTGAGAGAATGACAGAGAGCTAACTGCACACTTCGTGAGATCATAAAGCAGTAGTCAGGTGGTAATACAGTCATACATGTTTGCAGTGCCTGTATGACCATTCTTACTCCATAGGGGGAATCACACACTGTGCTGTTTACAGGGCAAAACTAGATGCTCTTTGTGTTGGGGTGAGAATCAAAGGAATGCTTTCTCCCTATTTACCAACCTGACGGATTTTTAATTTTTCTCCCTAAGCCAGGATCTGAAACCAGGTCTGCCCAGAAGGTAGGAATCATTTGCAAGGAATCAACATGCAATGAAAAGGATGGGGAGACGGGACTGTGCACCTTCCCTCCAGCAAAAACTTCCCTGCAAGTGCCCTCACCATCACATTCCTGCTATCTTGGCAAGCGTGGGCACCACACATTTGCAAGGATACTGTCCAGTTCTGCCCACAAATAGTGCAGGAGTGTGTAAACTTGTGACGCAATGGCTCTCCAGTATCCAGTACCTAACACAATACTTAGTTCGTTTCCTAAACAAAATTTGAAATGGGAAAAACAAAGTGCAGAAGTTCAAACTTCAACCATTTTAGCCCCAGGGAATGGTCAGATAAGAGTCTGCAACAGTTTGGCAAAGCTCCTGAATTCCTTTCTGTAATTTATACATTGAGACACACATCTGAATATTCCCATTAAGGAGTGGGGCGTGTGCCTGCACACAGTCATTTTCTGGCTGTTGGCCTACATACCCTTTCAGAATGTGATGAGGAAATAGTTTTACTGGCAGTGTTCAAGCATTAACATACACACCCTATCCCTCATCTGTTTCGAAAATTTAGAGCAGGAGTGGGGAGCATGTGGCCCCTCCAGATGTTGCTGGACTACAACTCCCACCACCCCTAACCACTGGCCATGCCGCTGGGAATTGGAGTTCATAAACATCTGGAGGGTCCCCACCTCTGCTATGGGAAAGCCTGCCTTGGTTTAAGAATGCTTTGGTTTAAGAACGGACTTCCGGAACGGATTAAGTTCGTAAACCAAGGTACCACTGTATCCATATTAATTGTGCATGGTGACACTGCTCCCTGCCCTTGGGATCTCATGCCCTATATTCTTGGATGATCAGAGGCCTACAATTCATTTCCTCACCTATGTCCTAGAGCCTGCATCCCATGTTTCCTGATAACTCTAGTGTTTGTTCCTCCAACATGCTACTAACTGGCTACCACTCCACTGGCTCCTCTTGCCTGTGCACAGGAAATAAATGCCAGAAGGAACAAATGAGTTCTTCTTGGACTCATAGTTCATGAGACAGAGAGTGTCACATAGTGAGGTGCACGTTTCTCTTCTAGAGTGCTTTGTGGGACCATAACACCAAGTTCAGAGATAAGCCTCCATTTGCTCCTTGATAATTAAAAGACAGCCAGCAGCAGAGGCTTTGCTTTGTTCTCAGTGCTGTGAGAATACAGTGCCAAATTTGGAGATTAGCCTGTGACTGCTTCCATGGCTTGAACACTGAATCAACTGATATCATATCCTGTGTCAGGTGACAAGACAGGGAGGCAGAGGTGGGGGCCAGTTCTGGATCCTCAGGCCAGATCCAGTTCCCCATTCCTGGCATTTAGTTATGTAGCCTGTGCTCCATTCAGGAAAATATCCCCCAAATGCAATTTGGTTAGCCGAGTTATTGTGCCTTCCTATCTCTTATGCCTGCCAAATCAGCAAAAAAAATTTTGGCCCACTAACTTGCACTTCTGGCCTTAGGCTTTTTCATAACCATAGATTCCAAGTCAAAGAGAGTAGATGGAAAACTATAGTGACGTTTTTAGCTATTTATCTGGTAAGACAGGAATACATTCAGGAATGTGCCCAACAACCCCCTATAGAAAGATACAGGTTACCTGTCATTCAGCAGATTGTCCTCAAAGACCTTGAGCAGCGTATCACAAAAGCTGTTCATTGCATCCATATTGCTCTGAATTCCCTTCAGATAGCTGAACAGGCTCTGTGATGAGCACCTTACCTGCAAGTGAAAAACACTTCCAATAAACAAACATGAAAAGATTAACTTCGGCCTTCACTATATCTCTGAGGGACTTTTTTTTCCAGACTGGGGGGCAGGAGAGAAGAGAAAATTGATTTCTGAAGTTTTAAAGTCGATAGGAATTCTACACTACACGAACTATAGGAAAAACGCACTTCAGCATCCTTTATAACCAAGGACCCATAACAACCTGGTAACATGGTGCCATTTCAGTTAAATGGGAAATGTAATTGGATGTTTAAATGTACAGCTAAATAAGCAAGAAAAGCAGCCAGTGGCATGGCATGTTTTGCATTTTATCCAGGAAATATGTGCACTGTTGGCACAGTCCCTTCTACATGTGCACAGTGTTTATAACTGCTAAACAGACTTGGATAGAAGGGAGAAAACAAGGACCTCTTTCCACAGACTGCTACGTTTTATGGCTACTGGGGGATCCTGCCTATGTTTAGGACATTACCTTCGTCCACCCTCTGTGACTAACCCTTAAGATCCAGACTGCAGTAAGATTCACAGGAACTACTGCACTTCTAATAAATTCAGCACGTTTTGTGAGTCCTTAAAGTTCTTTTAATATGGTATAAAGGCACAAGAGAACAATGCCTCACCACCAGTGATTTTCCAAACAGTAAGATAAAGGCCTACTCAGCGAGTCGTATTTCTTTTCCAGTGCAGGGGACCAGTGAATAGTGCATTAGGGCCAATAAAAGAGAGCATCATTTCTGGATTATTTCAGATGTTGACATATTGACTACCCTGAAGTGGCAAAAATATAGAATCCTGTCATTAGCATTTGGTCATGCTGGACTGGATCCAGAGCAAGTTAAGTCCTACTTCAGTCCCATTAAAACCAACATGGAAATTCATACATCACTAACTTAGAACACATTAAAATCAATGGGAGTTAAGTGTGACTTAAGGCTCCAACCCAGTGCATCTTTTTCTCCACTGAAAGGATTATACTGAGCCTCTGCCTCTTTACTCCTTTGCCTACCAGTCCCCTTAGTGCTGTCACTTCCTTTCCCTTTCAAGTGCTTTTAATATCCATTTGCAAACTTGACAAGCAAGCCATGGGACAAATTGGATGCAGAGGCACTTTTCTAACAATACTAGAGCTCTGAATTGTATTCACATACTGAACTGTATGTTCCCAGTCGGAAGTTGCCATCTCATCAATTTCACAATTGGGAAAATAGTACGTTGATCCACAAGAACTCATGGTATTTCCCCCCCTCCTACTTTTATCAGCCACTTGATTATGCTGTCACGTATACCAGATACAACCTATGAGCCCACATTCGTATCCTATGTGAAAACACTTTGCGCTGTTTTTCTAGACGAATGCCTCCTGTGCTACATAGTTTCCTACAGCTTTCACCTTTGGTTTGATCACTAATTGCCTCTGAACACATATTGCCTCTGAACACAGAGGTTTAAAATAGCTTTTTATAGCTAAAAGCAATGGATACACCTATTCTCAATTTCTCTAATCTTCTTTTAAAACCATCTAAGCTAGTGGCAGTCACCAAATCATGTTGCACAGAATTCCATAAATTCATAAACGTGCAATTCATAAATCTGCACTGGGAAGGACTGACTGACCAAACTGATGCAAAGATAGGGTAGAATTACCTGGCTCCAAAGGAGACTAATGGAAATATTTCAGACATTCAGCGAGCAGTCTAATTTGTAGGTGGTATTTGGGGCTCACAGGAGCATTTTAATTATTTAATGAATGCATTTTCAGAGGCACGCTAGCCCTTCTTTCATGTCTGGAAATTACTGGACTACAACCCAAGTAAACTGAGATATATTCTAGGGAGGTCTACAAAGAGCTAATGATTCAACAGTGTTTTTGAAGCGGAACAGAAGGTTGTTCTCTTAAACAAGCAGGCAGAGCCAACAATAATCAAAAGAGCTGGAAGCAATCAAACTGTGTACACGTTTCAAAACTTAAGTGTAACAAATTCTAAAAACCCAACATGAAAATATTGGGGGCAGGAACCTCTCTGTGACCTCTTGAAGTAACTCAAGGCTATTTCTCTGTCTGTGAAACTTGGGGTAGGAAAAACCTCATATTTAAAGCAAAATTAAATTTAATCTCCACCTCATTATGAAAACCCGCAAGAGTTTGACATCATGAACTGAACATTCAAGCATTCTACAAATGTGAAGGCTCAGCACACTTAACAGTGCTGGAAGCCTGATGGTCTGTTGTAGAAAGAAAAGGACCAGAATCAGGTTCAAGGACTCTTGCACTCGCATGATTCTGAGTAGTGGTATTACACCACTGCAATAACTCAAGGCAGTGCAACTGTGCATGAAATGAATGTGGACAAGGACATAGTGTTGCAGGGGCAGGATCAGAAAGGTGCAATGATTTAATGAATCCTGTGCTAATAAGAATAAGGCTTCCCAGACACTAGTAGCTCAGCCTCATTGGCAAGCTGCTATACAGTAAGTACTGGGTGGGGAGACTTGCAGAACCAAAGCACATTACTGCAACAGCCTGCAAGGACGTTGATGGGCAGGTGGGATCGTGTTCTCACTGGCCAAACAAAGCTATGTGACTAAGCTGAATTTCAGTATCACCAACACCCATTTGTAAATGGAGTACAGAGAAAGGACAGCAAGTAGGATAGAGCAAACACTAAGCCGTCAGTCACTACCTGATGCTGATTAGGTGGCAACGGTGTCACAGAACTCTATAGGAACCTATAGGTCTGAGCTGTAAGCTGCCCCACATTCTTAATTTACTTGTGACTGCAAGTAGTGATTATAAAAATCCTCCAAGTTAGTTTCATTTTCAGAGGCAACTGGAGGCAGGAAACTACAAGGAACACAGTGACAAGTAGAAATGCTTGTTAAAAGCAAAATGCAGTTGAAGTAATTTGCAAGTGAAATAAAGTTAGAATACTAATAGGTTTCTAAGGCTGTATGGCGTCTGACATTATCCAGAGAGACTGGCAAGATCGTCAAGTTGTGCTCAAACTGTGCTTTTCTGGATTTCGGAAGCCTGCCCAAGAACAAGGTGCTAATTGTAATTTAGATAGAAAATTTGGAAAATGGGGGAGTGAAAGGCTATGTTTGTGATGTTTCTTTGGCAGTTCTCTCCATGCCAGCATGACCTCAGTTTTCAAGAAAGGAGATGTTGGTGTGGGGAGGAACTGCAGTGTGGACTTCTCTCATTTGGCCTCGGGTTTGTCAGATTACCAGAGCTGTGCTGCAGCACCTTAGAATAAAGGAAAAGAGGTATGTAGTGAAGTGATGAAAACTGCTATATGGAAACAAACAGGGATGAGCTGAACCAGGCTTCAGCCACGCTAAACAGCAATAGGCTGGGTGCCTCCCACACTTTCATACCCCAATAAAAGACTTTAGCAGTACAAACATCAGCAACTTGCTTCTAGAAATGAACTACTACCTGAATTGATACATGGCTCTTAACATAGTCATTCTTAGACACCGCCTACTGATCAAACATTTTCTTAAAATTCACTTACTGTTGATTCGGTCAATCCACCAACGGACACAGTCAGTCCTGTCAGAACATGGTATTGATAAGATGGCAAACTCAGAAGCTGTGTGATTCTGGGAAAGGCTTGCGATGGAGCATTCCAGTTTAAGGTTAATGCCTCTGACCTGTCAACAACAGAAAAGAGGGCAATAGAAAGCAGGTAACATAAGCCTTATGTCCTCCTGAGCAATGGTTTGTTTCACCAAAACTGCTGCTAAACTCTGAAATCTCCATTTTTAAAGTAGAAAAATTATCCACAGAAATCAAAGCTGGCATCCTTTGACAGTAAGACTCAGAAATGCTCTTTGTCAATGCAGCAGTATAACCGTATTTTAAATGGGGCTTTCATAGTGTGCTATTACCATTAACTGTATTACACATTAATGCATTTTAAAATTCAACTGAAAGTGCAATCCAAAATTCAGTCAAAGACATGTAGGGGGGCCACAAGATGCAGCTATGCCCCATTCTGTTGGTAGAGAGAGATCACAGCCAGTGGGATGGCACTTATAGTGCCACAGGTACACCCAGGGAAAGGTTGGCAGGTGCAGATGTCCTGCTGGGGTGGGGGTAGAGCAGTGAAACATTTTGGGTGAATACCAGGAATGGCGCAAGGATCCAGAATATCCTGGTCCCCTCATTCTTTCTGCATACAGACACCCAAAAGTAACCTCCAACTACCCCAGTCCTATAAGTAATTCTTTCCTGCTGACCACAAGGGAGCTATAAGGCAGGAAGCCAGCAAGTAGTAGCTCTACCATGGAATTTCTGCATCAGCACCATAGGATCACTCTGCAAAATGCAGGAATGCTTGAGATGCCAAGTTAAATTGTATGCACAAAGTATAATTTGCTTACATCAGCTTCTGAAGCATTATTTTAACAAATCACTACATTTTACTTACTTTTGGAACTGCTGATAACTCACACCCTATGCGAAGACTAGTTACTGGATTGACGAAATGACCAAAGGTGGAAAATCCCACACACTTGATAACTTACGGCAGGGATGGGGAACCTGTGGCCCTCCATGAGTTGTTGAACCCCAACTTGCTTCAGTTCTAACCAACATGGTTAATGGCCAGGTAGGATGGGAGTGAGAGTCCAACAACAGTGGGAAGTTCCCCAAGCCCCATTTATGAATCCGGCCAGAACAAAACTTAGGTTGCCTTTCCCTTTCCTTCTCTAATAAATAGCCACTCTGAATCTCCAAAGTCTACTCCTTAACAAGACAGAATGAAATATTCTCTTTAAACGTATTTCTAAATAAAGAGTTCTTTCATGTTTATGGGCAAATGTTTATTGTGCAATTCTATGATAAACCAATGAGATACTAGTTACCTTGGAAATATTTTCTCTAAATCCTCCCGGTGGGGTATGTGTGGAATTGGAGGGTCGTCAAAGTACAGAAGTGTGAGGAATACAGATCCTGCATGGGCTCGAAATCGGTCGATTTTTTCAGCTGATTGCTGAGCCACACAGCACATGATCCGCTTGGAGCTAAAGTTTAGTACACAGAACACTCATTCATTTGGAACGACATATTCCAGAGAAACCTCTCCCTATAGGACTACTCCCCATCCCCATTAACATTTTCCATTCAGACCCTGCTAAGGATTCCTTCAGCAAAGGAAGTGAGAACAGCTGTGTAAAGAAGCCATACTTTTACTTTACTCTGAGATTTACTAGGAGTGGTTAGACCAAATTTCTCTCCTATCTTTGAAGACCCATGAAACACATCTACTCAGCTTGCCATTTTTTTACAAGATTGGCAAAACAGCTGTTTTGACTGCTTTCCCTGTGCTGACTATTCTTTATAACTGTATCTAGTGCAGTATTTTTAAGGTTTCAATTCTTTTATTATAACCCATATATAGCTATAACTTTTCAAATGTATAATTATATAAAAATAGATACAGTGTTTCTTGGCGCAGGAAAGGCACAATATCTATTGTAAGCGGGAATAGCTATTAATGTAAAGCAGTTTAACAAAGAAGGGATAATCAGAAGCTACAATCTGCATTCCCTATACTCACAACAGATGCAAGATAGGCTGTGCTCCAGTTCTTTCATTAGCAGTATTGATGGAAGTAACTGAATCCCATAGGTAAGAGGGATTACTGAAAGAGCCTTTCACAGAAACAGCTCATCACCTAACCATACAGCAGGCATTCACAGATTATATTTGCAAAATACATACACATTTGCATCGATTAGCTCTGGCTCAGTCCGTGCTAACAAAAGGGTCATTTCCATTAAACTGGTCATAGCAGCTTCTCTCACCCTGTAAAAATAAGCAAGTTGCCATTGTAAATTTATAACTTCTTACGGACATGCTTCATGTAAATCTACATTGCTTCTATTATCAGAATAATATACTTTCACGCCACAGTCTCATATATCAGTGTGCTTTCTTCCATGTCAGTCTCTGTGATATAGAATACATACATACATATAACAAAGGAAGAGTAGAAAACAAAGGACCATTCTAAGGGCCAAGTTATACGTCCAGTTAATTGCAGGAAAGCAAATGATGTGGTTCTTATTTTATTTTATTAGTAGACAGCAACTGTTGAGGAGGGTGAGCAGAATTGGGACTGCATCCCAGCTGGGTGTTAACAGAGTAGGATGTGGTACAGAGGGCTGCAGTGTATGTAGAGGGGGCGGTAGCAGCAGAAATTGGGTGTCCCAACTTGCACAAGCAGAAGCAACTTATTTTCATCTAGGACACACTGGGATGGCCCAGAACATTTCCTTCCTGATCTCAATAGAGAGTTTGGCTTCTTTTTCATGCATATCAATACTACATGTGTTCACATAATTAAGCTAAAACCTGGTCTACAGATGCATTACCCCTGTGATTCCAGTGAGTATTTAAAGAGCTATTAACCTACTTCAGTAACAGAGAACTGTTCTTCTTATCACTATCTTATCACAGTGGCCTGCCTTTTGTATTTTTGTACTTTTCCAATGTGAAAAGAAGGCAAATGCATATGAAGTCTGAAAATGGGTGGACAAGTAAGTGAGAATTAGGGGGGGGGGTAGGGAATATAAACTGCATCATAGCGTTTGGCAACCTTTCAACAAAGAATACTTCTTCCTCTTTTTGTATGACATCTTACTATTAAGGTACTCATATCCAACACCTGAAGACAGTTTATGCGCTGGGACATGTCCAAACTGTCAAAAGGAATGTTAAGTTTGCATATGGAAAATACAGTTGGTTAGCTTTCCCACGAATCTTTTTTTTTAAAAAAAATATCCAACCAAAGCTTTCTTCATATACAAGAGCAATTCTTTCCTAAACCTGTTTGACTTTTATACGTAAAATACATACTTTTAAGAAAATAAAAAAGAGCAGTACCAAGTAGACAAGATTCACAAGAGTGCCCTTCCAGCCAGTTCTTATGCCAAACCACTCATCTTTGTTGCAAGAAGAGGGGCAAGACCACTGAGAGCTTTCCCATCTTCTAGTCCTCTCCTCAAGCAATAAGGCTTATTTACTGAAGAAATGTCCACACTGATCTTTGTGAAAGTATCTCCACAAAGCAGCTTATAACAATATTTAGAATCAAAACAGCATTGCAATATAATAATAATATCATTTCATGTCTACTCTTAAGAGCACAACAAAAGCAGTCAGCAATAAAACAGTGAAAATCCAAAAGCCAGCATAAAAGTGCAGTATGCATTAACCAGAAGCCATCAAGAAAACAGCAGGACTTCAAGGCCCTCTTAAACATCGACAGGGATGAGGCCTGCTGAGTCTCAGAAGGAACTGAGTTCCACATTCGTGGGGCCACTGGTGAGAAGCCTCTGTTACAAGGGCCGGATAATCTTAACAAGTGGGCAATGCAGCAAGTCCTCCAATGCCAATTGCAAGGTATATGTAGTTTGTTAGGAGCGCAGGCAATCCTGCAGGTAACCTGGCCACAGATTCTTCAGGGTGTCAAAGGTAATGACCAGCCCTTTCAATTGGGCCTTGATATACATGGGCAACCACTGCAACTGGTATGGTATAGGTGATGTTCCCATAACCTGGCCTCAGCCACAAGTTTCCAGTTACAGTTTCAAGCCTTCACAGGCAACAGCACACAGAAAGCATTGCAGCAGTATGGTTTGGCTGCAGCAAATGCATAGATAACTGAGGCAAGATATCTATCAAGCTGGTACACCACATGTGACCCTTCTAGACAGGGTCACATGTGGTGTACCAGCTGAATTTATCCTAGCCACAGCTGCCACCTGAGCTTCCTCAGTTGGTGACAAGCTCTGGATCATTACCGAACTGCTGGTGTGGTTCTTCAAGGGGAGTGCAAAACACCTAGAACTGTATATCCAGAGACAGCAGTTCTCCTACTCATACACCTTGGTCGTGCCTGGATTAACCTTCAGCTTGTTCAGCCTCACCACATTAACTTCAATGTTTGGCTGGGAATTTTATAGGTGCTGCACTGTAGTTTTAAGACTGATGGTGACTGTAATGTTATGTCCTTATGTTTTGATTAGTATTCGTTTGTATCCCACATTGAAACCTTGTGTTGAATATTTTAAATAAATACATTTTCTTGACGCTAAAATATAATCAAGAAGAATTTTAGATAGCTACATAGCTTATGTTTTCTAGGCACTGGGTACTTGACATGACGTTACACTAGTTATTCTTAGATTTAGGGCTCAAAGATGAAGACTTGAGTTTATTACGCTTGTTATGTGGTTGGAATGGAATGAAAGCACTAGATAAAGGGTACAAAGTGTAACGATTTATCTTATTTATTTATAATCCTGACTCAACACGATGTAACAGTGGGAGAGTGAACACTGCACACCAACCAACTGGAATTCTCACACGAAACTATCAAAAAAGGTTGAATTTTGAGAATTTTCTGGCAGAAAGGAGGTTGTTTATTAATGACATTTAAATCCATGGGCTTCAGTGCACCCAAGGCAGAGCTGGATTTATGCCATTGTGTTTATGTCAAATTAGCACTCTAGGGAATGTAGATAGTAGAGATAGCAACAGCTCATTTGCTTTTAAAATAATATGTGCAAATGCTTGCAAAAGGTAGCAACACATGAGAGAGCCCAACAGCTGGTACAACTGCGCCCTCTGCTGTCCAGTCACCAGCATGCGAGTTAAGCAGTCAATCTTGTTACTTGGGCTATAGATATGCCCCAGGAAGTATTAAAACAATACTAAAGTATCGGCAAATGAAAGTGAATGGTGAAAGGGATGGGAGAGTCTGTAACCTTCTTGCTCTATGAATTACAGTCGTACCTCTGCTTATGTATCCCTCCGCTTACATAAACTTCAGGCAATACATAAGCGGCAAACCCAGAAGTATATTCCTTGGTTTTTGCCACGCACGCATGCGCAGAAGCGGTCTACCACTTTGCACATGCACAGAAGCGCTCTACCGCTGCATGTGCGTGCACAGAAGCAGTCCCTCCGGTTGCGGAAACCTCGAGATCCGGCCGGAGCTCCGGAATAGATCCCGGCCGCAACCGGAGGTACCACTGTATATTTTTCGGAAGTGAATGCCCATCAATGGTATTCATGAGCCAGAAACTTAATAAAAGCCTTTAGCACACTTTTAGCATTTTCATTCTACAGGTTACATTTGTAGTTCAATAAGAGATTCCTCTGGGCGGGGTAGAACTGAAATGGCATCCTATTCCAGAATGCCTTGTAATATTTGCTGGGCTCTTTCTCTGAATCCTATCCACTTTTTGCCTTGATGGGACAATAAGCAACAACAAAGCCTTACCATACTCCAACATCACCCCGACTGTCCGTTGTGTAATCATTAAGACCATTCAGCAATATGTTGTAGATCTCCGTGACATTATTTCTGCATACAACTTCAGCTGGTGATCCTTCCCCTTTCACACCTACTGTTAGGCAAACCCTGTAGGAAGAGGAGACACACACACACACACACACACACACACACACACAAATATGACTCACGGATTAAAATTTATGCATTAATAGCAAACAAAACTGCTAAACAAAACTGCTATTTATGAAAGGTATCAATTATCAATGTTCATGAAATGTACTTTCTATGGATGTTATCCTAAAATTGTGAGCTTCTGGAAGTGCTCTACAAGCTTCCAACTCACAGGTGAGTTCCTGGCTCAGAGGGAACAAGTTTGATCTTCTGAGTGCAAGAGAGGGAAGGCGGTTGGTGGGTAAGGTCTTCGGGGAAAATGAAAGCAGCATCTTACTCCCAAGGGTGGCAGATTATCTGCTGTAACATGGACCTGGGGTATTATGGAAGGAAGATGTCACTCTTAGGAAGAGGGAAATCTCTTAGAAGTGACTCATTCCTTGGGAGATGAAGAGCTATCCAACTGTGCTGAGGTTACTCCTCTGAGAAACAGGGACCCTAGTAGCAGGTCTGATTATCAGAGACATAGGTACCTGGGTTTGTGGTGGCCATGTAGATTACATGGCGACTCGCCACACAGAAAGCTTTGAGGGAGCCACATTCCAGCAACCCACAGGGCCAGGCACACCCATAATCAAACACACGTACACAGAGACACAAAGGACCTAAGTGAGGTTTTCACAATAACCTTCTTCAGGCATTTCCAGTAAGGTGTGAGGAGGCAGTGGGGATGAACATGTTAGCTCCGCCTGCCTCAGCAAAAGTCTCTTCATCAGTCACCTTGGGGAAGGCAACCTTGTGCAGCAGGAAGCCTGAGGGAAGCTCATCACGCTCATCACCTGTTTGAAAACCTTATGGTCCAAGTTTCTAAAATGCATGGGGAGCCCCCACAAGTACAGGAGAGGCTCCCTACTTCACATAGTCATTTCCCAGGAGTCAGAGGGCAGCAAGAACAGTGAAGAGGGTGCAGAGGTAGTGCACCCATCCCTACCGTGATGACTTAACCCTTCCTGGTACCACCTAAGGAGGGCTTGTGTGTTGCAATGGATTGGCTGCGAGCAATACAAATTACATGTGCGGCAGCCCAATCCAGACTGGGACAACAGTGGTGGGAAAAGGGGCGAAAGCCCTTCTATCCCCCACACTAGGACCTGATCCAGAGTGGGCCTTGGGGCCTGAAACTTGCTGCTTTTCTGTTCCTTCCTGTGCCAGCAAAGAACTCAAGGTCATGCGGGTAATGCCCCAGGAGCTAGACAAGGTTCCCTATTATCTGATATAGAAGGACAGTCTTAAAAACAAGGCCAACACTTCCCCCTCATTAATGGCACTTACATTACAGGGCAAATATAAAGGCATATACAAACTGCTGAACATACTTTGAAATAGCTTTTAGGCCATCTTTTCTGGATTCAGCAAAGCTCACATACTGAGGGGAAATGGTAGTGACTCCCTTTAAGCCGTCTAAAACCTGGAACAACACAATACAAAAGCAGTATATGAGTATTGTACTCAGCTTGCTTGCGAGAAATTATCTAAAAAGCAGTAGAAGTTAAAGTGGCTACACACACACACTTACTTTGCACACTTGACATGAACACACAACCAGTAATCTTGTGTTTGCTGCCAGGCATCTAGCTTCATTCTAAATTCACCCTCCGTTTTTGTGACAGGTACAGGATACAAAGACTGTCCAATGCAAGCCTCCTGATACTCCTTCACTAACATGCTTTATCTGACAAGGAAGGATAGCCTTTCTATAAGGCAAAGGTGGAGAACTGGCCAGCCCTCCTCAGGCCATTTTGACAGCTGGGCAGGGCCACCCACCTGGCATCATATTCAAATGTATAGCCACAGCTACAAAGGAAGAATAGTCACTCCCAATTCTTCCTTTGGAATGTGGTGCCACAGCTTCACCAATACAACATCTAATGTCATATGACATCACAGGTGGGTGTGGCTTCACCAAAATGGCCTATGGGCCAAATGGGAAGGACTGCTGGCCCTCATGGAGGTTTCCCATCACTACTGTAAAGATATAAAGCAAATTTGTCTCTTTCCTCATAAGTGTGCATAACACTTGTTCTTTTCCCTGGCACAACTCTGAGGTTTGAATGTCTAACTATATATAAAAAATCTAAGCTTTTTATTGTTAGTTTTCCTGCTTCCCTTGCCATGGAAGAAAACAGTGACACCCCCAGGAAGAGTTGGGCTACTGAAGAGTGTTGCTGGAGAGCAATACATTAGAAGAGGAAACTATTTCCCCGCTCCACAATATGGCAGTATTTACCCATTGCCCATTACTTGGTTGCCTTTTTTTGCCCTATTATGAGTACGGTGTCTATCCCTCATCCCTTCAAAGAATCATTTCCACAAGAAACTAAGATTAACACAGAAACCTTGACAGAGATTTGGTTATAAACCACCAAACATGGTCAGCAATACTGTATTGTTGTATGTTCCTTCATGATATTCCTTTAAGCACTTACAAAAAAATATTAAAAATATTAAATCCCCACTCTCTAACTCACCTCCTGAAGCTTGCCTTTTAAAAGAAACCTAGGAAGGGCACCTAAGGCTGATGAAAGGCCACACCGAGTCATTTCCTCATGGCTCTGAAGGCCTGAAATGTATTGATTCACCAGTTCATCTAGATAAATACAAGTCATAGTATCATTAATTAGAAATTGGCATGGGGTGGGGAATGGGGAGATTGCGCCAAAGTCCTAGAATATTTGCATAAATTATTTCCAGAGAGAGATAAAAGGTGATTTCAAATTGCTGCAGTCATTGTCTAGTCATTCAAATGATTTACTATGGATTTTTTTTACTGTTAGGAAAGCAGGACAGTGTACTCAACATGACTGTGCAGGCCAAATTTTTTTTCAAAGTTTTACCCTTTCACAACTGAATTGAAGGATGTGTTCTAAGGCAACAACGAGCATAAATCTACTGAAAGTTCCAGCCTTGCATCTCTTGAGGA
This sequence comes from Podarcis gaigeae, assembly GCF_964106915.1. NCBI lineage: Eukaryota > Metazoa > Chordata > Lepidosauria > Squamata > Lacertidae > Podarcis > Podarcis gaigeae. The sequence continues at coordinate 40,158,633 of NC_139679.1, read as the reverse complement.
AGATGCTTCACTGGATTCCAGGAAGTGGTTTCCATACGCTGGAACCTGGTAACAATGTGACATTTCTGAAGGAATTTCTCCGCAGCACTGCTGTTGGAGGTTGTGCTTGATTTTTAAAGTGAGAGATGCCCACATTCGTTCCTGCCTGGAATTGCAACTAACACTGTTATCTGGAAATTGTGTAGCTATGAAGGGGGTGGTTGTGATTAATCAATACCGAAGGAAATGAGTTCTGCAACAACTCAAATGCATTTACTTTTTTTTTTTATTAGTACTTTACACTGTCTGGGGTTGCCATTCCCTGGTACTGATTGTAGAACCAAGCCCAATGACCCTGGCTCAAATTAAGACCACGTTAAGATGGATTTTCTTAGCACATGCAGAGGCTTATTACTTCTGCTTAAATCAATTCATCAGTATGATCTACAGTGGTACCTCGGGTTAAGTACTTAATTCAGGTCCGTTCTTAACCTGAAACTGTTCTTAACCTGAAGCACCACTTTAGCTAATGGGGCCTCCTGCTGCCGCTGCGCCGCCGGAGCACGATTTCTGTTCTCATCCTGAAGCAAATTTCTTAACCTGAGGTACTATTTCTGGGTTAGCGGAGTCTGTAACCTGAAGTGTATGTAATCTGAAGTGTATGTAACCCAAGGTACCACTGTATAAACTTTAAGATGCTCAGAGAAGTATAGAATGGGAAAATACACAAACACACACCTCAAAGAGGCTCTGTCTGCGAACATCTGAGAAACAGCACAGATATTTTAGATATTTGTGCAAATATAAAACACTGAGGCCTGAAGCAGCACAGGCATCCTACTCTTGTCTATGTGTCTTGTGAGAACACCCAAGATAATGAAATTTCATCAGCACTCATTTTAATTTCAAAGACAATTTGTTAGCAGCACAAGGAACCAAATTAAAAGGTTGCAGAAAACTCCACATAGGCTGTTTCTTGATAAGTACCCAACAGTGCCTATGGGACTATAAGATGGCACTAGTAAGAAAATGTAAATGTGATAACACAATGAAATGCATGATCTCTAAACTGTTAATTTAACAGAAATAATGGCTACAAGCTAAAGCAAGTGTTGAAGAAAAATACAACAAATTACAGAGGGAAGAAACTGCTGGAAACGGGGAGAATGAAATTATGTATAAAAATATCACTACATATAAAAAAGAAATATGATGGCTACTCTGGGCATCTTCATTTCCATTGTGAAGCCTGTACCTTGAAGATGTAAGCTAGATCTTCAAGCTATGACCAAAACCCAAAGCATCAAGCTCTGCAGGTAAATTATCATGCCCAACTGCGCACAAAAACTAACCATGATTTGCTATGTTACTTATTAGGGTGGAGGCCCTGTAAATTCTTCCAAATTAGAGGATAGTAGTTGGGGTGTTGCTACCCACCAGCAATCTTACTCTAATTAATCCTATTTCCCTCCAATTGCATTCCTCTCCCTTTCAGGCTCTCTGCAGGATAGGTTAAGAGAAAGAGAGAGAGAGAGAGAGAGAGAGAGAGAGAGAGAGAGAGAGAGAGAGGTAGAAGGCTGTGCCTGGGTGCCATTTGCTGGATCATGCCTGCCGGCACCAGCTGTTTTATGCATTATGCCATTTTCTACTTTATGCATAAAAGGCTGTATTCAATGTAATGCTAATTAATGAATTCTGCCAGCACAGGGATTTCTGATTGCACAATAAGGCCTTCTCCCTTCTTCGCAGCCCGCCCCTTTCCCAAATCTGTCCAAGCTTTCTTCAAGCTTCCAGAGCAGATGAGGAGGTTTCTGGATATGTGCAGGGAGGAGAAGGGAGGCATCCCATTGCATTAGCAGTATTATAGCACTTATGGAACACCCCAAATACCACCATAAAAGCTCTGATCTGCAAATTTTCTTCTCATGTTACAAAACTTTATTAACTCTAACTCCATTGTAGAGAAGTAAAATTGTGGTGAAGAGCTGATTCAGAAGTGCACACTTTCACTGCTTTAATTCAAGTGGCACTTTACTAGGCATATTACAAACATTGTCTCACACATGTGCAAATCAGAATTCTTTCATTTCTCCAAAAGGGACAAGCAATGCTGCTGTCACCTCCAATTAAGTGCGTCTTAGAAGCCCACATAAATAACTGGGCTGGTCCTGAGAAGTTGCTAACCACTGAGATGTTTATTTAAGGACTAGTTCTGGTCCTGTAGGAAGTTTTCTAGCTAACAAGATCATCACAGGCTATCCCTTAATAAAGGCAAGAGACAAACATTATGAATCAGTACCTCGCTGAGCTGGATTTGCTCCCTCCTCTTCAATGTAGTAGTATTCATTACACAGAGCAGCTAATGCAGCGACTGCTGATTCCTAAGACAAAGGCAAAACTCTGTAACAATCAAAAGATCTTTCCTTTCAACTATTGTAGGAAAACCCAATGAATAATCTCTATCCCTATGAATAATTTTACTGTAGTTTGCTATGGGCCCATTCATAAAACAGCTGAAGATAAGCTTTGCATTCCAAGCCAGGAGATTTTCAGTTCATGACTTGTTACTGTTTAGGAGATAAAATAACACTCCAAAGTATCTTGGATCACGTTCTCCATTCAGGACTGTGTCTGAAGGCACAGTAACTAATAGCTCATGACTTATAAAACTGTTTTAAAGCTCATCAGTATAATTTTATGGAGGCTAAATTAACAACCCTGAACCTAATTTTAGTAGACTTAAATTAAAGAGTTGAACTTGCAACAGAATTTACTTGATGCTTACTCAACAATTTGTTCTAATTTAACTCAATTTAGCACAGGAATAGGTGCATGGTGTATATATTGCCTTCCATACCTTTAAAAGCAAACACTAGTCAAACCAGCAGAGGTTATTTAGGCTTTAAGCTTCATTGTATACTCGCACAATGATCCCTCTCCAAAATAGCCTATGGGGAGAGATGGCATTCTGGGCAGGGCCCATTAGGTTTGGGTGTGGCTGTATTACAGCCAGCTTCCTAAATGACTGTAGCTTTTGCCATGAGCTATGGAGCCTCTCCTCACTCCCACAGATAGGTGGGAAAGAGTGGACCATCATTTTATTTATTTAAATGAGAAAAAACTATACAGTATCATGCAAAAGATTTTCTCTTTCTGCACACGTCACTTATGATCAGGCAGTAAATTTACAACAACAACCACCCAAATGAATTCGACAAAAGAGTATCTCAATTTAAGAATGTGCTTGGTTTAATCTTTTCCTATGGTTTGTTATGGAGTCTCTATAACAAGCCTATTCAGTTTCATATAGAGTTCAAAGAGCAGTGCAACTTGAGTTGAGTTGCTGTCCTAAATTTCATTTACTGTATTTTTCGCCCTATAGGACACACTTTTTCCCCTCCAAAAATGAAGAGGAAATGTGTGTGCGTCCTATGGGGCGAATGCAGGCTTTCGCTGAAGCCTGGAGAGTGAGAGGGGTCGGTGCGCACCAACCCCTCTCACTCTCCAGGCTTCAGGAAGCTATCCGTGAGCCTTGCAAGCCTGGCAGGAGCTTCCCCCGCCCCAGCCCTGCAGCTGGGGGGGGGGATAAATTTTATTCATTTATTCATTCCCCCCCCCAAAAAAGAGGTGCATCCTATGAGCCAGTGCGCCCTATAGGGCGAAAAATACGGTAAAAGGTAAAGGTACCCCTGCCCGTACGGGCCAGTCGTGTCTGACTCTAGGGTTGTGCGCTCATCTCACTTAAGAGGCCGGGAGCCAGCACTGTCCAGAGACACTTCCGGGTCACGTGGCCAGTGTGACGAAGCTGCTCTGGCGAGCCAGCACCAGCGCAGCACACGGAAACCCCATTTACCTTCTCGCTATAAAGCGGTACCTATTTATCTACTTGCACTTGGGGTGCTTTCAAACTGCTAGGTGGGCAGGAGCTGGGACCAAAAGACGGGAGCTCACCCCTCCGTGGGGATTTGAACCGCCGACCATACGATTGGCAAGTCCTAGGCACTGAGGTTTTACTCACAGCGCCACCCTCATTATAAATATAAAATTGATCACTTCAGGATGAAAATGAGGTTCTGTCCTTTCACAGAAACAATTAATTTACATCACATGGAAATACAAGCCCAAAGTGCTCTTGTGTTCTGTTATATACAGCACCTGGGTAATTTAAGAATACCTTGAGAGCAACTTTCATAATACGAAAATATGAATGTTTTCTTTTTTATCAAAACAAGCAACAACAATACAGATACAGCAAACTGTACCTTTATTTGTTGCTTTGCATTGCTTGAAACAAGGTGGAGACTTTTGAAACTGTCATTTATGAGCGACTGCCATTCAGCTAGAGGGAAAGAAAGCATGTTTGATAATACATTAGTTACCTAAAATTAAACATACCAGTATTCATCACCTTTTAGAAAACAACAACTTTTAATATATTCAAAGGTTCCAGAGTGTGTTCATAAAAACTCCAGCTGATCTCTGCAAATTTAAGTGTGCATCCTTATGGATTTCTGTACCCATATTAAATGCTTTCAACTTTGTTTTCAATTTGCTTTTGAGATTGGTGCGTCATCTATCACGGGGGTCCACAAAGGCCTTTTCCTGGCACCCAGGGTTCCCTTTCCCACTCAAACTAAGATTGAGAGAAGCATTCTGTTATAGACGGAACATTCTGTTGAGTGGGGTAGAATTGCTGTCCCAAGTCTCCTGCAGATGACATTACCCTATACAATTTTCTCCATGTGCTGCATCATTTCACCGAATCACAGAACTGTAGAGTTGGAAGGGGCCATGAGGTTCATCTAGTCCAACCCTGTGCAATTCAGGAATTCTTTGCCCAAAGAGGGGCTCAATTTGGCCAATTCTTTTCTGAATTAAAATGAATATGACAAACACAGTCATAGCATCATGATGCCAATGACAGCAGGAGGCAACAAGCAAAAATACTGGGTCATGAAAGGCATGTTAGGACATTCACAGCCCTAAAGAACATCTTGTGACGATAGAAAATAAGCATATCTCTGTGAGCCATATTCTTGGCAAGTGAAATCAAGAGGACTGTGCATTTGAATGCAATTATAATCTTCAACAGATAAAAAGACAGAATAAATTTAAGACATCAAAAACATCACCTACCTATTATGGGATCTCCTCTAAAAGGCATTTTTGAAAGTGATAACTTTTCAATTAAAGCACAGACTGGAAGAAAATGAAGAGAATACAATTTCTGAAAACAGCAGAGAACAATCCTGTGTCAAATATGGTCCTCTGAGTTCAGTGGATCTTGTACATATATATTATACAGACACCAGGGTTAGAGCTCAAGCAAATGTAATAACAGCCATACTGGTATTGCTACACAGTAGATGTGTTGCACTGTGAATATGCATACTGATCAGCACAAAAAGTACTTTAACAGCTATTCTAGCACAAGGTCTATACACTTTAGTGTAGCTAAAGTTACTCCCAACCTTACCAACTGAAGCATACAGAAATGGCACAGGCAAGTCCCAAATTAAGGCTCCCTAGGTTTCTGCATATAGTGCATCCAAGTACTCCTTGACTTAATGTTAGTGTGGAACATTCTGCTTGTATTAGAGCTTCTTCAAATGGAGCCCCTATGTGCAGGCTACATGAGAACCCCTCTGAAAATCATTCTTTTTGGAGAGAGACGTCTGCGTTCGTGGATACAAACAAGCAAGAAAACAGTTTTATGGTGGCTGCTAAAATGCCACCAAGGAGCACTACCAATATGGAACCTGTTTGTGTTTTATCTGCACTGCATTTAAAAAAAAATGGGGGAGGTATTTTAGGGTAGAGTGAGCGGACATGGTTTAAGGGGGAAGTTTGACCTTGGGTACAAATTGAAGGAAGGATTGGCAGTGTGCCTGGTGAACCGGTGTAGCAGCTGAAAAAATGAGGAAGGTTCAAGATGCAAGATTTATTTCCAAAGTACATTTACTTACAGTCAAAAAAACCAGAGAAATGCATAATACCACAGAATGCTATATAATAAACATTTGGATTAAATATGTGTGTGTGTGTGTCGTGTGACGTACCAGCTGGCCTCATTAGTTCTCCACCTAAACCCCTGAAAAAGGAAAAAGGAAAATGTATTGGCTGAAAATCTCAAATCACTATCTTTACGAGGAATACAAAGGAAAGGAAAAGTAAAATTCTCTTTTCTGTCTTGTTAAGGTTCAAAATAAAAAATAAATTAACTCTTCTATCACTTCATCTTGCTTTATGTAAAACCTTTTACATGATGTGGCAGTGCAGAGGAAGAGACAAACGAGAGCAAGCTATCCTATAAAACTCATCTGTCTCAAGACTTGGAAGTTAATCTCATAAATCCCACACGTGCTTTGTTTTGTGAAGTAATTCTTTGGTTTATCTAATACCCAAAATAAATTTATTTCATTGTATGGCCTTGTGCTCTTAACATTTTCATTGAGAGATGAAATTACACATGCATTACACATGATCTATACAGATCATCACTCGGTAATGTGACTTCATTGCTGTTGCTGATATCATTCACTTACACAACAAACAGAAATCAAATTACTCTCTTCTGAGAAAGTGTTTCATATCACTCCTATTTCTGTAAAAGAAATCTTCATTCCAGAAACAGATAAAGAAAACCATGGAAAAAAATGTTTTGTATGTTCTTCAACAGATGGCTGACGACACTTTCTCAAAATCCAAGAAACCACTTCTCAGCTGAGCACCTTCAGGGCACTTCAGCTTGATTGCTCTTCAGAAAACAAGTTCAGCTTGTTTAGCAGAGTGCTTGCCTATTAAAAGCTAAGTGGCTTGCTATTACAAAATGATCCAAAGCAGAATATTTTATATACCATTTAAAAGGTATTTTGATATCCTGAAACTATGTTAATATGCTCACAAGTGAATAACTCTATTATGCAAAGTACTACGTTGAAGAGAAACATGATGCTTGTTTGAAGTCTAATTGATAAGAAAGGCATTATTAAGAATCTAATGAAACCGATAAATGCAAGCTTGCATTTTGTGAGAAAGTCAAATTATACCCTAGCCTCACCCTGACATTAAAAGAATTTACAGAAAGTATAACAGCCAGTGTGATACCTCTATAAATATGAACATATTATGAACTAAGGCAGATTAACCAATGCGCGAAATGAAGAAAGCTGTCTCAAAGAATGGTTTGTATTTAAAATAGTCATTTTGCTCCCAGAAATTCTGGTTCAGTCTTACATTTCAAAAACATGGAAGTGAACATGGACTACACAGAAAGACAATTCAAAAGGTGCAACTAAACACACATCTGGTATATACTTTCCTCTCCCTTTCCAAACTCGGAATTGTTCTTAATAAAACAGCTGTGACGTATATAATGGACCTGTATATAAGGGGGGGGGGATTCTAAAAGCTTGAAAGTGTATCAGTTGTTTCCTGTCTCTACATCCTTTCCCAACAGACTCTCCAATTTTGAAGCATTAAGTCTGCCTCTAGGCTCTGTATTTTCAGTTCGCTTCATCGATGTTCCAAATTTTAAATGTTACAAAGTGAAGCATCAAGAGAAGGGGGCTTTAAATTATCACAGGAAACTTTTGGCTACTTCATGGACCAATGCCATGGTGTTTACTGTACAAGACAGGGTAAGGAAGGTGTTGGTTATAATTTTTTACCTTGCCTAGGGTGGCAAAATACCTTGCGCTGGTCATGGTCTCAACATGGCACCCCTTGTCTGCCTGTTGCACATCTCCTGAGATGCCAGAGAGCCTATGCATGTTGCTATAAGACAGGGTCACACTTTCCACTGGGCTGTAATTATGTATGGGCATCATAAAAGAATTTGTAAGACAGGCTGCTCCAGTCATGCTCTCTATTCCAAGCAGCAAGTTCTGCTGTGGCCACATGCCAGCCAAGCTATGCTTACGCTTAGGAAACACAGCAGACCCATGCACAGAGTCAGTATGAAAGTAGGCACCCAAGCTTTTTTGTGGACTGCGTCTTTTATGAGGCTTTTCTTTACTTGGCATTAATTCTCTTACCGATACAACTGACGACGGCAAAGCTGTAAGAGAAAACTGGTATAAGATACGGAATAAAGAAGTTCTATTTAGTTCAGTGAATCTAAAATTGCAAGTTATAGCCCACAGCTAGTTCCTGATGTGTTCCTGAGTGGACCACACAACAATGGGATTCTGGATCCCAAAAGGTTATGTAAATTTACCAATAGGTCCCATTTCAAAATGGCTGAGAAACACCAATTTAGTCAAAACTCCACCCCACAGAAATATGTTAACTGTACACAGTATTTTTTTTATAAGAGTACAAGGATTAAGTTTTTGCGACATAATTCGGTATTGTTTCACTCATATTTGATCATACATATAGATCATTGATGGCTAACAAAATAGTATCTATCTTCCTAATAAGAATATTAGTTATACTGTTACTGCCCAGGAAGCTCCAGTAATAGATCCCACGTACATACAATATTCTAAGTGTAGGATAATTCTCTGCATGTTTATGTTGAAGAAGAAAATCCACTTCATTTCAAATCTCATACAGACTTTTGTACAGCACATTATGGAAAAAAATAAAATATATCTCCAGTCTGCATTACTGGTGAGCCACTTCTTCTGTGAGCCAAGGAAATCCATTGGTGCAGGCAGCAGATTGAGAGGAGCAACAGAACGTGCCACCTGCCAGTTTTTGCAGGGCTGGCTGCAGATAGTCTACCTCCCTACCACCATGCAGCTGTGCAGCTGCCATTGATCTGTCCTATCAGCCACAGCTGTCGGGCTATGGTCCACTTTGGGAAACTCCCTCAAACATTCAGTAAGCTGCATGGAGGTGGGCATGCCATATAACAATGCACACACACCAAATAATTTTTACATTATCGATTTTAACAAAAGAAACTTTCCTATTTAAAGAGTGCAAAAACATTTTCTTTTTCATAAGACAGAATTTGTACCAACCTCCACATGAATCTGTTTAAGTCCTTCCAAGGCTTTTTCATCCAAATATGATGTAATGGATCTGCAAAGTTAAAAGCCACATCAGAGGAATACTATATGAGCTTCTTTCTGTCACATGTGAGGGAGTCCTAGAAACCTATCTGCCAGTGGCAAGGCATTAACTGGAAAGTATAGGTGCTTATTCTTCTCTCTGAAAACTAAGGTGTCAGTCAAACTTCTAAAGCCACCAGCGTTCCTGACAGATGTCACAAAACCTTCCAAACCAATACTAAGTATTTCTTCCCATATTACCTGTGAGATCATCATGTATTGACTAGTAAGCTTATCTTAAGGTTACCAGATTATTTTCAATGAATCTGGTGACACTTTCCAACTTCAATGGATTTTGTATGGGGACTGATTTGTAAATCTGGGGACTGTCCCCACAAAATGGAGACATCTGGTAACCTTAGTTTATCTAGTATTACCTGTTTCATAACCAAAGCTCTTGAATATATTTATAGCCATTAAAATATTAACGATTCTAGCTTTTAACTCCCTTCCTAGGTGAATTTATGTTTTCTTAGATCTCTTAGCTAATTCACTGAAATAAGTTCCAGCTAATTCACATTATCTTTCCAAGGCACATTAATGCACCCTGGTAAATGCCACCCACAGTGAAGAAAACCACTGTTGTAGATAAGAAGAGTATGATGTTATTTTTTCTTCTTTAATTTTCTACTACCCTCGTTTTCTTTCTGATCATAGTAGTCCCTAGTATGCAGAGCTTAAATGCCAATATGAACTCTACCATAATGCATTGGGGGAAATGGTAGTCAACAAGAATTCATCTTTGTTCCAAGCCTTATTTATTTATTGACCCAATTTATAGACTGTGTTTCACTACAGTCTCAAAAATATGTATAAAAACAATGCAGTAATGATTTTGTCTTTTTACCTCTTATTTTCTTCTGCTAGTTTACTCAAGGCGTGAGTGATCTCAGCACAGGCCAGAATTGCTCCGTGGCGAGTATGAAGATCTGTGCCAATTGCCAATGGCAGCAGTTTTGGTAAAACTGCAAGAGATTAAACATGAATAACTTAGAAATTTAAAGACAAATAGACAAGAAATTGTCCCCTTCCAGTCTGAAGACTAGATGCTGGATCCCTAATAAAATGACAAAAAAGGAGTAATAGTTGTTGCTTACTATTCATGTTTGAAAAGGCTATATCTTGAATTCATTTTACATACATCGAGAAGTTTGCAAAAGTATGTAAATGACTAGCATTTGCAGTTCCCTGGTTTAATTTCCCAAAGAAGTTAACACATTTCTTCATATGCTAAATACAAAATCTTTTCACAAGCCAAGCACATGTATTCTACTCTAATGCCACAAAAAGTCTGCAGTGTGTGAACATTACTCTTAAGATAATGAGTTCTGTATATACATTTAACCCATTATAGGATAATTTTCTCTCTCTGTTAGAGACACTTAATTACTTTGGTTGCTAGAAATATTCAGTTTGCTTCTCTATTAGCCACATAGGATTAAGGGCTTTTGCAGTAATGTTCTAGGCGCTTTAGATCATAAGCTTGTTTTCACTCACCTTCGTTTGCCATATATTCTGGAGCCTGTGGTGTGATGTTATGCAGAGCTTTGGTTGAAAGATCCCGAATAACACTGAAAGATTGAGAGATGGGGAGAGAATGAGGTGGGGGGTGGGAAGCATGCAGCAGGTGTGCTTATAAGGCTGGCATATGAACTAAAAACACCTAGTTCACGAGTAATGACATTTCCAGTGCTGCTGCTTCAAGCTAAAGGGAGGAACTTAAAACTGCAGCTGCTTTCAGGAACATAATCCATTAAAGTTCCTGTGTTGTTGTTTAGTTGTTAAGTCGTGTCCGACTCTTCGTGACCCCATGGACTAGAGCATGCCAGGCAAGTTCCTAGGAGGCAGCAAAGTTTCTGCCTCGAGATAATGGGCAGTGCTAACCCCACTGGGCGCCCAGGAGGCCAGAATGGGAGATAGTATGGCTTCCTACAACACGAATGAGCCTTGGGTCCGCATGCTCCCTATCCCTCTCCTATTTCACTTGGCAAAGGAAGAGGCAGAACCTTCTGCTCCTGATTTTAAAGGAATCACAGTTCCCTGTGATATCGGAATTTAGGGAACTGTGATTTGCTTAAATCGGTGGGTTTTCAACCAGTGTGCCGCAGCACCCTGGGGTGCCTTGAATGATGATCAGGGGTGCCACAGGCAACACTGGCCTCTGTCCTTCTTTCCTTCCCTCCCTCCTTTAATGCCTTCTTGCGTCTCTACCTCCCAAAGGCTTGCACAGCTGTCTGTTGCAGCAGCCCTGCTGCTGCCCCTGCTGCCTCTCAAGATAAGGTGCTGGCCTCATGTCCACCTCTAGCCAGTCTCCGTCTGGGGTCATTCTCTGCCCAGGCCCCTGTGGGGTGGCACGAGAACGCACCTCTCTTTGGGGAGGGCGGACAGCTCAGACACCAGGGGTGGCAGTCATGGCTACCCGGAGGACTCCCAAGGAGAGGGGAGGAGGCTGAGGGAACACTCCACAAGGGAGGGTTTTTGAAAAAGGATGAGAGGCTGCCAGCTCTGCAGGCAAGGGGTGACATAACTGGGATCCTGAGCCCCATAGGGGTGCTGCAGAAAGAAGGTAGTAGGGTCAAGGAAGCCATGGACTCCAAAAGGTTGAAAACCTCTGGCTTAAATGATAGAGAACAATTTAGGTTCACAAACTGTGGCTCCTCACGTGAGCAAGAGAGGAGGAGAGGAAAGGAAGATGTGTAAGCTCAAGGCTCACAATTGCTTGTTGACAGGGCAAGTAAAAATGGTTCCTCGCTGCATCTGAACCACAGGATTATTTCATTTCTCAGGGTCAAAACAACACATTTAAGTACTTGTACTTATTCCAGTCTTAATAATTAATTTTCACTAGCACACCTGATTTTTATCAGATATAGCTGAAAGTCAACAAATGTTAGCAAATTGAACAAATTGAAAACAATAAAAGCAGTCTCACTACGAATCTAATTTAGAAATCAGCTCTACTTTTCTGATCAAAATACCGAATCCCCACATATTAACATAATTAAACTTACGGATCCCAGTGGTTGATCTTCATGTTAACCAGGTGATCAATCATTGACTGTGTATACTCAGGAAACCCAGAGATATATACACTGAAAGGATGGTGGAAAACACAAAAATTAGAAACAGAAATTTGCTCCAAAAGTTATTTCAAAGTCAATTTCAACAAGAACCTAATAACCTCAAACTGTCCAAGGCTTACAAGTTAAGGAAGGAATTTAATAGACATATATATGAAGTCAAGCTTGACACATAAAGCTTTTTATTTATGTTTGCCATCTCATCCCAAACATATACTAATATTCTGCTTTTAACCAACACAGCATTATGAAAGCCAATGCTGAAATTAAATGAGACCTTATTTAAGTCATGTAAACTTTATATTAAAAAGGCATGTAAGCAAAGGGGCTGGCTAAAATGAAGTGTGAATACATTTTTGTAGAGAAAGTATTATCATGGCTATTGCTGGGGGAGGGGATGTTTAATCAGGGAGGGAAATTAGCCATTTCTCTGGCTTATCTGGGGCACATTAACAGAGAACCTGGTATTTTTTGCTATTTTATTTCTACTGCTTAGTAAAATAAGGCTATTTCATTAGTCACAGTCAACATTATTAAGAACTGACCATCAAAAAAAAGAAATTGAAAGAAAACAGAACCTTCTGCTCTCCTCCAAGAATATATGTAAAAATGCTAACCAACTTAGATTTTTGAAAAGTTTAAATTAGCAAGATAAATCTCTATTGATAGAAATGAATCATTCCATTAATTAAACCGCACAAATGGAAAGAGAAAACTAAAAATCATGGATATTTTAAGGCCTGAAGGTTTGAAGGACTCCCAGCCCCCCCCCCAAATTAGTGATTTTAAGCTTTTGGAGATGTTTCTGCTGCTTTTTCCATTACGTTGCCATACATCCGGGTTTTCCCTGACATTTTGCGCACTAGGCAAAATTCCCCCGCTGCCATTTTTACACCTGAAAACCAGGACATGCCATACATGACGTATTGCAAGCCTATGCTTGTGCAACAAGAATCTGTGTAGTGAAACATACACAGCTCACAGATGCAAGAGAAGGGATAGCATACCTTACAGTAGGCCAAACCCTCTAAAATTACTGATTGTTTATGCGTCATGGAAAAAAATAATTTACAATCAAGGCCCTGATCAGTTTTCTCCATGGAATGGGACAGTTGTACTTTAGTTAAAACCTAGTCAATCCTCCAATTATGACCTGTTCATCCGGTAACTCGAAAGTACATAAGAAAAATGGGAAAGAACTACCTTCCGGACCCATCACATTTCCTTGTTTTTGTTTCACTATAGAAAAGAGTTGGGAAATTGGCTGCGTGTAGGAGTAAGGTGTGTACCAAAAAAAGCAAAGACTAAAGGGAGGGTGGAGTGCCATGGAAGAGTGTGGGCTGAACAGCTTAAGGATGAAAGGGACAATAAAAAAGGTAGTTTAGAAACTGAGTAAGTAACAAAAACAAAGTATGCTCACACCGCAGACAAAGTATGCTAAACACGCTACTTTCTTCAAGGCCTGCAAATTGCCAGCCTCCCTTCAGTTCACCATTACTTGACTTGTATTCAGTAAGCACATTAATTCATATGGTTCTGCTGGCCTTAAGAATATTCTTCAAAGCTGATGCACAGGAAACATTTGGTTTAGAACGGATATGCATACTAAACACAGTGGGTTGGTAGAATTCTGGACTATACTACTTCAGACAGTAAGTGGGGGTTGTATTTTTTAATGCTCCCCCATGTTGCTTTTTCAAAATCCCTGCATGCAATGAACAAGCACAACCAGAAGGGGGCTATATTAATATTCTCCCTCTGTGTGTGTGTGTGTGTGTGTGTGTACACACTACACCAGGGGTAGGCAACCTAAGGCCCGGGGGCCAGTTGTGGCCCAATCACCTTCTAAATCTGGCCCGCAGACAGTCCGGGAATCAGCGTGTTTTTACATGAGTAGAATGTGTCCTTTTGCGCTCCGTGGCGACCCGGAAGTAACGGAACGCGTTACTTCCGGGTTTCGCCGCTTGTGCAGACACTCAAAATGACATCAAGCGCATGCGCAGAAGTGGCAAATCGTGACCCGCACACACACAAATGCGCAGACGCAGGTTGCATTCTGCTCTAGATGCGAACAGGGCTCCGGAACGGATCCCGTTCGCATCCAGAGGTACCACTGGGGGGAGGGGGAAAGAGGGGGGGGTCTTCTTACAGATCAGTAACTGGTTAAAGCACACTCGTTATAACTTGATTATTCTTGGAAGGGGTTCCTCCAAGGATCTGTATTGCAACTGGCCTTTTTCACTTGGTTCATATTTAGGGGTGAGCACTGAGAAGGTGAGATTTGCTGATGGCATAAAGTTATTCAGGGTGGTAAAAACAAAACAAGGTAAGTGAAGAGATCCAAAAGAACCTCTCTAAAAAATTCCCAGCTTCACATATACGAAGATGGTGTCTGAAGTGGCAGTGACTGGGCAGGAAAGAGATCTTGGGGTTGTGATGGTCACTGTAGGAACAGATGCTAGACTAGATGGGCCTTTAGCCTGATGTAGCACGCTCTCATATTCTTACATTCTTAAGAAGAAAACAACACCATACACTGGCTATTCTCCTTGATCACATTCACTAGGAGTGACTTCTGCCAGTTTTGCAGAGGCATGAAAACTCCAGAAATGTCAAATGTCTTCCTTTCTGCCTAGATCCTAACACAGTCAAGCCATCCAAGGCATTCCCACCAAACCGAAAATCTGAGACCCCTGATGAAAATAAGCTCCATGCCAGAAGCACTAGGAAACTATCTGCAAAACACAGCCCAGTATAGGTACTTAGCTAACAACACTGATGAGCATACATCAAGGGAAGGAATCGCCAACCAAATTATGCAAACAGGACCCTATTTTCACCCCAGATATTTATATTCACCACCATGACAAGGAAGCTTAGCACCAGTTAATACTCAAGGTAACGTTACCCCCCTTTCTTTCTGGAAACACAGTGTTCAGCTTGAGGACACATAAGGTTGTCCCATCTACATTAAAGCTCCCTCTTATTTAGTATTGCCCACCATCTTATACTTCCCCCTCCACAAGTTTTCCTTCCACACCATCATGTTACTTTTGTACTCAGTTCTTAATTAGGGTTTCAAGGTATCACACACCTAGGCAGTGCTTGCGATCCCACTTGAAGCCTCCACCTAAAGAGGCTAGTATAGTAACCTAAAAGGGCTCTGCTTGGCCCCTGGCCCCATTGTAGATTTACTGAGATAACTTAAGCAACATTTGTGTCCTGCTGCCAAGGACAACCTCACAATCCAGGGCAACCCGCTGAAGAAGAAAAATTATCCCCCCCCCCACTCAGTTTGGTGTAGGTAAATGCCCTATTTCTTGTAAAATAAAAGGAAACACCATGTGGCACCCTTAATAGTGCCTCTCCTATTAAACATAAAAATCAGAGGGCTATATATGGACTTCTACTTAAAATTATTTTACAAATAGTGAAGAACACAAGCACTACCAATTTCACTCAGTCTTCTCACATAGAACATTGCAGAAACATATTGTTCACAATGTTCTCCAATTTCCCGTGCAACCATATGTAGAACAAGAAAGACTTTTTTAAAATCCAAAATTATCTGTGTGTCACCCATAAATTTAAGGTAGAGGAGGTACTTACATTTAGAGACTCTTACCTTATATTGAGGAAACAATTCGCTCTGCTTCCAACAGCAAAATAATCAGCTGCAGTCAATATGTCAATCCCATGTGGGAAAGTACCCTATCAAAGTTAGAAGAGAAAATCACACATAATCACATATAATCACAGTAGTAAGACTGGGGAATGTTTCACTTAGGTAGACACAAGAATAATTCCCAAAGAATTTGTCCCATATTAGCATCACAAAAAACAATGGAATCCAAATATACAGGAAATATACAGATAAAATGGAGTGGCTACACAGACAGGATTTGGCTGAGCTTTCAGTACCTCCCACTGAGATCTAGAACAAAGGCTGGGATCCAAAAGGCCAAACAATTATTATTATTATTATTATTATTATTATTATTATTATTATTATTATTACTACTACTACTACCCCACCCATCTGGCTAGGTTTCCCCATCCACTCTGGGCCGCTTACAGCATATATTAAAAATTGTAACACATCAGACATTAAAACTCTCCCGATACAGAGCTGCCATCACTAGGAATTTTCTTAACCCCCTTCCCATTTCAGCCCCTCATCAGCACCCAGAGTGTTAGGAGAGCGGCCCACCCCTGTGATATCAACTATCCCAAGCGTAATGTCACCATCTGTTCATGTAACCCTGGTGCCTTCTGCTGTTAGGGGAAAAAGCCTCTCCTTCTGGTGAGGCAGCTGGAGTTAAGTCCAAGAGTGAGCCATCTCCATTGACTTTGCCACCATCTCCAAAGATGCCGAGGCAAGAGCACCTGCTCAAACAAACACTGTAGCCTCAAACTCTATGAAGCAGAACAAAATTGCTTGCCCAGGCTCAGGATGGCAAATAGTTGTGCCTCCTTCGCTCTTCAGGAGAGCACAAGGAGTGTGTCATGTGTTGGATCAATGTCTTAACTTAAGCTTAGCCATGCACTGTAGATCTCTACCGTGCCTCATCCATTGGTAATCTGTAGAGACCCATGTTGGCACCCTGCACCGACCTTCATTGTTAAAACCTTTAAAACTTCCATGGGTGAGCTGGGGAGAGGCAAAACCATCCACATGGTTGGCTGGCAGGCGTTATCAGTCAGCCATGGGGAGTGATGAGACTTTCCTACCTTCAGAATTTTAACTGGTCAATTAGAGGCCAGACTGTGGGGCGGGAATTTGGAGACAGACCTGAGTAAGCCCGTCTTCACTTAGGTCTGCCTCCAAAACTTAAAAGACGGCTGTGCTGCCTTCCAGCAATGCAGTCGGCATCAGACATCCCACCCTCCCAACCTGTATATATTTGGCCCCGCCTGAAGGGAAGCATGGTGACTTTGCACATGACTTTGCAGTGGATTGAATTGGTTGTCGTAGTCAAGGACAGGGAGGAATTTCCCTGTGGCAGAAAAAAGCACTGGGTTGGATCCTTAGTCTAATCGGGGTGTGGGTGTGGAAAGGAGCCTTATCCCCTCTCTCCTCTGAATGAAAGTATCGTGGTACCCTGGTAAACTGTTCCCAAGGGGAAGGATTCTGTCCATATGCCCAGATGGGAGCTAACAGGCCACAGAACACCCCAACTGGCATTCTGGAGGGGTCACTCTTATTTGGTGTGCGTCAACTGGGGATGCTTAACCCAGGATTGATCCTGAGGTAGTTATCAGCCAGCAACAGGGTTGGCTGATCTAGAATACACATCCAATGCTTAAGCAAAACTCTTCTTACACTTGTAATCCATTTGGATGTGGCCATTTCAATCACAAAAGGTCTCATGTCATTTACTGCTTCCCATGCCTCTACCATGGTGACCCCAGGTTTACTGCACCCTCAAAAGCGTAAATGTCTCACTCCCTCACTCATCAGCTTTCCAACCTTTACTGCTGCAATTTCCCCCACCTCCTTGAACACTGTAACATCATTATACAGTCATACCTCAGGTTACAGCCGCTTCAGGTTGTGTTTTTTCAGGTTGCGGACCGCTGAAACCCGGAAGTACCAGAACGGGTTACTTCCAGGTTTCGGCGGTCGCGCCTGCGCAGAAGCGCCAAACTGCAACCCGAGCATGCGCAGACACGGGTTGCAAATGCTGCGGGTTGCGAACGTGCATCCCACATGGATCATGTTCACAACCCGAGCATCCATCGAGCTTCCTGGGACCTATCACTTTTATTTTACTCTTGTTTCTATTGCTACTTCCCAAGTCCAAGGGCAATCTACTAAGCCAGATCAACATTTTAAAGTTACATACATCACACTCTCATGTCTTTCAGTTAAAGTGTCAGTATTTGGGACAAATCTATCAGACCAACAGCAGCTCATCCTCCAACAAAACACAGCTAGAGCCACAGAGGGGAGAGACTGCCCTAGCACTAGACTTTAATTCCTTCTAGTCATCCATTTTCTATGAGGGCTTATATCCAGAGTACAGAAAAGTAGGTTCTCAGGATTAATAGTTCAGTATTCAATCTGCCCAGAAAAACCCATGTCTACTGAGAAGGTCCAATTAACTGGGAATGAGGCTTAATGTCACATGGGTATAGAACCACAGCCCAAGTCTCTAGCACACCTTTTGTTGCTTGAAAATTCACTTGAGTCATTCCTAATTGATATATAGGTCACAGAGTTATTATTAGTTGACCTTGTTTTGCTTCAGTATCATAATGAAAATTTTCCTACAAGAGGAGATAACACATCAACTAAAGACAAAGTAAACTAGAACTAGAAACTAATCACCAAAATGCAACAAAAGTGAAACCATAGTTTATGAGGATGGATCAATTTTAGACCTTTTCATAATTATTTTTGTAAATAACTTTGCTTACATGCTTTCACCAGAGAGCTATAAAAATGTAAAATGGTAAAAAATGTAACTGTTTCAACCATATAATTGAAGTGCTTGAAATAGAGAGTGAGACTTCAGATGCTGGGATGCCAGAGATAAAAAAAATGTCCACAGTAAGTCTTGCTCATAAAAAAAGAAATGTGAATACAGAAAATTTGCATAATATAGGTTTTATTGCTTTGCCAACACTCTGTCATGATTTGCTAAAAGAAAGCATAGGTTCTACTTGCCACCAGATTTAGAATTTAGAGAGAGCTTACAATCTAAAACAAACTATTCAAGTTGTTCGAAATGTGGTAGAAAGACCGGCTTTTAAAAATAACTTCTCTAAAGGAAAGCACAATGAAGTAGAGCTGAGGCATAAAAAGGAGACATATGAAACTATCTCATGAAAAAAGGGTTTCCATCTTCTGCAATCTGTCAGGAGTAAAATGAATGGGACAAAAATATCATCTTTAAAGTGGCAGCAACATACAGTGGTACCTCAGGTTAAGTACTTAATTCGTTCTGGAGGTCCATTCGTAACCTGAAACTGTTCTTAACCTGAAGCACCACTTTAGCTAATGGGGCCTCCTGCTGCCACCGGGCTGCCGGAACACCATTTCTGTTCTCATCCTGAAGCAAAGTTCTTAACCCAAGGTACTATTTCTGGGTTAGCGGAGTCTGTAACCTGAAGCGTATGTAACCCGAGGTACCACTGTACTCAAAATGAGGTCATCAACAACACTATGTGCAACATGATCCACTCCCTCCTTGTCAAGGAAGAGGAGGAGGTGTTCAGCATAGCACTGCTGATTGCCCCATTTAAGTAGCTGTTGCAGTCACTTTAAACAGGTAACTCACAACAGTATGAGCAAGGCAAAATTCCCTGATTGCTTGGCAAGTACCTCCCTAAGAGCCAGGAAGAGACTGCAATTTCACAGCAAAAAGTATAGTTGGTTGATTGATTGATGAGCTGTCCTTTTGGAGAAAATGTCATGCTACCTGAAACGTGATCTTTCATTGTGGAACGCCCACTCCAGAAAAAATTATCTCAGCCCTGCAAGCAACTGTAATCAAGAAAACAGAAGGACTGCACACAAATCTAACACTGTTTTTTCCTTGCAAAACTCAGCAACAACATTATGTCTTCCGATGGAAAATAAGTCCTAAATCTCCCTTGTAGTCATGAGGAAAGTTGTCTGGCTGATTCACATTACAAAACTGATTAGGAAAAAATGGATCACACATACCTATCATAATTAGCAGCCATTTTCTTAGGCTGCAAGGAGTAATTTGGTACTCCACCCTGGGGGAAAAGGTGGTTCACTAGTATAGACTTCCTTCTTGCTGTCAATTTTTGTGACACAGTAGCAAATCTTCTCTTACAGCAAGAAAAGCAACCCAACACTCAGGTCCTCTGGACTGATTTTATGGCATGTGAAATGAGCTGCTCCTTATAAACTCAAGGCTCGAGGCAAATCTGTCACCACTCCCAAACAGATCCCAAGTTTCCTTCCTTTTGATTTAGAATAATTGATCTCCACACTTTCTCAAGGCAACTAACAACAGTCAAAGAACAAATAACTAACAAACAATAAAGTAATCAAATAAATACCCAAGCCCAGAAACAGTATGGAAAGGAATTAATAATCAGGATCAGTTTAAAACACCAAAAATTATAAAAAGCCCACCTGCACAAAAATTATTCATCTAGCAAACTCTCTGCAGGAGAGTGTTCCAACACTGGGATGCGGCTACAGAAATGACCTCTTACACATGCTGATTAATCTAACAACACACTCATACTGGGATGCAGCAAAGGGCCTCTCCATCAGAAAGCCACAATCCCCCAAGCATCCAGGCTTGAATTCTCGACCAACTTACACTTTCAAAGGCAGCCCCACAAAAAGCACATTAAAGTAATAACTAAGGCATTATGACTAGGCGTGACTCTTCCCCAGAAATGGGAGCAGTTGGTATATCTGCCTGAACTGGGCAAAGCTCCCTCCTTGACCGCAACCATTGTTCTTGAGAATCCAACAGAAAAACCAGACCCAGAAAAAAAAACCAAAGAAACCCCCAAAAGGAAAGAGATATCCATCAAGGACAAGCAAAATCTCAACATCAGGAGAAGCTTGAACACTGACATACAGAAGCATCTCCATCTTATCTGGATTAAATTTTTATTCATCCAGCAGATTACTCCTTAGCAGTAAGTAGTAAAACCATCTCTCTCTCTCCTGCCATGTTCTGCTCTCCCTATCCATGTAAGCCCATCTCTCTCTTTTGGTGTGATACCCATCTCTCTTTCTCTCTCATTTATCTTCTCCCGCCTCTCACACCCCACTTGCTGCAATTTTATTACTCTGTCTCTTTCTCTCTCTTCATCTTCGCTCCCAAATGATTCCTGTATTGCAACTGGAATTGCTGCTTTGTCTCAAATCCTCTTCCACTGGTTTTTAATCCAAGTTCTACCCACAATAAATCAATGCTCACTTCCGTGTCCTAGCAACACTGCATGCTGCTCTTCTGAATCACAGGAGAGAGTACCTCTGATTTTGAACTGCAATACAAACACTGTGTACAGAATGCCTCCCCTTATCAAACAAAGGACAGAGGCCTAATGGCTTTTGCAAAAAGTAGTAGTAAAGGAAGGCCAGCCATTTTGGCAAGACATCGCTCTCATCCCTTTACTTCCAGGCACTCATCGCAAGAGGCTTCACTATCATAGCTACAATACATGGCATCTGCACAGTCAGGTATGCAATAGTTTTTCTGTAACATGTCCACAAAAGAGAAGCATCTCAAAAGAGAGAGGGAAGCTTTTCTCAATGGATGTAAAGCACATCCTGAAAAAGGAACAAAAGGAACTATGGATAATCAAGTGGTTTTTTTTTTTAGAGGCAGCATCACTTCGTTTGTAATCACCATTTCCATAGTTAAATTACAGTATTTGCATTGGGACATGGGACATGTGCCACCAATAAATTTCAGCAAGACCAGCTAAGGTAAAGCTGCAAGTTTGAGACCCAAGAAAACTGGCAACTTGAAACAGGATGAAGTCAGAGCAGGGTGTTTACTCAATCCACTTCTAAACGGTGAGTACTTTTGTCATTACTATAATCTCTGGAGTGACAACACAGAGAGCAATTTGAACATTCTGCACCTTTGTTACAGTTCTTTTTGGGACACACCGAAGTCAATATCAGAAGTGAGAGCCAGCAGGTCAGATAAAAAAAGTAGTCATTCCTCTGCAAGCCATGTTTCACAGATGGCAAGATCCAAGACCATAGAAAAGCAGAGGGATTTGCATTCAGTGCTAAATATAAAACCTACTGCAAAAGAAGAATTTGAAAAGCACTAAGGAGCCATGGCTTTACCTGTCCTGCACCTGACATCAAATGACGTCCAATAGTTTCTGGTAGGTCATGCCCACCTGACACCAAATGATGTCAGGTGAGCATGACCTCTCACAAACTACCACATTAGCCAAATGGGCCTAATTTCACCAGCCTGGTCTATATCAAAACTCCCGTTTGAAAAGATGCATTCTCTTTCCAGTTATTAGCTATGTTTTGTAGAGATGAGGTATTATTCGTTAATAATAATTTATAATTAGAGATTACAGGAAAATGTAAACTCCTATATAAACGCTAAGTATCAGCATTTGAGTAAAATGAGATGTGAGGTACAAGATTCTACCAGCAGCGCTATCAGCGTAAACTGCTGCATTGGCCACCTCATGAGAAGAGAAGACTCCCTGGAAAAGACCCTGATGTTGGGAAAGATGGAGGGCACAAGGAGAAGGGGACGGCAGAGGACGAGATGGTTGGACAGTGTTCTCAAAGCTACCAGCATGAGTTTGACCAAACTGCGGGAGGCAGTGGAAGACAGGAGTACCTGGCGTGCTCTGGTCCATGGGGTCACGAAGAGTTGGACACGACTAAATGACTAAACAACAACAACAATTGGAGCGGACTGCACACATTCAAGTGTAACCAAACCAAAAGAAATATATGAATGTCACTCTGATGAAAAAGAAAAATAATCAAAAGGCTATATTGGTAAAAATGAAGAACTTAGCCAAACTGCACCCTTTCTCATAATGCAGCATCATAACCAGCACTGGCATGTTCACCAGGCTATTTTGCCACCTCAGTGAGAAGCAGTCAATGAAGAGTGTGGTAAAAGCCACCCCAGGGTGCAGACACATTCGAGGGAGTGTTTTAAGTTTCAGATGCAGTGCGAGTCAAGAGTTGATACTAAATGAAAAAGCTGGGAAAACTCTGAAGGCAGCGAGGATTGGCCACTCCAAGCATGAAGAAATACTAAATCACATTATGACCAAACAGAAATAGAAAAGAAAATCGCACATGCCTTATGGAGTCTGAACTGTGGATAACTGACCAATAAAGGCATATTGGGATTGTGGTAGATAACTCAACAAGAACATTGCCTCAGTATGTGACAGCTGTGAAAAAGATGAATGCCATTAAGAAAGAAACAGAAAAGAAAACTCTCAGCATTATAATGCCTGTATAAATATCTATGGTGCAAAGATACATGGAATACTGTGCAGAGTGTTGATAACCAAACCCCGAAAAGAATAGTATAGAGCTTTCTAAAAATCCAAAAGTATAATAGCATAAAGTTTTGGGGCTAAGAACAAGGGCATCTAACAGACTATGTAGAATAGGATAATGATCAACGTTTCTTCTCAAAACTTTATGATTAACTATCTACTAAATTCACAAATGCTAGAACAGATAACCAGCAGTACTGGATATGATGAACCAAGCTATCTTCAAATCTTTAAAAGGCTGCCACCTGGAGGATGGAGCAACTTTGTTTTCTTCCCGCTCTGGAGGGTAGGATTTGAACCAATGACTTTAAGTTACAAGAAAGGACATTCCAGCTAAGCATCAGGAAGAACTTTCTGACAGTAAGAGCTGTTTGACAGTGGAATGGACACCCTTGGAAGGTGGTAGACTCTCCTTCCTTGTAAGTTTCTAAGTAGAGGTTGGGTGGCATCTGTAATTGGTACCTTACTTGAGAATGCTGCATTGCAGGGGGTTGGACTAGATGACCCTTGGGGTCCCTTCCAACTCTACAAGTCTATGATTCTAACAGCATGGGGAATGTGGGTGCCAAAACCCACCAGGATATAGTTAACATGGTCACCTGGTCCATATGGATTCATTATATTCCAGGGACTGGGGTGGTATCGTAGGACCACAGAACACAAATTATGTTTTTCTCTCTTGCCATGGTCTCTGCCCCTCTAGTCTAACAGGTTGTGCACATTTCTGGAGTATGTCAAACAATACTTGAAAATTGCTGAATACTTGAAAATTGCTCCCAGGGCTACTAGAATAGGAATAGAAGTGTATACAGTTGGTGTAAACGCATACCAGGAACAATGTTTAAGTCCTCTCAACTTTTGAAATAGAAGCACAGTACAGGATTGATCCATCAGCATTGTGTATCCCTTAAGAAATAGTACCACAAAAAACAGTGCTCCTAGTGAGTCTGTTACCAAATAACATTTTGTCCCCATGCTTTCAAACATGTTTCAAAAATGCTTTAATCTGCAAAAAGGCTTATCTGTTTCCACTTACCAATGTATACATATTCACTACTGATGGACTTTCAGAAAAGAAACAGTGCAAGGCTACAACCTTCTACATACCAATGGCAAACCATTTTAGCAATTTTGTCTTATTTTTTTAATCAGTCTTTCTTTAAGCAACCTCATTGAGGTTCCCTTAAAAGTGAAATTAATCTGACTATAAATTATTTACATTCTGGTCTAGAAATGTGCAAAACTGTATAAAAATCAGGGAAGTGGGCACCACTGGGAATTAGAAGTGCTTTTCCTTTCCAACAAAGTTGTGCTCAACCCTCATTCTCCATTGCATTTATATAGCTACCCAACTACCACTGCTGCATCAGGTTAAGGAGGGAAACAAGGGCAGAAGCTGTTCCTATTGCTCAAGAAAAATACTGTATTTTTCGCTCTATAAGACGCACCAGACCACAAGATGCACCTAGTTTTTCGAGGAGGAAAACAAGAAAAAAAAAAATTTGAATCTCAGAAGCCAGAACAGCAAGAGGGATTGCTGTGCAGTTAAAGCAGCAATCCCTCTTGCTGTTCTGGCTTCTGGGATAGCTGCGCAGCCTGCATTCGCTCAGAAAGACGCACACACATTTCCCCTTACTTTTTAGGAGGGAGAAAGTGAGTCTTATAGAGCAAAAAATATGATACTCCCCTAACAGCCTTTGCACTGTGCTGATTTTCGGAATGGTGGTATTTGGTATGCTGCCTTTTAAAAAGCTAAGGGCTCTCCCTCAGAATATACTCAAATGTCGTAATTAGGTTTTTAATAGGTACACATGAAGCATTACCAAGATCATTTTGAAATCATTTGTCCAAATTCACCAAACTCTCCCTTCACTTCCACAAGTGACAAAATGTCTACACTTAATTTTACGCTACAGTAGATTTACAAGAAATTAAATGAAGAGAGTTAAAAAAAAGAGAAGAAGTTACCATACCTGTCTACCAACATTCTCCTGGAAGGCAGCCTAAGAACAGAAAGAACAAACATACAAAAATGAGTCAGGTTTGCTTGCAGATAAATACTAGTTCATGAATTCAAAATAAACATGCAGCAGTATAAACGACCCATGGGTTTTATTTAAAAAAGTAAAGTCAGCTTTGCTGGATGAATATGCCCTCAAGGAGTTGTTGTCACTGCTACTTTATGTGCTAATGCTCTTTTAAATCTGCAGGTTGCCTGCCAACTGTTTAAGAATATGCATTTATTAAAAATAGGCGCACCCACAACAGTGGCCTTTATTGCTGACACAGGGCTTCCCAACAGAAATGAAAAGGCAATGCCCTAAGAACTTAAGTACCAAGAGAGGGTGGTTTTCCAACATGCTTCCGGAAGGCCTGTGTGTGGTTAATGTGCATTTTCAGATTTCAAAGCTCATGAGCCTCCTCCTCTCAGAAGCTGCATGAGGATTCTCTTGTCAGCAGCTTAGTTGGAATGTTCTTCCTTTATGGACTTCACTTTCATATGCTAAACTACCAGTATTTGTTATTCATGTACATACATATATATATATATAGAGAGAGAGAGAGTGTGTGTCAAAACTTCTGTTTTTAACAGTACACTCTAGCGATCAGGAGATAGGTCTTGAAAAGAATTGGAAAGTGGTAAACCATAGGTAGTGGAGCATTTTTACATTAAGGCAGCCTGACTAAATTATGCAGTGAAGTTGAGATTTCAGTACTTTACCTGGTAGTAAAGAAAAACCTGTGTTCTCTCAAAGCTGCCACACATTTTTCTTTATTAAACCTTAGCACTCACCCTACCTTTGCCAAACTGTAAGACATTGAGAGTAGCCTTTGTCAGGGCAGTTTCCAGGCATGAGTAACTACAGATGCTAAGTTTACTTCACATCCTAACAGAACTTCACCACGCATTGACAGATGACCTTTGGTAAAATTCTCCTAACTACCCCATATGGTGATACGGGTGACACTGCTATCCTGGAGTGACAAGAGTTTATTCAGGAGAGGCTAGTTGTCTAGGTGGGTTCAAGCTCAAACACACCACAATGGATAGCTAAAGTACTCACTGGTATAAATTTAAATGGGAACAACTGAACAAAATAACAAAGCAGAAGTCTTGAAATGGCAGTGTAGCTCTATAGTTTCCAACACTGGCTCTGAAATTAACATACTTTATCTTCACATTTTTTTTACTAGAATAGTAAGATTTGGAACTAGGCTGTTAGCTAACATTTTTGTAGTGTAGTGTCGTGTTTGTTTGTTTGTTTGTTTGTTTGTTTGTTTAAAGATTTCTCAGCTGCCCTTCATGAAAAAATTCCAGAGAGGTGTGAATAAAATTCACAGAACACAAATAGTGTATAATTTTAAGGGTTGTATACAAATATTACTCAAATATTAACTGACCAAGTTAGTCATGTCCATTAATTTCAATGGGCCTACTCCCAAGTATGATGGCATTATAAAGTCAGTGTGCCCTCTCCTTTGTACAAGCACAGCGAATCTCTACTAAACTGGGTACTTGGAGCAGGGCCTCTATAGAAGAACTTAAGATACAATAAGCAGGCTCTTATGGGAAGAGATGTTCTTTGGGGTATATGGGTCCCAAGCCATTTAGGGTGTGAAAGCATCTTAAATAAGGCTCTGAAGCAAGCAGACAGTCAATGTAGTTCTTTCAAAATAAGTGCACTATGAACAACTCTGACGATACTTATCAAAGTTCAAGCAGGCAAGTTCTACACTAACTAAAGGGCAGCCTCATGTCCATTATGGTAATCAAGCCAGGAGATTACCACATATTAGATCAACACGGAAGACTATCCCTCTACAGAAACAGTCAAAATTAGCAGAAAGCCAAAGCACTTTGGGTAATTGAGGCCATGTAGGCCTCAAGTATCACTGCCGGAACAAGGAGTACCTCCAAACTGCATACCTGTTATTACAGGGGGAATTGCAACCCTAACCTGAACAGGATGAACACCAATTTCATGCATCTAATCCACCCATCCACAGTGCTTCAGTGACAATTTAATTAGCCATTATCTAACACCCTTTAGGGGTGAAAATATGTGTTTATTCAACATACTTGAAAATCCAAGGTCTAGCTGGGTGTTGTTTCAGTACTACTTAGAAGGTCACACCAAAACTAGGGTTCTCAATAGTAAAGTGATGTGGTATACTGTTCTCTTGATTGAATTAGGAAGTGGGGATCTGGCTTTTGAGCCTTCAAGAATGTCAAGGCCAGCATATATACAGAGGACTGAGACACTCTCTTTTTCATTTCATCAGAGGGTGTTGACAGGGCTTGCAAAGCTTTTGCAGTTATGCTTCATGAAAGTTTATTTTTATGTTTGCCTAAGTTAAAATAAATAGGATAAACGGCTCACACAACTTCCATTAAGCAGGAGAAACTGGCTTCAGGTAAACCTCTCTCCCTACCATGGAAAGTATTGCAAACATTGCAACTCAGCTCATTTCTAAATATCCATGAGGTGAATACAATTCCCACAGACTTCAAAAGAAAACTGAGCACCTATCTTGGGACAGTTAAGTGTATTTTTAATTTCATAATCCCTGCATGCCCATCATTTCAAAGTAACAAGCCTTAAATCGCATAAATTATACTCTTCAATTTGTTCTACACTCTAAAAAGAACAATTGGGGGGAATGAATTCAGAAGACATATAAAACCA
Organism: Podarcis gaigeae; assembly: GCF_964106915.1. NCBI lineage: Eukaryota > Metazoa > Chordata > Lepidosauria > Squamata > Lacertidae > Podarcis > Podarcis gaigeae. The sequence goes on along the minus strand of NC_139679.1, from coordinate 40,130,820 downwards.
CTGCAATACATAGATAAAATTTGAATGAAACTATGACTTCGTTGGAAAGGTAAGAGAGGGAATTGGTTAATCTCCCTCCCCACCCCCCTTTAGGTGTTGAGTCATTTTAAATCTGTCTTAGCTTGAATTGCTGGTAGATATCCAAAATGCTAGTGGCTACTTATTTCTGCTTACAATCTTTTGTTATGTCATGGGAAAATGCTACATTCAATTAAATAATAATAATCTACATAAATAGCAGCCCTTTAAGTTACTGATTCCTGATTTCACTATCGTTAATATGAAGGATAATTCTACTTGCTATATCAAATTAGCAACATGCCCACACCTGAGGCATATGGGAATCACTATGTTATTTTATACACATTCAGAAAACTTAAGTTCTTTAGAAAATTCTAGACACTGTAGCCAGAAGCACTAGATCCCATGTGGCAATATATGGGCTTGCATGTAATTTCTAGGCATAGAAATCCATATCCAGCTTAGCATATGCTACTTGAGTTCCTTTCTCCTTATAGAAACCTCCCTATGGTTGTCAACAAGCTGCCTCCAAAGCTGCTAAGGGCAGCTTTCAGCATAATGTGCTACAAGAGCAATGTGAAGTAGGCAAAAAACCCCTGAAAGCTTACTGGGAATATGCCCACCTAAACAGGATCTTTAAATCCGAGCCGTAATCACAAAGAATCACACAGAGTTTTAATTTGTCTGTTGGCCTTGGCTGGATGCCTTACAGTCAAATAGCATGGCTATCATAATTCTTAACTGTCACAGACAAAGTAGAAAAGAGATAGAAATGGGGAAATCATCAGAGAAAAGACACAAGTGAAGAGGCATGTCTAACACAGAGCCACTCTGCACTTGTTGTGCCACCAACAAAAGAGGATCTGTGTTAACTTCAGAAAGGTAGGAAAGAAGCCAGAGGGATGGATCTCTACCTACTCCAAAGATTCATGCAAACTGACATACATATAAACAAGCAGTAAAAATACATAAACATGCAAATGAATATGCACACAGTTGGTGCAAGGAGGTAAAGCCTCTATTTCCTCTCCCCTTCCACTCATGTGTGCGCACACAGAAGCATTACATATGTACAGCTACACCTCTTGTTGGTGAGGATGAGACAGAGTGAGGGATACCCTCATCGCCCTGACAAGCTAAAATGCTTGCAGTGATGGAACAAACTCCTTAGTGCTACACTCAGTTCCTCCCCTTGAGTCGCGTGGCTGTTTAACAATAGTTGAATAGGTGCTTGCACTATGGAAAAGCAAGTGGTCCTTGGTCCATGCATGGTCTTGCAGGATCCCAATGATGGTCTGATAGCAAAGGGGATCTAGTTTTTAAAATAACTAAGAAAGTTTCATATGTATTTTAAAGAACTGTATGAGATTGAAAGGTCCAGTTTCTTAGGGGGAAGTCTATAGAATTCATTGGTACAAAGTGGCTGGCAATGTCTTCTCTTAAAAGTGCTTGGCTTTAGAGTTTACAGGAAAAAAATTGAAATGTTTATGCTATATGTAGCATTTCTTTTTACATGTGCAAAGTGTATAGTCTGCTTTGTTTGTCTTGCAACAGCCAAGTGAGATAGACTATTATTTCCATCTTACAGAGGAAAAGCTGAGACTGCTATATCCATAGCCTTTATAAGCAGGAACTACTGGCAATCCTTTTAGCAACAAAAAATAAATGAAAGTGAAAACTACTTTCACATATTTTATTAATTTATACACATACATGCAGTTGGAGTTTTCAATCTCATAGAATATATTTATAAGTGTTACAAGCTTTCAATCTCATACAATTCTTTGTTGCAAAAAGGAGTGCCAGTATGGTTGGACATGAAAGGAAGTCTGTGTGCAGTGTTAGCCTGCAGCTATGATTGCAGCATAACCCATCGTGGAATAATCTGTATGATTAAAATGCTGGAGTCTGATTTCTTCAATTAAGGTTTCTGATCCTCAAGCTATGAGATACAGTACAACCTGGAGAAGAAGCACTCGGCCACAATGGTTGTGGACTCCTGCATATGACATTTGGCCATTTCAAGCTGCCTGCTGCAATCTTTGCTGCTGTCTGACCTGCTGCTGTTGCTGCTGCTGCCCCCTCGCAACCCTGGCCAGCTGCAGCTGGAGGGTCTCTGGCCACAGCCCAGGAGGAGGAAGAGAGGAAGAAGGGGATTGTCAAGGGGCAGTTGAATCCTGAGATTGTGTGTGTGTCTCACACACACACACACAGAGGCGGGGGGGGGAGGGACAACTGAACCAGGCATCTGTAGGAGCTGTCCCTGTGAGAGGGTCACTTTTGTTGTGTAGGAAGGGATACCCCCCCAGGGCCAATGGTAACCTCGCCCCCCCCCCACTGCACCTCCTGCCCCCAGTGTCACTGCTTGTCACACTGTAAACTGAGAGAGGGGGGGGAGCAGGAAACAAGGGAGTACAGAAGATCAAAAAAGAGGAGAAAATAGCCATTGTGAGATGAGACAGAATAAAGATTAGCTCATGAAAATGGCCTCAGCCTTCTCCATTTGTGGATACAAGGTTGGGGAGAAGAGAAAGTCAAGGGTACTGGGCTGGGTTTTTTGGAGGGGGTTTGTTGTGGTGGTGGTGCTGTTGGCTTTATTTTCATCTTTATTTTCGATCTTGTTGAGATTTATGTGGAAATTGTTCAGTTTGGTTGTGTATTTCTGAAGGTTGTATTTATTGTTCATTACTACTTTTGTTATGTTGTACTTATGTATTCCCCTCATGTTAGGATCTGCCTTGAGGGTGGTTTGAACTGTGGAAAGGCAGCATACAAATAAATGTATGTTATGTATGGCAGCCATGTAGGAAAGGTAGAAAAACAGCTTTAAAATGCGGAACGCCTGCACAGGCCAAATGTGGGCAGCTTATTTCAATACTGGAAACATAAAAGTCCATATAATCCAGATATACGAAAATATTTAAACTAGAAATCACCTTAAGATTTGTATACTCAGAACCTGAGTTAAGCTACAATCTGACAGACAGAAAAAGGGGGGGGGGTAATTTCTTTCTGATTGGAAAGTAATTATATAAAACCTTTAACAAACTGATATTGCATGTTAGAAAAAGCTTCCTACCAGTAAACTGCACGGCTCAAAAAGGCCACAGTAGTGTCATAAAGTATCAGAAACATTTAGAACATATTGCAAACTCACAACTTACCGAGGCAGCTCTTCTGCAATTAATATCACGGTCAAATATAGCAGTTATAACCAGGGCACTGAAGACAGAAAGAAGGAATATATAAGAGTAATTGACAATCGTAAGAATTTCAGTGTATTTTTTTTTAACACTCAGGCCACTGCAAAGTCAGGCATTCATTATCATGAGTAGCTGAGATCAGGCAGCCCCCCTTCCCTGTTGAACCTCTGGTGCTTGGTGACAAACTTTTCATTCAGCAGACATTTTGAGCAAGTTTTTTTTTTTATCTTCTGCTTCATTTTTCATTATTGTATCCTTTGTAGCCATAATGTACACCACTCAAGGGTTGTATCCAATGCTACTCCTATGCAGCGTAAATACACTGAAGCTAATGGACATGACTAACTTAACGTTGACTTAGGTTCATTAATATTGATAGGTCTACTCTTGAGTATTACTTAGCTGTATACAACCCAGAGGCTACAGCTTTATGTACTTAAAGTTCCTTGGAAGAATATTTCCTGTATTCTGTATTTTCTGTACTTTCCATATTCTGGGGGCACCACCACTATTTGACTGAGATCTGCCTGGATATACAAATCTCATTACATAGTTTAAGGCACACTACAGCAACAATGAAGAAATGGGCCACAATGTAATTAGCAGGGTCTATTCTACAATGCTGTACAACATTTATTAATAACCTTGGCAAGCATACTTAATCTCCCTCTGGCTGGACGGAAACTCCCCTTTGTACCCGCAGTGTGGGGCAGGGAGATGTTCACAAGTGACATGACCAGAGGCAACCTGATCTGAGGGATCATCACCAGGACAGCTAGGACATCCCAACCCTCTGTGGAACCTCACTGCTTATAGCAAGGTCAGCAACTTTTGCACTGGGTAGACCAGAGCAAATAGTTTCTAGCCTGCCTTTGGTCATCATGAAAGGAGGCCCAGATGCAGAGAAGTGACAATTTGTAGCCTGCAATCACCACCAACCCATTAGGTCCTATTTTAGATGCTGGTTAACAGAGCCAAGAAATCTTTTTTTACTAGTTCTTCAAATATTGAGGGAGAGGACTAGGTTTCTGCCTGTTGTGGAATTGCCTAGTACTATGTTATCTTTTGTATTGTTTATTAAGTCAAAATGGCACTTGGTCATTAAGGTAAAGGCAAAGGGACCCCTGACCATTAGGTCCAGTCATGACCGACTCTGGGGTTGCGGTGCTCATCTCGCTCTATTGGCCGAGGGAGCCGGAGTACAGCTTCCAAGTCATGTGGCCAGCATGACTAAGCCGCTTCTGGCAAACCAGAGCAGCGTAGGGAAACGCCATTTACCTTCCCGTTTACCTTCCTTCTTTCGAACTGCTAGGTTGGCAGGAGCAGGGACCGAGCAATGGGAGCTCACCCCGTTGTGGGGATTCAAACTGCTGACTTTCTAATCGGCAAGTCCTAGGCTCTGTGGTTTAACCCACAGCGCCACCTGCGTCCTCTTGGTCATTAAGCAGGTACTATAATTAGGGGCAAGAAGGGGAGGTGGGCTCTCCACAAAATCCACAATACCAGGCAGAAGGTTCATAGTCACGCAAGGAAAGCATTGTGATGCACTAATAAGCAATTACACCATGAACCCATGCTTACAGCATCTGATTAAGCTATCACCTCCCTTCTATTAAGGGAGTTTACATGAGACTCCACCAGGATTTCCCAACATAATGGAACAGCCAAAGTGGGATTTCTTTCACAAGAAAGGAATAAAACATGTTTTGACATATCAGGAGTTAATTGCATCTGATTTCCAACAGGTATGGCAAAGAATGGCTCACTCTTTCAAGTGTCAATGATACTTCTTATGTAGTATCCTAAAGCATATTAAAACTTTTGTTATGACATTATATTTGCTTTGCATAACTCAAGAGACAAAAAAGGTATACTGAAACCTCCACAATGAGGGTTGGCAATGAATGCTGTTTGTGGGTAAATATCATATTACTGAAAAACATTTTTCCAACAAATCTAATTTTCATGGATGCGGAAGTAAATCTAAGACAGCCATCTTAAATTTCACTAAATCAAGGTCCTGGAGCTCATAGTACTATGACTCTTGGATGGAACACAGTGAACAAAAAGTCATGGAAATTTGGGTTCATACTGTGAAGCTAAATATCTGGGTATCTAATGTAGTTCAGTCAGCAAGGAGCTTGTACATGATGATGCAGATTATTTCATAAAAATTAGATATGTAAGTTAAATAGCCTTCTAGCTTGTAAATTAGGTGCCACTGCTACTGAACACAGTAACATTCAAAGCCAGGAAAATCTGCCCACTTTCCACTGCAATCTGTTTAGTTGCACACCCTTTCACTAAACAAAAGTTGGTGTCACTGTTTCCATTTTGTATATTTAAGCCCCAAGAAGTTTAAAAGGCAGGGCAGGGCAAGCAATCGAAAGTTTCGGTCCTGACCCCCTACTTCCTTCACCTCCACTATTCTGACAAAAGAAGAGGCAGGACTAGGTGTGGTTTTCCAAGCCAGGCACTGCCTTGCTACACAAAAAGAAGGAAGTGAGAAACATTTCTGTCTTCCCTACTGAGAAGAATTTATGTGCTGTGTGGGTGTCCACAAGTTGCAGAACCTTCTCTGTGGTAGCGTGAGTCTTAAGAAATGCCCAACCCAAGGAGGCTTATCTGACTCTTGACACAGGTGTTTAGGCAAACACATGGCTTTTCAAAAAAACAAAAACAAAACACCTTTGGGATAGCTGGGTTTTATATTTACTGCTTTGCTGTGGTTTCAGTGAAGGTTATTTCCTCTTTTTAGGAATCACTGCTGTTTCTATTATATGGACTTGGTTTGAGAAGAACAGTAGGGTATATATTTACGGAAATGAATATATTTGATTATTCTGTGTTTAGTTTTATGGTTAAGGACAGCTGAACCCTGGAATGCCAAAGATGACAGATGAAGAGGAACATGGAGAAAGAGGGAGCTGGCCTGCTTGATCCCGATCATTCATTTAGCACCATTCATATTATCCTGGAAGTGTACATTAGCATCAGGAGATGCACATGTTGCTTCTCAGGCTATGCAGCAATAAAATGCTCAGGTTCAATGCTGGCAACCAGCCAGTCTCAATTCTGAGCTCTAATAGTGGAAGTGGTTTTGGAAGGGTGAGAATTTTTTTTAAAGGTATCATGCAAGTCTCCATGCTGGCCGAAGCCCCTGAAAAAGAGCAATCCTGTTGGGCACCAAACTCACCATCAGTTACAGCGAGTATTAACACCATTTCTGGTATTAATCCTTGAACAGAAGGTTCTCTGTTTCTCTTTGTTGGTAACCACTCACATTACAGTTTGCCAAGTGGAAGCACACTTGCCCTCATTTGCTCTTGGAGACAGTCATGATCTTTACAGGTTTGCTAATTTGGGTGTACAAAGGAGCCACTGGGGTCAAAAGCAATGCCAAAGTCATTATGACAGAACTATGAGTAGGCAAGAAGAGACGCAATGTTAAAAGGCCTCACTGAACTACTGCCACAAATCCTTATTTCTGCAACAAAAGCCAGACACACACGTTGTGAAAAATGGAGTCTGAGAGTGCAAATATGTTACCCAATATGTAACAGATATTACTTTTAACACGAACTAGTCAGACAACAAATTATATTCCTCATGTACAGGTTATTCTCAACATTTCATCAGAGCACAAGATGTAGCTCTGAGCAATATTCATATTTCCTGATTCTGCAGGCTAATCTTGCCCCAGAGTCAAGTGGCTCCATTTACCTAAGAGCCACACCTTTCTTTTCTTTTCACCAGGCACTACTCCAGGGAAGACTAAACTGCCTGCACTCCCACAGTGTCATCAATTTCTTCTGAGCTGCGGGTTAGTACTGTTCTCAAGCGTAAGTAAAGGAAGAGCATTCATGTCTTCACAACAGTAGACCCCTTTTCATTAGCAACACAACAATACAATTATCTAGTGATTCAACTAAACATAATTTTTAAGGATCTTTTAAGATTTATAGAAACCCAGCATACAACAAACCTAGCTTCCTGCGCAGCAGCATTTCAAAAAACATTATGCTATTTGGTATACAACTGCTTAGTGAAAAGATACTGATTTTCAATTACGGCATGATTATAAGGAACAGCCTAAATTGATTAACCAAAACAACTGGAGGGCGCCAGATTGGGGAAAGCAGCATTTCTGAATTTTACCTGTCTACAATTTCCTTTTTCCCACAAGTACAGAGATCAGTAACACTTTGTTCTTGCCCGAGTGCAAGTAGGAGCAACAGTACATGATCCTGGCTTAGGGATATGTCCAGACTGAGGATTCATTATTTGTTTTGCTCAAACAAACCTTTGCTTCAAATCCCTGGTTCCAGTGTATGCTAAACCAGGGATTATGGTTTGTTGCTGCTGCTCACCCTAGGGGAGAAATGAAGCAACAGCAGCTTACTATGACACAGAACTGCTGCCACAGAATGCAAAGTCCTAGAAGATCACATCATGTAACCATGAAAGAATTATTTCAGTAAAATGTTGCATACTGTACATGAGCAGCAGATTAAAAATTGCAGGTGTACTATTCTATGACCTGATGTGCACTGCAATATTTCTTCCAATTAATAGCTGAGGCAAGAAGGCATGAGGACATTTGCAAGATTAATACGTTGCAAAATCTTGAAGGGACACAATAGATCTCAATAACTGTACAAATTAAGCCCATCTCCATGCCTATATCCCTTAAGTTTACTTTCAGAGAGAGTTACATGCGAACTATACAATGAAGTTCAGCCTATTTCAAGATACCGAATTATTCAATTTTGAAAGGTAGCAGAATTTGTTTCTGGCTAAATATATGACTCTTCTCAGTCAGAATGAGTGACACACCTAAAGTTAGAACTGAAGAGACAAGAAAGTAAAGGCATATGATTAGTGTTTCTGGCTGTAAACCAAGGTGTGCTAATACAGGTGAAACTGTGTGTCATCCTGTGAAAGTTCCTGATTCTCAGCATAGAGCTTCATTGCTCCCACACTACATTATTCCGGGAGGAAAAGACAGATAAACACACAGCTTTAGGGCCTCATTAGAAGAAATGTATTTCTCAGAAATAGGATGTTGAAGTATTTTCAACTAGTGAACTGCCTAGATGGAAGATTTGTAGCTAAACACCAAGTTGCCACCAATATCTTTAGACTCTGGCTAAAAAATTGATTACATAACAACTGTGTAAACACACGTTCCATTGATTGGAGATCTTGTAACATTTCTTCAGCTAAGATCGCTTGGGGTGAATTCTTCTTTAAGTATTCAAAAGAAGCAAAAAATGATGTTTCTCACAGAGTTGACGTGCATGATCAAAAACTTTTAAAAATTGCCCCCAGAAGAATAACATTTACTTATTACAAATGCTTCCTAGGCAACTTTTCATCTACAAAGACACCAGAGTAGTATACAAAGGTAAGGAAAAATAAAACAACCGCCCCCCAAATATAATACAATATAAATTTAAAACATCATAAACCCAAAAAACAATTAAAAAAAACACACAAGCAGAGCAGACTAGATACATTCATTCAATGGTAGAATAACATGATTTCCGAGACAGACATGTAACAATAACAGGTTCCAGTTTTACCAAATTATTTTGAAAGTGGTAGGGGACTGTTTTTGTTTATACTGTATTGACTTGTAAGCACTACTGAAATGCAAATTTATTCCATAGTTCATTTTCTGAAATCTGCCCCATCTATATGAAACAGATAAACCAAGCATTTCACTGTAGTAACTTACCTTGAAATCTGATTGACAAATGGTCTCAGTTCTAAGGGGTCGTAGGCACGAGCAAAAGCCCAACATACATAACAAGCAGAATCCCGAACGTTAGAGCCGACACTGCAAGCTCCTCGCTTCTCATCGTAGCTCAGTCCTTTTAAAATCACAGGAACAACTGTGGAGAATTTTTGAAATAAGAAAAAATAAATGGCATGGAAGTCATTCAATGAGAGAGGAATAAGGACAGTTGGTGAATGATTTGTGCAGGTGGTGACAGTTCTGTAGCAAAGGGGCAAGTTCCATCTGAGATGCTTTTGTTCCCTGTAGCCTCATCCTGCATCAGTGGGGAGAGACAGTACAAACAAAATGGAGGAAGAAGGTGTGAAGAACTGCCTTGCTATTAGAGGGAAACTTAAACAAAAACTGCAGCAACAAACACGTCAACAAGTGGGAAACGCTCATTCAGGTGCTGGAAGGGATGAAGTGCACATAATCATTGAAATAAAATTGTGTTGTTTTTGTTTTCTAATTGAGAAATTCCAAGCATTGCTGCAAGGGATAGGGGAGCTTTCCTGAGCCTATTTTTCCTATATGTTGAAGGTCTGAATGAGTGCTTATGTAGAATAGCATGGAAGCTCAGCTAGCAGTACCTGGGCTTTCTACAAGGCAGCTCAGACCTGGATGGAAAACAACTACACCTTCAGGGGACAATATGCTTTGAGTTTCTATTCTTTACAAAGGTAGCTTTTCAATGATGGCTAAAACAAGAAAAATCATTAAAACAATCAGAAAACCTGATCTCAGAAGTCAAGATTACCCAAGAATTGACTCAGTGGCTGCGTTCAGACATCATGGTAAACCATTGTTTATTGTGATATCTCAATGCTTTGTCTTGTGTTTTGTTTACATTTCAGAATAGACACACAATATATTCTATCATTTCAGAATAGACACACAATATATTCTATCCACTGTATCTTGAAACCTGCCAAATCCATGTAAATGCCATTAAAAAGAAGTTAATGGCATTCAACCAAGGTTTGTATTTCTGATTCCCACATGTCCATACAAGAGTTAAGAGCCTTTTGCATTGCAAGCCAAAGCATTATTACTCAGAAGTCCTTGGGAGTGAGCCCCACTGAACTCAGTGTCTGTTAACATGCAGTAGATTGGGCTGCATGCTGTATTTACTGATTAAATGATTCAAACAATATTTACAGTTATCTCAACACAGATAAAATTCTAATGCTACAATAACATTAAGATTAAAGTTTGACTGAAGAACCTTTCTTTCTAGCCTATCATCTGTCTAGTTTTATTGCATAAGAGAGTCTTCACTTAACTCCCTTCCTCAAGCAGAGTACATCTTGCTCCCTCTTGAGATGCAGTTAGCATATTCTGCACTTGACCCACCTTCTACTGGTGTTGGCGAGACTTGGCCAAACCAAAAGGTGGGGGGTGTGGTGTTGCAGACACCACCAATGAGCTGACTGGCAGCGCTGCAAAACTTTACAGATAGCACTTTGCTTGTGAAAATGTAAAGATCAATTGATTGTTGGTGCAAGAGCCATACCAGCAAAAAAGGTCACATGGTCTGTAAGCGGTGGGAGAGATGATGCTCAGGCCTACAATCCACATCCAGTTCCCCATTCCTGCTCTAATAGTTGCTAGACGCATGTAGTGCACAGTTTGGCCAAAGTTAAGTACTTTTGGATCTGGTTCATTTTAATGCGAGCTAAGTATCTGTTCAAATTTTCTCATCAAATCAAACTGGTAACTTCTCGTTTCCTCAAAAGCATACACTTATTATTATTTATCAGTTCAATGTGCAAAACTGCTTTATAATGAGCCTGATCTGAAGCTGACTCAGGGCAGATCAAAGAAAGCATTTCATATTGCCAATTACGGTGCAGAGCTAAGGTTCAAATCTCTCTTCTTAGCCCAATGCTGAGATGGAGTGAAGAGGCCCCCAAATCTTGCCAGGGGCTGGTGGGCTACTTGCAACAGCCTGGTGGGCAGGATATGGTCCATGGATTTCCTACTATTGATCGGGACGACTCTGGGAGCTCACCCCGTCGCGGGGATTGGCACTGACAACCTTCTTATGTTTAGACCACAGTGCCACCAGTGTAACTCAAAGAGGAATTAGATAGCAATAAAAAAGAAATAGAATGTGCCATTATTATTATTATTATTATTGCTAAAGAGGAACTAGATAGCAATAAAAAAAATGTAATAACTGGCTTTCAAACCACCCCCTGTATTTCATTCTAATTTTAAGGAATCGTGCACAAAAGGTTGAAATTATATAAGGGGTGTGTAACACAATGAAACCAAGGACAAGACAACAGCAAATACACTAAACAGCAACCCTACGGTCTTACAGTTTTTCTTTTCTTTTTCTTTTTTGGCGAGGCTGAGGAAGCTTCTAAATTAAACCTTTCACACAGTTCCAATGGTCCGATGCCAAAACCTACCAACCGCACAGGTTTCCCTACAAGGCTTTCTCTTGGCATCTGCCAGTCAGGTAATATAGTTCAAACATACTGCTTACTGAACAGTATGTAATTTAATCAACTGCTGTAGCCTACAGAAATAACAGCCTGCAGGGGAAATAAAAGTCACTTAACTCTTATACTTCCCCTTCTTTCTGTGGTGAACAGGTGAGGGCCGGGGAGGGGGGGGAGAGGCATAAGCTTCAAGTATTTCTGTTTTAGGAGGTACACATTCTGATGGGGGACACTTCATGCCCCTTCTAGGCTAGTTTGTCCACCCTACACACACACACACACACACACACACACACACACGACACACTCCACTGTCTCTCAAGGCAGATGATGCCAGCACAACACAAAACACAGAAAGTACACAACACAGGCTTGTAATGTGTTCAATTAAAATTGGGAACTTCCTCACAGAGATGTGGTGTGATGTGGTATAGTGGCTCAGAGACTTCACAGTGCAATCCGACTGTACAATGCCTTCTTCCCACCAAATTCAGTGGAGCTTACTACCAGGTAGGTGGAGTTAGGATTGCAGTTTAAGCCACAAACTGGAAAATCTCTGGTTGGAATCCCACCTATGCAATGATCTCAATAGACAGCCTTAGGCAAGCTGCCCTCTCACAGTCCTCACATCTGAAATGAAGGGGTAATACCGCTGTCCTATTGACTGCAACTATGTGAAGCACTTTTGAGACTTGAAAGCACTGTATATCAAGGTTTTTTGTTTTTGTTTTATTAGCCTCTCTATCAACTTTGACACCATTAAGTCGAGCATTCATGTCTGGGAATTAATACAAATCACTGTACTCTTGCATTATTCCCTGTGGTCCTACTTTTTTAAGGTGTTAGCTTGTAGTAACTTTAGAGATCACATGGCTTTGATCCTTTGCATCACATGGCTTACGAGTATGAACCAGCAAATGCCTATGGTTTCACATAGTGTAGAGGAGTTCTTCATGACACATGTAATATTTTTAACATGTAACAGTGCACTCAAAATTTGATGCAAAGACAGTCCTTTTCAAGGATAAGTAATCTCCCCCAACTCTTCCGACCAGCAGGAAAGACAATAGCAGAAAATTGGAAAAGGCTTGAATAGAATCAGCTGCCACAGATCTGTTATTTGCACTGGTGCAGAATAATGCTTTATTGTCACAGAACAGGGCTAGTACTAATTCAGTATTGGAAAAAGTCGTTTTTAGCTGTGTGGAGCAGTGGTTAGAGTGTCACACTACGGCCTGGGAGATCGGGGTTCAAATCCCCACTCAGGCAGGACTGGGCGGCCTTGGGGCAGTCACTGCTGCTCAGCTTAACATACCTAACAGGGCTGTTGTGAGGATAAATGGGAAGGGCGTGCCACCTTCAGGTCCCTGGATGAAAGATGGGGTGTAAAATTAATAATAATGATAATGGTGATGATAATAATGATAATAATGATAATAATAATGATAATAAGTGCCTAAGATGAAAAACACGTCCTCTAAGGAGGACGAAGAAACTGCTTTTAAGAGGCACAAAATTACCCTACAAGGGAAAACCACATCGCAGGACCAAAAGTTTGGTATTCTCTTTTTTGTTTGGTGAAAGAAAATAAAACAACCTGACAGCACTAAAACTGTCTTTAAAAATGTAGTTTAACTTGTTCCCAAGTGTGTTGAATAAACTGGTGGAAAAAAATGGATTTAACTGGTTATACAAGAACACAAAAAAGCCCCTGGAGGCAGTTTTTGAAAATCTGCTGTAAATTTTTTCTTGTGGAGATTAAACATTACTGCTACTGATATTACTGTTTACGATGTACTTTCCACTTCAGACTTAAATAAAACCAGGGGGAAATGTTGGTTTTTCTAACAAGTGTAGAAAGAAAAGCTCTATTGATCATTACACGATTCTTCATCTTGGGAAACACAGATGAAAGGTGTCAGGCAGGAGCTACAGTGGTACCTTGGGTTAAGAATTTAATTCGTTCTGGAGGTCTGTTCTTAACCTGAAACTGAGGTACCACTTTAGCCATTGGGGACTCCCACTGCCACCATGCGATTTCTGTTCTTATCCTGAAGCAAAGTTCTTAACCCGAGATACTATTGCTGGGTTAGCGGAGTCTGTAACCTGAAGCGTCTGTAACCTGAGGTACCACTGTACTACGTTTTGTACTTCAAGAAAAGGTTAGGCATCTGAAGAAGCAATTCCATGTCATAATAAAGTTGTTGATTATGTAGGCCATACATGGAACTCATCTTAAACAATGGTTAAACAATGGTTTAGTGTGGCATGGTTATTCCCCCCCCCCCCCCCAATGCTTAAGCAATCTCCCCTCCCCTCTTCTCCTCCCATATATACAAGAGTGGCAATTCAGAAGCTTTCACTTCTGCTTTTAGCAAAAGCACGGCTTCCTACATCATTCCAACTGGAAACTATGGTTAAATATAAAGTATGATTAGTTAAACAAGCCTGCTTCAGAAACCATGTTTTGAAGGTGGCTTCTTTTAAACTAGCCATAATTAATGTCAGCCATAGTTTTTTCCCCCCTTCAGATAACAGGACTGAAAGTGCAAAGATTCCCAAGGTTGGGAGGTGGCTAAGCTCATTTCCATTGCATTAAGCCATGGTATAGCAAAATATCCAAACATGGCCATAGAGTTTATCAACATGTGTCACTTTTGGTATGGTTATTGCCTGTAACCAATGAAAGAAGATTTTCTCATGGTCAGGGAGGCTGGGTCATAATGGGAGAATAAACTCCAGTAACTCAACTCTGAGGATTTTACTAGGTGTACTCTGAGCAATGCATTTTAAGCCTTAAGCAAATATAACTAGTCAGGAGTACCACAAAATTTCTGACACCAGGATATGGGCAGTTGACAGTTCAAAGGATCAGAGGAAAATAAGGCAGGGTGAGTACTGAGGAATCTTTGGGTCTGCTGTTAGGATAACCCAGAACACATTCAGCAGCTAAGCAAGGTATGCTGGCTCAATTAAGCTGCTTTGGAGGCCTGGCTCTCACATATCATGACATACAGTACAAGTTTTATTCTCTAGTCCATTCTGTTGTTGCCCACTAAGAAGAATGACTGCCTTTATCTAAGACACTGTCAAAATGTGTGTGTACATGCACACATTTTGTGCTGGAACGATGGACAGAAATAAAATCTGAGATATATTATGTACATGAATTTGCCCAGGCTTGTGTAGTTCTTTTCTTTTCTTTTTTGGTAATATATGCTATTAGCTATTTTGAACTTGGCAATGTATCCAGACCAACAAATGATCTTAACCCAGGATAAGCCTCTCTGTGATATCCTCTCAAAATAATGTTATACTCAAATCAACTGTTCAAACATTCACAGTTCATTTCAAAACAATTCACACTCCTATTATCAAAATTGAAAAAGTACCATTAACTTTTTATGTGGTGGTAAAGATATACATAACCAATTTGACATAACCAAAAACATTATCATAAACACAAGTTTTCAAATTAAAAGAATTGCTATGTGACTAGCAGGTTGCATATATTGTACATGGAAAACTGACAGAATCCAGATTCACTTGTTGAGTTTCAGCATTCTTTTTTAAAATGCAGTCACCTGTACGTGTAGCCTAGAGGTATTAATGAGCACCTGTTCTATCCGACCATCCTTAACTTAACATTAACTACAGGTTGCAACAGGAAGCTCTGCTTTGAATCCCATGAAACACAGAAACAACTTCTGCCTTTCCATCACTATAGAGTTCAGAAAGACCTTTTTAATGTAATGAAAAAAGCACCCTTTCCTTGTGTTCTTTAACTCAGTTTCTGAACAACCGTCAACCATGAGCATTATAATATTTTCTAAATAAAGCTACGAAAGGAAAAGGAAAATAAAAAATCCCCAACGAATTTCTAGAACGTTGAGGTGCTAGCCAAAGGATTTAATTGAATACCGCCCATAGTATTCTATTTAGCCAAGTCCTTTCTCCTGCAAGCAACATGTAAATGTGCTTCCTTGTGCTGAATAAGTTCTGTGAATCTGCCAAAAAGTGTTGTTGTTTTTTTGTTTAAAAGAGAGATTGTCTAATCAGATACGACATTCTTGGTTCAGATCCTGTACAATACAATCTCTTCCAGGTTTGCTGTATGACCCCTGGCATCTAGGAAGGCCGCTTTTCTAGAGGGCATAATGTTCTGCCTTTTTATGCATGTGCAGGGGACCATAAATTAATTTATCTCCTCAGCAGCAACAAGTGACTCCCTTCAAGCAAAAGCCCTGGCCATGAAAGAGAACTAACCTCCTTTTCTGCAGGCAGAATGTGGAGGAAGCGAAAGGAGGCTCTCCCTTCCTTTTATACAAAAACCCATCCCAGTGCTATTGCCTTCTGCAGAAGCTTCCCAGGAATGGGAAGAAACCAGCCATCCTTTCAAGAGAATTCAAGCCAAGCCAAAATTTGGGAACCCCTATGCTTGTGTGCTGAACCTGGGACAAACTTTACACAATGTGCAACAGAAAGAAAAGGAGAAAGGGAAAGACTCCCAACTCGTAGCTATTTCATTAAAGGCCATGTTGGCTAATTCACAGAAGTGGTAAGAGAGAGAAAAAAGGTTGTATGAGCAAAATGTCCTTCCACATGCCCTGTTTACTGAACAAAAAAGTTGTATGTATATTTATCCTAATGAAGTGGCAGAAATGCGCACCCACTCTTTGTAAAAGTTCTGAAATTACGGGGAACATACAACTCCTTTCACTGCTTCCATGGAACATAGAAACCAATCTAAGTAATTAGGAATTGGGAGCAGGACATATACATAAATAGGTAGTGTAGTGTATCAATGCTTACTGATCAGTACAAATGGGATAAATTAAGTTTGGAAGCAAAGAATCCTCACCAACACAACTGTAACTTGGTTAGTTTTGTCTGCTGATCATTAGCTGTGCAAGTCAAATAGTCTTAGACCACGGGTCATGCTGGCTGAGCTGTAGTCCAACATCTGGTTATCACCTGCCCTGTGGTTCTTTCATCTCAGTCTGCTTTCTTTTTCTATATGTTCAATATTCGTTTTGCCTATTCTTTGCCAACCTGACAACAAGAGAAGTGGGGGCCATCTCTAGCATCATGCTTGAGAGACACAGCATCTCTTAACACTCCATCTCAAAGTTTCATGGCTAAGAAATTCAGTGATCCTATCCAGTGTCCTTACAGCATAAAGCACCCTGCTAACTAATGTTAAATAGGAAAAGCACTAACAGACCAACATACTGAGTCTCAAATCAGCCAGCAGCAAGCCCCAGCTACAAGTGATCCACAACTTAATTCTTATGTTCCATGTCAGAAAATTTAAGATGACTCAAGATGTAAACATTTTTTATTTCCCCCCAATAGAAAGCCTTTGTACTACCTAGAAACTAAGGGTATTATCTAGCCAACTTGCTCTGACTTGTAACATGCCACCAAATTTGGAGATTAGAAGTCATTAGGAAGGACAAAAGAGTGTCTCAAAAGGTGTTAAATGTAAGTCAGCAATTATGCAAACAGGACTGAGAGAGGACACTTGAAAAGAGATTGTGTAATTTTTTTTTGCAAGTTTAGGGGTACAGCTAGTTCTTAAACTGGTTTCTGCTATTTATCCAAGGTAATACTGTCGTATAAAATGGATCTGAAGGTGTAAGAAAGTACCATCAAGAGAAGATTATATATGGGTCCAGTATACCTGAAGGAGCGTCTCCAACCCCCCTCATTCTGCCCGGACGCTGAGGTCCAGCGCCGAGGGCCTTCTGGCGGTTCCCTCATTGCGAGAAGCAAAGCTACAGGGAACCAGGCAGAGGGCCTTCTCGGTAGTGGCGCCCGCCCTGTGGAACGCCCTTCCAGCAGATGTCAAAGCGATAAACAACTACCTGACATTCAGAAGACATCTTAAGGGAAAGGGAAAACTTCAGGGAAGTTTTTAACGTGTGATATTTTACTGTATTTTTGGTTTCTATGGAAGCCGCCCAGAGTGGCTGGGGAGGCCCAGCCAGATGGGCGGGGTATAAATAATAAATTATTATTATTATTATTATTATTATTATTATTATTATTATTATTGGAACAGACAACAAGCTGAAATATGGCTACATTCTTCTAAAGAAGTCCCATGCCTGTGATAATGTTATTTTCTTCTGTAAAACTGAACTTCCAATATATTTCACATGTCTCCAGAATTTATACTAATGAAAATACACTTTCTTTGAGAGGATACAGTTTCTCAGACACATCTGAGAAGAACATTCTGAATGCCTATTCTCAAAGCACACTGAATCTCAGAAGCTAAAGTTTGTTTTAAGTGATACAGGTCCTTAGCTACATAGTGGAACCTGTGTACTTTTAAGCACAGCAGCTTTGATTAAAAAGAAGACAGACAGACACCACTTTTCCAAATGACACTCCAAATGTGCTGGCATTAATTCATCCCAAGTGCCGCACTGTTAGGAGAATAACAATGATAACAATCAGCGTTGCATCAAGCCTGGAATTATATCGCCTCCAATATGACTATTGCGTTCATCTTCTTTTAATGGGTGTCACCTATCAGGTGACTGGTCTACATGCTTATAATAATTATACAACGCTAGATGAGAGGACAATAAATTCACCCCAACAATGGAAAAACAGCTGCCAGTATCAATTTGACCAGGACCAGTTATATTCATTAGTGAAGAAAACAAGAAGCATCCTGTCTCCAGGGCTCTACTCCCTGAACTTGCATATCCCGGTATTTTGCTCTATTGCCTCCAGTTTAATTCAATGCCTGCTGCACCTGCACATTCTGCTCTACTTCAGCTACAGCCCAGTTGAGCAGGTCTGCCTAGCAGCTACCACTTCCAGGGAGTGGCTGGCTTTTAATAAGCTCTTTGCTGCGCTAGGATCATGCCCAGAGGCCAACATCGCTACCCTGGCTTCCCTCTGATTCAACAGCACAAGAAACAAAGAAAACTAAGACAAACTTACAGAGTATACAACAAGGGTTGTCAAGCCTCATCAGGTCCTTTGGGGTCCCAAGCACGAGCCACATCTGCCCAATCATATCCCCCCCCCCCACAAAATACTGAACCATCTTCAGGTCAAGAACAAGACAGGGCAAAGATTGACCTACTATCATCAACCACTGATTTTCTATGCACCAGTCCCTTCTCCAGGCCATTTAAAATTAACAGCAAGGAGTTAATGAGTGAAGAATATTCAATGTGCCAACATGTGGAGTCAAAAGGGGAGAGGGGGGAATGGGGGGGTGTCCTTAGTCAATGGAAAAGGACAAATGGATAACAGGATTAATGAAGCTGACAGGATGAGGCAAGCAACCCTTTTTTTACATGCAAGAGGATTTTAGAAGGTAAACAGTGGGAAAGGCGCTTAGGATGAAAGAAAGCTGCAGTGTATGGTCAGGCTTAGAGCTGACAACTGTGGTCTGCAGTAAGGCTAATGAAGAAATTTTGAAAGGCAAGGTGTAGAACAATGGCATTCTGATGTTGATTAGTGACGAGTATATTTAGATGTTTACTACAGATCCTACTACAGTGGTACCTCGGGTCAAGAACTTAATTTGTTCTGGAGGTCCGTTCTTAACCTGAAACTGTTCTTAACCTGAGGTACCAGTTTAGCTAATGGGGCCTCCCACCGCTGCACGATTTCTGTTCTCATCCTGAAACAAAGTTCTTAACCCGAGGTAGTATTTCTGGGTTAGCGGAGTCTGTAACCTGAAGCGTCTGTAACCCGAGGTACCACTGTATCAGCCCTATCCCCCAACAAACCATAGGTTTGATATATTTATTTATGGGGGAGGGGGATTATGAGCATGGGCTCTGGAAAATGTATTTGTTGGATGGGATGATCGTGCAAGATTTTGTGGGCTTGATAGTACAGGCAGTGACCATTTTGTGCAGGGGTTCTGTTCCCAGCCCCGCATGCATCGGCGGAGCACGTATAAGCAAACCCCCCATCCCTGTTCTGTCTTCTTCTGAATCCAAAACCACCTTTTCATTGGTGACTGCATGTCAACTGGACACACCTAAAATAATCGTCAACAGTATATCCACCATAAAAACTCTGGGGACTCTCAGTTGACAGTCTGCTGTGAAAACACCTTAGAAATTATTTATATCATTTAGAAAGTAGATGCTAGAATGTATTGTTAAAAACAACAACAGATCATATCCTTGTTCACATGCATAACAAGAAGGGAACTGACAATACAGTGGGGAGGAATACACTCAGCAGAATGCCCTCTTAGCACAAACATGTCTGCTTACTTGATGGAACAAACAATCTGCCCTCTCCTTCCTCCCATGCTGTTCTGGGGGTTCTCTCAACCCTCCCCCACAGCCAATGGGGCACATGAGATGGGAGAAAGCACAGCTGCACTAGAGGAAGTCCTTGCATGGGTTTCTGCTGATGGGGTTCATTAGTTAAATCCCACCCTATATTATTAGGGGATGTTCACAAGCCTACACTGTGTAAGGCACAGCAGGGGATCTCAAACCAGGACCTTCAGCAGCTTACCTTCTGCACCTCCAGCACTTTGGGTCCTTAACAGGCCACACAGACAAGACCTGAAGGAAAAGGCAGGCCTCTAGGCTGTCATTCCAACCTGAAAAGAAGCAGCAGACCTCCTAGCCTACTGTCATCTGATTCTCCCAGTGAATCAGCAGGCTAGGTCAGCCCATTAGTCCATCCATCTTCTCTTTGAGCACAAGCATTCTACTTATTCTCCTGCTCCTTCAGATCATGGTCA
Organism: Podarcis gaigeae; assembly: GCF_964106915.1. Classification (NCBI taxonomy): domain Eukaryota; kingdom Metazoa; phylum Chordata; class Lepidosauria; order Squamata; family Lacertidae; genus Podarcis; species Podarcis gaigeae. The sequence continues at coordinate 40,110,624 of NC_139679.1, read as the reverse complement.
CCCTTCAAGCCCTCTACTGCTTCCTTCAAACTAAATCTGCCTGGCTCTTACTCTGCACTTGCCTATGACCGGTGAGCTTGACAACGATACCAGGAAATGTCCTAGAACAGAAAATTAAGCAGTTGGTCTGTGAACACTTAGAAAAGGGTGCTGCAATTGTTAAGACCCTGCAGAAGTCTAGTGTCTATTCTGCTTTGGTCAGACCCAACCTGGTGTACTGTGTCCAGTTCTGGACACCACAATTTAAGAAGGATATTGACAAGCTGGAACGTGTGCAAAGGGGGACAACCAAGATGATCAAGGGTCTGGAAACCAAGCATTATAAGGAATAGTTGAGAGTTTGGTATGTTACCCTGGAAAAGGGGAGACTGAGAGAAGGCATGATAGTAATCTTCAAATATCTAAAGGGCTACCACATGGAAGATGGGGCAAGTTTGCATTCTTCTGCTCCGGAGGGTAGGACCTGAACCAATGGCTTCAAGTTACAAGAAAGGAGATTCCAACTACACACAAGGAATAACTTCCTGACAGTAACAGCTGTTCAATAGTGGGACAGACTTCCACAAGAGGTAGTGGGTTCTGCTTCCTTGGATGTTTTTTAACAACAACAACAACAACAACAATTTATTATTTATACCCTGCCAATCTGGCTGGCCAGCTGCCATGTATAATTTAACTGAGATTCCTGCATTGCAGGGGGTGGACTAGATGACCCCTGGGGTCCCTTACAACTCTACAATTCTATGACTCTATGAACCTTGAACATTTGATCTGGTGCCTGACCATGTGTTGGCCATGTGCATTATCCTTCTGATCCTTAATACCCTGTAATTCCTTGGAATAGATCTGTGTATGTATGGTTCTTCCATTGTGACAAAGAAGCTTAATTTTAGCTTTCAGTGGCAACCTTCTCAGAGATCTGTGATGATGCACCTTTTTACTTGTAAAGGAGAGAAATTAAGGAACCGAGGGAGATCTCATATGGAACAAAAGCAGCTTCCCCTCTTCTTGACAGTTCTAGTGTGGAATGGACAAATACAAAATGGTGTATTGGACATTAACTTCGGCTTCATAAGAATTTCACTCATCCTTTAAAAACCATACACATACTACTTATGGCTCCAATGCTAAATTTTAAAAAGCGTGTGCAAAACATCTGTCAAAATAAGAGAAGCCAGTGAGCTAAAACCGGCATATCTGAATGCTGCACAGAAGGCAAAATTCATAAATGTACTCATAAATGTACAATTCATCTTGAGTTGTTTTTAAAGTAGAGGGCACATTTTGCCTTAGTGTCCACTGTGATAGACCACAAGAGATGAAGTTGACACTTCCGTTTCCAGTCCCATAACTAGCGCCGCAAGAAAATTTACACAAAAACTTAATGAAAGTCTGTGCTTCTGTTGGCTGTGAATCAGTACCCTCTCTACTTGCCTCTTGACCGCCCTGCACGTAACTAGTTGAGACAGAATATAGATGAATATAGTTGAGACAGAAAACAGATGGATGGCAACTGCATCCTGCTGCAAGTGTTGTCCACCCACATTTAATTACTTTCAACAGGATGGGAAATTTGATGGGTTTCCAAGTGCACATCTCCATCCTGCCACAGCTAATCACCTATGCACTAAACAGAGGCCAGGTAGCATTGGCTCATTTGTTTCAGTAACCAAAATGCACTCTCTTTCTCTCTCTCTCTCTCTGTCTCTGTCTCTCTCTCACACCCCTTACAAACACTGCTGTAGGCAGCACCTTTCATGTGTATGGAGAGGGAGATTTTGCAAAAAAAAAAATACTAAACAACACAGGGTTTTATATATAATTAACAACAAACACTTTCAAATTATGCAATTTGAAACAAACAATTTTCAGATTATACATTGTGCATGGTTAGCAAAATAGATTGTGCCTTCACTTTGGGTATAGACCGATCTAAAAACCATATAAAATAAAATAAAAACCCTTAGACTTACTCATTCACAGCTATAGCTTTGTAATTTAGTACTTACTTAGTCAGCTAACCATGTTATAACTGTATACAAGCCACAAAGCACACTACCAATTCTACAAGCACATTACCAATTCTACCAAAGCACATTACCAATTCTACACTGACTGTACTACATGGCTCTCTCATTTTACTTACAATGGTACTGGATCTTAGAAGGTTAAGAGAGTCTTTCAGGTAGCCTCCATAATGCTGCCCTGTACAACAGTGTTGCTTGTGGCTCTATCCCAGTGTTAAAAAGGCAACTAGGATAGCCCAGATCCCACAAACGGGGGAAGAGAAGAGTCAATGACAAGGAGAAACAGCATGACTGAATGGGGCAGAGTAAGGAAGCCCAATCTGCAGCCAATTATTATTATTATTATTATTATTATTATTATTATTATTATTATTATTATTATTTACAATGGTATACTGACACCCCCCTTCTCTCACATGTGGTGGAGAGTTATCAAACAATAATAGTACAATTGCCATGCAGTGTGTTCAGTGGCTGGGAAGTTGAACTACTGAACAGAGAAACTAAGCAAATATTCAGTTTCCTACAGAGGTGACTCCTTTCCATTACAATGCAATTGGCTGCCGATTCCTGGCAAGCTTTGGCAGGTTCCTACAGCAAGTAGGCTTTGAGTTAGTTCTGTCTCGCCGTTCCCAGGCAGAAGTTATCATGAGGACAACAGCGGGGGGGGGGGGGGAGGAGGAGGAATCTAGCAGCATTCAAGTATTCTCACAATCCACCACACACACAAAACCAAACCAAGAAACGTCCCGTGCAGCAGCCTACAATTTCTACTACTGTTTTATAATCTTTTAAAGCCTTTGTGATGATCTGCTTCTCACTCAGAAATGGTTTAAAAGATCTTAAACTGAGAAACGTGTCTGTACCGTGTTCCGTTCCCCTTGACAGGAGATTATTAACTTAGTGGGAGAAACAAAAACTTGCTTGTTAGAGGGCACAAACATGACAAGAGTGCTGCTGCTCAATAGCTGAGATGCTGAGGTAATATCAAATGAAAAGAGTAGATGGAAACACATGAACTGTAGCTTCAGGCTGAAGTAATATCAGGTGCATCTCTACACCCGCAGGGTTCAACTCCTACACTTTTAAGTCCCTCCCATTGAAACAGCCTCCTTCAGTTTCACTTAATCAAGCAGCAAACAGGTACTTCTCTCTCAACACTGACAGCAACAGTTTAACAACTCGGAACATCTTGGACCTCGGTTCCCAAACTCACAGGTGAGTGGACTTTAAAACCAGCAACCAAAAAACAAGAGATTTAAAAGGAAAAGCCATCAACTAACTGAAGGAATGTTTAGCTAAGTTGTTAGCCTGTGCTTGTGTTTTACTGTCCTCTCAAGAAAGGCAACTCCTCTATGAGCAGGTGCATTTCTTCAGCAAGTTTAAATTAAAAACCAAAAAAATGCTATTTTAGTCTCTACCTAAAAAGAATCTTGTTTTTTGTACTACTGTGGCAGTCTTGAGGTTGCAAAGCTTGATTAAGAAACCATGCTTTATTTTCAAGTTAAAAGTACGTATTTTAAGTTCCTTGCTTAACTTATTATGTTCAGCTTATTGTGTTGTGTTCTACTGGAGTATTTACTTCTAATAAATAAAGGGGGGGACTATTTCCAAGGTTTCTAACTTTTACTCAGATTGATTTCAACTGCTACATTTGTCCTAGTTAATGGTCTTCAGTTAATGGAAATACTTATTTTATATACAGAGGTGGACCAAAGAGGGGAAAAACATAGTTTGAGAATGAATTTACACTGGTCTATTAGACATTCAAAAATGATTAAGGGCTTATTCTTACTAGCTCAAAATGGTTTTAAGCTATTTTTAAAGAATTTTATTTTTAATATTGGGACCAGATGTTTGCTACACTGATATATCTGAATCTTAATGACTCTTCCTCACAGTCCATCTTGACCTAGCATGTCTGTCCTTTTGTTGTCCTCTATCATGCACAAATTGATATTTTTGTAAGAGTAGATATTTTAGTTTTAAAGATTAAAAGCCCAGAAGGGAAGAGCAGTCAACCACTGTAAAATCTAAAGTGAAATAAAACTCAGAAGTCTTGTTCTTGCAAAACGCTGGATAGGTGACAATGGCATGATCTTGAGTTATGCAATAATGCCACATCACAATATTTTAATCACAGCATGCCCTTCAAAATGCTCCACCCCAGTGAGGACTCGTCAGCCAGATCAATATCACCAAAAAGAATGCTGCAACAGCAGCCAAGCGTGTGCGTATTAATGTTCTTCAAAAATGGTTGCGCAGCCATTCATAGCATCGAACTATTAAGCAAGATAATTATACCATTGTCTGCATTGCATTGTCTGCAATAAAAAAATAAAATCGGAGCTGTCCCTTTGTATTTTTAAAAAAGTAAGCTACTACAAAGAAGGAAAAAGCAACAATTACATTTATTCACTGAAAAATATTCCTCATAATATTCCTGTAATAGCCATATGTTGCAGGTTTTGTAATCTTTAAAGAAACAAAAAAAGAACTGACAGACAAATAAAACTGCGTACTTTTTTCTGGTGATGTTGATCTTTGCTGCAATTGCTGGGTTCAATGATAATAGTATAGTACAGCCCAGCTTAGCACAATATGAAAGAAACTGCAACCAGGAGGGTATGAGTAGAGCGCAGGAAATACCTTTTTACACCTATCCAAAAGCCACCAAGTGGCATTTTGCAGTGCACAGTGATTTGCCTTGCAAAAACAACTGCAGTTTGCTTTAAACACCTCCCCACAAAATTCTAATAAACTTCCCTACTTCCAATTAAATGTGTACAGTAATAGTAATAATACAGTAACAGCTTATTGCTGCAATTCTAAACATAATGTAAATAAATCCTAACCATCTAAGCAAACAAAGTTACTTTGTATCCAGTGTTTCCCATTACCACTTGGAACAACTGATGAAGCCGATACTTCCAGAAATAAGTTTGGTTACTGAATTTTCTGAGTTGGAATGATATACCTCAATCTAGTCTGGGAAACTCAGATATAAGGGAGCATACTTTTCTTCTAAAAACAACTTTTCCTGCAAATAAAAATAAAAATCCAGGATTGCTTTTAATGCACTTTAGCAAACATATATAGTTCCATACTGCTTTCTGCTTCTCACGGAGAGATCATACAGTGCAAATGTTAATTTATTAAAATGTGAATCTACCTCCATAAAATAATATAGCATTCTGCACACTAGGAAAATGAATAAATATATTTATCTATCAATATCAACATTGTGCTTATATAACATATTTGTATAATTCAAACAGTCGAAGTCTATTAACTTGGTAATCCTGGGGAATAGTTTGTTGTGACAACAGTAACTTAAAGCATTATTTGCTCTGGGACTTACAAGCTAGCACAAAGGTATAACTGGTACAAACTGAACTCACCAAGTCTGTTACAATTCTTCCGTCTTTGGTTCTACGCCATTACTCAAAATTCAACCTGCACTCTCCAAAAACTGGTTTGTTTGTTGTTGCTGAATCTCATTTCATAATAAGTAATGTGTTGATTTTCTAACAATACTATCTAAATAAAACTGTGCATGTATAGAAACAAAATAATTAAATTTATTAACTCTGCGACACACTTATTTGAATTTAGAATTTTCCCAAACCACGATTCTATTTTGTTTGTATTTCTATGGGTGGGATCCAATGTTTTCCTACCAGCAGCCACTCACACACTAAATGGCTGCTTGTTTGTTGGACCTGCTGATAAACAGATAAAAATCCCTCTTGAGCATCCTTTAAGTAGTCCTTTGGATCCCAGACTCCTCAGAAATCACAAAAATTAGTCCCTTAGTACTTTACAAAGATTAAACAGTGTGCTTTTCTTTTAATAATCTAAACCAATGATAAATCCATGCATTATTAGTTGAATAATATAATAAAAATACAAACAAAATAATCTAAAATACTATATATCTCTTATTATTTTAAACAAAAACTCAACTGCTCATGTCACACCTTCATGGCATGAGATTTTTATCAGATATATGAAGCTGCCTTCTATGTAAATCTAATGAGATTAAAGACGAAAGCTCAAACTGTAATAAATTTGTTTATTTTGACATGCTATTGGTCTCTTGTTTTTATCATTACTTACAGTCCCCTCATTTGAATATTTCACATTAATTCATTTAATGTTTTAATTTAATTTCTAATTCAAACAGCAATGTAAGTAAGTTTTGTTTTTTAAAAAATAAATAAAAATAAAAAGCCATCAGACTTCCCTATTAAACTAACAAGTGGTATTAGTGTAGTTTCGGGTAACTCAAGATACTGTATGTGGTTTTGCAACAGTCATCATTTTGATAATGGTGCTTACAGTTCATGATGAAATCATCACTTTTTAGATCTTTGCCATAACACATCCTATAAAATCATGAGAACATGACTCTGAGAGATTCTCACGCCTTCAGAATCAGCGAACATAATGGAACAAGTCAATACAAGCCCGTCTGACTTATCTGCCGAGAAAATCACCAGCCTGTATTAAAAGTATCCACTTGTTTCGGTTTCTAAGGGAAAGCAAGTTGATCGTGCCCCTATAAATCAGTGGACTCAGATTTATACCTGGCCATACGGGAACACACACACACACACACACACACACACACACACACATACTTATAAGTAGCTGTGCAGCAAAGAATGCAAGGTCATTTCAACAGCAACACACTCAAACTTTAGAAGAAGAGATTTGGGAGAGTGCGCTCTTCTAAGCATTCAGAATTTGGCTTGTTGTGGTGTGTTGAAAGTTACTCACACTAGTTAGTACTTAAATATTTGTTTAGGCTGCTTAAAAGCTTGTTTGCTCTATAGCAGAGCTAGGTCAGCTCTCCAGGATGGAGTCAATCCTACTCCACCCTACTTCTCCCCATCAAGGAATCTCTTCCTCTTTCCCCAACAGGCTGGACTGGATTGCACTCAAGCTTCTACTATTACCAAGCACCACCCTCCCTCCTCCTTGTCTCCTCCACCTACAGTTCTCTCTCTCACTTTGCTTTCATCTTTCCCTGTCACATCCTAAGTGGATGTTCCACCACTGTTGTTTGAATGCGTTCTCTCTAATTAATCCAACAGGAATTTCAGGTAGTAGGCACCCCTGAACTTCAGGCTAGTTAATTAGAGCTCTACCTACAGACATGTGTGCTTTCCCTGAGGATAATCATGTTTGCAAAGGCATCTAAGAGTCTTCTACATTAGCTTCACTTTTCTCATGCATGTAATTCATGAATTTAGGTGAGCAATGAGACTGTCAAGTTTGCTGAGGGTGCCATGTTTTCAGGATGGTGAAATCTAAAGCAGATGGTGAATAACTCTCCATCGTGGGTGAATGGGCAACAAAATGGCAAATGAAATTCAATGTGAGTGCAAAGTAATGCACACTAGGGCAAGAGTCCTAGATTCACCCATAAACCAATGTGGTCATATTTGGTTATGACTAACCCCCCCCCCAAAAAAAACCCTGGTATTTAGGTGGACAACTCACTGAAAATTGTTAACTCAATAAGCAGTAATAGAGGGGAAAATGAATTCTAAATGTTAGGATAAGGAATTGAAATTACAACATTGGTAGTCTAATTCTTTGAAATATAATTTATTTCACACAGTGCATAGGGTGAGGTAATGGCTTCTAACTTAGGTGGGTTTACAAATTTGTAGAGGACAGGTCAAATAATGACTCTTAGATGACAGCTCATGAGACCTTCATGTTCACAAGACAGTAAACCTAAAAATACCAGATGCCAGAGACATGAAACAGAAAATAGTCATCAGCATCATGCCCTGCTCATAGGCTTCCAAGTTGGAAATTGACTTTTTTGTTTGAACCAGAAGGTTTCTCACAATGTGCACTTGAATAAAGCATTTGACATATGTATTTGTTTCAGTTCTCAAATTCTAATATTACAATTTCTGTTTTCCAGTTTCCTGTTGCGTGCTGTTTTGTTCTGATGTCTCCAGAAGAAATGGCTTCGAATAATTATTTTTGAGAGTCTCCTCAAAGTTAGGAGTAAATCTGGAAAACTTAAGATATCAACCACATTTTATAAATTAGGGCAAGGAAAACAAAAAAGTCTAATCATTGAAACAGAAAGATGAGCCTTCTCAAAGAACGTAAGCCAAAAAAACCTCATTATATCCCAAGGCCTCCAGGAAAACCATTCAAGTACAAGTGTTTTCAATGCCCTTTCACCTGCAATGAGAAATCACATCTTTTCAACCACATGAAGTATGGGCTCTGCAAAAACTCCATTACTTTAGTGTCTGAGCAGGATCGGGTTATCAAGTGTCCAAAGTCAAATTCCTTGGAGCCTAAGCAGATCAATCAGGCGGAACCTGGAGCGAAACCAGCCTCCTCTAAACCCCTCTCAAATCTTGAATCTAAACCTCAATGTGCTTTCCCCAAAGATGATGCCAAGGAAAACATGGAGGTTCAAAACCAAGCAACATGTAAATTAGTAAATGGACAAACACCATCAATTCAGAAGGAATTAACTCTTGTCGGTCATGAAGAAGAAAATACAGCTAACACACAGCCTGGTCTTGAAGGCATTGTAAGACCTTCTGCCTTTGTCCCAGTAGGAGAGCATCGTCACAGTAAAGACAGCATTGAGCTATCTCAGTTGGCGTCTCTTTCTGATTCAAACAAAGGCCCTTCAATCCACACAAAGTCAGCATTTCATGCTCCAAACAACCCATGGAAAACAGCATCCACACTTATTGCACCAGAATTTACTCATAAAATTCCACCTACAAAAGGTTTCCCATCCATTCCACCTTATATGCAGCCCATAATTCCCGAGTATTCACCTTCATTGTATGAGCATGGATTGGCCATTTATGCACCTTACTTTCTTCCTGGAAACTCTCATGAGTGTGAAAGTTCAGTGCTCTCTGTCTACAGCTCTCAAGATCAGAGACATTTTCTTCCTCACCCTGGACCACTTCCTAAACCAATAAATCCAGCAACTTATGAACATTACCGTTTATTCCAGCAGTATCATCCTAATCCCCCAGTACCATACGGACTTTGTAGACCAACAGAATCAGCATTTTACAGGCTACCACACATTACAGGTCTTAACAGAGACTCTAGTTCTCATTTAATGGAAGAAACAACCTTGCTATATCCAGCTTCTTCAAGCCCTGCCAGGTTACAGTCACTGAATTTTCACAAAAAACCAGATGATTTGGAAAAAGAAAGCCCTATGCTACATGCCAAAAGTCATTCCAAAGAGGAACAAAATGAGAGAGAGAATGCAAAAATGAGCCCCCGTGCTGGAAGTGCAGCAACAGGGTCCCCAGGCAGACCCAGCCCAACAAACTTCACTCAGACAAGTCAAGGTTGTGAAGGCCTATTTGACCTTTCTAGCAGGTCTTCATCTATAAACAAGTACAATCAAACTGAAGAAAACGGCACGGCGTTCAGACCTGTGAGGAAAAGTACGGATGAATCCACTCAGCCTCTTACAAAGGAGGATAGAGGAAACACACCCAGGAGGTACATATACAAAGTTTATATATATATATATATAGAGAGAGAGAGAGAGAGAGAGAGATATTTCTAATCTATGTGGGGTTTCTTCAAAACACTAAAGAGAGAGAGAGAGCAAACATACCCTTAGGTTACATCACACAAGGACTCCCGGGACAGTTTTTATTACATGTCAAACTTGTAAACCCAAGGCAGGTAGGACATATGCAAGTGGCAAGCAGTATAAGCCTAGCCATGTCTACTCAGAAGTAAGTCCTATCAAATTGAATGAGACTTATGTTTAGCCCCACTATCTGCAAGTAAATATAACTGAATTCAGTAAGGCTTACTTCTGAGTAAACTTTGTTAGGATTGCCTTATCAGTTTAGAGTAGGTTGTGAGAAACATTTGGCCCTCCAGATGTTGCTGAACTACAATTCCATTCAGTCCCAGCAAATATGGCCAACAGCCAGAGGTGATGGGTTCAGCAACATCTGGGGCGGGCATAGGTTCCCTACAGCTGGGTTTTTTAAAAAATATGGAAGTGGACAAAGGGTGGATGAAATATGCTTGGAGATGGTGTAATTATAGTGGTTATTCATAATTATAGTAAAATGATATTTGCTCTATTAATTTTTATACTGATCATTATTGCGTTTAACATCTCTGCTGTTTTTCCTATTTGCATCTGAATGTTGCTATTCACAACCTAATGTTATGCACTTTTACTCAGAACAAAGTTCCACTGAACTAAACGGGGCTTGTTCCTGAGTAAAGAATGCATAGTATAGCCTTAGATTATTGTTTTTCAGGTAGAGGCAGACATTCATCTATTGAATATGATTTTTTAAAAAAAGATTAAAATTCTGTAATAATAAAAATGGAGACCTATTAAAATGACAAAATACCAACCAGGAAGAAACCAAGAAAGTAGCACAAAGTAACCCATGTCAAAGCAACATACCAGGCAGAAAAAAATAAAGCCATAGGCATGGCAAATGTAACTCTTCTTATTGTTGAAGGGGACTGAGCTAATCTCCTAAGGGAATGAGTTCAAGAGCTAGAACAGCAAAGGCCTGCTTATGTCCCTAACACCTGCATTCATGACAGTGGTGGGATATAGAGGAAGACCTCTGCTGGTGATCTCAGTGGGAAGGCCATTTAATATGAAATAAGCCTTTTTGCTTTCCCATGCAACAAGACTGAAGGATATGGTGAGCTCTCTCTCTCTCGTTATTTTCCCAATCTTTAAAGAAGGATAGAAGGTAATGGTCTCCTGATATGGTACAACATAGTGAACTGCCAATTTTGCCCAGTTTACTCTTCTCTGTTTGCACACACGAGGATCAAATCATGATTCGCACCATCGTATTATACTCAAACCATGGGTTATGGTTTGTTTCACTTCAATAAATCATAACCAGAAAGCCCAAGAACAAACCTTGGCTACAGATCATAGTCTCTTTGGACAGAACAAACCAAAATCCCTGGTCCAAATGTAACACTAAGCCAGGAGTCATTGTCTGTTTCTCCTGTGCACTAACAGAGAGGAGCAAAGTGGATGAGATTGACATATACACAGTCAATCATTAACTATGGTTTACAATGATGTGCAGACTGGACCACTGCAGCGACCTGCCAGCTTTCCAATAAACACTAAGATTTATTATTTTATTTCACTTTTGAATTTATATCCAGACTAGGCAGAGAAGTGTAACAAACTTGATCTTATAAGTCCTGTGATGGATCAGCCTGGGACCATTTTCATTACAGAAGGATGGTCAAATGGGTTAATGTCACTCTTAAACAGCTGTTTGTATTGCAATATAAAATACCTGTAGAGCATGCAATTTATTGTGTCCTGCTCTCATAGACCTCAAACATTGTTGATATTTCCTTCTCAATATGTTCCAGGAGAATAGGTTGGCTGCAACAAATTATTTTAATTTATCGCAGTAAAAATGTAAAAATTGCTCGTTCTATAGAGATTTAAAACTAGGTTTCTTACATGCAAACCAAACATTACTCACTGTAACAAATTTACTCCATAGCACAATTTATTCTGTTACCTTTTAAATCAATTCATTGCATTGCTTTTACTGCCACAGTATGTAAATCAAAATATCATACTAGTCCTACATCAGATTTTAATTACATAATGGAATTTTTCAATGATTTTTCTTTTCTTTTCTTCCCCAGTAGTGATGTCACTAATGAAAATGAAAATATACAGCATGAAAGTAATGAGAACGATGACCCTCTGTCCAATTCTGATGACGACACGGGGATAGTACCACTTAATCTTTCCAAGAAGCCAGATGCAAATGTTGTTAATGAACATATGTACAAAAACGCTCTCCATGTGGAAAACCAAAACTTTATGGAACTTCAGGAAATGCCTCTGAATCTCTCCGTAAAAGACAACTGCAACATAAAACAACCCCTCCAGAGGTCATCATATGAAGCTGAAGACAGTGGACCTCAAAAAACTGAAAATGGACATTTGGAAGCTGAGGACTGCAGCCCTAAGGATCATATGGAGAAAGGTTCTTGTGATAAGGTCCCTACCGTGATGCAGAGGAAAGAAGTTCAGGAAGTTAGGACAATTGACCATTGTGATGAGCAGAAACAAACTGCAGCTGTTGCTCTTTGTCAGTTAGCTGCCTATAGTCCTAGTAAAGTCCAAATAGAGACTGCACAGAAAAGTAATCAGGACAGCAATTCTCAGTATACAGATTCAGCTCCTGAACCATCAGATACTCAGGACTGTCACAGTAGTCAAAAAGGAAAAGGACAAAAAAGGACCAATCAAAGACAAGTGACAAAACTGCAACAAGGAACAAAGCGAGTACAAACAAATGACTGCAGTAGGGTATTTACTCTGAGAAAAAGAACCAGAGTATCGTAATACTTCATGTTTAATCCACTACCAACTACATACAAGAGCAGTTGACAAGCACGCTGTCCACCAGGAAGCAAAGACAAGTTTCCAGTAACAATTCCTATTTTTCCAATCAGGCAGACTCATTTGATCCATATAGGTTGAAACATGTAAATATAAACTGTTCTTAATTTTGTATTTATGTTTTAAAGCATCCTGAATATTTTCTGACTGTATCCTGATTTTTTGAGTGAACGTTTAAAAGTAAACTGAAGCTAATGATATGTTTCTAAAATGCACTATGGGTTACATCCACCTTTATTACCAAAGGTGTAAACTATAAAATTAAGAATATCTTATCCATGACATTGGAGCATCATAGGTTGCTTGTGACTCACATAATGTTCTCAAATCTTTTTAGTTTAGTTTTTGTTATTCAACATGCTTTTGTTGATTATTCTATAATTTAACTAATTGTGACAATTTCCATTTGCTTTTAAAGCTTAGTAGTTGCTGAGTTCTGGACCTGGAAGTCTTCATATTAATTCTTGCTAACATACAGATTTGCGTCAGTTTTATCCAAAATCAAACAGCACAAAGCAAAGATGCCATCCATGAATCAAAATCTAAACTGTGCTGTCATGTCTTTTTATAATCCTACTGTAAATCCTTCTTAATCTAGTGTGTAGAAATGTGTGAAGCAATGTTGGACAGCACTAATACACTATCCTAAAACTCATTTGTCAGTTCAGCAATACCTACAATAGTTTGATTTCACTGATGTTACAGATATTATTCGTGGACAGATAAGATAACATATGTGAAGAACAAGCGGGGTTCAAAGAAGGACACTGTACCATTGATCAACATTCTACTCTGAAACATACTAAAAAAAATACACTAAGAATATTATGAATAATCTCTATGAAGCCTTTATTGATCTTTCTGCTGCATTCAACTCTATTAATTGAAATAGACAGTGAGAGAAATTTCAAATTTCAAATATTGACTGCAGACTTCTGCTATTCATCCAAGAACTATAAAGCAGCACAAAAATGAGGGTTAGAGTAGGTTTAAATGGTGCTATGCCTTCAAAACATTGCAGGGAGTCAAGCAATGTTGTATTCTGGCTCCCGATCTTTTTAGCTATTATATTAATGATCTGGTACCATATTTAACCAGTAAAAACTGCCCCTCTTCAGTAATTAGGAACAGGAATATCTCAATCATGATGTATGCAGATGATTTAGTGCTCTTCTCTCTTTCCCGATTGAGCCTCAAAATTCTCTTGCAGGTGTTCAGCACATACTGCAAACAAGAAAGTCTATTTATAAGAAAGCCTATCTATAAATTACTCTAAAACAAGATTATGATTCTTGGCTAACAGAGTCCTAGGTATAAATGATATCTAGATCTGCCAGCTATAGAACAAACTTACTCATTAAGAGTGTACTCTTTAGTGAAGCCCTCTCTTGGAAATGTCTTCTTGGAGGCAGAAAAATATTGGGTCATTGATGAAGTTCTGTTACGACAAGGGAGAGCAGCTGATTGAAACTGCCCTAAAGATATTTAGTAGCAAAGTTTTTACTCAAATGCTCTATGGCATTGAAATCTGGGGATCTGATTCAAACTCCATTAAAGCTTTGGAAACAGTGCAGAATACGGTATATTTTTTTCAGAAACTATACACTCTAACATTAGAAATATCAGCAGCTGTTCTTCATACCAAACTCAGGTAGCCAACAATCAAGGCAAGAGCAGATTGCGCTCAGTTAAAAGGTTATTAAAGGAATTGCTACTATGCCAACGGAGCATTTTCCTGCTCTGTTCTGTTATGGAACTGGGTGATAACCAACAATGGAAAGCAGCCTGTCAAGTTGTTTTAGACTATTTTTATTTTCCAGAACTGGGCTCTGTGCTGACCCTGAATAAGTGCTATCTAAAGGATTAGCTCTTCTGCACAGAATCTAGAAGGCACCTGCAACTAATTAGAAACACCAGTTTCCTTAAGAGAAGCCTATATTGAGCTGTGTTTCCAAGTCATGTTTCCTATATGCAGATTTCATATCTGTGGTCAACCTCAGGTGGGAGACATCACTCATTATCTGCTAGCCTGCCCCTTATACAGAAACCAAAGAGATCGCTTTCTGAAACCTTTGTTTACACAAGCAATGGGGAACATTCCGGCAGAAATGGTTCAGCTTCTTTCGAGTGAGAATAATAGCTTTCTAACACAGAGAGTGGCCCTCTATGCACTGGAAGCAAGACAAATCAGGAAAAAAGTTAAATAAAATAGCTACATGTTGTGCTGATTCGGAGGTTTAAACCGAAATCAAGCTAGATTTAAGCTTGTTGGCGTCTCTGGTATCTTCTTTCTCTCTCTTACAACACAGATGTTGACATATTATGGATATATGTTCTGCATTGTTTTAGTAATACTATTGCTACAAGTTTGTTATGGCCTTTGGCTAGAACAGTAAGCTTATGAACTAGAATTGATTTTACTGGCATTACAGCATTGCAACTGAACTGTCATCTTAATTAATTAATTAATAATTTTACTATTTGTACCTCACTCATATGACTGGGCTACCATGCAGCCTTTGCACATCTTTAACAAACGGATTACTTAAACCACACCTTAAACTAATTCAAATCTCGAGGTTGGGATTTTCAAAGGAGTTTGAAATGACAGAGGTGGAGTGATGCTCCCGCACAAATGTTTTCATGCTTGTAAGAGCATATCCTTAGACACCAAGCACCTGCTGAACACAAGACCAAGTGGATATTTATTTTAGTTCATATAAGAAAGTACACTGTGGTGAAGGTGTTATTTCTGTACTTTTCATCCATACTAATTTGTAAGCAATGAAATAATGGCATGCTAAGCTGGGGGGGGGGGGCTGTTTTGCAAACCTGGTGAGAGCAATTTTCTATTTCATGAGTTTTACCATGACAACTTTTCTACTCTTGCAGTAAAATGCTTTGTATTATACTTGCAAATTAAAATAAAAGTGTTTACATTGCTTTTGTTTTATTATGTGTCTTGTGATCAAAAACAAAATCCAAAACAAGACTACAAAAAAGAAAGCTTACATTTGTTCAAGTATAGAGATATTGCACTTCTTGTAGTTTATTGCACATTCTTATACACACACAAACACATTTTCAAAATTTATTTAGTCATTGAAAAGGCCCTCTTGCACATTCTCACTAAACTGATATCTAACTTCACAGGACACAGAGTCCACTTGCAGATTTAAATAACCAGGCAGTTCGTATTGGAGCAGACATCCTTCAGGTATCCTGGTCCAAAGCCAATGAGGGCTATGAAGGTCAAAACCAGCATTTGAATTGGGTTTGGAAACCAACTGGTATCTAATGTAACTGTTGTTAGCAAGGGAACCACATGCTCCTTATACACTGTTCAAGTGCAGCACTGTGGACTAACTGACTTTTTCAAATACATTCCAAAGGAAGCACTCACAAAGAATACTGCTGCATATCAAAGGCATTGCTGGCGGGGGGGAGGTAACAGAGTCTGGCAATACTAGAATATGGGAGAAGGAAACAAGATCCAAAAAGTAAAGCAAGTTTGTACAGTGGACGCATCCTGCACGGATCACGTTCGCAACCCACAGCGTTCGCAACCAACATTGGTTCGTCTGCACACACGCGGGTTGCGATTCAGCGCTTCTGCGCATAGCGCGATTTAGCATTTCTGCGCATGCACAACCCCAAAACCCGGAAGTAACCCGTTCCAGTACTTCCAGGTTTTGGCGGGTCCGTAACCTGAAAAAACACAACCTGAAGCATCTGCAACCCAAGGTATGCCTGTAATCCTGTGAAATAGCAGGAGATAAAAGCAAAGTCAGCAAGATATATAAGACGGGGGAGGGGAGAAAGATACTAAGGGAAGAAAAATATACTTGCCAGTCTGTAAGAAATTCTCAAGACCAGAAGCTGACAAAAGTCTATCAAATCTTTCATGCATTTGATTGTGCTTATTACCTTGTATTGTACAAGTCATCTATTTTGTTTTGTTTTTGTTAAGCAGTATAGATAGGACCTAGTTAAATGACAAGATACTTACCATCTGAGAGCCGGGAGGGAAGTAACAACCCTCTTCTTCCTAATTCCGCCAGAGCCAAACATCCACCATGCCAAGCATTATCAGTTTCCTGGAAACTATAATTTTAGAAAACGTAAGGATTGCATTCAAACTAATTTTTCTGAATTTAATAAGATGATATATTATTGTCTGAAAGCTGGTTGTACACAGTAATTGCATGCTTTCAAAAGCATGACAATAGCAACTAAATATTTCAGGCATCAAACAGTAACAGTAATATATTAAATTTTCCCCTAACTGCAAAACAATTTCTCCCAAACTGTTTCTTTTGACCCCCGTTTTAAAAATGTGCAACCCAAGCCTAAGCACTTTTATACTGAGAAATAATCCCCATTATGTTCAATGGGTAAAGGTAAAAGTACAGTGGTGCCCCGCAAGACGAACGCCTCGCAAGACGAAAAACCCGCTAGACGAAAGGGTTTTCCGTTTTGGAGGCGCTTCATAAAACGAATTTCCCTATGGGGTTGCTTCGCAAGACGAAAAAAATCTTGCATCCCCCCGCGGGTTTTTTTCGCTTTTTTCGCCCTTTTCTTAAGCCACTAAGCCGCTTATCAGCTGTTCCGCTGATAAGCCGCTTAACAGCTGATCGCTGGAAGCCGCTTGACAGCTGTAGCGCTAATCCACTAAGGTGTCAATGGGCTTGCTTCGCAAGACAAAAAAACCGCTAGACGAAGAGAATCGCGGAACGAATTCTTTTCGTCTAGCGAGGCACCACTGTAAAGGGACCCCTGAGCGTTAGGTCCAGTCACGGACGACTCTGGGATTGCAGCACTCATCTCGCATTACTGGCCTAGGGAGCCAGCATACAACTTCCGGGTCATGTGGCCAGCATGACTAAGCCGCTTCTGGCGAAACCAGAGCAGTGCATGGAAACGCCGTTTACTTTCCTGCCGGGGCAGTACCTATTTAACTACTTGCACTTCGTGCTTTTGATCATGCTAGGTTGGCAGGAGCAGGAACTGAGCAACAGGAGCTCACCCTGCTGCAGGGATTTGAACCGCCGACCTTCTTATCACCAAGCCCTAGGCTCTGTGGGTTAACCCACAGCACAACCCATTCAATGGGACTTTCTACTAAAATTAATATTCAAGGGATATCAAACTTATTTATTTAATATGATATTTTATTTATTGCGCAATTTTTAAACATCAGAAACCAATGTAAAGGATATTCTTATTTCCATTCTTCATGCCAATGTTTTTTTAAAAAAAGCTAGTGTTTTCAATGAGAGTTTCCACTCCTTAACTCATATGCATCTGCTCTAATTGTTGTATCCATATCCTCCTTACTACACCAGAGCTAGATGTAGTTCACTACAGTTTGCATGCCATATGGAAAACATTCTACACAATGTAAAGTGGTACCTGAAGCAATCTAAGACAGATCCAACTACATCATCAGCCAGCTCTTTTGGTAGCCTTCCAGTCAGTCTCCCGATCCTGCAAAAAGCAGTAATTCATGAAGGCTTAGATTCAACAATGCACAAATTGTTATTGGTCACATGCTACAATGAAGCTGGTATCATCCTGTGCATTCTTTTAGACCTTCCAGAGTTCTAGGAACAGAACTTGTGGCCCCTCTATTCTTGCAGGTTCTTGTTTACACAGCTTTTTGGGTGGTCCTAATAAAGATTTTGCCCAACTGTGGACTTCTTTCCTCATAGACCAGCATGATTACTTTTGCTTTTTTATGTACCTTGAATAATAGCCCTATTTAGCCATTCAAGGAGGAAACTGCAACCAAAGGAAGATGATTTTCTACTACCTAAAGAGGAATTTTGGCATTTTGGTGCCTGTCCTCCAACCACTAGGTAAAACTTATTTAGCTTCAATTTGCTCTTACCTAGTATACCGCCCAAAATTAATATCTGGCTTTAATAATATAAATACTGTTATGCGTCACTTTACATCTGCTGTCTGATTTATCAGGAACCTGTGTGTTTTGCTTAAGGCATGAGACACATCTGATTTTCCAAGATGGGGATCAGCCATTGCTTCTTCATCTCATCCTAGGTGTAGCCTGATACCTGAAGGCACCTAGTAGAATCTAAACTGATCTGTAGTCTCCATTTTCAGACTGAGACTGAAGTGCAGAACTCACTTCAACACCCAGTCTTTGGATTTTCTGCTTCTGTTTCCCTTGTCCACTCCCCCCCCCATACCTGCTTTGTGTAACATCCAGGCCAGAGATCCAGGGCTAATCAGTGGCCCTTCAGATGCTGAAAACCACAACTCCCAGCATCCCTAGCCACTGCATGCTACAGGTCTCAACAGACATTTGCCCTGACATAAAAAATAAAGATGATGCTTCCTTACTCTGAAGTGGTGTTTAAGAATACTTTAAAGAATACAGTACCGCCTCTAGAATCAGCTGCCCAATATGGCTGCTTGAGGACAAACCTCCCAAAAAGTCCAGTAACTAATTAGTACAAAGGGAAGATCTGTGGACTTGGGAGCCTAGAAAACAGGAGGTAGGTGGTAGTAAGAGCTGGCACTGAATTCTAGGTACTGAATTCAAATAACCAACCAACCATGTGGCTTTAGTTAATGGATATTTACATATTAATCACTGTAATCACTTGATTTGAGGATACCCACCCTTTTGCTGCAGACCATCTGACAATGGTGTCCTTGTCTTTCAGTCCAATCAGCAATTGCTCTGGAAAAAACACATGTTTTTGAAATATAAATCACAGTAGGAAGCTAAAAGCATCCATAGGTCTATATTTTGTCACAGGCCTTTTCTAGATCAGGCTCCTTATCCTGGGGAAAATAAGTGGCCTTCATTCACCGCTTCACATCAAGAGATATCCTCAAACCCGTCTCAATGAAAGGTATTTGTGGTGCCTTCCTCCTGAGGGTGGCATTGGAAGGAAATAAAAGCTTTTATTTATCTTTGCTGAAGAGAATACAATGGACGGTGAGCAGACACCTTTTATTCAAAAAAGTGAGGGGGAAATATATCTTTTTAAGAATGATAGAACATTCAAAACATTGTAAGAAGGCAGGAAAGGACGCACAACGCAGCACAAAGTGACGCTATCAGCAACCACCGACAGAAAAGGGAGGCAGAGAGAAAAGCAAAAGTCAAGAGCACCTACAAGAATTATAGCACTATTACCCCTTAAATGTTAAAAGAGACCTTGGCTTAAATCATTTATATTCTTGCTTTGCAGGTTAACCATAAGGAGGAAGGAGATCCTTAGAAGCAAACAAAGAAACCACAGCTGTATTTAGTGAAGCCATCCCATCTGAAGAGATAAGCCTGCACAAAGTGATTTCCTCTCCCTCTTCTCTCCCACACCTTACCCAAATCTGTTCTGCAGGTTTCCCCCAGATTAGATGGGGGAGGGGGTTTGCAGGAAGAAAAAAGAAAGGCCTGCTATACAGCCAGAAGTCCTTACACTAATGGGATACAACCCCAAGTTCACACTGGCTATGGTATCAGACTTTACACTGCTTCCCATTTTCATCAAACACACCTATAACATTTTCAACCTCTCCTGGGATGTCATATTCCTCTTCTTCCTCCTCCTCCTTGACAGCCGTTGCATTTATTGCTTCCTGTACAGCAGGACTACTTGCAGAAAACTGCAAATTTGCAGCTAAAGATCGGAAACCCCGTTGATACCTAGAAAGAGAAACTTGGAATATTTATTATATTCTGAAAAGGTCAAAGAGTTTTCTCATACATTATATGTATCCCCTTCAAAAACATCAATGTAGTGTACTTCAAAAATGTAAGATATTAACTTTCAAATGCATTTCTCTTCTGTAGGGAATAGCACCTAGCAGCCACAACTTAAGAAGGCTTCTTCAATGTTCCTCAGGGAAGTTGCCTGTGGTCAGTTGCTGCTTGCTTACTGTTGCATCACTTATTAAAATAATAAAGTAAAGTAAAGGTAAAGGTACCCCTGCCCGTATGGGCCAGTCGTGTCCGACTCTAGGGTTGCGTGCTCATCTCGCTCTAGAGGCCGTGAGCCGGCGCCGTCCGAAGACACTTCCGGGTCATGTGGCCAGCGTGACGAAGCTGCTCTGGCGAACCAGCACCAGCGCAGCACACGGAAACGCCGTTTACCTTCCCGCTATAAAGCGGTCCCTATTTATCTACTTGCACTTAGGGGTGCTTTCGAACTGCTAGGTGGGCAGGAGCTGGGACCGAACGACGGGAGCTCACCCCGCCGCGGGGATTCAAACCGCCGACCATACCATCGGCAAGTCCTAGGCACTGAGGTTTTACCCACAGCGCCACCCGCGTCCCACTTATTAAAATAATAAAACACTTCAAATAACAAAAACACTCATCTGTTTATTTCCAAAGGAATACAGCACATTAATTCAAGAAATGACTGCTCATATGCCTAATGGCATAAATATCAGGGGATTCATACAAGGATTTGTAAACCATAACTCTTTTTTAAAAATCCCTTTTGTGTCCTCATGAGATAAGTACTCATTTTGTTTATTAGGACTGTGAGAATCTTTCAGACCCCAAAATATATACTTTAGGCATACTCAATATCTAGGGTGTGCCCCATGTAATTTTTGATATTCGCCCCTTCAAATGGGAGTTTCAAAAAGGTTTCACACGTACCAACAGATGGGTGATCGTTTGAGAAAAGTTCGAATGTTACCACCTCTAGGCATAGAGAACTAGTGAACTTCTTTAGATCCAGCCATAGAAAATAAAGCTCTCCAACTCAAGTGTTTGAAGAAAACCTTATGTTTAAATTTTGAAAAATTAAAAACAACAGCAAATTACAGCAACACAAAATGCATTTAAGATGCCAAACTAGGCTCTGGGTTTTGCAGTAAAAAGATCGCAATCTGCAACAATAAACACTTTTCTTAAGGTAACTCTTAAAGGTAAAATATTCAGCTCCACTAAGGATAAAAAGTGGACTGTATCATCAACAGTGATACCAGGACAAGGTACAACATGCTTTGTTGTACTGGTAGGACTGTAGCTGGGCTGCCAAGCAAATGCTTTGCCTGCACAGGTGTCTCAAGATCAATCCCCAGTATGTCCTTGTAGGGCTAGTAAACATTCCCACCTGAAACACTGGAAAACTGTTGCTAGTCAGTTTTGACAAAAGGGAAATAGACAGCTTGGACTTCATTTGAAGCTGCTTCCTATGTCTTTTTCCAGCTAACACAACAGAAAAAGCTAAAAATAGTAACACATTAATGAAAAGAGATATAAAAGGGGAGGGAGCCCCCCCCCAAGTAATAAGCAAAATGAAGAAAGCAATCATTGGCTGAGAATATAAATTTCCATGAGATTGTGACTTTTTAAATGTAAGCAAAGTGTGAATAAGACTGGAAATTCTGTAAACTGGTTGGATTACACTGCACACATCTAATTCCTAACTTTATTTTGTTTTGCTTTTGAAGGTGGGGGGCAGCAACACCGTATCACCTTGGATTTTAGTTTCCACGTTGACCTGAATTTATCCGTGGAAAGATTATTTAAATCCAGAACAAAATATGTAAAATATTGAACTGATAGTGTAATACAAAAATACAAATATATAATATAGCGAAGCAGTCGCTTCTATCTCTGGAATACCCATGTATATTTAAAACATAACTTCTGATCACCAAATGAACAAGTGGTGATATATTACTCATCCGCCCCTAACAATGAAAGATAGTTTTATAGTTCACCTTAGTCCAATAAAAGGAAGAGGCAAGTAAAAACATGAGTCTGAAAAGAACAAACCTCCACTTTGCCACCTTTGGCTTAAGAAATGTGAGGCCAAGTCGCTGAAGAAGTTTCACTCCCAGCTTGCGAAGGAGTGTTTGGTTACTTTCAGAGAGCTTGCAGTTATCAAGGCAGTCAAGTACTGTAGAAGCTGCAGTGAACAAACGTCTCATGAATAAATGTGACATACTTTTATTTTTTCATATTATATTACTTTAATCCATGATAGACACAAGGTTCTGGGAAGTTCTAACTCCAAGTCTAGCAAGACTTTTATCTATATTCCTTTATAAAGTGTTACTTATGATATTTACAGCTTTCAGTATAGTAGTCACAACTCAGTGAACATGCGTGTGTGTTATAAACTCTATTGGCCCCAATTAGGATCAGGCTGAAAGATTAATAAAACTCAAAGCATATTTTGAAGGAAAACATTTAGCTATAAACTTTAGGCAACCTGTTATTTCAGAGGAGCAAATCCATACATTTTGTAGAAGGCTTAACTAACCTTTCCCTCCCTTACCCACCCTTTTTCTAAATGAGTGATTAATTCTGAAGGGAACTAACGTTGAGAAGTATTTGAGTTGTTCTCATTAAACACTATCTTCCCTTTTTTAATCCTTAAACATACTGGGTGATCTACAAAATCTTGCCATTCATACAATGGCACTTTCCTTTCCTCTCTACTTGCTGCACGCGCACACCCCCCCAATCTGTTCCAGAAGACATAGCAACCTTCCAAAACAGATTTGTGGGTGCACAGGAATGCAGGGAAGAGGAGAGGAAGGGCAAGTTGCATTTCACAAGTAGATGCCCATTCCACCGGTGGGCACTGGATTTCACCCGTTGTTATAGCTTTCCCTCAGGATAATTATTTCCAGTTTTATGCTACTGTTTTAGTTTGAAACAGGCATAGGCAAACTCGGCCCTCCAGATGTTTTGGGACTACAACTCCCATCATTCCTAGCTAACAGGATCAGTGGTCAGGGATGGTGGGAGTTGTAGTTCCAAAACATCTGGAGGGCCACGTTTGCCTATGCCTGGTTTAAAACCTTAACATATTTTATATTTTTGGTTTGTATGATACTGAATGTGGACCTTGAGAAGGCTTTTGAAGTAAACATAAATATATTTTCGCCTATCTCTAGTTAGACGGATTTTAAGAATATATTTTATTATTACCAGAGATACATACTGAGTGTGTTGTGGATTTTGTTACAACGTGAATAGGAAAAAAAAGTACTTTCTTTACTATCTCTCTAGAATCCTTCCTATACATAAGAGAATGAAAATATGCTTGAAGTGAAGATGATACTACTAATAGCCAAAGGAAGAGGGGGAAAAGGCTGGCTATATTTGTCACCTGAAGCAATGCTTAACTATGTTAAAGAATGTCCCTAAGGCTACCATATTAATAGAAGAACCAGAAAACCTGCATAGCTCTGTAATTCAGTTAGCATTCTTCTAGAATACATAGTAAATATGCCGAATTTAAAAGGTGCTGTGGATCTCATTCAGATATGAAGATGGCTGCATATCCTAGCTTGCTTTGAAGCTGTTAATGACAGCTTTCTAGTTCAGACAAAATGGAAAACTAAAATTGATGAAAGCTTTACTGGTTTGTTTGTCAGCTCATGCAAAAAGGGCTCATTTTTATGTCAGTTTATTAAGCTGCGATAAGAACATCTGAATTCAGCCACTATTTTCCTCTATCCGTATAAATACATTGATGCTTATGGCTAGTGTCAATCTGTGTTATTCAGTAGTGATAAAATGTCACTGGTCAACAGAGGTACTCTTTCAACAACTGTCATACTCACATACATATGTTTATGTAGGAAACAATGTGAGAGATGGGCTAATATGTACAGAAAAATAAAGCAATTTAGCTATTTTAAGTCATGCCCAAATTCACTATAAAAGTGAAAAAAGTTAGGCACATTTCCACCAAAGGGTAGCACTTAAGTTCATTGACTTGGATTTGAAGAACCATCAGCAAAAGTCCATAGAAACTGACTTCCCCCCTTCCACACTCCTCCCAACAAAAGCTCCCCTAGAACAGCATAGGATGAGACACAGAAGAAATTGCCTCATATTGGACCAAACTTGCCCAAACATGTTGCCTCTATCCAATTCTGGGTGATTTTTTCTTCCCAACAGCACCCCACACTCCATTCCATGTTGTTCAACAGGGGCCCACAACCTCTACCAAAGCTTTTGGGGACCCAGGGGGTTAATCTTTCCAGTTCACAGTTCTCAGAATCCAAGCAGATGCTTCAAAACTCTCTCTGTGAAACCAACAGGACTTAACAATGTTTTTGTTTTATTATGTATTTTGTGTTCTTATTTTGTATTTTTATGTTGCGAGCCGCACAGCGATCTTCGGATAAATGAATAAAATAAACAAGTAACTTTGGCTGCCTTACGATCATTGTCATTCCCGTAACGGGAATTAAGATATTTATAATATGATGTGTCTTACCATACGGCAAACAGTCTTCCCTTTTGCCGTGTTTAAAAAGTTGTGCCTGAAAAGTGAAAGAAAAAAATGTGTTACTAAAAATGATGGGACAGGAAGAGACGATCCTAAAAGACAGGATTTTTTGTTTTTGTTTTTTAAAAGAATCAATTTTTCAGGCTTGATACAGAAGCTGTAAGTAGAATATAGTCTGGTTCGCACGGAACACCAAGCAAAACCATGTATTAGCACAAATGTGTGTTTCCAGAGATGAGAATGTAGCCACTTCACTCCTCCCCTGGTCCTGCTCCTGTCACATTTCCAATGGCCAAACCATGGTTTGGCTCAGCATGTCTCCAAATTCAGGCTTTTGATCTGTCTTGCTTCAGATAAATCCCTGTTCCTATGGGAACTTGTTGCATTTTCAAAACATATCCCAAATTTGGGGAAATGCAAGATGTAAAGTAATCCTATAACCTAAGTGGCTTAGTTTGCTACAGATAATAACTTCTATGCTGAAAGCCTTTCTATCTTCTCCGTTCTTGCCTTAGCAATTTCCAGACGCGTAATCATTCAGCCTAGCCAAAAGGAAACTGTGTAAACTGGTTTAGTCTCATATTTACCCACTCTCTACTTTGGCAGAGAGCGCTACCACCCTGCTAGTTCTGTAGGACTTAAAAGCCCTCATGGCTTTGCAAATCTCTATGATGCATCTTCACCACATAAGAAACGGATGGAGGGAGCAATACAAAAATATGCTCATTTGGAGTCCAACATACAGGCAACAAATGGTGACAGCTTTAGGATGCCAAAATGGGAATCACCATAAAAGAAGAAAAATCTAGACATGACCAAAATGTTCAAGATAGCAAAGAAAATATGAGAAGCAGAATGTTAACATTTTGGTGGCTCTCGCTTGGGTTTTATTCTCTACTGCTCAGGGGCCAGATGCAATCTGAGTCTACAATATATTGTTATACATTGTTATGATTTAAGCAATTTCGCAATCTTCACCTGTTTTAGTCAGTAAACCTGTCATCAAATGTAAGCCTCAAGACTGTGAAGCTATGACACACACTAGCCAATGTCCACCCAAACTGCACATTTCTGGCTACTCCCAGTGCTCTTGCACAACATGAATTAACCGAGAAACAAAATAATAATCATGGCTGCCATCTGGGATTTTGGACTGGTAGCAGGTTTAGTTTGTTTAACCAAATGCACTGAGGATACAGTCATTTGCAATGCAATCTAAACTAGCCTTAGAATGTATATCAAAAGAAAGAAAGAACTTTTCTCCTTCCCTGAGTTATTATATGTAAATATGTACATGGAACAAGAGACACTTATATGTATGGATATACTGAAATTTTATACTACTGCAAGTGAACACCACTTTTTTCCCCCCTAGCAGTAGCATCCACCATCGAATCATACAAGTCACCATGGGTATGGCTCAATAGGACACAAAAACAAGCTCTATTGGAGCTGAGGAGAAAGCATTTCACAAGGGAAACTGTGCAAGTCAATGTTGCAGTCTGAATGATAGTGTTGTATTTAATTATGAAAGTGTGGGCTGGATCGTGCCAGAAGTTTCTTAAACTAAAAGAGCAATGACTAAAGCAACCCAAAGAATATCCCTATGAGTTATTCATTTTTACCCATTCATTTAAACGTTCAGAGACTCCAGACTGGGTACTTTATTTTAGCCTATGTTTTGTCACTCCAGTAGGAAGGAAGCCTTCCAGATAAATATGGCCAGGAGTTAAAATTAAAGGAACATAGCCCAACCCTAGAAGTATTTCCTCCTATGGAACAACTATTTACAGACTTAAGTAATTTCAACTACAGTGCATATGCAACAAAAACTCCCCGAGGCTATGCACCTGCTTTGTTTTAGGTTTTAATGAACAGCATTTCATGATCTTAAAAGTAGCATTAATGAAGACTACATTGCAACGTACAGAGAACACCTTGAGGATTAGGATCAGTTTAAGGCTTTTAAATAAAAAGGATGCTAGTAGCAGAGGACTTTCAACAGACCTTGACACTTCCCTGCTAAAAATGTTTAAAATGCCAGCTATATTTGTGCCAGAAAGAAGGGTCCCCCCCCCTAAAATCAGGAGCCTTGCAGAGATATATGTAATATTACTTAAATCTTTCCGAGCGCTAACTCAAGATCTTGACGGAGCTTTTAGAGAGATGTTCACATCATAAACATTGTTGAGCAATCACCAGACTATATAGGGATTTTCACCTGTGACATAAATCCATGAAAAGAGGTTAAACCAATAGGCTTGACTGCATAAAAGATGTT
Source organism: Podarcis gaigeae (assembly GCF_964106915.1). Classification (NCBI taxonomy): domain Eukaryota; kingdom Metazoa; phylum Chordata; class Lepidosauria; order Squamata; family Lacertidae; genus Podarcis; species Podarcis gaigeae. The sequence goes on along the minus strand of NC_139679.1, from coordinate 40,083,612 downwards.
ATCATAGACATAGCTGGATCTTTCTGATTCAGAATACCTTTTGGTTTGTTAGTGTACATAAACATAAGGCCTTGGCTGGCTGCAAGTCATTGTCAGGACTCTTCTTAAGTCTGGGATAGCTCACTCAGTAGACCATGAGACTCTCAATCTCAGAGCTGTGTCTTCAAGCCCCACATTGGGTGACATATTCCAGCATTGAAGGGGACTGGACTAGATGACCCTCACTGTCCCTTCCAGCTCTACCATTCTATGATTCTAATCACCTAAAAGGAGTTGGAATTAGTTCCACATTCCGTCAGTTAAGATGGCAATATGTACACGGGACTCAAGGCCAGAACTAAAGTCCCTTAGGACCTCCCAACGTGTCCTTTCATTCCCAACACGAAGTGAATCAACTATAGGCCTAAGAACCACATGCTGAAGTATCAACTTAACATGAGCCAAGTGCAGAATAGTTTATCAGAAAAGAGATATAGTCTTTTCACATTGCAGGCTTACTCTCTCATTGAGATCATCAGTTAAGGCTAAACAATGTGTCCCCCTAACATCTGATCTGCACTTGGAACAGACACGGGAGAGGATCTTTTCTGTGGCCAGGCCTAGGTTCCCTGCTAAGGCAGCCTACTTTGCACTCTGCAATGGTATTTTGCAGCAGCGTAAAAAAAAAAATCCTTTTTAGAAGGCGTTTCATTTGATTTTAATTTCTTCCCAAATGTTTTTGGACTCGCTTGTCTTTTTAGAGCCGTGGCTTCTCTGGAGGAAATTTTTACTGGCTAGGTGACTCACTCTCTCCCCTACCTCCACATCTGTAACATGGGAGTAGTACTTCTCAAATTCATAGAGTTGTTATAAAGAAAAACCCAATAAAGTTCCTAAAGCACATACATAAAATAGTTGGTTATCTTTGACAATAACTACAGATCAGGAGTTCTATACTTAGTTACAACATAGATGTGTTTTAGAGTTTGGATGAATAATGACAACACAGTGGTACTTCAGGTTACAGACGCTTCAGGTTACAGACTCCGCTAACCCAGAAATAGTACCTTGGGTTAAGAACTTTGCTTCAGGATGAGAACAGAAATCACACGGCGGCAGCGTGGCAGCAGTGGGAAGCCCCATTAGCTAAAGTGGTACCTCAGGTTAAGAACAGTTTCAGGTTAAGAACGGACCTCCAGAACGAAGTAAGTTCTTAACTCGAGGTACCACTGTAAAGCAGAGATGGGCAAAATAGTCAGGGTGGAAAACTATCACATGGGGATATATCTAGATTATTTGCTTGTAAGATCCTATCCAGGTGCATTCAAACTACATTCCACCAAGTTCAATGAGACTTGGAAATCATTTTATAGCATAGATGAGAGAGAGGTGGTGCTTTCATACCGACTCTCTCCTGAAGCAACAAAAGGTGTGCAAAGGTCTCAGCTGAAGAAACCTATTTCTAATTAGGAAGCCAATAATATGTTTGCTTTGTCTTGTCTTCAGGAACTTTAAAAGGCCACAGCACATTATGTTTAAAGCAGGGGAAGGTGTCTATTATATGCCTTGGGCATTCCAAAGTTACACCACGTTCCTTCCATATTAATGGGGGTGCATAACATGTGCCAAACTAACCAGCCTACTGAGAGGAATGCAGCTCTCTCTCTTTTAAATAATTACACCACCTACAAATTAAAGAAAACCATTGGCGTATCCTAGCGACAGAAGTGTCAGATCTGGTTTTGTTGCTTTTGAAATAACATGGTGCAAGGTACAAACAAGAACTAGTTTCTTAGTAATCAGGGTAAAACCTGACACACCTCCTAATTGTCTGCATAACCCACTTTGGTTTTGCCTTTGTAAGATGTAAGAATCAGCATTACCTCTGGGAAATCTTCCCCAAGCTATACAAATCATCACTATTTAAGACTGGCATGACTGCTTGGCAGCAGGTACATCTTGCTGCCAAACAGATGGGAATTTGCAGTTACCCTCTGGCTCCAGTAAACTATGAGCAATGGGCTGTGCCCAACCTTAAGGGAAGATTGAAGAGAGCACAGTCAATTGCTCTTCAGCACCCCTCACAGGTCAGACAAGCAATTCACCGTCTCTAGCACCATTTGCCCACCACACATTACTAAAAGTGAAGGAGAGTATAACAGTTGAGGAATGATTTCAAGAGGAAATCACCTGGGTCAAGGAGGAGCCTATACCCAAATTAGGACAAGTTTCATATAAGCCACAGGAAGCATGCACTTGGGCTAGCTACTATTAGAATCCGGAGGCTCTCAGCTTTGGTTTTCTTACATGAAGGGAACTTCCCATTCCCTCCTTCACTCTGCAGCCCCCTGCACCACCTGAAAATCTTGTCCAAAGGACTGGGGGACCCCCATGAAGAGCATGGGATGGGCCATGATGTTGCTAGGAAAGAGGGAAAGTGACCAAACGTAGGCAAGTACTTTGTGCAAGCAGAACCCCACGGCTACAAGCAACCTTCATCCAGTTCTGACCAGCTTCCCACTCCCTCACTTCCCTCTTTAAGGGAACACAGGGGAGAGGAAGGGACTACAAGGCCCCTTCAGTGAACTTTCTTCTGCTCACAGGATCGATAAAATTGTTCTATAAATAATAGTTGCTTGACACAATTTAGGGGAGGAACCACAGAACAGCTGTATAGCACAAAATGCTCCAGACTTCATCCTCAGATTCTCCAAGTAGGGCTGGAAGGGGAAAGCTTGCTGAAACCCTGCACAGATATTGCCAGTCAGAGTAGATCATACAGAGATGGTTAGATCAATGGTACAACATGGAATAAAACAACTTTCTTTGTACCCAATTTAAATGAGCATACAAATCAGGGACTTAGCAATTCACGTAAATTTTTGAATGAACTTAATTTAAGCCCAAACTGAAAAGCTGTAAGTAGGATTAAAACCAAACTGGAATTGAACCTCCAAAATGGTCTGGTGGTGAGTGAGGGTGGGGGGCAAGATAATGCACTTCTTGTCACTTTCTTCCAAGAAGAAAGGGAAGGGACAAAAAAGGGAATCAGCTTAGAACCTACCCTCCTCCCATCTAAGAGACATGTCAGCCAAAGGCAGGCAGCAAACCTCCACATCAATGTGTCTAAAAATCTAGGTTAAAGGCTCTTCACAATTAGAGACATCAAACATAGGTATATGGGCAACCCTCATAGCTACACTTCTGTTTTTTGTGCCCCTGGGACTAAAGAACTGCATAGCAGGGCTATCTCTAACCTGGGGCACAGTCTACCACAGCACAGCAGTATTTACCAAACAGTCCTTGAGAGCAGGGACAATTCTCAGAGAAATGCCCTTTTCTTAAGACACAAATAAAAATAGTTCTTAAGGTACTTCTTTTCACTAACTTGCTGCCTAGGATACTTTATTTTAAAGTCATTACTCACATTTGTGTACTGTATCTCTTATGAAAAGAAATTAAGCACAACTTAATAAGTTTCTATGCCCCAGGCTACTTCAAGATGAGGACATCGCTGTCACGCAAGAACTTGGTGTGCTACGCCCTGCAGGGCTAACAAAAAAAGTTGCTGGTTACACAGGGGCAGGTTTAGAAGCAAGCCTGCCAACACAGAGCGTTTTGTATTGTAAAGTTATTCAGTAGAAGCTTCTCGTAGTTATAGACCAACTGCAGGAGCTTTGCCACAAACTATTTCAAACGTATCCATAAGTCAACATGCACAGATATCAGAGCCTCAGGACCAAGCTACACCTTATCTTTAAAGGCATCACTGTACCTAATGTGCAGATTAAAGCAAATTAATCAATGGGAGGGGAGGCTGAAAACCAATGGGATCAAAGACATGCAGAGGGAATTTAACCTTTCCTTTGCCTGCTGCAATCCTGAGCAAAACCCCTTTTCTGAGCTAGTGTTACTGAGAGAACATCTCCCATTAGTGTACTAATGACCCCCCCCCCATGCAATTTGCATTTTTAAAAGTCTTATCTCGTTTGGTCATCAAATCTTTAACTAAGGTTAACTAAGGTTTCCCAAACCAGAAAAGTATCACATAGGTCCTCATGTTACACTTTTCCTAGCCTCCGTCAGTGTCATGCTGGCAACCAGCACAGGCTCACAGAACACACAGCCGACAAAGGCACATAATGCAAATATTGTCTGTCAACAGGAGAGTACATTCAGCAGCCAATGCTGCGTTTTACATTCAATACAGACATGCCTTATTTCAAAAGTGTATCTGAAAGAAATCAAGTAGTGCTACCTGTTGGCAATCCATCATTTCACAACAGGTGCGCTATCAACAGGTGCAGAAAAACAAGCCCATAAGTGGAATCAAGTTGTGCAATATGCAATGCATGTTTCAACAAGAACTATGTCAGTGTTAAACACTACGCATTAAATTACAAATTAAACAGCAGCATTCCTGTCTGCTCAGACCAATTCAGGAAGAAACATTTCAAAGCACAGGAACTGTTCAGATGCTACTTCTCTCCCCACTCTACCCCTCCCTGTCAAACTTCAACACATGGTGAAACTGAGTATGTGTCTTAGCAATGCAAGCACAATCCCCACCTTCTCAGCAGCTGGAGCCTATGTTCAGCAGCTACTGCTGCATTTTAGTTAGAATACTTCATCTGTACAGTGCTATGTTTATTTAAATGTACGACCCTGATTCCCTGAGGTAGAACCTGCTTTTCTAGTGGCTTCTATATCACAAGGTTTGAGGAGAAAGATATAGCATTCATTTAAATACAGCCATTACCTTCCGTGCGTTGTGAGGTGTCGGGGTGCAGCTCACAAACCCAAGATTCATATCCACCTTTGCATAAGAAATAGCAACTGAACAAGCTCTAAGAGCCTGCATCTTTCCACAAAAGCTGAACCACTTTGATATAAAGATTGCCAAGATAACCTGGCCACTGAATCTGCTCTGATGAAGTCACGAGGATGTAGCTGTTTATCACCTATTTTTACATGACTAAATCCAGAAATGAAGCCCTCTTCCATTTTGTTATGCCATTTCAGCAAGTTATGTCGCTTCATAATCTCCAATATATGTCAAAGGCTTCAGGGAGTTGTATTCATTAATGTGAAATAACTGCTGTAAACGGCACCCCCAAGCCAAATCTTACTTTACACAGAGACAGACTACTGGTACAGTCATACCTTGAGTTGAAGTAGCTTTGGGGTGAATATTTTCAGGTTGCGCTCTGAAAAGGAACGCGTTACTTCCGGGTTTCGCCGGCCGCGCATGCGCTCAAAATGATGCCGCGCGCATGCGCGGAAGCAGCAAAATGCAACACGCGTCTTACATTCACTTCAGGATGCAAACAGGGCTCCGGAACGGATCCCGTTCACATCAAGAGGTACCAATGTAGTCCACTGATACATTAAACTGTATCTACTGTTTTCAAGATACCATACAAACCTTTTTCCTCAGACCTGATATTTTGAGTCATCTTTAGCTGGAGATGTTGAACCTGGACTAAGAAGATCATCTTAGGCACGCCACACTCCCTCAAGCCTTGCCTTCTCAGCCTCAGTTCCATCTTCCTTCACACTACCAGCTACATCTCTTAGAAGGTTTGTGTAAGGACACCATATGTAATGCTTTAAGAAGCCTGAACTCTAAAAGGAAAAACACACTACTTTTTTCAAGCACTACTCACTACCACTAGCAAAGTGCCCATGGAATTTCATGGATGGGTTAATGGAAAGTGTTTGGTGCTTAAGGTAGGGAAGGAGGGTTCCAGCTATTTCTGCATCAGATTTTGCATATTATCTAAATCCTTGCTCCAGTCCTGATTTCTACTGTCTATCTAGATAGGCCAAGACTGGAGTGCTCTGTGTAGGCAGTGTCTGCTTTCTATACTCTTCCCAGATGTAATTGGGCTAGTATCCTATCCTATTGGGGCATGTCAAAAGTGGAAGAACTTGAATGTTATCCTACTTGGGCAGGCTTAATTATTTTAGGGAGGGACATCTATTTTTTTTAAAAAAAAACTGCTAAGCAATGAGACTGAAATGTGTAGACCCCAATGCAAATTCTACAACTATGCAAATACAACGTGAGCAAATATATCAAATGTAATATATTTATATAAACACCATTCAACATTCATAACACTAATTGTTGTTCATTTCCATTTCTATAATACAGTGGTACCTCGGGTTACATACGCTTCAGGTTACAGACTCCGCTAACCCAGAAATAGTACCTCGGGTTAAGAATTTTACTTCAGGATGAGAACAGAAATCGTGCTCCGGCGGCACGGCAGCAGCAGGAGGCCCCATTAGCTAAAGTGGTGCTTCAGGTTATGAACAGTTTCAGCTTAAGTACAGACCTCCAGAACGAATTAAGTACTTTACCCGAGGTACCACTGTACTCGCCTACTCCATAATACCATTTGCCTGTCACCTGTAACTTTACCTTTCATTGTAAAAGGAGAAGAGCCACTGAATATATTGGGCAACTAATATTAGCCCCCTGGATGTGTGGCTGCAATCATATACACTAAACTGGAAGTAAATCCCATTGAATTTAATGAGACTTACTTCTGGATAGACATGCATAGGATTATGCTGCAAGCAGTCAATCTATCAACAGCAGAGAGATATAACCAAAAGGGCAACCTAATCAATGAAGTTGCTCAATATAATATGTATGCCGCTCCTTAAGAGGAAGCAAAACCCATACATAGACAGACAGGCTTAAGGTTCCTGGTTTCAAGAAAATTATAAATCATTCTAGTTTCGATTCAACTTGTTAAGTTTTCACCTGTTTCGTTTAACAGACACTAATAACAGGAGAAATAAAACCACACGGAACAAAGGAATTATGATGCACATTTTGTGTCCTACATGTTTCATCATGCACCAGCAGCAGCCTTTGTTAAGTGGATGAAGGTGGCATTTAACCCTTAAAACTTGCAAAACAGGAATCTGATAGGGTAAGAAAGGGAAAGGGAAAGAATTGCATATAAAAGCTTTTTTCTACTACTAATAGCAAACTTTCTGTGAAACTCCACTAGTGTTACACTATAGTTCAACCAAACAATGAAACCTGGGCAGGTATTTACAGATGGAGGCAAAGAGCTATCCATATAGAACTGCCAGCGGGGTTTGGGGGCTATATCCAACCAAGCCATACAAAATTAGATCCACTGAAATCAATGGACCCAAATAGTATAAGCCTACTGGTTTCAATGAGCCTACTATGAATATAAATGAGTTGAATATAAACTTTAGTGTTTACTATTAATGCTACTGGGGGGAAATTAATGGACTACAATATGGGCTAATATTTGTGGTGGGGGAGAACTGCTTGAGTAATGCCTGTGAATACAACCATTTACTTTCCTCAATAAAAGTAAATGCTTGACATTCATTACTATGTATAAAACAAAGCATTTGAAGGCAATGGTTTTAGTGATGAACCAGAGAGTAGTGGAGCAGAGGAATAATTTTTCACCCACCCTTCCTTTTAATCCCTTGTACTGTTGAGTTCATTGCAGCAAAGAGCAATGGGCAGTTAGGCCAGCTTGCCCACATACAGAATGGGTGTGTAAGGAACGTAGCCTGCACATAAAATTTGACAAGCCTAATGCTGGCCCAGTTATAACACAACCCAGATTAGATCCCGGTTTAAGATGCTGGTTTACAAGCAACAATTAAATGCAGCTTCCTGATTTAGATGTCAAGGGAACCTATGTAGCTTAACAAATCAGAACAGAAGTGCCAAAGTTGAGTGCATGAGTGGAGTGAATGAGGGAAGGAGGGAAAGCAAAAATTTGTTGAGCAAAATATTGTGTGACCTACCATGCAGCAACGTGCCCAGTACTACATTGGATACAATCCAGAATGTTTATCTTAGTTAATTTGCAATTATCAAATTCATTTCAGTCACAACCAAATTGGTAATAAATAAAGCCGCAAATATGATCAATTAAAACTAATCTTATCAATCCATTTTCAGTGGCAAATTATGTGTCCTTCAGTTGCACAATGCATTAATGGTATGACTGGCAACATGCAAGTCTTCTTCTGGGGATGGTGCATATAATACTGGAAAACAGGTTTTCTGTATATTTAATACTTACATAGCTTTCACAGCTGCAACTTCTCCTGCCACAGTGTTGTCAAGATGAAAAAACCTGTATCTGTATCACTCTCTGCTATGCAACTATTAATAGCAGAGAATTTTTGTTCCATATTGCATCTGGCAACCACATACTGTTCTTAAATAATGATAAATGTTTCCAAAGCTTAAGGGATGGGAAGGTAATTGAATGCCATCTACTGGGTTTCTGCCAACAAGAGCATTTAGAGGGAAAATATTTCAGATTATCTTTGAAAGAAATAGCATTGTTTACCAGGGCTTGAAGCATGCCATCCATTACAATAGTTCCCTCCATAGTCTGAAAGGAGGATTTAGATAACATTGAAAGGGTCCAGTCCAGGAAGTCTGCCATTCTTTTTTGTTTGACATCAGGGCGGGTAATAAACCTGTTGCAGAAAAAAAAGAAACATTGCAAGTTACCTATTCACAGCAGTTCAGTTGGTAACTCATTTTTCCTGTTAGACAAACTGGTTTTTTTGTTCCTAAAGGCAACTGGCCAATGGATGCTTTCCAACGTATTTTGGATGGGAACATTCCAACTGTCAGCAATATAACCCTGTCTTTTCCTAAAGAAGCTTATAGCTCAACAATTTGTACTGTCACAGTTAACAGCCAAATTGTCTTAAAATTAGAGTTGGACACTTTATTTACATAAAGGGAATAATATGTTGTGTGTTTTGCCTTACTACTATCTGAAAAGCTAGAAGCAAATCAGGAGACAGAGTGAATACTTGGTCACTAAGGAAAACTGCAAATAACCAGAAAGGTAGCAGAACAATCTTAGGAGCAGAAGACAACTTCTATTCTTCTTACATGCTAATATTAGCAGAAAACAACAGTATTAGTTTCCACCATTCTTATCAAGAAAGGTATATGCCCCCACTTCTTTTTTTACCAAAAACAGAACTGGAATGACAAGTGCTTTATAGCGATATTTTTTAAACAAACAAACAAACAACAAAGATATATACCAACATGCACTGCTGTCAAAAAGGTTCATCTGTCACTATGTACCATTGACCAATCCAAAATAAAATGTTAGTCAGTTTGCTTAGAACTCCCACTAGATGTCACTAGAAATCTACATGTACCGTATTTTTCACTCTATAACATGCACCCGACCAAAACACGCACATAGTTTTTAGAGGAGGAAAACAAGAAAAAAAAATATTCTAAACGAAACAGTGGATGTATGATTTTTGTGGTTCATGCTGTGGCCATGGACATGTGATCTGATAGTGACTTTGGAGTAGCCCAATGCAAAAATCCTGAGGATCCATGTGGATCCATGCTTTGTAACCACGTTTTTGCACCACTGCGGCCCCAGGCAACAATGGGCGTGTGATTTTTTTGGTGCAAGATATAGCCATGAACATGCTATGTGATCTGATGGTGAATTTGGGGTGACCCAGTGCAAAACTCCTGAGGATCCATGTGGATCCGTGCTTTGTAACCACGTTTTAAGTGGGGAGGGAAGGAAAAGCACTCAAGGGACAAGGAGCACACGTGGGGTGGGTGGAGAAGGATGCTGCTAATAATGAAGAAGAGGGGTATAAGGGGAGAAGGCTCCTCTCCTCTCCCACTTTGTTCCTTTAAAGCAAGCAGGCTCTGCTTTTCTTCCTCCTCCCCGCTCATCCCCGGCTTAGCGAGCTGAAAAACCTTGCTGCTATGTAGCGAGCTGAGTGGGGAGGAGAGAGGGACAGAGAGCCTGCTTGCTTTAAATGAACCAACCGGACACTCATGTAAGCGGCTCCTCTCCTCTCCCGCTTTGCTCCTTTAAAGAAGCAGGCTCTCTGTCCCTCTCTCCTCCCCACTCAGCGGCTCTTCTCCCGCTTTGCTGTTTCAAAGCGAGCCACGGAGGAGGGAAGGAAGGGGAACCATGGATCCTCTGCTCACGACTGCAGCAGATCCCCCCGCCATCCGTAGGCATTCGCTCCATAACATGCACAGACATTTCCCCTTACTTTCTAGGAGGAAAAAAGTGAGTGTTATGGTGCAAAAAATACGGTACTTTACTCCAATGCTCTGAGGCCAGTTTCATAATACAATGCATTTTCTGTGCCGCCTGAAAAGCCTTTTGCTACAGGCGATATTCCATAACCACATTCTTACAATAGAGCCAATGATAATATTGTTAATTCTAACTTCCAAACAATTTTGCCACCATAAAACCAGCATTAAAGAAGTGTGATAGGCGCCAGACATTGCCAGAATGATAACTTTTTAATTTTTACCATGGATTTCACAAGTCCATTTGACAAATCAGTGCTGGGCAGGTGGAGGGAGGGGATCTCATCACAAATGTTTTGTACAAATGTTGGGGCAGTATTTAAAAGTGGTGGAAGATATCTGGATATGCTTGCACACCATTAACATAAGGAAACCCTCATTTCACTTATAAATTGTTGCATCACTTCATAAGATTATACTGTGAAAAAAAGATTGGTTCCTTAAAGTCAGCACCTATGGCAGAAATATTGCAACTCTCCATTTATTCCAGACAGGGAAAAGAAGAAGGCAATTCTCAATGACCCAGGATGCAAAGAGGCTTCAGTTTAGATGTGTAATTTTGTTCCCCACAAACTGCAAATTTAGGTGGCTGAGTGCTGATAGTGTCCTTGTTTTGGTTCCAGCCATAAGAAACAAGAGGAAAGTATTAGCAGGTTCAAGTGATGCTCAGCTGAACAAAACGTTTTTCAAAATAACACAAAAAGGAGACACACACACACATGGCCCGGTGTGAATAGCTCAGTGGTTTCAAGGAACCAATGAGCGTTGAGTGTCCATTGAAAAAGAGAAATGGAAAGTTTGGTGGGAAGCTAGCTTCAACTGAACTGCTTGAGCTTATTACAGCTTATATGTCGTGGGGTGAGAGCATGGCTAGCTAGAACCCTGAACAGGAGTCCTCCCATTAGGCAGTGAGGATATTCTTGTACATACACCAACAGTAATGAGACAGTACATTTTCTGTCAATATAAGCTTAAGTGACTTACTTTGAGACCAAAACTGCAGCTGAATCTCGAGCTTTGTCACTTACAATCAAATAGGACTAAAAACAAAAACAAAATTGAGTTAGAGGAGTTTGCAACATTAAAACCAAATGTGCACAATGTTTGTATGCAAACACTTCACCTAAGTATCTATGCAAGTCAGAACGGGGACAAACTACAGAAGGGATATAAAAGTATGGACTTCATACAGAGAGTTAACTGAAGTGCAAATGGTTGGGACTTCAAAGTGCAGTATAGGGCTGTTGGAAGCCCTTTTGCAAACACCCTCAGTTTCATCTTATTCAAAGTGAAAATTAAATACTGGTATATTTAATAAATATAATAAATTCACAATAAATATAATATATTCACAAGAATTCAAGTTTACAGATGAATAAGATTCCAACTACACATTTTCTTAATATAAACAACATTATGAGGAATTTATACTGTATTTTTAAATTGGGGTATTTTTGGAAAGTATCTTGTTTTGTTTAAAATATATTTTTATATGTTATGTTCTGATAAGTGTAACTCTTCCAGTACAGATAAAAGATTATTGTTCTTGATTAAACATCTATATAAAAGCACTGTGCTGAAGGTGCACTGCTCTACAAATGGGCAGCTCACAGGATCCGTACCAGCTACAAAGGAAGTTAAGCAAGGTTGTATCCTAGCTCCTGCACTGTTTAATTTATTTGTAAATGATATGTTATGTATTTTTGTGTTTTTATATTCTAAACTGCCCTGTGATCCTCAGTTGAAGGGCACTGTAAAAATGTAATAAATAAATAATAATACAAGTTATTGTTTTACCATTTGACAGATGAGATACTCAAATTAAGAAACAGTGACTTGCCAAACAACATACAACATCATGGCAAATATAAACCTTTAAATGAGGTTTCCCACACCCAAGTCCAAGACTAAAGCTAGTACCCCAGAACAACCCCGAACAACTGTAAAGGCTTATTAATATTACAAAAGACATTCTGCTTTCTACAGATTGCTGAACAGATCCAGAAATACTTGCTTTTGCCACTTTGAGAATGCGATCCATTGTTGGCACTCGAGGGCATCCTTCTTGGGAAGAGATGTTTCCATCCAGCCGTGCCAAATCGAACGGGATCAGGCATGTTACAGACAACCACAACAAGAGCATGTAGCGTGTCTCCCAGGTCTAATGAAACACAGAGAAAAAAATATATTTATCATAAAGGTAGTTTTTAAAAATAGTTTGTGCCCCCAGAAAGTTTGCAGCACACACTTGCGAAAACCATCTCCATATGCAAAATGTAGACCAGTATTACAAAAAATAGGAAAGATGTAGGAATGAAAAAGGACCTCCAAGATTTAGTTTTAATTGACTATGGAAGGACAGTTACACAAATTTAAATGGAACATGGTTCAGCTAGAATACTTTATTCACACACAAGCCTAAGCCCCAACTTCATGAACCCTGCTAAACAAATCATGGCTCCTGAAGACATGTGCAAACATAAGATAGGAATTTCATTATTTTGAAAAAGCTCATAGATTGAACGCTCCAGAAGTAGTTTGCTCATTCCCATATCTTTTTATCAAGATAACAGCTTGAAATTTTCAAAGTGCAGTTCCCTGGACCTTTAAAAAATAAGTGAGAATGCAATTGCCTCCTAAGAATACAAGGTAAGCAACAACTCTTGCTAAAAGGGTATATAAAGCATGCAGATATGACAGCAGTTTCAAAACGGTGTGAGTGAAAGCACACCTGTGAACATACAAAGCTGTCTTTTAGCAAAACAGACCACTGCCCCCCTCCTTCCATTTAGTGTAAACCACATGGACTGGCAGCAATTCGCCCAAGGTTTCAGATGGGGTTCCTTCCAAGCCTTACCTGAAAATGCTAGGAGCTGAAACTAGGAGCTTCTGCATACAATGTATGAGCTCCACTACTAAGCTATGGCCCCATCCAGCACACATGCAATCATATTTGCACATGTTCCACATGAAACTGGCAATGTGCTAGTCCAACTCAGAGTAGACCCACTGAAATGCATGGATCTAAGTCACGTTTATTACTTTCAGTTGTTCTCTCCGGAGTAGGATTAACATTTGATACAAGCATTGTAAATTTTAATAGCATTCCCCTATCAGTCTCTTTCATTTACATACAGAGGTTTTGGTGAGGGGTGGGTGTGGGTGAAATGGCAGTCTTCTGCACGCCTGATGTCAGTGGGGATAGTGGAAAGGAGAAGGATCACAAAAAGTTGAAATGCCTGCCTTGTGCAACCCTTCTCACACTGCCCCTTTCAACCTCTGATGTGGGGATTTGGGCAGGTGAGCGGGACAACCCGCTTATCAGTCATGTAGCATCCTAATTACCTCATGTAATTCAAAGTTAGCCTTTGAGGTGGGGAGAAAAAGCTTCCCCGTTCCTGGTCTAATGAGTTGTGGTGGTGGGGAGAGGGGGGTTGCTGGGAGAGATGCAGGCAGAATTAGAGGTGGGGTTGGTGAGCAACACAAGCAGGGGCAGACATGAACTCACCTCATGGTCTTTAGGATTCTGAGATTCCAGCATATCCAAGACAGGTTGGACATCAACTACTTCATGAGGAAACATGCGAAGGAAAGTTTTATACCCTCGTACCTAGCAAAAAAAAGAGTTTCTTAAGTAAATAATTCATTTCCAGTTATAGTACTATAAAAATGAGGTTGTGCAGTATTCCCCCCTCCCCCCCAAAAACCCCCCTGAGGTACCAGGTTTAATTTATGGTATACTAGGCCTAGTTTTCACTGAAGTGGTCAACTTGTGTCTAGACAACACCATTTTGGGCTGCGGATAGGGATTCACACAATAGGGTAATCTTCCATGAATCAACATTCCTACAAAAAATTATCATATCATGGAGAAGGCTAGGCTAAAACGATTCTTCCTAATTAATATACTAGTCGTCTGTGTAAGCTGGCACCTGCATCCGAAGTGGTGCAAATCAAAGGATTACCACCTCTGTAACAATGAAAACAAAGTAAGAGGATGCTAAGATAACATCAAGGAAGACAAAAGAGATAGCAAATGGTCTGTCCCCCGTCCCCTGGCAAAATCCACCCCCATAATTGACGCCATCAGGCCCCACAGATGCAGGAAGAGTGCAGAGGAACAGCATCTGTGGCAATGAGACTTGGCAGCAAACCATTCTGGAAAACAGAAACCCACACTAGCAACATTCCCTGTAAAAAGAGATCTTGCATCAAATCCCAAAACGTTTTTTGTATACTGAGAGGCATATAAAGAGTGATTTATGAGCACTTGTGGAAACTGAGAGGGCGTGATGAGATGTGTAGACAACACATGGTATGCTGTCTGGATCACAGCCATTCAGCTTCTAGTATAGCCGCTCTATTAATAATAATAATAATAAATAATAATAATAATTTTTTAGAAGCATGTTCTGTTTCTAGTTCTTCTGTCTCTCATGCCTGCCATTTATGTGCCCCTCAATCAGTAGCTGGTAGATACTGGGATCTCTTTGGCCACTTAAGCTATGTGACTTTAATTTGAGCTTGGTAAAGTATAATACCTAAGTATCACTGTAACAAGGGTAGCAGGAAAAGTCCTCAACAGCAATCAATATCCACATTTTCCTCCGTATGTTTTTCCACCACGAAGCCATGTTCTTAAAAATACCAGCCTGTGATGGTTGCAGCACTTGTACAAGACAAGTAACTCTGCATGTTTCTCTTTGCTGGAACACCAGAAACTGGATTGCAAAACAATGGCTTATTTCTGATTGATGGCAGTAGCTCACAATCATTAAGAAATCAGTTTCATTAGGTATTACGGTACCTACCAAGCTCCTACATACTCCCCAAAACTATTTCACAGTCATCCTGTTACCACCTCTTCCCTCCCTAACTCCAACCAACACCTTCTCTGTACCACTTTGTTTTCTAAAAGGTAAAAAGGATTGTAGCAATCAAGGACTTGCCATTTAGTTTCTCTCCATCGGAAATCCCAGTGGGGCCCCAACCTAGACTTTTGGAAACCCAGAGCCCTTGAGAATGTATAAACATATGATCAACAAAACATAAAATTATCTGTAATCTCACACTATTTTTTGTTTTGTCAGGCACATAGATCAAGGGGAGGGGAAAAAATCAGAACAATTAGTGGTTAGCATTCTGCCATTACAGCAGAACAAAGATAGTATGACTATTTGATATTAACAAATCAGTCATGCTGTGCTGAGAATTTATAGCAACTGCTTTCATAAAAGAATAGGGAACCATTTTAGGACTATGGCAAGCAATGTCCATTCCATTCTTCATTGTCTCATTTCCTTTCTTTTCCTGTTTGCACTTCCCTGTGCCAACAGTCACAAGCTCGTCTTTCTGTATTTCACAGTCTAATACAGGCCTCGGTCCAGTATACCTGAAGGAGCGTCTCCACCCCCATCATTCTGCCCGGACGCTGAGGTCCAGCGCCGAGGGCCTTCCGGCGGTTCCCTCATTGCGAGAAGCAAAGCTACAGGGAACCAGGCAGAGGGCCTTCTCGGTAGTGGCGCCCACCCTGTGGAACGCCCTTCCAGCAGATGTCAAAGCGATAAACAACTACCTGACATTCAGAAGACATCTTAAGGCAGCCCTGTTCAGGGAAGTTTTTAACGTGTGATATTTTGCTGTATTTTTGGTTTTTATGGAAGCCGCCCAGAGTGGCTGGGGAGGCCCAGCCAGATGGGCGGGGTATAAATAAATTATTATTATTATTATACACAAGGCAAAAAACTGGGGAATAACCCATAATTAGAGTCATTTATGCATATGTAGTATTACAAGCAACAAGCTTGTAAACAATATTCTTATTACCAACATTTGTTCAGAAAACATGAAGTACTGACTTCCCGATAATAAACTGTGAAAGTGGAACCCAAATTATTAACAAATCCAGATTAAACACCAAATATTTCTAGAGCTTACTGAAACATATCCCCTGGGGTGGAGAATCCCATTTCTAACATGTTACCTTTGAAATGATGTAAAGAAATTGAAAGGTCAGATGAATTAAAGAACAGGGAGATGCTTCATCCTGGATAATAAGCAGCAGTGAATTCAACATCGACTCTAGAGGAAACACAGGCAAAATGGTAGAAAATACATTAGTCTGCAAATTTGTTTCATTATTTTTACACATGTCTGAAAAAGGCAATGTCAGAAGACTACTTCAGGAACATATTTGTGAGAAAATGAGCGACATACACATTATAATTGGGGAGCTGCCAAGGGTTCCCCCCCTTAGTCCTGGCTCATCTATTTCAAGGGGACTAAGGCACTAGACTTGCCAGAGACTTGATCTGCAGTCATTGGCTCATACTGCTGAATCATTCACTGGAACTTTGTCTCCCTTTTGCAAAGTTATCATAATACAGCCTCCTTTAAATCAAGATAAATGCATTTAAGATATCCTTCGGTCTAATAAAATATGGAAGAACGATTCTACAAAATGTAATGGTTAGGTTTCATAAGGCCAGAGGACAGCAAGAGATTACTATAGCTCCCATTAAAGGCAAATATGCTCTTGCTATATTCTGTTGTCTCATTTCAGTTTAAATATACTAAATTATTTGTATAGTACTATATGCTAAGTATATATTAGCAATGTAGTAATATAGTTTATTTTACTATTACTATATGTCTTACCTGACAGCAGTTCCTTCATTTCAAAGTTCATGTGTCAGCAAGATAAGAACAACTGCAGCACCTCACACTCTCAAACCATTTTGACTAACTATTGTATAACCCAGGAGAGGCACCTGCAAGGTAAGAAATGCAAGACAGAAAAGGCCTAGAAGAGAGTAATGCACTATTTCTTACTTTGCAGGTGCACTTCCTGAGAAATAAGGAGGTCACCCCAGAGAACTGTAGGCTGCTTTCAATTGCCCAGGAGATATGCATCTTTTCAGAAGCTCCCCCAAGATGAACTCTCCTTTTCCAGGACAGAAACCTGTGAGCTGGGAAATAACACAAAACTACCCCAGTCTGCTTCTCACTTTTCAGGGAAGCCTGCAGGATTAAATATGATAAAGCTGCTGGGGGAAGTGTGGTGAAATCCAACACACTCTCACCAAAGAGAATCTGCCCCTCCCCATACTTAAACAAAGCAAAGCTTCTACACCTGTTGTCCATGCTGACCAGTATTCTAAGATTCTATCAAAATCTTCAAAAACAACACAACAAAACTTACCTAAATGTGGATCCAAAAGGTGAGGCTGTTCCTGATAATTGTTCAATATAACTGAAAGATAAAAGCATATCCAGTGGAAAATCTGGAATCAATCTGAGAATGCTGTTTTAAAAGGAAACAGCATTAACATTCCTAGCGTGAAACCACTGTATCTTTAAAAAATAACATGTCAATAGTTATCCTGAGAAGCAAAGGAGTACCATTTGCTTTTTTAAAAGGCAAGTGGAAATATATTATTAAATCAAATGATTTATGTCCTCTTTTGAATCCCTAAAAATTCTCTTACCAGGGGAACTGGTAGGACAGAGCATACTAGACCATTCCACCCCTTATTCCCCTTCCTAAGCTTCCCAACTACCAAGAATTAATTTTGTTCCAACAGGGATCTGGAGTCTCTCTCATAATTAGCCAGTGCTATGTCCCCAGAGCAAATGCTCCTCTCATTGGCTCATTAGTCTATACTTCAAGCAGTCTATCAGTCAGGGAGGGCCTTCTCGGTAGTGTCACCCGCCCTGTGGAACACCCTCCCACCAGATGTCAAAAAGAACAACAACTACCCAATTTTAAAAGATATCTGAAGGCAGCCCTATTTAGGGAAGCTTTTAATGTTTGATGGACTACTGTATTTTAATATTTTGCTGGAAGCCACCCAGAGTGGCTGGGGAAACCCAGCCAGATGGGTGGGATATTATTATTATTATTATTATTATTATTATTATTATTATTATTATTACTTCTGCTCTCTTATTTCACACTCAGTTGGCAAAGCCTACCGTTCTTATCATTCGTCTTTGGCTCAGGACATGCAGAAAGTCCCAAGTTCAATCCCCTGCATCTCCAGGTAGGGCTGAGAAAGACTCTCTCCCTGAAACCATGGAAAGCTATTGCTTGTCAGTGCAGACAATATTAAGCTAGATGGATCAATAGTCTGACTCACTATATGGCAGTTTCTATTTTCTCCATATATGTTCCATCTTTATATTAGACAAAATTAGTTTTTGTCAACATTTATTATTATTTATTGCATTTCTATCCCTGCCGTCTTTTCTAAAGGAGCCCAGTTTGGTAAACATCAAAAAGTTAAAATAATACAGTGGTACCTTGGTTTATTCCGGGGATGCGGAGGCGCTGTGGGTAAAAGCCTCAGCGCCTAGGGCTTGCCGATCGAAAGGTCGGCGGTTCGAATCCCCGCGGCGGGGTGCGCTCCCGCTGCTCGGTCCCAGCGCCTGCCAACCTAGCAGTTCGAAAGCACCTCCGGGTGCAAGTAGATAAATAGGGACCGCTTACCAGCGGGAAGGTAAACGGCGTTTCCGTGTGCAGCTCTGGCTCGTCAGAGCAGCGATGTCACGCTGGCCACGTGACCCGGAAGTGTCTTCGGACAGCGCTGGCCCCTGGCCTCTTGAGTGAGATGGGCGCACAACCCCAGAGTCTGGCAAGACTGGCCCGTACGGGCAGGGGTACCTTTACCTTTACCTCGGTTTATGAACTTAATCCATTCCGGAAGTTCGTTTTTAAACCAAAACCATTCTTAAACTGAGGCGCACTTTCCCTAATGAGGCCTCCCGCGGCCGGTACCCTTCCACTGTTCAGATTCCATTCTTAGACCAAGGTAAAGTTCTCAAACCAAGACACTATTTCCGGTTTTGCGGAGTTTGTAAACCAAATCATTCTTAAACTGGGCTGTTCTTAAACGATGGTACCACTGCACTATTTAAAATAAAATAACAACATATTCAAAACAATTTAAAAGCCATCTAGAAATTATATACCCTCACAGTTACTAATTTCAAAGTTGCCATGGCCTTCCTTCAGCCACCAAATGCCTGGGTAAATAGAAATGCAGTGGTGCCCCGCAAGACGAATGCCTCGCAAGACGGAAAACCCGCTAGACGAAAGGGTTTTCCGTTTTGGAGGTGCTTCGCAAAACGAATTTCCTATGGGCTTGCTTCGCAAGACGAAAATGTCTTGCGAGTTCCTGCGGGGTTTTTTTCCTCCCCCCCCTTTTTCCCAAGCCGCTAAGCCGCTTATCAGCTGATCCGCTAAGCCGCTTAACAGCTGATCCGCTAATGGGCTTGCTTCGCAAGATGAAAAAACCGCAAGACGAAGAGACTCGCGGAACGGATTCTTTTCGTCTTGCGAGGCACCATTGTGTTTTAAAAATTTTCCTGTAAAGGAGTTCATTCATTCATAATACATACACTTCAATGATGCTACACTAAATCATCACTAGGTGGCAGTCCAAAGCCAACTAAATACTGTACAGTGATACCTCAGGTTAAGTACTTAATTCATTCCGGAGGTCCGTTCTTAACCTGAAACTGTTCTTAACCTGAGACACCACTTTAGCTAATGGGGCCTCCAGCTGCCGCCGCACCATTGGAGCACGATTTCTGTTCTCATCCTGAAGCAAAGTTCTTAACCCAAGGTAATATTTCTTGGTTAGCGGAGTCTGTAACCTGAAGCGTATGTAACCCGAGGTACCACTGTATTTGAAAAACCCTAATAATCAAAACTGCAGCTTACACCAAAATGCCTAAAAAGATACACTCATTTTCTGCCTGTATCTTGTTCCCTGTTCTTGATCTATGAATAAATAATAATATTGGTGAAATGCTCTTTTGAACCTTCTAAAGGTGTTATTGGTATAGCAGGGGTGAGGAACTAGACTGAGTCATAGGACTGGATCCAGAAGTGGCCCACTCTCCAAGGTGCCACTTCTGAGACATTTGGGGGGGGGGGGAATCCATCCACCTGACAATCACCTGACATCAGGCAACACTAAACTCAGGCTGCAGGAACAGGCTTATCTCCAATACTAGAGCTATTATGTGCTTGCTCCTTGAGAGTACAAGGTGGCAGCAGAGGCTTACCTATAACTAAGTGCTTGAATTGGATTTAACAGATCACAGCACCTGACATCATTTGACACTGAGTAACTACCAGGTGGATGTGGTTTGCGAATATGGCCCACAAGCCAAAATCAGATAACTAATTAGGCCCACGGGATGGAAGTTCCCCACTACTGTGCTAGAGGATATTCATTTTTTGTATAAATTTAACAACCCCATTTAGCCGCTTTGCTCTAATGTTATTATTGCTTCACTGTTTTTTATTGCATTTCCACAATGGACTAGTTTGCATGTCACACCATGGTTTAATGTGAACACAGGAGTGTGTAATCTCCTGGACAAGGGAACCCAGCCACTTTGCTACTGCGCAATGTTGAGCTAAGCCATCTGAACCTGCATTCATTCTTGGATAAAACCTATGGTGATAGCTAAACCACTGGTCAAACCATGGCATAGGTCAGCAAAGCAACAAAACTGGGTGGGAGAGAAGTGGCTGGGATCTCTTCTCCAAGTGTTTGCACATTTGCACTATGCCATGATTTGGCTCAGTGTGACATGTGAAGCAGGTCAGTAAGTCATTTTAAATGTTCTATTATTCAGTAATGTTGAACTACCAAATGCAACTGTTGGAGAGTTATAGGAGACAATCATCTGCCATATTCTATAACAGACCACGAGACCAGTCAAAAATGTTTTATTGCAACCATGTCTGTAATCACAAAAGCTTGTATCCCAACTTTCCTTTGTGGTTTTATTTAGAACAAAGCTCAGAGAATGGTAACAATGGCATTTTTAGAGAGCAACCAGTCCACTTCAGCAATTTATTTCAGCAATAAAGAGATTAACATTTTGAGAATATTATCAAAACTTGAAAAATTTCAAATAAGCATTACTGTTTGCATATTGTAAATTGCTATTGCTTTCCTATAGTCACCTACAAGGCAATATTGATCAATCTTTTACTCAGAATAAGTTCCATTGTATCCAGAGGAACTTACTCTTTAGTAAGTGTGTTGAGGATTGTAGGCCTATAGAGTTAATGGATAAGGTGAACAAGAGTTGTCTTAATTCACAATTCAAATGCTTAACCATTACACTTAGTAGGATTTGGTGACAACATCCCAATCATCAGTTGTACATGCTAAAAGGAAGAGCTCATACCTTTAAATTTTTCAAGCGCCGTCTCTCTCAATGATAGGTCTCCATGCATTGATCTAAGAGAATTAATCAACTCCTGTATTTCCTGACTCTCTGAAAAGGTCTCAAGTATGTTTCCCTTGGCGATGACATCAGACTCCAGGCATTTGCTATCCTCTTGCTCAGACCCATCTCCGTTCATCTCATTTAAAACCATCTTCAGCTCGTGAAAAATTCTTCTAGGCAAAGGCACAGCAAACCAGCATTTACCATTACAGTTAAATTCCACAATTAATGTTACAACCCTATACAGAGCTTCCTGAAAGCAAGACCCATTGAATTCAATGGGAAATTCTTCCAAGTAGACTTGTGTGCAACTACGCTGCAAATTTGCCTTGCATGATGGAGGCAATCCAAGTGCACATAAGAGAACTGCACTTAAGCTCAATTATTTTCAGTGGGCTTAAATCTGTGCTGGCCTGTGTCCTTTCTTTCCCCATAGAAAAATAACGGGACAGTGTATAAAAGGGATTTCCTTCCCTTGCTATATACATCTCTTGTTCCACACGCAATTTAACAACAGCCCGTTCTCCCATCTCTTCCAAATCCTATCCGCTTCCATAGGATACATTTCTATCTTGACAGGGATGGAAAGAAGGTTAGTTCAGCTTTTAAAATATAAATAAGGCCTTGATGCAGTATAGCTGTATGCACGCCATGAGGATTGTTCGTGAATGCACTGTTCCTTTGCAAATAAAAATGTATAGCGATTGAAGCTGCGTTCAAGCCCAGCTACACCCCTGAACCTGGAATCCTTCCCTTTAACCCCCGACCTATTACCAGGGCTTTTGTTGCCATACTGAAAGAGAGTTAATACTGTGCATTCGTTTTTCAGGGCTGAGGCAGGGGAAAGCACTTCGCATGAACTCAAAAGCATGAGAATTCCGCCTTTTGCCGCCTTAATTGAGGTGCAAGGCTGAGGCTGAGGGCGGTTTTTTAACATTTGCAGCCGAGCCGCGCACCGCCCTCCTTCCCCGGGGCCTGGCGTCCAAGACACCCCCCCGGGCGACCGTATCGCGAGAGAGCCTCTTCCCGTTTCCCAAGGCGGCTCGCCATCTCGTCCTGAAGGCCCTGGCCCTACCCGCGCCTCGCCCAGGCTCCTGCGAACCACGGAAAGCCCCGAGCCAAGCTCAGCGCCTCTCCCACAACAGCTCGCTGCTTGCAAGATTTACCTTTCGTCGTTGGCGCCTGCGCTCAGAAGAGGCCTCTCCACGTACGGCTCCTCGCGCGGGACAGAAGGGCTCGGTGGACGTCCGCGCCTGGGCTGCGAAAAGAGGAGGAGCCCGGCAGCAGAGGGAGGGCGGGCGAGGAAGGGGAAAGGGGATTGGCTGGGAAGGAGGAAAGCGCCCGGCTGTGTGCCTTTTCTCTTTCTGTGGCAGGGACGGGATGTAGGTGTTTTTTTTTTTCTGGTGGAGCTACATCGCGGGAAAGTCTTGCTTTAAACGCCAAGGCAAAGAAGAGCTGCTTGCCCTGGGCTGTGCAGGAGGCGTTTCCTTGGATGCTAGAGCGCTGGTTATAAACCGCGAAATAATAACAATAATAATAATAAGAGTCTGTAAAAAGCATAAAAGGTGCATGAGCCGCCCTGGGAGTTTTTAAAACAGATGTGCAGGATATAAATGTGCCGGATTGGAAGCACTGTTGAGGTGCAGGAAACGAAGACCCCGCAGTAGAACGACATTGTCATTTATTGTTGTTGATCGCATAACCTTTGCAGCAAAAACAACGGTGAAAAAGGAAAACAATAAAAAAATACTGCCAGTCATAATCATGTACCACAGATCTGAAAATGACCTCAGACTTCTAATCCATCGAAATCACAATTCCCGGTGAAAGTCCAGTTTCTTGAGGTTAGCAGGCGGGAAAAAGAAATCAGTGTTTGGATAGGTGTTGACTGTTTCAGTAATAAAAATCCCTGCATTGGTGTGTGTCTGTTATGTCCTTTTTTCCAAAACTAATAAAATCATGCCTTATCTGGCCAAAAATATCTATTTACTTGTTCTCTAAGGAACCGGGTCGTTTGCATCATTACCAATGCTAAGAATCACATTTTGTGGTACTCAATTGTAGCTCCTTTCAGATCTTTACAGTGCTTAACTAATGTAAACCATACTGCCATCAGGTGTCCTGCAGGTCCCTATGCTTATCTGTAAACAGATTTGAGACTATTGTTTCCATGTTTTTTATCCTGCTTATCCTCCAAGAAACTCAGGACAATATGCATCATTCTCTTCCCACACCACTTTTCATCTACAGAACAACCCTGAGATATAGATATGTTGATTGGCTTGAGATCACCCATAAAGTGAGCTTCATGGCTAGAGAAAGGATGGTTTGGTTGCAATCTGCAATTGTCAATGGTGAGGGGAAACATGCTCATAATTATTTTTCCAGTCTCACAACTACGTTGAACCCACTCTCACTTATTTGCTGATGGCAATTATAGTTACAAATTCTGTGTGCAATGACAACATTTTATTTGGATTGCATATTACATACATAGTAAGTGTAGCACAGCAATTTTCATTCAAATTCTGTATACTTAAACAGTGAGCTTGCTAAGCCTTCGATCACTTGACAGCTTTAATTTCCACTTTCCTATCATAAATGAGGATTGCTCAAACATTCCATTTAACCCAGAATGATGATTCTCACACTATCACAAAACTGAAAAATTTTACTTTAAAATTCTACATGCTACATGTCCTGTGCTATGAAAATGCACATCATGGGTAAAGCATGCCAAACAATGATACCTAAAGTTTATTTCAGTACATGCATACCTCATTTTATTGCACATCGCAGATACAGTATTGCTCTTTTAAAAAATTAGGAAGCAACCCCCTGCTGCCATCAACCCTCTTCTGGCCAGGATAATGGAGCGGCTAGGACTGGAGCTGGGTTTCTCCCCTCCCACCCATGCAGCCAAGGGGGAGGGGCTGGGTCAATAGACTACACTATAGTGAAAAGGTAACTTTTCACAGGGAAACAAACAAAAAAGTGACTCACTTTATTGCAATATTCGCTTTATTGTGGTGGGCTGGAACCGAACCAGCAATATCTCTGAGGTATGCCTGTTCTCACTTACTTTCTTTATTATTTCACTATGTACAATAACCAGGGCAGACAACCCTAACAGTAAAACAAAATAAGCATGCTTTGAAATACTTCTAACATGTTTCAGTCACTTGCAGTTGTATGTAAGGAATGCAATTTATTGACCCAATCCTTTTAACATTTATGAGTTTATCCGTGTAATGCAATCCTATTTTTTAATTCAGCAGTAACTCCCACTGTGTTTGGTGATACTGGATTCCAGTTCCCATTAGACCCAGCCAGCACAGCTAGTGATCAAGGATGATGGAAGTTGTAGTTCAGCACCCTCTGGAAGGCCACAGTGGGTTCCCCATCACTGTTGTCAACCTGCAGCCTTATCCGTATTAAACTGGTTTTTAAAAAGGAAGAAGAAATTAGTGTTATAGTACTAGGACTACAGCTGCAGTGTTGGCAATCTGCTGGCTCCTGAAAACATACCTGTTTAGGCAAGGATTCCCTTGAATTAAAGTTGATATTTTATTGCTTTAACTGTTTTCTGTTTAATTATTTGTTTTGTTGTCTATTTTAATCACGAATGTACCGAGGGCCTTCTTGGTAGTGGTGCCCACCCTGGAGAACACTCTCTCACCAGATGTCAAGGAAATAAACAACTATCTGACTTTTAGAAGACATCTGAAGGCAGCCCTGTTTAGTGAAGTTTTTAATGTTTGATGTTTTCTTGTGTTTTTAATATCCTGTTGGAAGCCACCCAGAGTGGCTGGGGAGGCCCTGCCAGATGGGCGGGGTATTAATAATAATAATAATAATAATAATAATAATAATAATAATAATAATAAATGTTGTTATTTATTTTAAACTGTTCGAGCAAGGGAGTCATTACATCCACACAAGCTGGTGTACATGTTTACATGGGCTCTCAGGTTTGCAGTCTTTGTTGATATCCAGTTGTGACATCCCACTTGCCCAACAGTCTTCCATTTGTGCAAATGGAATGACTCCATCATTCTCCCCTCCCCCACCCTTCTGCTCCTGTGTCCCCACAAAATAAAGTTGTGTGACCCTCCTGAGCAGAGTAAAGAATGCAGGAGGAAGGAGAGGAAGGAGAATAACATCACATCCACTGGCACAGAGACTAGATCTTCTCCACTGCATTTCTGCAAATGCTGTTTTTTAAATCTACTATTCTGGAACTCTCATTTATCCTGCTTGTACACTTTGCTACAGAGTTCACTCCCTGGAACAACAAACAGCACACAGTTTTCCTACCTTATCAAAGTGGTCATTAATATGCTGGTTGACAGTTAAGAGAATGCAAAAAATACAAAACCACTGCAAGCATTTTGTGAGGAATTAAATGTGTACAAATGTCACCTTAGCTCTTGCCTTTTGTAACTTTCAGGTGACTTCCCATCCTCTTTAAAACATTGTAGCAGATGTTGTTCTAACATCAAACAGGAGATCACTTACTCAGGATGACCATGTTTGAGGGTTACTTTAAAAGCTTTCGCATAACATTAAGAGTGGGCCCCCGGTATCCTGTCCCAAAATGGTTCCAGTGGTTAATATAGTTAAATAGCTGGTAAAGTTTGTTGCGCTTTTCAAAGCCTGGAGCTTTGGGGATTTTGCTGTGATAAGCAGAGAAGAAAGAACTGCTAAAGCCACCAAACATCATAGAAATTGCAAGTTCAAATTCTGAATGACCATAGAAACAAGCAGGGTCAAAAAGAATTGGTCCGGAGTCATCTTCAGCTACATTTCCTGCCCACAGGTCCCCATGTAGGAGGGCAGGAATTATCTCCAGATCACAAAACATCTCCGGAATCTTTGGCTGTAAAAAAGCATAAACAAAAAACCTTTAAAACTGTCTAAGGAAAAGAAGTAGAACATTGCTTAATAAGACAAATATAAGGCCTTAAAACATATAAATCAGAATGTATATGAAGTCCTGAATGTTGTGTCTTTTTATTTGCTTTTAGCATAATTTTTACATTTTATATATACTATGAGTTTTGCTGTTTTGAATAACATGATTTAACCTATCACTATGATTGCCTGATGGATTACAGTGGTACCTTGGGTTAAGTACTTAATTCGTTCCGGAGGTACATACTTAACCTGAAACTGTTCTTAACCTGAAGCACCACTTTAGCTAATGGGGCCTCCTGCTGCTGCCGCGCCGCCAGAGCACAATTTCTGTTCTGATCCTGAAGCACTATTTCTGGGTTAGCGGAGTCTGTAACCTGAAGAGTATGTAACCTGAAGCGTATGTAACCAGAGGTACCACTGTAATGGGTAATGACCGGGATATTTTTCTTGATGAATTGGGAATCTATCACCTGACTTTGGAATGTGACACTGATCAGAGCTAGGGGTAGTGGCAGAAAAATGTGGCGTAAGAATTTAGAATCAGAAGGTCAACAGCTCTGCTTTTAGCTGAATTAGAAGCAGCTGAGAGGGAGCCTGCAGTGGGCCAAGAAATCCCTCTTGAGAATCCACTACTGGATCATCAGTTTTCCTGCATCCTGTAGGATTGCCTATTTGCCTCCAACATGCTCTGCTTTCATTGAGCAAGCATAAAGACCTTATGGTGTCTTTGTAATATTTATTTTATATACAAATATACAACAAATATTGCAAAGACACCATAAGGTCTTTATGCTTGCTCAGTGAAAGAAAATAAAACCTTGCAATGGAAAATCCATGGAATTCTCACCACTAGTGAAAATGGGGAGCAAATATCAATGCGTTTTTGTTAGCCTCCCTAATGGAATGAGCAATAATTAATTAACTAATTAATTATACTTTTATTGTCATTGTACAACCTGTGTACAATGAAATTAAACGAGCCTCCCTCTCCCCCCCCAATCTCTTATCAAACAACACACCACCTTGCAAGTCAATTTCATTATGTTATTTTCCGTTCAACAGCCTAACAGCCCACAGATAGAAGCTATTTTTTAGCCTGTTGGTACAGCTGATTATACTTCTATATTTCCTGCCTGAGCGTAGAAGATTAAAGAGGTGATGGCCGGGGTGTGGGTCGTCCCTGAGAATTTTTCTCTCTCTCCTAAGGCAACGATCCCTTGCGATGTCATCTAGCGGACTCAAGGGACAGCGCATGATATCATGTGCTGTTTTCACCACCCTCTGTAGAGACTTTCTGTCCGTGGCTGTCAGGCCAGCAGACCACACTGTAATACAATATGAAAGGACACTTTCTATTGTGGACCAGTAAAAAGAGTTCATCAATTGTTGTTCAACATTATTCTTTCGCAAGACCCTGAGGAAATGGAGTCTCTGTTGGGCCTTTCTGACCATCTGAGTTATGTTAATTTTCCAAGTGAGGTCCTCACTAAGGTAAACTCCCAGGAATTTAAAGGAGGAGACTCTCTCCATACAGCCCCCCACCGATATACAACGGGGCAGGTTCCCCTCTCTTCCTCTGGAAGTCCAACACCATCCCCTTTGTCTTACTAATATTTAGGTGCAAGTTATTCTCTAAGCACCATGTAGATACTTTTTGAACCTCCCCCTTGTACCCTGTTTCATCTTCGCCTGCAATTAGGCCCATTATGGTAGAGAAGAAATACATTTAAATAAACCAGGCCCCAACTAAAGAAACATGGCAAGAAAAATTGACGGACTATGCAGAACTGGCAAAACTGACATATAAGCTACGGGACAAGGATAACTATGACTTTAAAGATGAATGGGAACCCTTTACAAAGTATTTGAAGACACAATAAAGTGAACTGGACTCCTTGGCAGGTTTTGAATAAACATTCACAAACTTTTTATTGGTAATAATCAGCTAAATAGTTTGAGGATCTATACAACTTTGTAACATGCAGAAAACAGCAGTCTCAGAGAAACCAAAGACTGGAACTGAGGGAAGTCGGGGGGGGGGTTGTGTGGGAGGGTGGGGGGAGGGAGGGAGGGAAAATTGGGAAAAAACAAGGATGGTATGCTTTTGGATAATTTATTTTAATTTTGAATAATAAATTATTCATTTATAAATTATAAATTTTGAAAAATAAAAATAAAAAAATAAACCAGCCCCCCCACTCATTCTTCTATTACAACAAATTTGGAAACAGGGCCACACAAATACAATAAAAGTTAATACAGTCATGTGTGAATGCAATTCTAAATTATGAAAACGGCAGGGAACAGGGGTTTGAGGTAGAGGATCCCAATGGAGACCGTGGGTTTTAAGTCCAGCAAAGTTTAGGCCCATCCTTCTGGGAAACTTGGCTCAGCCCTGGCTTGTATCTACTTGAAAGATGGTCCAAGATTTAAATAAACAAAACCCCACTGGCATGCTAGTCAAGCTCCAAAAGTTCCTGATCCCACAAATGGAACTAAATAATACCATCCTTGATGGCGAGCAGCAGACAAACTAAAGTGCAAATGTATAGACTGGGCACTTGCTTGAGAAAGCAGGCTGGATAGGAAGGAAACCTCACACCTATAGTAAAATCCTGTCAGAGTGAGGTGGCAAGTTGGAGATGCAAGCATGGTTCCAGCTTAGCCTCAGTGCCTTCTCTCTCACTCTCTCTTTCTCATATTGTGGCAGTCTAGCATCTCTCACCTACCTTTAACCGAGACCACAATTCCCTCGCTTCTCTGTCTCCGTAATCTCTCTCAATCAAATCCATTTGGGCTTGGAGACGGTGGCGTATGAAGAAAGTGGGCCAGTCACTTTGCCATTCATTCACCTACAAAGCAAAAATATGCCATGGGGTTGGTCTAGATCAGGGTCTGCAACCTTTAAGACAAAAGGAGCCACTTGGACCCGTTTTCGAAGAAAAAAAACCTGGGAGCCGCAAAACTCGCCATTATAAAAATAACTTTTTTTGTCACTTTTTTATTATTTCTTTGTTTGACCCCTCAGAATTACTCCTCCTCATAGCAATAAACGTTAAATTAACAAGTTACCTTTTTGTGTGTGTGTGTGTTCTTCACTCCCCTTCAAAACAGTGACCAGCGTACATGCCCCTTACAATGTAGCGGGCAGGCGGGCGGGAAGGTGACGTCGGGACGGTGCGTGACTAACGCACGCACCGCCCCCATGCGACGTCACAGCCAGTACAGCGCCGCCACAGTGGGGAGTGTCGGGGCGCACAATGCGCCTCCTCCCCTCGCTAGTATCCGCCCCGGAGCCGCGGCAAAGGTGTAAAAGAGCCACATACGGCTCCGGAGCCGCGGGTTGCAGATCCCTGGTCTAGATCATGGGTAGGCAAACTAAGGCCTGGGGGCTGGATCCGGCCCAATCGCCTTCGAAATCCGGCCCACGGATGGTCCAGGAATCAGCATGTTTTTACATGAGTAGAATGTGCCCTTTCATTTAAAATGCATCTCTGAGTTATTTGTGGGGCCTTCCTGGTGTTTTTACGTACCGTATTTTTCGCTCTATAACACACACCTGACCATAACACGCACGCAGTTTTTAGAGGAGGAAAACAAGAAAAAAATATTCTAAACGAAACAGTGGATGTATGATTTTTGTGGTTCATGCTGTGGCCACAGACATGCGATCTGACGGTGAGTTTGGGGTAGCCCAATGCAAAAATCCTGAGGATCCACGTGGATCCGTGCTTTGTAACCACGTTTTAAGTGGGGAGGGAAGGAAAAACACTCAAGGGACAAGGAGCACACGTGGGGTGTGTGGAGAAGGATGCTGCTAATAATGCAGGAGAGGCTCCTCTCCGGCTTTGCTCCTTTAGAACAAGCAGGCTCTGCTTCTCTCCCTCCTCCCCGGCAAGAAAACCACGATAGTAACCACTCTGAGACAAATCAAGAAAAATTGCGACCAACACTCTCCCCCAACAAGCGCAGTGAGGTCAAAACACACACACACAGAGAGAGAACTGGCCCTAAAGTCGCAGGGCTCTGGGAGAGCGCAGGGGCGCAGGGAGAGTGAATGGAAGCAAGAGAAGGAGAAGGAGCCCTCACACACACACAGACACACAGTGTCAATCCTAAAGTCGCAGGGGCGCTGGGAGAGTGAACGGGAAGCAAGAGAAGGAGAACGATGCCTCACACACACAGAGACACAGAGTGTCAATCCTAAAGTCGCAGGGGCGCGCAGGGGCACTGGGAGAGTGAACGGGAAGCAAGAGAAGGAGAATGATGCCTCACACACAGAGAGACACAGAGTGTCAATCCTAAAGTCGCAGGGGCGCTGGGAGAGTGAACGGGAAGCAAGAGAAGGAGAACGATGCCTCACACACACACAGACACACAGTGTCAATCCTAAAGTTGCAGGGGCGCGCAGGGGCGCAGGGAGAGTGAAGGGGAAGCAGGAGGAGGAGAACGATAGCTCAAGCACACACACACACACACACAGCCCCTACAGTGGCTAATCCAAAATCGGACAGCAAAAAACTGCAGGCAGGGACAGAGAACACGGGGTTGTTTTAAAGCAGCCAACTCCCGCTCTGCTTCTCTCCCTCCTCCCCGGCTCCGCTAGCTGACAGGAGCTGCTTACACCCGCTTTGCTGTTTCAAAGCGAGCCACGGACTGCTCACGACTGCAGCAAATTCCCCCGCCATCTGTAGGCATTCGCTCCATAACACGCACAGACATTTTCCCTTACTTTCTAGGAGAAAAAAACTGCGTGTTATGGAGCGAAATTTACGGTAAGTAGAATGTGTGCTTTTATTTAAAATGCATCTCAGGGGTTACTTGTGGGTTATAGGAATTTGTTCTCCCCCCCCCCCCCAAAAAAAAATATAGTGTGGCCCTCCACAAGTTCTGAGGGACAGTGGACCAGTCCCCTGCTGAAAATGTTTGCTGACGCCTGGTCTAGATGTCTTTAAGGGTCCCTTCCAACTTCTCTTTCTTTTTAATCAATAAAAGGAGGAGCTTACCTGAGCTATATAGCCACAGCAGGTGACAATGTGGAATCCAAACTTATCCACATGATGAGATTCTGTCTGGCCTGCACCTTTCCCTGTTCAACAACAACAAAACTAATCAAAGCAAGGGTGCAAAATGTAAAAGCAGCCAAACCCTCTTGATGCAGAAAGTGGCTACTTTTTGTATCATCATTATATCTGCAAAAGTGTTTTTGACGTTGTAGTACGTGATAAAACCTTAAACTCGAACTAAGCAGCAAATTATTTGTACCACTATCCCTAGCTGCATGCTGTTCAAATTGCTCTTAACACCGTGGTACCTAACAAACACCTCAGTTTTCATCCAGAAAAAAGCCAACAGCTGTGTGCAAGTCCTGCTAATTTAAGAAGCACTTAAGTGCAACAACCAACTTTCTTGGGATGTCACCAACCAAAGTAGGAACTACTATTACAAATTCAGGTAGGTAGCCGTGTTGGTCTGACGCAGTCAAAATATATATATAAAAATAAAAATTTGTCCAGTAGCACCTTAGAGACCAACTAAGTTTGTTCTGGGTATAAGCTTTCGTGTGCATGCACACTTCTTCAGATACACTGAAACAGAAGTCACCAGACCCTTATATATAGTGGGAGGGTGGGGTGGGGTTTTCCTCAGGAGGGTAGTAGTAGATGGGTGATTGACTCAATGGGTATGGTAAACCTGTGGACGACTCTTAAAGACTGCAATTAGACCTACAGGAAAAAGCAAGGGATAGTATGCAGATGATTAGCATATGTAATGAGACAGGAATCCAATATCTCTATAAAGACCAGGTCCCTCCAGTTTTCAGTTGCAATTCAGCAACTTCTCTTTCAGGTCTGTTTCTGCAGTTCTTTTGTAATGATACTATTACAAAGTTATGTTGGTGCATAGAAACTATACTTTACCAACTGTGTTTTCTTCTTTCTTTATTTTTTCTCCAAGTTTTTGGTTGTAAAGGTGAAGATCTGCTACTTGCTCTCCAAGTTTTGCAGAATATCTAGAAGAACAAAGAAACATATCCCAATATTATGTATCAGGAAATTTCAAAACCAGCTTGATTTTATATACAAACCAAACATTTCACATCAACGTATAGAATCAAAGAGTTGGAAGGAACCCCAAGAGTCATTCTAGTCCAATCCTCTGCAATGCAGGAATCTCAGCTAAAGCATCACTACTGTATCTCTAAACAACAGAACCTGGAGTGTCTTTGCATGGCACTCTTGAGGTAACTCAAAGCCAAAACCTTATGGGAATGGCATTAATTTTGTTTTAGGTGCTACATCTACTTTTAATTTTGAGATAAACTGCCAAAGTGGAAGGGCTGCAAACTTCTGAGTGAAAAAAGCCTTACGTAGCTATGACTTGTGCATTGCTGGCCTTTGGATAGCTGTATCCACACTTCAGTCAAGACCAAATAACAAAATCAAACTTTAACATTTTATAGATTTTTTTTAAAGTCCTGTGAAGTCTGAATGCTAGCAGTTGGCCCAGTAAACCTCAGGAGGCCAATCTAGCCAAAACATTCCATATAAGACAGATAACATAGTATGGACATTCTCAGACTTCTGACAGATGCATATAATTGTCAAGATACAGCATACATGTTGCTGAAGCAAGTGAAGAGAGAAGTCCCCCACTGGCATAACTTCACTGAAGGCATCCCATAATGCGATGTGGATGTGCGCTTGTTAATTCCCTTAAATTCACTTCCAGAGACATGTTATTTAAAGACAGTAAAACAGACACTTTTCAGAACTGAGAGACAACAGAGCAGAACTATAAATCCAAGTGGCCAATATTTTAACAAGGGGACAGCCGTGTGGCACTGTCTTACTTGCCGAGACTCTTCATTTTGAGGTACTCCATGGCAAATGCTGCTCCACCTCCTGGAAGATCTATCACTTTAATGGGCTGGGGAACCCGCAGAGTGTTGGTTTGCTGAATAGCTATTAAGCTTGCCATTTCACCCTCAAACATTGTCCTAGCCTGGTCAGAAAGAATAACGTTACTGAGAACACTTATTTGGCTGTGCATTAGGACTATGTGTGCATCAGTTATTTAGATTTGTGTCTTGTCCTACCCCAAGAAAATATATATCTACACACACACACACACACACACAGAGAGAGAGAGAGAGAGAGAGAGAGAGAGAGAGAGAGAGAGAGAAATGTACATGGGGAAAGTATGCCAATGAGAGAATTATTAAGCCTTGTGTACAAAGTGAGATAACATCTGCTGCAGTTTGAATTCATTTGGCTGATCAGCATAACGTTGACCTGAACATTCTCTTTGAATAATCTGCACATTCATTTGCACACCTACGGGGAAATCAGCACAATACAGTAGGCATTTCTCACTTTGGACAAACGAATCTACGTATGTTTATTCTGCTTGATTTCCCACGTCAAAATTCGCACCATAAAAAATGCTTGGAAAGCGCTGAGGCTGGTTAAAGGAGGAGGCAGGTATCCACCACCATACAGGCATGCAGATTACAACATTACATCTAAATGTTTGCAACACAGTATTTCGCTTTGGCTGCAAATTTCTAGAGGCAAAAAACATGGGGCTTTTAGGGCAAGTGCTTTGAAGTTTGGGGCAGCCCCAATTGGATTCTTATTTCAGACATACACACCCGTTAAAATCGCTGCATAGCTATATATCTTCTAAAGATTACACTCGATGATCCAGCTATAGAAAACTTATCGCGCCCCCTGTGCAGTCAAGAGTTGGAAACTCTTTTCGAACGAGTTTGATTGTGGCGCAGATTGGAATACAGACCTCTCCCCAGAATTCGCCCAACATACGAGCTTTCAACTAGCCAATCACCGTCTGTTGCCAAGTTACGCCCCCCTCCCAGTCTCCCCTCATCCCCAACTGCAGCCATATATTAGTATTTAGGGAGCTCTATCAATATCGCCGTGAACCTGAGGCTTGTTGTTGATTTTAACGAACACTCGCCCGTGGTCGGTTTCATAGCTCTGCCCTTGGCTTATGCACCCTCCTCCCGAGCTCCCAAATGCCTTCAGCACGGTGGTTTTCAGTTCGGATTTCAGCAGTTTTTCCATGGCTCTGAAATGCTGGCCGCGGCCGCTGCGCGCCTTCCCTCCGCCTGCAGCTTTATATGGGTCTCAGCAGCCTTTGCGGCGAAAGGCAAGCGGAGCTGACGCGAAGCAAGCGGGGCGGGCGGGCGGGTGGAGGGGGATGCACAATATGAATAAGCGAGGAGAGAAATTCGGGGATATTATTCTGCAAAATGCTGTTCTCATCTACAAGGGGTAACCGTGCAATAAAGCAAATTAAATAACATTAAATTTGCTGCAATCCAACGGAGTCGGCCGGCCTACTTTCCGAGGCCTTCCGACGCTGCCCTGAGAGCTTCTGGTATTTGTAGTTCGTCAGCTTGATTTGGACTGACTCCCCCCTGCTTTGGACTGACTCCCCCCCCCCCCCGCGCACTCCGTCCCCCTCCCTTATGCTCACACGGGCACTAGAGAGATAGCATTTTAAAAACAAGCCACTAGATGGAGCGCGCCTCAATTTTAACCCATCGAGTCACATTTTACAGACTGCGGCTGGGGATTACAGCAACGAGATGGGATAAAAAGGACATTAAAAAAAACCCAGTGAGAATTAGGCTGGGACATTTCAAAGCTGTTTTTGTAAACAACGCAAAAACCGGCTTTTGCATTTCCTCCTGCAGCTATAATTTCCCAAACTTATTCTGGTTAGGCAGGCTGCATACCTAAAATGGCTCTCTTCTGCTTCCCGCCCCCGTTTATCAGCACCATTCGCAAGCCATGTATTCCAGGCTCACGTTATGAAAATGCAAGTAGGAGTGTGGGCTGCTTAGTGTTCACACTCGAGCAAATACCTCGGGGCATGATAATGATATCTTAGTTGCTGCTGTGCCATGAACTCCAACATAAACTACCTGCCTCCTTTCTCCAGCCTTCATCTATTGTGGGCTCTGCTGCTCCCCAACCCCATTTCCCCTCAAGCAAACATGGCCTCCTGGTTATGAGGAGTAAAGAAAACAGCCCCCCCCCCTTTCAAACCAGAAGCTGTGCTCAGTGAGAAAGAATCAACCTTCTCCATTGCAGCTTTTTCTCCCAAACCAAGCACCTGATTTGGGAGGGGGCATCAGGAACATAACTACCCCCTCACCCTACAAGCCCAAAACTTCCTTCAGATGGGAAAGGAATTGCTGCTGCTCTTCCAGTGGAATTTCTGCCTGCGTCAGCAGTCTGGCACTGTGGCACTGAACCATTGCCCCCAAGTGCAGTGCTGGGCTTTCATCTCATAGGAACAAATAACAGCTGTTCACAGGAACAGTGTGTCTGTATACTGGTAGGTAGCCGTGTTGGTCTGCTGTAGTCGAAACAAAAGAATTCCTTCCAGTAGCACCTTACAGACCAACTAAGTTTGTTATTGGTATGAGCTTTCGTGTGCATGCACACTTCTTCAGATACAATGTATTTGTAGTCCTTCCGACCTCAGCCATTAAGAATATGGCCTGCTCCTGCCCAGCTGCTTCCGAGTTTCTGTTCTTGGTCTTGCCAGAATTTTAGGAGATATGTTGGAATGTTAGAAAACAGAATAGAAAATGTACTCTGCCATCTATACAGTATTGTCTTCCCGCTGCCAACAGCAATAGACTCTGTACCCCCCCAGGGGCGCCGACTTATAAAAAATATTGGGGGGGCCCATACTGGGATCCTGCCCCAGGAAGTTTTATAAGATCCGCTCCCGGCCCGTTGCTGCTGCTGCCGCCCGCCTCGTGGCCCCCTCGCCAGCTGAGGGAGGGAGAGAGACCGAGAAGGAGAGAGATGCGTGGTGGGCAAGGCAAGTGCCCGCCGCGCCTCGCCTCCCACCGCCCCTCGTGCCGGCCGCCCCCTCCCCTCCCTTCCCCGCGCGCGCGCGCTCGCTCGCCCTCCTCACCCCAGCTCTTGGCCGTTCGCCCCAGGAACTCGCCGCTGTTGGGGTTGTAGATGAACCTCCGCCACTCGGCCATAGACTGGCTGAAGGGCTTCTCCTCCTCCTTGGCCATAGCGCGCGCGAGAGAGAGAGAGAGAGAGGCTGGAAAGAGAGAGGGAGCTCGGCGGTTCGCGGGCGGCGGTTTTTCCCCTGCCGAAACAACAGCGGCTCCTCAGAACCGCTAAGTAACTCTCCCTCAGGCGCCCGGCGGAAGAGCAGAAGAGAGGAAAAGGAAAGAGGGGCTGGGCCAGTCGCACGCACCGAGCAAAACTACTCGCGCCGCCTCTTTTACTACCGTAATAATTATTTGTTTTAACTCATTACTGAATGTATTTTAAAAGGTAACTATCATCAAACAAGGAAAATAAAAAATACCAACATAATTTTGTGATTTTACAAAGCATAATATAACTACCGTATTTTTCGCTCTATAACACGCACCTGACCATAACACGCACATCGTTTTTAGAGGAGGAAAACAAGGGAAAAAAACATTCTGAATGAAACAGTGGATGTATCATTTTTGTGCTTCATGCTGTGGCCACAGACATGTGATCTGATGGTGAATTTGGGGTGACCCAATGCAAAAATCCTGAGGATCCATGTGGATCCATGTTTTGTAACCACGTTTTTGCACCATTGCAGCCCCAGGCAACAGTGGGTGCGTGATTTTGGGGGGGCAGGCTGTAGCCATGGACATGCTATGTGCTCTGATGGTGAATTTGGGCTGACCCAATGCAAAGATCCTGAGGATCCATGTGGATCCATGTTTTGTAACCACGTTTTTGCACCATTGCAGCCCCAGGCAACAGTGGGTGCGTGATTTTTGGGGGGCAGGCTGTAGCCATGGACATGCTATGTGCTCTGATGGTGAATTTGGGCTGACCCAATGCAAAGATCCTGAGGATCCATGTGGATCCATGTTTTGTAACCACGTTTTTGCACCACTGCAGCCCCAGGCAACAGTGGGTGCGTGATTTTTGGAGGGCAGGCTGTAGCCATGGACATGCTATGTGCTCTGATGGTGAATTTGGGCTGACCCAATGCAAAGATCCTGAGGATCCATGTGGATCCATGTTTTGTAACCACGTTTTTGCACCATTGCAGCCCCAGGCAACAGTGGGTGCGTGATTTTGGGGGGGCAGGCTGTAGCCATGGACATGCTATGTGCTCTGATGGTGAATTTGGGCTGACCCAATGCAAAGATCCTGAGGATCCATGTGGATCCATGTTTTGTAACCACGTTTTTGCACCATTGCAGCCCCAGGCAACAGTGGGTGCGTGATTTTGGGGGGGCAGGCTGTAGCCATGGACATGCTATGTGCTCTGATGGTGAATTTGGGCTGACCCAATGCAAAGATTCTGAGGATCCATGTAGATCCATGCTTTTTAACCACATTTTTGCACCATTGCAGCCCCAGGCAACAGTGGGTGCGTGATTTTTGGGGGGCAGGCTGTAGCCATGGACATGCTATGTGATCTGATGGTGAATTTGGGCTGACCCAATGCAAAGATCCTGAGGATCCATGTGGATCCATGCTTTTTAACCACATTTTAAGTGGGGAGGGAAGGAAAAACACAGAAGGGACACGGAGCAGGAGAGGGGTGTGCAGAGAAGCAGCTGGCTAAGAATGCAGGAGAGGGGTATAACAGGAGGAGGGAGGAAAGGAAGGCAAAAGTTTTCCCTCACCTACCCACCCAAGTCAGCCAGCTCGCGCGCTCTCTCTCTCTCCCTCCTGCACGGAGCACAGAGACACACTCTGCTTTCCCTCTGCCTGGAGGGGAGGGGCTTTCCCTGCTTTTTGTTCCGTTTGAGCAAACACAGCAAGGAAACAGAGCAGGGTGGGCAGTAAGACCCTGAGGCAGAATGCCGGAAAAATACGGTAATAATTTTCTTAAATTATTGGGGGGGGCGGAGCCCCCCCAAACGAATTTTTGAGGGGGCTCGGGGCCCCTCAGGCCCCATGGAGTCGGCGCCTATGTACCCCCCAAAAAAGCCTGTATGAAGCATCACTTCTTGCAGTCATCTCACTGCCCTCCAGTGGCCGACCAAAACAGGGATTCCGGAAAACTGGTACAGCTACAAATCGTTCCTGCATCCCCACTGTGGAGACATATAGAATCATAGAGTCAGGATTATTTACATGTCCAGTTTATGTGGGCTATGTGCCAGCCAAGAAATCTGAAATTAACACCATAGCTATGACTTTTAAAAATACAAGGTAATTGCACTTCCAGATCAGACTCACTACCAAAATTATTTACTGTACGTCTGTCTTCACCCTTAACGGATCTCAGGTAGGAGGGCTGGAAAATGCTTCGCCTAAGACCTTGGAGAGACTCTAAGAGGGTCACCAGCACATGACATCTGCAAAAGTCTCCGTAAATTTAAAGAACTCTGTTTGTTTTTCCTGCTCAGCTCCTATTTGCAGCAGGTGGGATTCACCTAATGAGTCTCATAGGTGGAAGCCCTGCACAAAGGACTTCTGCTTGTGTAATGGGGCTTTCCTTCCTCCTCTCTCTGAGTGTACCCCTGCACCCCCTTAAATTGACTCAGGAGGATTGGGATAACCCCCAGACTGGCACACTGGTGGAGGGAAGGGGGGCGTTGCTTCATTTGCACAGACAAAAACAATCAGAAGAGTATGAGAATGAATTCCTTCCAGTGTCCCAGTATGTCCTGCATTGAACACTCCCTCTTAAACATAACCCCATTCAGTTGAAAGCCAGAATTGGACACCATTGTCCCTTCCATTCTGAATTCAGGAGAAGTGCACAGAGCTTATTTCTGTGAGTGAGCGCAGCAGTGGCTGATATAGATGTTTTCACACACAGAGACCCACACCACATACACCATTTTGTGATCCTGTCTCTTTTTCTGTTCTTTCAGGTGTGACAGCTATTTTGTGTTATGCTACACCACCAGCAGTTTTATGCCCCCATTGCATCCATTTTGTGACACTCTCCTCAAAATTCCAATGTGCCCACTTGCCCAAAGAGATTGGTGATCCTGATGTTAGAGGATTCAATACTGGGTTAAATAGATCACAACAGCTTCAAATTTCATTTATGTTTCCCCCCCCCCCATTCTCTTCCCCCAAACTGTATTTTGTGTTCCTTCCACAGCTGACGGCTCTTGGTCTCAATGGCTGCTATATGGTTGAGTTCATAGTCTCACATTGTTTGGAAACTGCTGTACTGACTGGATCATGAGGCAATCAGTGGTCAGAGGGGAGAGAAACATGTACAGATGCTCAACCTTTCAGTTGTTGTTTGATGTGGTCAACTCTGGTCTAATTTCCCCTTAATGTCTAATCTTGTGAGCTCATATAGATCAACTGAGGTAATGACTTCTAGCTTAGAGAGTAATTACAGAAGCATTTCCCCAGATGTTGTCCCAGGTCTAAAGAGAGAAATCTGAAACAAGCCACATCTGGTTTTGCCTGTACCGTAAACAAGAGTAATGCCTGGTTTGGTTAACTAATTGAATTTAAGAGATAGCATCAGGTATATCATGGAAAGAGATATAAAAGCAATATTCCTCTAGATAAGCCAAAAATACACAGGGATGCTGATTATCCCTGTGACTCCATCCACCATTACCCGACTGATGACACTGATACTGCAATAGGTTTGCTAATTCCGAAGCTCCTATACAACAATGCTTATCCAATATCCTCTATAGGTTAAGGTTTTATTGCAGAGCAGATTTAAAAGTAGATTAGATGAAAAACAGAACAATATGAAAAGATTAGGAGGTGCAGAGGGGGCAGCAAAAATTATTATGAACTTAGATGATTTGGTCAGAACAGATGAAGAGAGGAAAGAATCCCTAGAGCAAGAATTGGAGGGCACTAATTGAGCCACGGAAGAGCAGAAAAGGGACAAAGAAATAAATACAGTTGAAGAAGAGCATCTGAGAGGGCCCTGGATGTAGACGACCCTTTTGCCCCAAGATTGTGTGTGTCACGCAGGGAGAGTTCAGCAGCATGTCATTTATATAATATTTTTTCTACATTTCCATCCCATCTTCCCACCCTAAAATAGCATCCTCGCACTAACCATCATCATAGAACAACAATTAATATAAAACAATAACTAGAAATACCGAAAGGCAAGAATGACAGCCTTCAGTAAACCACATGTCAATAACATGTTTTCAGCTAGAATCTTGAGGCGCAAGAAAGGGAACTAGCTGAATCTTCCACATCAGAGAGTTCAACAGCTAAGGCGCCACCACTGAGAAGCCCCTGTCCCACGTACTCACCACTTCACTTGGTAGTGGAATGTGGAGAACAAAATAAGCAGGCAAGTTCAATGGCTTTTAGGTATATAGGTCCTTAACTATGTAGGTCT
The DNA here is from genome assembly GCF_964106915.1 of Podarcis gaigeae. Classification (NCBI taxonomy): domain Eukaryota; kingdom Metazoa; phylum Chordata; class Lepidosauria; order Squamata; family Lacertidae; genus Podarcis; species Podarcis gaigeae. The sequence goes on along the minus strand of NC_139679.1, from coordinate 40,042,985 downwards.
CTAAAGGTCAGCACTTTGAATTGGGCCTTAAAAGAGATCAGAAGCCAATTAATTTGGTATAGCGTAGATGTACTCCCAACATCGATCTAGCATTTGAAACCAGCAGCTTTCAAAATACACATTGTAAAAAAGTTTTCATAGTTGAAGATAGGCTAAGAAATGTGGCGTGTTAACTGGGAGACTTGAAGTGACCATATGGTGGGAATACTGTGAGATTCAGCGTACATACCACCGCATGAGGCCTCACCTGACCTTTCTGAGCACTTACTTTCATACAAGCTTGCTGGGTAAGAGTTCGCATTTGACATGTTCTAGGACTGGTGTTTGTAGTGCTGGGCCATTATGAGATTAGTGAAGTGGAAGGGAGTATAAAAATAGCATTAAGTAGAAGAAAGACATGATCACGTGGCCTCCTCTTTCCCTAGATGTGCTCCCATCAGTCCTTAGAGTGATTTAGTGAGGGGGGGGGCGGTGTAGCTGCTTCCTCCTTTTTTCTCATTTTCCAGTGCTAAGTCAGTGATGATGCCAGAGTGTTTACAATGGCTAAGTACTCTTGTGGAGTGATAATGCTGGGTACTAACGGGCTCTTTAATTTAGCCAAGGAAGATAACATGAGAACTAGCAGCTAGAAAGAAAGGCCCAGCAACTCCCAAATGTTGGACCAAAATTGTCAGGAGGCACTTGTTGTTGTTGTTTGGCCTTTCATAGCTGTTTTTCTAATAGATTGTCAAATACAACTGAATAAGTTGCGCTATAACACTGAACTATTCATGTGTCTGAAATCTGGCTGGTTATGTGGTTTCCTTAGGAGCTAATTAAAAACTCAATTTCCAAGCAAGAAGCTTTGTTTGGAAAGGGAGAGTTAGACCTTCTATTTCTTTTATGTTTTCCCATCTTCATTCTGGGATCCTCCCAGTACTGAAACATTACAACAAGGCCAGCAGATCTTACAGCTCCAATGTGATGCACTCCCTGGCTACTGGTTGCAGAAGGCTACTGAAGGCTACATGGTTTGATTAAAAGGCTAGGCTTTGTGTCTTCTGTGCCATGAAAATAAAGAAAAAACATTATTTTAAAAGGATAGGATTTGTGAACCTCAACCTCGTGAAGCACCCTCTGCTGTTCCTCTCCCATAATTCAATCACTAGGTTCCTTCTTCCTTGCCCCTTACCATTCCATCCTTCTCTGTGTTAAATAAACACAATTCCTGTATATTTTCATAACTTATTGAGAACATAGCATTTGGGGCTTTGTGGTACGTGCACAGTTTAGATATTGTTATTATTTGTGCAGAGACTGGTCTATAACTCTACCTAAAGACAAGGACCAGTGGTCTTAAATACATAATCCAACATTCATATTTCAACTGCATTAGCTTCTTTCCCATGTCTAAAATTTCCATTTCTGTTAAGTACCCAGTTCTACATCACTGCCATTCTTTGTAAATGGTATTCCCATTAACCCAAATGTCTGATTATGTTTTGAATGTCCCACATGTCACTTGAATAAACCAGCTCATTCTGTATAGGAACTGTTCTGCACTGTTAGCTTGCAGCACAATGCCTATTTTGCTTTGCTTCATGAAAATGTGGAAAGGCTGAAAAAAATGGGTATGGTTACCTGATGCCTTGTCTTTACACAGCATATGCCCTCTGTTCCAACAAGACAGGGCACTGAAAAGCAGAGCCAGCCATGTTGTACATGACACTTGTAAAAGCAGGTATAGAACAGGGGTCAGCAAACTTTTTCAGCAGGGGGCCGGTCCACTGTCCCTCAAACCTTGTGGGGGACCGGACTATATTTTGAAAAAATATATATGAATGAATTCTTATGACCCACCGATAACCCAGAGATGCATTTTAAATAAAAGTACACATTCTACTCTTGTAAAAACACGCTGATTCCCGGACCGTCTGTGGGCCGGATTTCGAAGGTGATTGGGCCGGATCCGGCCCCTGGGCCTTAGTTTGCCTACCCATGGTATAGTGATAGAGTTGGAAGACACACTGAGAACCATCTGGTCCAACCCCACTGCTGTGTAAGAATCTCAACTTGCAATCTCCCATCCAATATTGAAACCACATTAGATGCTGCTTAGCTTTGCAAATGCACTAGCAGCTCTACTGCTGCACCACTAAGGGGAAAACTGATGCAAAGACCACTCCTGACCCCCATATGGAAACTGGCACAATATCCATTTCATCAGCTCATTGTCCTTCCATGTGGAACATGCAGTTTAGTTCTTCGCTGCTAAGCCATCTACAGTGCTGACCCTCTACCCGATTCAAAGCCAGTGTGAAACATGTATATTTGCACTGCTGTAGATGTATTCCGATGGCTGGTCCACCACTGTGTACTATGTATATAACATGGATGTGTACATATTTATACACCCTTATCACACTGCACATTCTTTGTTCAGTGGTGGTAAGAGATTTGAAGGAGGACATCCTACAGACAGTGGATAATTAATGAAGGCACAGAAAGCTTCCTATCCACATTAAATGACAGTATGAATGGCCACATATTATTTCTGATCTTTGCTGGAGTAGTGTGTGGTTGTCACTTGTGGTACGAAAGATGCCTGCTGAATTGCATTTTCTAGTCTATTTAAATGTGCATTATCGTTTTAAAAAAGCAAAGCACCACCCAACACCTACTCTAGCCAGCCTTTGGCAATCCATGCTGAAATTCAGCATGAGTTTGGCCTTATTATTTTGTCTTCTTCTGGGCTCCCTGCTTTCAGAGAGCACTGCCTATTTGTGCACACATGCACACACCTTTGCTACAGCGGTGTGTGCATTTTTGCCTGGAGTGAGCCTTTCTTATGAGACAAATGGACTTTGACATTTGTTAGCAAAAATGTGTCAGCTGTAAAGAATTACCCAAAGGTCTGTTTACACAGTATGTGGCAGGTCCGGCAAAGAAATATGTATTCTATGAAAACACAGAAAAGGCTAAAAGAAGGTTTCCTATCCAAGGGCTCCTATACTGTTTAGATCTCCTTTTCTATCTCAGATCTGCCCTGTCCTTGAACTTTCAGTCAATAGCATTAATTATAATACAAGCTCTGATATGTCCACACATCAGCTTTTTTCAATGGGTGATACATAAACCCTCTTCATAAAGGCATAGAAATCTAATTCACACTGGAAGGAGCTGTATGTTTTTCCCAGCATGGAGGAAGATGAACACAAAGCCATGTGCAGCATATACTCTTGGTTGTGATAATAGCTGATTATCTGGGGATCTGGGGAAGTGGTGGTTTGCTGCACGGTGCAGCCGTGGCTCAGTGTCAGGGCCTTTCCCTCCCCTGAGGCCATTTGGTGGTGCTAGGGCCTCCCCTGGCGGCCGCACAGTTTCGACACCAAAGCCGGTTCAGATGGGCCAATCGGAAGGCAACAAGGGGGCAGGGGCATGGCAGCAGCTTGGCTTCAACCAGGTCCACTTATTCATATTATATTCAGGCCGCACCTGGACTCTTCTATACAGATCATCATGAGACTACCCATGTGTGTTCTGCCCTAAGGTACAGTCACAGTTTCAGGACCATATTCGGGACCAGGGAGAATTTTTTTATGCATTAAATTGGATCGTCACACTTGATGTTTTTCTAGGGTCCACCCTCAATCCAGGGGTCATCCACCCTATTTGATCAACCAGCAGACGGGTTGCTTGATAGTGGATACATACCCAATGCCTTCACCAAAACCTACTTACATCTGGAACCAATAAAGTTGTGGCCTATAATTATAATTATTATTATTATTATTATTATTATTATTATTTATTATTTATACCTCGCCCATCTGGCTGGGTCTCCCCAGCCACTCTGGGCGGCTTCCAACAAAGATGAAAGATACACTAAAATGTCACATATTAAAAACTTCCCTGAACAGGGCTGCCTTCAGATGTCTTCTGAATGTCAGGTAGATGTTTATCGCTTTGACATCTGATGGGAGGGCGTTCCACAGGATACCCAACACCGATATCCAGTGTCTTATTTCTGTCCTTGCTTGGCCTCCCCACTGCTGTGCCTGGGCATATGGAAGGATTTGCTCTAGGGTTTGAAAATCAACTTTTCTGCTTTTCCATACATATTTTGTGCAATATTATAGCATGCGAAATCCATGGCCCGTTTGGTAAACTTAGGTAGTAATGCCTACAGTGTAGGCACTCTTCAACGCTCACTCTGAAACAACATATAATTTTAGCTCTTAACATGCCTTCATTTTTTTAAAGAACAAAATACTAAGTGCCCTGGTTGAGCTAATGGTTCTGCATGTCCTTGCACATCCATCCACAGCCTCTGCGCTTTCTGATCTTGGTCTTATATCTCTAATTGCAGTCTTCAGTGTAGCCATTGAGAGATGGGGGCATACAGGGACGGGGTCTCTGCTTTAGCTGAACGTCTAGACTTCTCCCTCCAGACACATTCTTTCAAATTTCCTCCCACTCTGGATTAGCCTGTGTTATCATTGGTACACTGGAGCCCTTTCAAGATTAATAAAAAACACAATGTAAAAAGTGCATTTTGTGTGCCTACGTGCCTGAGGGAAGCTTCACATGTTACACTTTCAGAAAGAATATGTTTCAGGTACACTGCAGGTATAATGAACAACAAGTCAGGGTTGCACATTTATTTTGCTAAGTGTATTCTGCAGAAACATAGCTCTTCTGTAGTGTCTTTTTATGGTGTGTGCATATTCAAATAATTGTGTTTGGCCACCACATGCATTGCAGAGTGCATGTACGCACCATGTGTATATACATGCACTTGCTAAAACTGTGAAGCAGCCACCGCCTCTTAAAAAAAACCCCAAAACAGACCTCTTCATGCCTCTTGAGTTGTCAATAAACAGGTTATCTAGAAACCATGTTTAGCAATACTACTAGCTAAGATCCTTTAACTATAAGTCTGTGAGGACTAAAAGAACCTATTAACATCCTAGGCAGCAAGATAAGGCTTGAGACTCTTCAAGTATTTTAGGACTTGATCTGTGCCATTTGTTTATTCCATTATAGCACTGCCTTGGCGCCCATGCAACATACATCTCACCTGAGTTCTACAGAAAATATCACCAAGTCTTTCATGTTGAATAGAGCTAGTTTGAAGTAGAGTGAAACATCAATGAACCACGCATTAAAAAATGATGCATGGAAAGACTCCATCAGCTGCCATTGCCCGTGATACCTCCATTACACTATGTTTATTGATTCATCTTGTTAATAAGGTAAGAAGTGCGACCGTGCAACTAATGCAGCTTTACAATCCTATACATTTTCCAAAGACTTCCAAGGATTGGCAGAATTTGGATAGAACCTAGCCTGTAGGTTCGGAATACCAAAGCACTAGGATCTAGTGCATAAGTCAGTCAGGTTTTGTGGAAAGAGTGTTGAACTAGGACCTAGGAGACCAGGGTGCAAATCTCCACTCAACCAAGAAGATCACTGGGTGACTTTGGGCTTGTCACAGTCTCCCTCTAGTAGCAGGGTTGCTTTAAGGATAAAATGAGGAGGGGGAGAAGTGGGTAAGCCACCTTGAGTTCCTTGGATAAAAGGTAGGATATTAATATATTATTATTATTATTAATAATAATAATAATAATAATAATAAAAATTATTTGTACCCCGCCCATCTGGCTGGGTTTCCCCAGCCACTCTGGGCAGCTTCCATAGAAACCAAAAATACACTAAAATATCACACATTAAAAACTTCCCTGAATAGGGCTGCCTTAAGATGTCTTCTGAATGTCAGGTAGTTGTTTATCGCTTTGACATCTGATGGGAGGGCGTTCCACAAGGCGGGCGCCACTACCGAGAAGGCCCTCTGCCTGGTTCCATGTAGCTTTGCTTCTCGCAATGAGGGAACCGCCGGAAGGCCCTCAGCGCTGGACCTCAGCGTCCGGACAGAACGATGGGGGTGGAGACGCTCCTTCAGGTTTATTGGGCCAAGGCCGTTTAGGACTTTAAAGGTCAACACCAGCACTTTGAATTGTGCTCGGAAATGTAGTGGGAGCCAATGTAGGTCTTTCAAGACTGGCGTTATGTGGTCTCGGTGGCCGCCCCCAGTCACCAGTCTAGCTGCCGCATTCTGGATTACTTGCAGTTTCCGAGTCACCTTCAAAGGTAGCCCCACGTAGAGCGCATTGCAGTAGTCCAAGCGGGAGATAACTAGAGCATGTACCACGGGCAGGTAGGGTCTCAGCCTGCGTACCAGGTGGAGTTGGTAGATAGCTGCCCTGGATACAGAATTGACCTGTGCCTCCATGGACAGCTGTGAGTCCAAAATGACTCCCAGGCTGCGCACCTGGTCCTTCAGGGGCACAGTTACCCTATTCAAGACCAATAACAGTCTCTGGCAAGGAGCCTGCTAGTGCACATGTATCTGCAGAGGCCTTTCCTGGTGAAAAGCTGCAGAGTGCCATTCTTTTGCAGAAAATAGGATGAAAGAAACTTTATGTGTAGTGATGTGGAAGAAATAAGTGGGTGTGATTATAGTGTGTGTGTGGTGCCCACAACAGTTTATCTGGTTCGCAGATGTGCCTCACAGGCCGGCATCATATTGCTGGATTAATTATGAATCCCCAAATCTGGGATCACCTCAAAACCAGTGCCAAAGTTTTGCAGTCGTTTTGAAGCAAAACCCCTGTGTACTGCAGCACCCAAAAAACAGAGCAATAGCCACTCAAACCCAGGGGCCAAAGGGTAACCCAAAACTCAAAATTGTCTGATTCACTCCAAACTGGTGCCAAACATTGGCAACAGTTTTGCAGTGCTTTTCAGTGAAAACCCCACATTTTGCACCCCTTTACTCAAAACACTATTCTGTGTCATGGGGGAAATGAAAATCGCCTTTCACCTCATTTCCAGTTAATGCTTTTCATGTGATGCTGAGTTATGTGTGGACAGTGGATGTAGAAATAGAACGAGCACCTATTGCACGGTGCCTATGGTGTCACCAGAACTGTGCAACACAAATCGCCTCTCTGCCATGGCCATGGCATTACAGAAAGTGTTTCTAGCTAATATTTTGTTTTATTTATTGCAAGGCCATATCGGCCACCTCTCCGAAAAACAACAGCAAATGGGAATAGTACTTAGGAGCTTTTCAATGCAAAGGAAAGGTGGTGACAGCAGGAAGGCAGTATGTATATAAATCCAATTAATAAAATGCTTTCTGTTCTGGGAAGCAGGGTTGTCTGTTTTATCAATTTGTGGTTGGTCATGAAACAACGGCAATATGCCAAAATAAGAAGTTTAAAATGCCATCTCTTTGGATGCTGACATATTCATTCATTGGTATTTTAATTTATTTATTGGAACTCCGTCTATTGACATTCAGTAGGCACCATAACTGTTCTCTTTCTGGGACCTGCTTAAAATGTTTTTGCTTAGGCAAGCCTATCCATATAGGTAGTAGTTACATGGGCTTGTTCTTGCATTCACTTTAATATGAGTAGAACACCTCATGTTTTTGGTTTTTTTGGTGAGCTTTTGACCCTTGGGTTTGATTGGCCATTGCTCCGTTTCTTGGGCGCTGCAAAACACGGGATTCTTCCTGCAAAACTTTTCCAAAGTCTGGTGCTGGTTTGGAGTGAATCGGACAATGATGGATTTTTGGTGAGCTTTTGAACCCCAGGTTTGAGTGGCTATTGCTCCATTTCTGGGGCGTTGCAAAACATGGGGTTTCCGCTGCAAAACGCTGCAATTTTTTTGCCAAAGTTTGGTGCCAGTTTGGAGTGAATTGGACAATGTTGTGTTTTTGGCCATTAACTACAAACTTGGTTTTGCTGTATCAGTTACTCTGTTTGTGGGGTGCCGCAAAACACAGGGTTTTCGCTGCAGAATGACTGCAAAACTTTGGCTTCTGAGATTTGGGTATTTGCAGTTAATGAAGCCGCTGGATGTTATCCCACACCCTGAGGTGTAAGGAGAGAGAGGAGATGTAGATTTTGCAACCAGATAGGTGACATAAAGACACAACACTTGTTTGGTACAAATCATAGCTTAGAAACAAAATCTGAAGTTTGTGCTTGCAGAATCTTGACACTGGAAGAATCATATGTAGCATGCAGGATTTGACTTGCCTTGCTGCAAAGTTTACAGGGGCCACAAGTTTTTCCCAGCAAGATTTTGATAGAAATCAGATGAGAAGACAGTCCAGCTCTACTTGGAACATGCTGTACAACTCACAGGGTGTATACCATCCCCTAGAGAAGACTTCCTACACTCCCAGGAAGAATGGCTTCCTTGGGAGTGTGTCTGCCTTCCGCTTGCATGTCTCTGAGGGGGATAAGCCCCAACCAGGGGGCAAAAGACTTTGGGGCTGGCTTTCTCTCCTCACAGCAGCATCGGTCGCTCTGTCCCACTTTTGCCATGTTGACCAAAGCAAGCATTTGCTTCATTCTAGTGCTGGCAGGGAGCCTTGCATTCCCCAGTCTGAATCCCAACCAAGTCAGGGACGGCAAATCTAGAAATAGACATTTTTGTTTGTAAAGAAATATGCGAATCTCAAAATAACCTCCCAAAACTGGATGGAGAGACTGCGTTTGGATTCAGGGACATCACCCTTCCAAGTCCGCAGAACAAACAGGATCAATCCTACCCACTCTCCTTTCTTGACCCTGACACTGTCGCTCACAGCGACAAGTGAGATTCCAGACAATTCCTCACGTAGGGCTCACCCTGGGAAAGATTCATGTCTCCAGTTACGCAGGGCTCTGAGAACACGCCCTGCTGCTTTTGCCAACGGGGAATCGAGAAATGAGTGGATTTGAATGCAGCATGATGCATGGGTGGAAAAGGGCAAGGCACATCTTGGCGTGTTGGGCTGACTGGATGCAAAGCCAGAACAATGTGGGTCAGATAAACTCTCTGGGGCTGTGCTTAGCATAATCTCTGGTATGCAGACGTCCATCGTAAGGGGAAAGCAGCAGTGCGCTGATCTCACAAATGGCTTTTTCTGTCATTAGATTTCACAGGACAGGTTTCCCATATGGCAATTACAACTATTACCTGATAGCTGTGGTGTGCTGATACTGCTATCACAGGCATGGCTCTCTTATCATGCTAGAGAGGTGAGACAAGCCAGGAATTTTAAAATTGCTGAACTGAGAGGGGGGGTGGGAAATGGGGACTATCCCTGATAATCAGGATACCAGGAAATGGAGCCAGGAACCCATCAGAGTTCGGTGTCATAAAACTACCCACCCTTTCCAGCATTTCTTCCTTTCCTCTGTGCCCCCCCCCTTCATAGAAAGGGCACGATACACACACATACACAGAGAGAGCAGCAGCTTCTTAGGAGAAATTGCCATTATCTAGTTGCTATTATGAGAATTTTATTCTATGTCCAAAGTCTCTATTGGAATATTTAATGGATTCCACATTTTTCTGCAGACTGCTGAACACAAGGGAGCCACATAAGCTGAGTATCTGTGCATCTGTGGAATAGAGGAGACTGACTGCTATGCAAAAGTTCTCTTCAGACAATCGGTTCTGTCACCTTATCCTTGGAAGGGCTGTAGCTCATGGCACTGCATCTGTTTTGCATGCAGAAAGTCCTAGATTCAATACACAGCATTGCTGAAATCCTATAACTTTTCATTCCACAAATGTTCCAGGGCTGGTAGTAGTTTGTCCCACTTTTCTTGCACTGTTGCACAAGAGTGCCCTTCCAGGCATCAATAATGCAGCAGCATTAGGGAAGCATCATAGAACAGCTAATATAGTGGAATGATGGGTGGACAGTTCAGTATAAATCCACCAATAAATAACATGTTGCAGAATACACTCGCAGAAACCAAACACACACCAATGGGAGCGGGGGGCGGGGAATAAGTAGAGCATTACTTCTAGGCAGGATTGTCTCTCAACAGCTCCCTTTTTATAAACCCAGCACTGCCTATGAGTGTAATAAGAGGGATGTGATCATCAATTTCAATCTATTAACCACCAAGTACAATTTATTAGTGCTTCATCCTGGTTAGTGCATTAATACAGCCTGCAGAAACCTTACATGGGGAATGCATCAGTTTTATACCAGTTTAGCTCTCCTGATTTCCCCCAAAGAATCCTGAGAGCTGTAGATGGGGGCAGTATTCAGAAAACTGTATAAGATCCCTTGGCCTTCTCCCTCACAGAACTACAACTCCCAGAGTATTTAGGAAAGAAGGGTCAGCACTTAAACCAGCTGAAGACTGCAGGTTAATGCTCTGTCTCAATCCTGATCTTCCCACTCCCTCTTTCTCTCTATGTTTAGTTTGCCTGGATGGTTGAAGCTTCCTCAAGGTGGCAGCATATACTATCTGTTGGTTTAAAACTGTTCACATCTGACAGCTCTGATACTCTTCATCTTCTCTTGGCCTAGCCGCAATGCACCTGCACTGACAGTTCAGATCTGTGCACTGAGAAAGGGAGGGCGCAAAAGGGCAGTGATTGCTACACAGAGAGGGGACCACACCGCAGGACTTTTGTGAGAGACTCTTATGAAGGGGATCCCTGGACTGTAAATAGTTTTAAAGAGAAAGGATTCCTTAAGCATTGGGTTTATTAAGCATTCTTGCGCTGAGATTCTGAGGGCCAATCCAAACATTCCTTGTGTTTATGGCAAGCCTGCTTGTTTTCAATCTGGGCTGAAATAGACTTGTGGTCGTGTTAGCTGTTCCTCTGGAGCACTGTCCATAATTTTTGCCACCATTGCAAACTTTTCCTACATGAGTTCAGCAGCAGACTTATGCTGCTTATCGTAGATGGAAGTATACTCATATGCACAGTTGGCCACAAACTACCACTTAAGTAATGCCCACGGAGCTTGCACTGAAACTAAGCATTTAGCCACCACACACAGAGAGACATAATCAAATAGTGCTTTCCAACTTCCAACATGTTCAGGGCAAACATCTGCAGTGGAGACTCTTCTGTATTCATAGGCTCATCACATGATCTAGAACCCTGCACCATCATGGTACAAGATCACATCAAGACCCTGCAGAGCAAGAGGGCTGAGGGTTAAAGCCAAGCCCGCCAATAGCCCCTCAGTATTCACATTCCCCCTTTACCGAAGTAACAATTCAATACAGCATTGATGTTTCAGAAATGCAAGTCCAAAATATCCCTCTTAGGTGCACAAAAGTCAGAGTTCCTTAGATCCTAGCTAAAACTTTCAGCAGTTTTCAAAAGAAAAAAAGAAACAAAAAGGCTGCTGTTTTTGCCTTCATCATTTCTTATGGTTCAGTAGCAAAGCAGAGTCCAAATTTCTGGCTCTCTAGCTGCCACCACCTGAGCATTTAACTCGTTTAATTCACCAGATCCCATATCTTCCCCCAAAGCTAGTTATGTCTTAAGAAAGGTTTGCATAGGTCTTCAGCATTCCTAAGGTTTAAAACACACCACTATTACCCAGGAACAGCTCCTATGAAACAAATAAGATTATGCAGCGGTTAGGGGCAAAATCAATGTTGCAAGCTGTGACTTACTCTGCTGATTTCCAACTGAGCAGGGGAATGCTTTCCTGATATGTGGAGAAAACTTCTGCCTCCTCAACACCTCTGTGCTGGGCTGCTGTTATTGATGCAGGGTCTAGGCCAGCAAGCAAGGTGGCAGCCTAATAGGTCATCATGATGGGCATTGCTGTTTTCCTCTCCAGAATGCAGTTTTGTAAGTGAAGCTGCGACAGCAAAAGGATAGATATGTGCTGGTGACCCAGGTTCATTTTGGATAGCAAGGGCCCCATGAATTATAGGGTGTTCTCTGTGCATGAGGATATCAGAAGTCCTGTATCCTATAGGGGGTATCTTCCAGTGGATGATGGGCACCATCCTGATGGCACAACACTACTCAGCTAGACCCCATTTCTCCTTCTCCTTGTTTAATAAGCCTGCTAGTCCTGTTGGCTTCTGGTCTGCTTCAGTATGCAGTATGCAAATGCAAAATTTAAATCAGGTATAATGTAAAAAAGGGGTGGTTAAACTGTGGCCCTCCAAAGGCTTTTGGACTCCAACTTAGGGTTGCCACATTTCAAGAAGTAAAAATCCAGACACAGAAATTTCTGCCAATATTTTTTTAAAAAACCCTCTGGAGGGATGCCCCTTCAATTCCTTTCCCTTAGAAGATAAATTATGAAGACTTCATGTTCTTGGGAATAGCAGACACCACCCTGTCTGCATCTAATACACCATTTACTAATTTGGGAATCCCGCCCTTTCTCTCCCTCTCCCCAATGTTTTTGCAAAAGAAATTTAGATTTTACAAATAGCATTCTAGGATTCAAAACTATTCATAAAGCTGGCTTTTGCCTTTCCCTCTTCTACATAGCTCAGTCAGTAGAGCACGAGACTTTTATCTCAGGTCTGTGGGTTCAAGCCCCCACATTGGGCAAAAGATTCCTGCATTGCAGGGGGTTGGACTAGATGACCCTCACAGTCCTTTCCAACTCTATGATTCCTCCCAACCCTACAGCAGCTCCCTAAAACACTGTCTATGAGCTTCCACACAGCAACTGCATCCCCAAATCTAATTTAATTGAATACAGAATGTTTCCACAAGGATCTCTCAATAATGTGAGTTGTAGGAACAGCAAATGAAGAACCCTGGTGTCCATCGCACAGGGCTAGGAAAGCGTGTGTGCTCTGACCTGGTGTTTTGGAGGATGCACCTCTGAAATCTTCCTACTGGGCCCTCCATTCTGGTTCTATGTGATACACTGAAGCATAGGAAACTGCTGCATGCCACTGGTACACCTAACTCAGCATTGCTAGTTGCACTTCAGGGGCCCCTTCCAACCCTACCTGGAGATTCTGGGAACTGAATTTGGGACTTGCTACATAGGTGCTCTATCACCAAGCCTTACGGAGAATGGTTGAAGGAGCTGAGTATGTTTAACTGAGAGGAGATATGATAGCCATCTCAAAGGCTTTCACATGGAGCAAGCTTGTTTTCTTCTGCTCTGGAAGCAGTGGTGGAGCTTCATGCTCCGGCACTGGGGGGGGGGCGGGCCAGAGAGCAGGCGGGGGTGGGGCTGGCACGCGTCCTGGGAGCGTCACGCCCAGCGTGGGCAGGGGGGAGCCACGATGGCACCCCACCGGGATCACGCTGCCGGGGGCGGTGTGCTCCCCCCGCACTCCTCTTCCTCTGCCAGTGTCTGGAAGGTAGGACTTGAACCAGTGGCTTCAAGCTACAAGAAAGGAAATTCCAACTAAACATCAGAAAAAACTTTCTGACAGAAAGAAATATCCGTCAGTGGAACGGACTCCCTCAGGAGATTGTGGACTCTCCTTCCTTGGAGGTTTTAAGCAAGAGGTTGGATGGCCATCTGTCATGGATGCTTTAGTTGAGATTCCTGCATTGCGGGGGTTGGACTAGATGGCACTAGGGGTCTCTTCCGACTCTACAGTCCTATGATTCTATGAGCTACTTGTCCCTCAAACGAAACACCCTTCCTTTTCTGCTCTTTGGCAATTTGTACAAGTTGCTCTTATCCCAAACACAGAGCTTTCCAGTCACTACTCTATTTACTGTAATTTTAGCTCAGACACAACCAAAGACTCCCACCCTGTCTGGAAGCCTCTGTGAAGGGAAAAAAATAAAATAAAATAAAACAAGACTAAACTATTTTAGTCTGCTTTTCCTTTTTCCTCAGACTTGGGTGTTTTCCCAAGTGGCTAACTCTCTGGAGCCATGAGAAGGGTGAACCTGTCTTCTTGTATGCTACAGACTCAAACATGGCAGATATGTTAACTTTCAAGTGGGCAAACTTCCCTATGATAAGCTAGCTTTGCATTACAACTGATTGCTCAAAGAGAGGGGGGTGCTATCTTTTTTATTATTTTAAATATGGTGACAGTATGGCCTGCTGGAAATACCTGCTGGAATATACCATCTCTCTGCCTTATTCTACAGGGCAACCTTTGGAGTTGTGGCATCTACTTTGCTTTTCATTAGAACCCTAAAGTCTTCCCACCAGAGCCAAGTACCCATAGCCTGGTAGGGTTGCCATATTTTGAAAAGCAAAAAAGAGGACACCTTTGCCCACTTCCACTTTTAACTATGGATTGCTATGATTACTCTGCCTATGAAAAAGAGGACATGTCCTGGAAAAAGAGGACATATGGCAACCCTAAAGCAAGGTGCCTCTGACCACATGCTCAGCCCAGGAATTTGTTTTCAGTACCAGAACTGAGACGCAAGCTTATTGCTTTGGGTTTTATAGGGGGTGGGGAAGGGACATATTAATTGGTGTAGGATGAAACAGAAAGTTTCTTTTCAGGCATCTGTAAAGCTGCATCCTGGAACAGGAAGTCACTACTTATCTAAAATAGCTGGCGTTCCTGGAACTGAAATGCACTCAGGGAAGAAATGGCTGGTTTGGCTGTCTGAGTGGTTTGTTTATACAGTGGTACCTCGGATTACATACGCTTCAGGTTACATACGCTTCAGGTTACAGACTCTGCTAACCCAGAAATAGTACCTCGGGTTAAGAACTTTGCTTCAGGATGAGAACAGAAATCGTGCTCTGGCGATGCGGCAACAGCAGGAGGCCCCATTAGCTAAAGTGGTGCTTCAGGTTAAGAACAGTTTCAGGTTAAGTACGGACCTCCGGAACAAATTAAGCACTTAACCCTAGGTACCACTGTATCCTTTTAAGCATAATGCATTACTGAATGGTAATGCCTGAGCAATATTTTGGGGAGGTAGGAGTTTTAATTACTTTGCTTTTTAAAGACCCCCCCCCAAGTAGCAAAGGTATAATGCTAATATTACAAAAGTTGGACACACACACTGCCGAGTAGTGGCAAATCGGGTCCTCCCTTAAAGAGGGCATGTATTGCGGTGAGACCTGGAAAACCGACACACTGTGTTGTGGGTGGGTACGCTTGGACAGCCACAATACCCAGTTGGTAGGTCCCTCTAAGCTGGGCGCAACCTGGCCAATGGGACACAGTCCAAATGGTTCAAGGGACCTATTTATGCCCATGCACGTGACCCAGGGCTTCCTCCTTTGGCGTGTGCATTCAGAACACCCACCCACCTCTCCCTACTTTTAGGGCTTTGCGCTTGACCTTGCTATGCTGTCGTGTGTCATCTGTTGTTGGGACAGGGGCACAGCAGGAATTTTTCCCACTTGGCTGATTGGCTGTTGCCATTTGGGTTTCGTCTGCCACATAGCAAATCGTCACAACTTGTAAGGTTGTGGATAGGCTGGTTCAGGGGATAGGAATGGGAGAACGCTATCGCCATCCCTATGTGAAGGGTATTCCATTAAAGGAATCCAGGGACTTGATGGTTTGGTCAACCCCTGAGAGGGGGTTGTGACCATGCCTGAGTCCAGGGGGACATTTGGGTGGTGGAGTTAGCCCATTCCCAGCTTTCCGCTTATCCAGGTGTTCACCCTTGGCTGACCTATGCTGGAACCCTGGGTCAGCGCTACCTGCATGGCAGGGAGCTAGTCAAAACAGAGCCTATGCAACCAGTCACTTTCTGTAATCAATAAAGTTGTGGCCTAAATTCTGCCAAAAACCAAAACCAAAATTTGTGGCAGAAAGATATATCCAAATTTGTCTGGCAGGGCAAAAAGCCCAGAATAAACTTTAAGATACTTACTGATTCAAAAGAAAGAGGGGGATTTGCCCTGCCAGACCTAAGACTGTACTATGAATCGGCAGCTTTCTGCTGGTTGAGAGACTGGCTACTACTTGAAAACGCAGACATTCTGGATTTGGAAGGTTTTAATAACATGTTTGGTTGGCATGCATATATCTGGTATGGGGAACAGTTGTGGACCACAGGTATAAAATTTACGGCTTGTAATGCCTTAAGAGAAAACATTATGAAAATGATTTATAGGTGGTACATGACCCCAGTCAAGCTTGCTAAGATTTATCATTTGCCCAATAATAAATGCTGGAAATGTAATGAGACTGAAGGTACCTTCTTTCACCTTTGGTGGACCTGCCCGAAGATTAAAGCTTTCTGGGAAATGATTTATAATGAAATTAAGAAAGTACTTAAATGTACTTTTCATAAGAAACCAGAGGCATTTCTTTTGGGTATGGTGGGCCAACTGGTGCCAAGGAGGGACAAGATCTTTTTTATGTATGCCACAACGGCAGCAAGGATTCTACTAGCAAAGTATTGGAAGACACAAGAGCTACCCACGCTGGAAGAATGGCAGGCGAAAGTGATCGACTTTATGGGACTGGCAGAAATGACCGGCAGAATCCGTGACCAGGAGAAAGAAACTGTGGAGGAAGATTGGAAGAGGTTTAAAGTATATCTTAAAAATCGCTATAAAATTGAGGAGTGTTAAAGTGTGAAGGGAAAGGAAGATGTATAATTACAGCTATATTTATTCTTTTTGATTTAATGTGATATTGAATAGGAGAATAAGTTTAAACTTTAATTGGCTAAAAGAGTTGCTGAAAAATTTATGAAACTAGGATGCAAAAGGGGGAAGGTATGGGGAAGTCCGAGAAAAGAGGCTTACGAAAAGGAGGTTAAGAAAGTAGGATTTATGTTTTTTGTGTGTGTCTGTTGTTGTATGTACTATTTAGTGTTGTTGTGTCGATAAAATTGGAAAATCAATAAAAAATTATTAAAAAAAAAAAACCAAAACCAAAATTTGAGTCATGTGTGAATTTATTTAGGAGGGAGGTTTCTGGGTCTGAACACGCAAATAACATCCGTGGCATTTTGGAGAGTAACGTAAGCAAGAAGGAAGATCTTTGCTTCAAGGATAAATTTTGACAAGGATGGAAGGAATAGGATGATGTAACATGATATGAATGCGAGAGAATGCAGGCACGTTATACTTGGGTTGTAATCATATACTGTACACAATTACTGTAGAAATTGTTGGGGCTTACTTACTACATATGTATGCTAATAGAGGGAGATTCATTTCCTAATAAATGTGTACATTTTGCCAAACAAGACAAGCTGAGGTTTGTCTGCCTAGATATGTACTATACTGCAACTTGCTTAAAAAGAAAATTTAAAAACCTGGTAAAATTTTTGTTGAGCTTTCTTTTTGTTTAATAAAAGAGAAACAATAAAGATAAAGCTGAGTATGTGAGTCACTTGTCTCTTGCTACCAGAGGAGATGAAGGTTGCAGCTTGTTCCTCTTCATGCAGCCGAAAGAAAGACTGCTTTCCTACTAAGATATTTGCAGATTAAAAGGCAAAAGGATCAGTTTTTGGAATACTCCACTGATGTTGCAAACCCCCTTGTTAATAGACATGTCTTGGTTTGTTACCTCATTTTAATTAATCATAAAACAACGATAGCTGCCAAATATGGAGTCTGGACCCAGGCCTGCAACTGAGTTGAAACCCTTAAAATATACTATTTATGGTACTTGAGGTTTAAAGCTTCAATTTCTTGTATAAACCTTGCCTTTCCTAAGAATTATGCCATGTGTGTATAAGCAGATTTATCTTGACTTCCAGAGGTGCTCCAGCCCTCCTACAAGCAGAATTCACATTTGTATATGTTTTGAAAAAGCAATGAGGTGGCTATGTTGCTTTTTCATACAAATGGTCCTTTGCTGTCACACTGAGAAAAACAGGTTTCCTAATAATGTATATAAGGCAGGGCTTGCTTCTGACTGTATGTGCCCCATATAGCTGTATTGGCCTTTTCTTACACTTTTCTTATTTATAGAGCTGGTGTGGCAAAAGGCCATAGGAAAAGTAGATTCCTCATGAGGTGCTGACAATGAGACAATGTCCTCCACCATAATGTCCATGTGTCCATCTATGCTACTGTGCAGCATAGATATATAGAGGCATTTCTTCTACACATGCATGCACACAAAAGCTTATACCAAGAACAAACTTGGTTGGTCTCTAAGGTGCTACTGGACAATGCTTTTATTTTTATTTCAACTGCATTAGACCAACAAGGCTACCTACCTGAATGGATAACTACAGTCAGCAAAGATGATTGTGCAAATATAAAGCTAACCAGTTAGCTCAGAAAAAGGGAGTGGGAATCATCACATGAGAGGAGGAATGGAGGGTTGATGAGAATGCTACACTCCCATTTGGCTACACTATGTTTGCAGGTGGACTATGTTTCAGGAATAGATCTTGTTGCTGATCGTAGGCCAGAAGAAGGCTGAACAATTGCTGCAGGAAGGAAAGGCAAGCATGTCTTAATGTGCACAGTCAGGGCTTTTATTTCAGCTGGAACTCGCCAGAACTCAGTTCTAGCTCCTCTCAGGTGGGCACCATTGCCATTATAAAAGAACAAGGTGGGCATTCATAGTGAGCTCCAGCACCTCTTTTTCTAGAAAAAAGCACTTTGTACAGACTGTGTAGCAGGCTGAGGCCACATGCAAATTTTAAAATATCAGATAATCAAAACTATTTGCTACAGTCTAGGATTTCTCAAACTCTCTAGCCGTGGAGCCCTCTTGAGAGGGATGAAGCTTATTGAGGCCTACTTCTTACAAAATGGCAGCATCTAGATGTTTGCCACAGAAATCTCCTTGTGGCCACACATTCTGTAGTTCAAGTTTCTTTAAGTTCCCAACTTTAAGCATATTTTGCTAATCCAGAGGTGTGGTGTTTTTTTTTAATTGCATTACACACACCTCAAAGTGTGTAAGTGTGTGTGTGTGTGTGTGTGTGTGTGTGTGTGGTCATTTCTTCTTCCTTTCTTTTTTCATATTTAGTTTGTATCCTATTCCTTCCTCTTCTTTACTTTTTAATTCCTTTCCCCTGTCCCCTTTACATTCATTTTACCCCACTTCAGCAGCTTCCTTCTCAATTCTAGTTTGCTGTTGTTTAAATATTCACATTTAACTTATTTCCTTCAAATGTCAGTTCTTTCTCCTCAGGGAAGTCACACCATAGAACATCTTCTAAGCTCCACTTCTGTTCTTCCACCCCTATATGGACCGTGAAAACACACACACACACACACACACACACACACACACTCCAGTTCTACAGAAGAGGCTTCTTGGCCTGATAGGAGACTGCTTGTGACAGGAGAAGGTTTGGGGTGTGTGAGAGAGAGAAAGAGCACCTGGGAGTGTGAAGCAGAGGAGTCAGAAGATGCTGCAACGCCAGGAAGGAAGCAAAACAGAAAGTCTTGGCTCCACCTAACTTTAGACTAATGACAGTGCCACCTAGGGATTAATAATTCATAGCACATTATTTTCCTCACAGGGCCATTTCGTGTTATGTGCCTAAACAAAGAATCTCTCTCTCACACACAAACACCCACCCACATGCTTCCAGCCTTTGAATGGGAGCAGAAGTGCCTGGGCCTCTGATTTATCACAGATTACATATTGAGTTCGCCCCCTACATTTCCCTGAGGCTCTTCTGAAAACTCTCATCTATTGATCCTGAAGTACCTCACTAGGTCCAGGGCTTTTTTTGAGCCGGAATTCAGTTCCGATGCCTCTCAGGTGGCTCCATTGCCATTATAAGAGAACGAGGGAGGCGTTCATGGTGAGTTCCGGCACCTCTTTTTTAAGAAACATAACACTAATGAGACCTTTCAGGAATATTTCAGCTAAAAGACAGTTTTGCAAACTAAGGAGCCTCAGTTGTTCGCTGGGGCAGCTGGATTCTCTGACGAAATCAGTTGTGACTTTTTTTGACAGCTATGCAGCTGAGACACTGACAGTCACAGGAGCCCTGAGGGAAAGAGTTGGCAACTCAAGTAGACAGGAGGGAGCCAAACAAGGTTTCCTTTCTGTGTCTCTAGCTGACCATGCCTCAGTTTCCCCATAGCCTCCTTTCCCTGAGGCTTTTCACTCCTAAAAACCTTCCACTAACAACTGTCTCTTTCGCCTCAGCCACCATGTCCTTTTGTGACATCACAGGCCATTCTCAGCCGATGGCAACAGCTAGGGGAAGCATCAGCATAACTTCCCCAGACTTGACAATTGTGGGGCACCTTAACATCAATTTATTCATTTATTACTTACTTCTCGTCCAGGCAACACTTCACGAGTACTGATACCAGGCAAGGGAGCATAACATAATGTTCAGGTGTTTAATCTTCCATTATCTGTCTTTGGAGAAAAAGATAGCATGCACACTAAAGCTAGATGCATTTAGAAAGCCATTTTGTTCAGAAATATAAGCAGACTTGCTTAAGTGTGGCAGTTCTCTTCATGGCTTTCACAACTGTTCTTGAAAAAGCCTAACCAATGTCAGACATCCCTCAAGGGAAAAAAAACCAAGACAAGGAGAGGGATGGTTACCACCCAACAGCATCCGCCAGGCACCACCACTGGCTTCAGCGTGCCAACTTCCGTTGGTTTAATCTATTCATGAATACCCACCAGTTTCCTTTCACATATCACATTGATGTACATACACATATTTGCCTCAACCATTCACCCTCCAAACCTCCCATTTTCACACACAAACATACACCAGCCAGCATCCATGAAGAATGCCAGTGGACACATTCACTCACCATTCATTCACATTTGTGCCTGGCTTCAACCCACAAATATCCACCAACTTCTGAAGGTGAATTTCAACCAGCTTACATCCACAAATATCCATCTGCTTCAGACTTGCAGCATCCACCAGCTTCTGAAAGTGAGCTCCAGTAGCTTTCGCCCAAGAACATCTGCCAGCTTCTGCTAAGTCCATCACTAGACATTGGCTAACTTCCGACCTTGGATATCATCCACCTTGAAGGGCGATCCCGCTCAGCAAGTGAACTGTCACACCATAGCACCCTGCAGCTAGATGATCACCTTCACCTTCCAATTCACCTCCTCCAAGAGGAAGAAGACAAGGTAATGCTGATTGTTATAGCTGAGGTTGCCATGCGCTTTGATGACATCACAGGTAGTCCATAGCCAATGGCAGCAGCTGGGGAGGTGTCATCATAAACACAGGCCTCACAGTTGTGGCTGCAATGATTTCTTTGTGTGTTTTATTATTTAAATGGTTTGTAAGCCACCCTTCATCTGTACTGATGGGGGCCTAACTGGCAAAATGAGAGGGAAAGGAGAAAAAGAACAAGAGATGGGGAGCTGCTTACCAGCTTGCTATCCATCTCTTTTACAAATTTTTAATGCAAATAAGTTATTGCAGAACTTCTCTGGAAAGTTCACAAATTTGACTAAATGTGTGTGTATACAGCCCCCTCTTTTTAAAAAGTCAGCATATCATTCAGATAACTGTTTAGCTGCCATGGCTTTTAGTCTGCTTTTAGCTGGATTGCCATGGGCTGGGATGGTTGTGTGAAAGCTGCCCACTTGACTTTCCCAGACCATTGCAAACCATCTGAAAATCTGTGGTTACCATGGCATATTACAGTGTGATATTGGCACATCTTATAACAGGTGACTCTTGAAACCAGCTCAGTTCATGGCAGTGCAACTGAATCAGTACAGGCTGATAATAAAAAACAACCCAGGCAGGATTTACAGGCTCAGCCATTTGGCTCCTGAGCATGTGACTTTTGCAAACTCAAAAGAAACTTCAATATCTACAGGGGTGGGCTCCATTTCAACAATTGTTGGAAGATTTATTCCTTTTGCATAAATTGTAGAGTTGTTTGTTGCAGCTTGAAGAGTTTTCTTTTTTGCCAGCCTCAGCCTATTACCTGCACCCCTTTTACGCTTGGAAATGTTCCTCATGCTGAGAAGGTAATGGGTGGAGCTGTGGTTAAATGCAAGGAGTCAACCTCTTCTCCAACAGCTGGTTTCTTTACATGACAAGCTGGCATGCTGTTCAATGAGTGCTTATCTGTCTCTCATTGGCGGAGTCTTTTGCCAGGCTATCCAATTGCAACCCTTCTTTTCTTCCTTCTTTCTCAGAAGTGGAGCTGCTCCTTGTGCTGTGCAAAGAGGAGATATGTGCATACTGTACATAAATCCTGGAGGTAACAAAGACAGATCAATGAGCTTAGGAAACCTTATACATGTATACAGGCAGCACTTTGCTCTGTTTCAGCCACTTCTATGCCTTAACATATAGGGTGCTCTTTTCCTTAGAAAACTTTGGGACCAACCTAGCAAGAACTGTTTATTAAAAAGGCACATAAAACGGTTGTCTGGTTAATTGCAGGCAGATAGATCAAAGAAAGCTCTACGAATTTCAAGATTCTGGAACTGGTTCTGCAGTTGGCACTTTCTTTAATAGGAGTTAGTAATGTGTATTATTTCAAAGTGAACATTATTCTCAACTGGCTGAAGTGCTGAGGGAACAAAAAGGGCAGGAAGGGAACGGAACACAGTAAGTTAGCCCAGTAGACACTGACTCTGCAAGAGCTTGATGCTAGCTTGCTTCACACTACATTAACTCAGAAAGAGTTCAGGCAATTGCCAGCTAGTCATTTTGTCTGAGAACAGTCAGAATCTTGCTGGTACAACACTGAAAGTTTATTCTGCCTTGGTACAAACTTACATGTGGTAACTTAAACACATTTTTTATTCTTCTCAAAGTTTAATTTTAAAACACAGCTGCTCTTGAACCTATGAAGAACACCAAAGTATTAATTCTTATTATACTGTGCCAGGTTCTTATTGGTTGCTTGCCTAGTTTTCCAAGTCTTGAGATAAGTTGACTCTTTGCCTGTTCTTAACTATTAACTGTCCTCAAGCATCCATCTGACCTTTTTTTTAGCCTACACATCAGAGCATTTTGCTGTTTCTTTGTAGCAAACTGAACTTCTCAGAACCACATAGGGTTACTGATGTTCAAGGATGCAACAAAAGCTAGCAGAATGGGAAAAAATGCATTTGTACATGTTTTCCAAAATTATAGATGCCCCCTCTGAGCAAATGAAAGCTGTTTACTAACTTTATTATGGAAATATTCTCTTTTTCAGTACCCTATTTCAGCTTTGCATAGCTTGGCTCATTGCTGAGAGAGTAGGTACATTTGAAATGTGCATCTCTGGACCTTCTTTAATTAACAGCTGTCAGAGAAGGGGTCCCTTTTCATTCGTCTCACTCTTGCTTTGAACAGTGTGATTCTAGAGTTGCCCCCCCCCCAATGTAATTCTAGACATTCAGCAGGTTCTGCATTTTGTCACTAGCAAAGAGAGCAGGGGAGGCTCCCACAGTATCTTCCACAAACTTGGGCAGGAATTCCAGACGGATGTTTGCTCCAATTTTTAAGTAGTACTCCAAACTCTGAGATACATTTCCAAATATTTCTGTTCCTTCAATATTCCCTTTGTGCTCTAAACTTATGTGTATCATGGAGTTGCATTTGTTTCCATGGCAGCTGTCTTGATTTACACATTTATAATTAAGTTTTCTGCCTGGAACTCTTTCACAGTACTACCTTTAGGGGCTTTGCTTGCTGATAAAATGTTTTCTAAGTGATAGATGAGCAAGGACAGTTCCTGGTCCCTAATTGTGAGCACACCTTTAGATGAACGAAATGTAATCCAACTTTTCTAGTTTGTTGGACCGTATCTACCAAAATCATACCAAATTATTTGCTCAGTAATTTACGGTAAAGTGATATGGCCAGTATATGACCATCCAAATTTCCCCAGCTGAATGACTTAGGTCGCTGTCTACAAGTGGGCATGGTTAAAATGACAATCTTGCATGAGACTAAATTAAATTTGAAGCCATGTGGCTAAATCTCAAAATCACCAGGCTACTAAGGGCACTTTCAGACTATTCAGACATTTTGCAATACGGATAGTGATGGGAAAATGTGCTGGAAAGTGTGAATTTACTAATTACATTTTTATAACTGCCATTCATCTGAGGATCACAGGGCAGTTTGCAATATAAAAACACAAAAATACATACCATAGTAACAAACAGAAACAATACTCACCCCACAGTTTAAGAAGCCATAGATTGATTAATTAGCCAAAGGCCTGGGAGAAGATGAATGTTTTTGCCTAGTGCCTAAAGATATATAACGAAGGCACCAGGTGAGCCTCCATGGGGAGAGCCATCACAGAAAAGGCCCATCTTCAGAGGCAGCCCTATGTATAACGCATTGTAGTAATCTAACCTAGAGGTTACCAGAACATAAACGACTGGTGTAAGGCTATCCCTGTTCAGTTGGGGGTCAGCTGAACCACCAACCAAAGCTGATTTAAAGCACTCTGGGACACTGAAGCCACCTGAGCCTTAAGCGACAGCAGTGGATCCAGAAGTAACATCCAGCTATGTACCTTCTCCTTCAGAGGGAGTGTGCATGCTTTCATTGAGATTCCTGCATTGCAGGGGGTTGGACTATGATTCTATAAGAGCAGGAAACTTTCCATCCACCTAGTCAGGGAACCAACCGCTAATAGTGTCTCAGTCTTATCTGTATTGAACTTCAGTATATTGGCTCTTATCCAGGCCATTACTGAGGCAAGACAATGGGTCCAGCACATCCACTGTCACATCCACAGATGTAAAGAAGTAGAGCTGTGTGTCACCAGCATATTGCTGACAACATAATCCAAAACTCTGGATGACCCCACTCAGCAGTTTCATGTACATGTTAAACTGCATGGGAGATAAAATTGAACCCTGAGGATTTCCACATTGAAGGCTCCATGGGGCTGAATAGCAGTCCCCAAGCACCACCCTTTGGAAACGATAATCCAAATAGGATGCTATGCACCCCTAACTCAGATAGTCGCTTCGAAAGGATACCATCATTGATGGTATCGAAAGCCACTGAGAGGTTGAGACTGAATAGGGACACATTTCCTCTCCCGATATATGTCATGGGGTGACCAAAACAGTTTCTGTGCCAATGGGCCTAAACCCTGATTGAAATGGATATAGAAAATCAGTTTTTTCCAAGAGCCCCTGGATCTGGTCCACGACCACCTGCTCAAGAACTGTGCCCAAGAAGGGGTGATCGGCAACTGGCTGGTAATTAATTAGATTTTCCAAATCCAAGGAGGGTTTATTGAGCAGTGGTTTTATCATTGCCTCCTTCAAGCAGGCAGGGGCCACCTCCTCTCATAAGGAGACATTGACCACCTTTCTAGCCAGCCCACTGTCCCCTCCCTACTAGTTTTTATCAGCCAAGAGGGACAAGGGTCCAGAGTACAAGTGGTCACCCTGACCGATCTAAGCACCTTGTCCACATTCTTGTACTTAACTGACATTCATCCAACACAACATGATTAGACAGCACTCTTGTCACTTCTTGAGGTTCATCTGCTGTAACAGTGGAGTCCAGGTCATGGTGGATACAAGCAATCTTATCCTCAAAATGCTTTGCAAACAAGTCACAGCGAGCTACCGTCAGTTCTGTCACCTTCTCTGGACCAGACTGTAAAAAACCCTGCACTACCTGGAAAAGCTCTGCCAGATGGCACAATGAGGATGCAATGTCTACCTTCTTTGCTGCCTTCACTGCCATTAGGTAGGCTTGATGATGAGCCCTCATGAGTGTTTGGTTGCGTTCAGCTGGTGTTTTCCTCCACTCGCATTCAAGTCACGTCCCAGCTTGTTTCCTTGCCCTAAGCTCTGGAGTATACCAGGGAGCCAAATGGGCTTCACAAAGCAGGAGAGGGCACTCAGGATGATGGTGTCAACAACACTACCATTTGGATGTCCCGGAGGTTGATCAGGGCTTCGACAGGAGCACCGGTCATAGCAGCTGGAAAATCCCACAGAGCCATCTGGAAACCTATTGGATCCATCAGCCACCAGGGGCTTACCAGCCCAAGAGATTTCCATTCATGAGCCTTGCTCTAGAGCAGTGGTGAAATTTTTACTCCAATATGATTCCATTGACACCATTCAGTACATCATGGTCATTCCTCAGGAATCCACAGGGTGGAACTGAGTTTTAGGAGGCAAATACTGTGTTCCCTACATTAGGGTGGGTGACCTTGTGGGTTTCAGTGCCCATTGGCTCTTACCCTTTGCTTCACTGGCCTCATAGCTCACTACTGGTTTAACAGAGTCAGTTTCTATTTCCTAGTTATTCAACTATCCCTTAGGTGTGTGCAGTGCTAGGTTTAGGGTGGAGCAGGCGGTTACCCCGCACAGGGAACTGAGCCAAGGGGGTGCAAAAATGAGACAATTAATAATTGAGAATATCCATTGGAGGTTACCAGATTTTGGGCTCATCCAGGGCGCCCTGTTATGAAAGACTACCAAAGTCTGCCCCTGGGTGTGCAACATCTTGCCTGCTCCTCTCCCCTTTTTTATTGAGCAGCACCCAGTCTACAATATGTCTATGTATCACACCTCACTCTGCCATCTCTTCTGGTGTGCTGCCTTAGCTGTTTTAGTACACATGTTGCATGATCCTAGGCATTTTTATCGAGAAGGAAGACCAATTAGAGTTCAGGGGGCTGACACACAAGTAAGTGTGCTTAGCTTTGCAGCCTTAGCGACAGGGTTAGTCCTGTGGCTCATGAACATCCTGCATGGAGGGAGGGTCATCTGCCAACATCAAGCAGAGAGTTAAAGTATTCTGGAAAGGCCCAGAGCACTTTTTCTGTGGCTTTTGCTGTTATCTGAGCCCTGGGAAAGGAGACTCCTCCTCTTTCTCTTCCTTAACTCTTCCAGAGGCAAGCATGCTGCCGTTTGGTGATTTGTCCGGAGTGCTGCTATAGGCTTTCTGCCCAAGCACGGCAGAAAAGCCTTCCCCAGCCCTCTTTTGTGCTTAGGAACAGACTTTTCCCCTGTGCATGAAGGACTGTGGAGGAGTTGCTAATTCAGACTCCATAGTCTTGTTGCCTGTAGCATGTGTGCTGTTCCCTGTGTGAAATAAACAGACTGAGCCTTCCTATTCACTTGGTGACATTGCCAAGGGAGGGAAAAGCAGTTCTGCTAGCCCCACTGTCATCTCCTGCCACAGGTAAGGAGCGTGTGTGAAGAAGACATCCTGGCATTAATTTTGCTTTCTTTCTGATTTGGATTGGAAGAAGTTAAGTTGTTCTCGGAAAAAGCAGCTCCCAGGGTTTGTCTTATTTCATCTGCACCAGCTCCTTTCACTCTGTTTTAAACCACTTCTTCCTGTGCTTCTATTTAAAAGCAAGCACCACTGTTCTTTACTAAATGTGGGTATACTCCTTGGAGAAACAAAGAAGTCACAGCTCCAAAAGATCTGCCGAAAAACTGTTGTTCAGCTGAAGGTCCTCCCAGGTAATTTATGCTTCCTTGTAGTTTGCTTTACTGTGCCACTCATTGTTTTCTCTCCCACGTTGTAATGCAATCATAGACTCACATCATGCTTGGATCCTCTAGTTCGTCTGTATCAATGAGAGCAGGAAATTTATATCAGGTGTATTGTTGCTTCCCCCCTCCTGCAAAAGTCTCATGAGTTGATCTTCCAGGTACATTGAACACATCTGAAGAAATACATTATATATTCACTTATAAAACATGCATTAGCTGTATATGGGGACATAATTATGTGAACACAGATTAGACATGTACACAGTGTACAAATTGTGTACACACAGTCTTAGAGTGTATAGATGTATATATATGCACACATATTAGCATGTACACATATTGAATATAACAGACACATGCAAAGTAAGATCTATATGGGCTATTTGGGCATGGAATGCACACCTACCATTGTACATAATAGTATGTGCACATAACAGAAGAAAACATGCAGGGGTTAAGTTACACACACACACACACACACACACACACACACACACACACACTTGATTCTAGCTTGACTGCATATATACAGGAAATAATTAAATGCCAGAAATGGCAGGAGAGAGCTGGGGAGTCCTTGCTGGCAAGGAGCTGGCAAGGAGACCCTCCCTGGAGAACGAAGAGGACATCAGTGAGGGAGGAAGAAGCACCAAAGAGACAAAAGGTGCAGCAGGGCCTCCAGCTTCCTGCCACTCACAAAGTTTCAATTCTAGCTGTGGATATTATTGGATACAGTATTTTGGGTATGGATTGAAGAGAGAGCTGCAGAGAGGGCATTTAAAGGGCATCAATTTCAGTTACATGTGCGGGGCCCAAGAATATAACCCCTGCATAAGTGGGGGGATGCTTATATACACACACACGGAGTGTAGATACATAAATAACTACTAAAATATAGGATATGCTGACACATTCTGAGGGCATTGAACACAAAATATGGAAGTATTTTTGTGAACCTGTTATTAAAATATACATCTCAAACTTTCCATTGAGGCCTTGGGATGTTTTTAATCAGTGAATTTTGAATTTTTCACATTTGTAAATGGCATTAAAGTTTACTATATAGTTTGGGAAGTGGTTTGTCGGTCTGCTTTTTTGTTTGTCCTCTATACATTTGGACATCTCTTATGCTATCATTGTCAAACTTGGCACAAGAATTTCTGAGGTGCAAGCGGTGCTCTTCGTCAATATATGTAGACATCTCAACTTAGGCACTATGCATGATCAACATTGCTGAATGGCTAGCATACCTCTTTGATTTATCATGTTCTAAATTCAAGCAATGGATTTCATCTTCCATTGATTGACTTTTGCCATCATGGCTATCAGCATATGCCCTAGCAAACCCCTTTGTGACTCACAGAAGGAATAAACTGCTCCTTATACAACTCCCAAATCCACAGGGCTTGAGGGAATCATGTTGTTTTGTTATCATCTCAATTCATGTTTTGCCAAAGGCTTGTCAGAATAACCTTTTGCTATCCCTGGCTAAGAAGAAGCATATACAGAGATGAGGATGCTGTTAGCAGCTTGGGGAAGGAGGGTGGGCTAGTGGTGCAGGGTTAAGACTTTTGAAAGCACCGCTTCAGCATTAACTAAATATTTATATTTCACAAACAGTTCAGTTGTGCACATAAGGAAATGTCAGGATGTGGAGTGGTGCCCCTGAGATCAGGGTCCAGCATTCAGTGTGTCTGTTAGCTTCATAGTCTGCTCCTGCTTTCTTTCAGGGGGGCTTTTATGGTGTTGACAAGTGTTCATACTCTTCCCTACTTAAAGGAAAACTTACCTTTAAATCACTAAGCTCTCCGCTTTCCTTTCCTACAGCTATGGGGAAGGGCCATGTCCCAAAGGGCAAAGCATGCAGAAAACATCTGTAGTAGTAGTAGATAAAGGTAAAGGGGCCCCTGACCATTAGGTCCAGTCATGGCAAACTCTGGGGTTGCGGCGCTCATCTCGCTTTATTGGCCGAGGGAGCCGGTGTACAGCTTCCGGGTCATGTGGCCAGCATGACTAAGCCGCTTCTGGCGAACCAGAGCAGTGCACGGAAACGCCGTTTACCTTCCCACTGGAGCGGTACCTATTTATCTACTTGCACTTTAATGTGCTTTTGAACTGCTAGGTTGGCAGGAGCAGGGACCGAGCAACGGGAGCTCACCCTGTTGGGGGGATTCGAACTGCCAACCTTTTGATCGGCAAGCCCTAGGCTCTGTGGTTTAACCCACAGCGCCACCCACAGTAGTAGTAGAGATGACTCTAATTAAGCAGCATATAAATTGTCAAAATAAAATTTAAAAGGTCCCAGGTTAAACCATTGGCATCTCCATGTGGGGCTGGGAGAGACCCCTGTTTAAAACTGGTAGAGCGCTGCTATCAGTGAGTATAGACAATACTAAGCTAGATGGACCAGCGGTCTGATTCAGCATAAGGCCATCTCTATGAGTCTGTATAAGCATATGTAAGGATAACTTGGGACCCTGACAATCTGGAATGAGTTGCATCCTCAGTTTATCTTCTCATGAATGGAGTGCACATGGAAATTTTTCAGGCCTGTTATTTTTCATCCCTAGCATGCTTCAACCTGCTTGAATTATCCTTTTGTTTGCTTTTAGTTCTCGTGATGTATTTTTGAATGGTGTCCCCCAGTTTGAAGTGACCTCTGGATTAATTAAGGTGGACATAATTACCAGGGGCCTCTTTTTAAAAACGTTTATTTATTTATTTACCAGGCTCTTTATTAATTTCAACCAATTTCATAGCTGCTCAATTGTCATGGCACTAAGGAACCATGGAAATAACCATGGAAAAAAACCATGGAAACTAAATGGACCAATGCTATAAAGCAGCTTCCCGTTTTCTTATTTAATTGAATATTACTGTGGGCTGAGTTGACAGCTGTAGTGCTTCACCTACCTTTCAACCTATTCATTTTTTGCTGGCTAAATTGAAACAAGTCTGCATCTTATCTAAACCTTGATATATGTGCCTTTTTGATGTAGGGAAGGAAGCATGTGAATTTACAACTGAATAAACAATAACTGCTACTCATTGTTAGAAAGAAAGTCCATCTTCAATTCTGTATCTCTCATTCCTACTTACAACAGGGAACTAACTACCTGCCCATTAAGATCTTTGGGTGAAGCTCTCCTTCATGTCCTGCCATCATCTGGGATTACACTGGTGGGTATACTGAGGAGGGTGATCTCTTTCTTTTGGGAGTTGTGTTTGGTCCCTTCTCTTTTTAATGTTTGATAACTTGTAAAGATGGCCTTGTATTTGGCTTTTGGCAGGCCTTTCATGGTGCTTAATTTCTCCCTCCTGGATTAGTTCATGCTGGCTGGCTCCTGTTACAGTGATCATTCTACATTATGATTATTATTGTTTATTGATGTTTTATTGTTGTGATTATTATTATAGCTCTGTTTTGTTTTCAATTGCTTGTGAGCTGCTTTGGAGGTTTTCAGCCTGAAAAGCAACACAGAAATATTGGTATATATAAAAAAAGAAAATAACACCCCAAAATCAAATCAGCCTTACAAAATAAATGTAATTTTAAAACTTGAATCCCACCCACAATTAATCAGCTAAAGTTTTAGTTGATTAAATCAATTAAAGTCTTCTGACATAAATTTAAAATATTTTAGCCACTGTAGCTGTGTGAACGAAAGGGTGGTTAGCATATCTGAAGGTTTACTAATCTTCAATAAGAGATTGTTGGAATCCACCTTAAACTGTAATTTTCTTCTTTTTCCTCTTGTGAGAGATCATTTGTTTCCAACTCATCTTGCAACATAGTTGGTGGATAGTATTTATATCATCTCAGGCCTGGCTGCATGCAAAGATCTATCAAAATCAGATGTTTTCCTCCCCAGGGTTAAATCAAATTTCCATCAGCCTAATTCCTAGACAGACATTGAGAACAGCTGGCATTTGCCAGTCTATATGAGTGCAGCTACTGGCCTGGCCCAAGTGTTATTGTATATAAACCTGTGTAGGTAGGTTTCTGAAGCTTACAGTGTTTGTGAGCTATCTATAGGTGGAAAGTTCTTGCCCTCTAGGGTTTACTGGGCATGTCTTATCCAAAGAGGGATTTGACAGAATGCTAAGAGACTAAATATCTTAGTTATGGCTTTGTTCTCCAGTTAACAATGAGTAGCTAAAAATATCTGACTTCATTTTACTTTCTGAAGGGGAGATGCTAAACTTAGTTTTGGATTTGCCAGATCCATGAATACACAGCCAAATAATTTCACATTTTTGCCAACAACATTTCATAAAACATGTAATGAGGATAAAACATACTGTTCTGGACGTCGGGATCTTGCTGTGCTATGATGCCAGAGCATTCCCTCATCACATACAAAGCTGCCTACTGCCACTAGGCCTCACTGCACATAGACAGAGAGACAAGCAAATAGACACACACACACCCCATTTATGCAGCTCCCCATGTTAGAGCTGTCAGATGATCCCATTTGGACATTGCCTCATGTATCAAACTAGATGGATTTGTCCAACAATTCCTCCCTATAAACCCAACTATGGCTGATCAGAAGCATCAATGCAATCTTCTGCATGAATCTCATGTAGTCTACTTTTTCTCTCTTCTAATATCAGATGACTGATTCATTGGTTTACTCCCCTCATTTGTAACTACACGTTCCTGATCCCAATCCAGCTTCTATCCAGCCATCTTTTTAAGCCATACAGTTTACTCTGTTAAATAGTCTTATCAGAAATCTCCTAGAGGTGAGAAGATAAAAGGTTCTTGTATGCCTTGGAAAAGCAATTTGTGCCATGCAATATATGCATTTTATTAACTGGGAACTATATGCCAAGCACTTCACAAGCAAGTGCTCTCCAGACTGGCAAACAGGTCAATATTGTGGCTTCCAGTGTTAGAAGCGGTACCAGATGGCATGGTGGGGCATGGATGTTAACCTGACCTCCCAGCTGTCGGAATCAGAAGAGTTGACAGGGTTTAGGGAACAGAAAGACATTGCAGCAGAGTACAGTTCAGACTCCAAGGCAGAAGCAAGGGCTGGAGAGGGGCAGAGCCAGGAGCAAAGAGGCAGACAGCTGAAGAAGACAGGGAATCTTCCCCTTCTGCTGTGACCAGCTTCTCCCTGCTCCTGGTCTTGTAAAACTCACTGAGAAATGAAATGGGCAGCACAGAGGGTGGTTGTGTGCAAGGGCGTAGCTAGCTGCTCCGGCACCTG
Source organism: Podarcis gaigeae (assembly GCF_964106915.1). NCBI lineage: Eukaryota > Metazoa > Chordata > Lepidosauria > Squamata > Lacertidae > Podarcis > Podarcis gaigeae. The sequence goes on along the minus strand of NC_139679.1, from coordinate 40,010,668 downwards.
GAGTGGTAGGAGTGGGGTGGTGATCCACCTAGGGGGCACCACGGTGAGCTGCCCACAGAGTCCGCCTGGCGGGTGCAAGCCCCACACTGCCATTTTGGGCAGTGCAGGGCCCCGAGCCACCGTGTCACTCCCAGGAGAGACGCATGGCTCGGGAGCGCTGCAGGCCACTCTCTGTGGTAAGTGCCACCCCCGCGGTGTGCCATTTTGTCACCCCCTCAGGGATGACACCCAGGGTGGACTGCACCTCCTATGCCCTTGGTTGTGTGCAGACACAGCCTGCAACTTTGTGGGAAAGATCCTGGAGAGGAGGAGTCCTCTTGGGCACTCGCCCACTGCTTCATTGTGGCAAGACCTCATTGAAAGAATTACTGAGACCACTAGGCCGGAGCTGTGGATTGTTTCCTTGAATAAAGAGTTAACTGCACTGACCTCAGGTGTTGCTAGCCTATGACTAACTTTTAAAATAGTAACAAATCGGTTAAAAAAGCATTACATACAGCGCATGTTTAGGAGTACACCTCCTATTTATGAAACTATCAGGTATTCTGTAGTTGCATCCTGCACTGCAGAGCCTGCCTTGAACCAGGGGTGGACCAAAGGATTTCTACGGTCTCTTCCAAGCCCATGGTTTTTAGGTTTTCTACATTTACTCACCATAAAATGAAATTCATCAGTGTCATAATTGTGCACATTTAGCCAAGGTAACTTGGAAATGACAAACTTTCCCTATCTTTATTGCAATTATTATACCTTTGCAGGACTTTCTGAAATAGTGGGAGGTAGGGAAGGAGAAAACTTCTCTGTTCATCCTTGTGCCACTCCATCTACATTTTCGGCTCTGTCTAAAAAGGCAGGAAACAAATGGTTAAAAGTTCACTTTGTTCCATTCCCGAGTTTTCTGCTTTAACCAAGTTATCTCTCACCATCCCCACCTCGGCTCTGTGCAGACATTCCAAAATAAATATCAAATCAAAGGGCAGCCTTGAATTAGCTAAAAAAAGGGATCATAACAAGCAGTAATTGAAGAACAGGAAAGCCAGTTAAATATTTTTATTCATAGAATGGAATCTTGTCATCCATGTTAATAACTTGAGGTAAGAATTTGAGGCTGTACATCCTATTTGTAATGATAACCTATAAGTGGATGTAACCCATTGGCTGGCAGGAACACAGCCTCTGCCACAAACAAGGCAGTGATGCCTATTGGCCCTGGGGCTCAGGAGGACCCCTTGGGTTAAGTCAGCAGGGTACTCAGCTCTTTAGAGTAAGCTGGAGTTTAGAAAAGATCATGGCAGGGAATTCTAAAAGCCTAAAATTACAAAGCTTATAATATAGTGATAACTTCAGTGCTTAGTTAAGTAAGTGAGCTGAGCTTAAAATGTCTTCCAGGTTCTTCCTAAAGGGTGGGTGCAGACAAGAGTTTTCCAGAGACATAAAGGCACTACAATAAAGTCATAATTGCCCCTGGTGCATACTTCCCTTCCCTGATCAAAAAAGTGTTGCAGGTTTTTGAAGCCTGAAAAACCTGCCAGGCCTGTTTTGCTAGAGACCACATCAGGACAGAAAATAAAAAACCCTGAGTACTGTGGGCATCAGTGGCACTAACATGTGGCTGAAGTGGGAATGCTGCTATCTGTATCCAGCAGTAAGGAGGAGGAGGAGCAGGGCCAGAGCCACTAAGCAAGCCCATGGTTTTTGAACATTCAACATTTGGTGCTTGTGCTGCATTAGCTGACATGGGGCTTATTGAACTTCCCTGTGCCTGGTGAGGGTCTGTCCATAGTATATCTCTTGCTGATTTATGTGGCAGCCCAGGCCAAAAATATACTATCCTTGTTGCTTCCTTATTTAAAGCTATACACACAGGCTTATCTTGGGCAGCAAAGTGTTCCTGTTTCCTGCAAGGGATTAACCCTGCTCAGTTTGCTCCAGAGATAGAGAGGATGCAGTGATCCACTTACTGCCTGTAGGGTGCATCATGCGGAAGATTATTTAGGAAGAGCTCAATGGAGGGAGGGGACCAAGTTCAGTGTACTGTTTAGGGCTTATCCACACTTATCTTTCCTCAACTCTTACCAGGCACAGTCCACGATTTTGAAGCTGTATGTCCAAGTGCCCCCAACCCAGAGCTTTCCCAGTGAAAACCCGCTCTTTAAAGCTCAATTGGAGTAAATGTCAATCCATGGAAAACCCAAATAGATTGCTCTGATTGAGCTTTAAAGAGTAGTTTTTAGATGGGAATAAAGGTAAAGGGACCCCTGATACTCAAGGCAAAAAAAAGGCCATGCTTGGACATGAAACGTTAATGCACAGACCTCTGCTTGGAAAGAGCAGGGTAAAAGGTAAGTGTTGATAAGCCCTATGAGACCTCAGTCTTCAACAAGGAAAAGAATTTGTTGGGAATCTACCAGCTGATGGGGATGCAGCCTTGAGTAAGGGGGTGCAGAGGATTTAACCACCACAAATCAGCATAGCATAATGCAGTACAGATTATGTGGACAGATCTATAAGGAGTGCTTGGTATGGAAGACCATTTCCAGCTCCACAGTTCTATGATTCTTCCTATGACATTCCATAGCTAAATCCAGAATGCATGTTTATAAATCAAGCAAGAGATGGGCCTTTGCAGTATAGCAACATGCCAGGAGCTCTGGAATGAAGATATGCGGCTGTGCCGTTATGTTTATTGTTAAGCATGTCCAGAATATCATTTAAATTAGGATATTCCCCCTGTTTGCCTGATGCATCTGTTTTTTGTATTTATTCCCGGTAATAGTTGTCTTGCAAGGCCTAACCTGGCTTGCAGGTTTGTACAGGCCCATCGCCTTACAAGTTTGTCATTGAGAAATTCAGTTTTCTGATGTCTCCAAGCTTGCTAAGAATAAACTTAATAAATTAGTGAGCACGCTTCAAGTGCACCACCATGGGCTGCTCTGGCATTTTAATCTGACGGTGAAGCTATCCAGAGTGTTCTCTTAGCGTGTGGCCAAAGCCTGAAGTATTTGCACACGGCCGTTGTCAGTACATTGAGTGACCCCTTGTGTGCCGCTCTGTCAGGCCGAGTGAATTTATAAGAATCTTCCACTGGTGAAGGTAGCAAAGCTGTTCCTTCTAACACACTAGATGGAGTTATCTCACTTAGATCACCTTCCCCTTGTCTCGCCAATCTAGTTGATGAGAGATTATTAAACAATGCAGCTGTATTTTATGCTCTCCAGGGCTGTATATCCTATTCAATGACACACATTCTTTGCAGGTCAATTGTAAAACATGTTGGAGGAAGTTGGCACAAAAGCAATCTCTTACAAATCCAAGCAAATTGTTCTGCTTTTACGTGGCCATGTTTTATATAGAATGGCCTGTAACCTGTTAATGAAGCTCTGCCTAGGCAGTGTCATTTCAACCCAGGAGCTTTCTCATCACTGGTGAAAGGAAAGGGAGCGTTAATCCCTTACAGGAAAGAGGTTCGAAGCTGAGAGGAAGTGAAATGAAACATCTGCTGCCAACAGAGTTGGTCCCTTAGCAATAATATCTTGCTTCAGGAACCCCATGGCAGAATGTCAGCACCTCTGAGCACAGGAAAAGCCAAACAGCTTCCACTAAATAAATTGAAGATAATTCTCCAGCAGTGGCCCAATCTATTTCTGCCCACAGTATGCAGGCAAATGGGAAGACAACACTGAACAAGGAGTCCACCTGGAGCATTCCCCAAGACTATGCTTCTTCCCCTCATTTTCATCATAGGCAGGGGCAAAAGGTTTAAACAAAGTAGACTGGACAAAGACTGGAGTGCAGTCTCACTCCAGAGCCAACCAAATGTTATAAGCCACAAAATTGTGCCTACGTGTGGCAGTGAAGGCACTAAGGAAGTCACGCTTCACTGTATCCATCATGTCTTTGAGAGGTCAGCTGGTGGAATGACAAGTTATCCTATAAATGTAAAACAGTTATGATGAGACATGAAGCAGCCACCTCGCTGAATCTGAGGAGCTGATCAGTGCCTGAATAGAAAACCACCTGGCCATTAGTAAATTCCATGATGGAAGAACCACGTGATATAAATGCTTTAAAATAAACAAGTAAACCATATAAAATGAGGGCATTATTATCAGTGATTTCAAATCCCCATGGATTTTTAAAGACATGATGGTATACCGCTTAACTTTGCTGGTACAAACAAGAGTACAAACAGCATTTGTGCAGGTGACTCCAGCATGACTAGACTACAGTTCTGCTAACTTTCTCAGGCAATTACAGTTCACTTTCTTCATCAGATCGTAGGAATCAACTCATTCCCCATCTTTGCTTGCTCCATGAAGTTCTTGATATAGGTTAGCTTACTGTATGGCTAGCTTACTGTAATTCATGCCTAGGTGCATGTGCTGCAGCTCTTAGCATCACCATAGTTTTTCCTCTAGGAATGTCTTCCTTTGCGCCTGCTGCTATGAAGCAGTACAGAACTGATAAGGAAGAAGGGAGGAACATGGCTGTTTCTGGCTTTCCTGCCTTTGAAAGCTTTGTGGAATTCCAGCATGTTTCTAAGGTGCTTCCATACTAGTTCCAGTGGCAGATCACCCATATTTTTCTGATGGATAATATTTCTACCAGGAACCTCCCAAAGCCCACATCACCATCAGAGTCTTCTCATCTTTCTTTTCTTCCTCTTTCCTCTTCCATGTTGTAGAGGCCTTGCACTGTTTTTAAGGAACCATAAAGCCTTTTTGTTTCTTTTATCCCACAAAGTGATTAATGCATCCAGTTCTCCCCCAGCCAGGGATGAAGAAAATACTATTATCCCTCCATTACTCACATATTGTGTTGCAACATCTCTTTTGGTAACGTTAGATCACAAGCAATGATATTATTAAAAAATGAGAATTTTACTCTGCACACGATGAAATCCAATCTGTATTTATTGCCTTTAACCGCCAGCCTCTAGAGTCATCCAGAATAAATGTTTTGAGTTCCCTGTAGGGAAACTCTGGCTTTTGCACTCCAGACATTGTTAATTAGACTGTACCAGCCCCCCAGCCCCATGTGCATACAGCAGGGATGTGTGAGTGACATTAATGTGACATCATGTGAAGATAATGTATGCCCATGTCTTACACCTCATTATGTCATGCCATGATGGACTACCCAGAATGCCCTGAATTGGCAAGAATATATTTTTGTGTGTGCATGTGGGAGCACAATCTTTCTGCCTTAAAGAGTTTTTGGCAAACACCTGAGCAACCTCAGCACTGTCTGCATTGCTTGTAAATAGGAAATGCCTGCCAATAGGGAAGAAGCCAAGCATCTCATCTCCTCAATGTCTTGGAAAGAGACTACAAGAGTCAGAGGTGCATGCATAGTTTGCTAAAGAGAATTTGTGACCTTAGATCCAGAAGCCACTGCTCTTACTGTATTCATAAGCGCAGTAATGTATAAAACCCTGGAGCCTGCTCTATCATATCCTGTGCATCTTCTGCCACCTCCTCATTATATCTTTATTTCACTGTATTTGATACTGTAAGCTATGGGCATGCTTTTTAAAGCAGCCAGCATGGGTCATGTCCAATAGGGTTTCTGAAGGCTAGGTCCCTATCAAAGGCAGCAGCTGGCCAGCTGCTTTCCTTAGTGATAACGAGCAGCTATACACAGCTCTCAGGACAGTGCTGTCTGCTAGCAAACTTGTGAACTGTTCAGAACATTTGGTTGGCAGGAACCTCAGGAGTTTCACTTATTTCAATTTACTAGCTAGTTGCATGGTCAGAACTACATACAGTTGTTCCCCAGTGCTCACTCTGGGATGCTGTAACTGTCATGTATACATCCTCCCCCAGCCATCATGGCAGAGAAGCACCACTACTTTCTAAACCTCACTGTTTCAAATGTTAAGGCCTTTCTCTTTGAAGATCCCATATTGCAGCTGGGTTGTCAGCTTGCTTTTACTTGCAGTGGCTGTTGCAGCACTGATTCACAAACACTTGGTGTTTTCCCTCCATCGCTTTATCTCCGTGCCAGCAGAAGCTTCACCTGGAAAATGTCTGCAAACTGTTGAAGCCTTTGTGGTAGAACAGTAAAAAAAGTTGGCAGCCTTAATAGTAGAGTGTCTCTTTCTTTTGACAAAAAGGGGCAAGGAAACCAAAAGGTCTGCTTCTTCCTCCGCCCACAGTCTCCTTTTATCATATGTCCCATACTGTGGAATGTGCCAAGAGGCAGCTGGAAGCAAAACCAACTAATGCCCCTTTGCCTTCATTACCTGGGAGTTGCATATTTTATGGAACTTTGAATTAGATTAAGGGCATGTGTTCAATGTTGGCCCACACTCCTAATTCATCATGATTACTTTTTTGGGGGGGGGGCGCTCTCCTGTATGTTTGGTGTAATTCTTGCATTGTCAAACTGAAACAGAGGGAGGGGGGATCCCTGCACAGACATGTCCTAAGTACTCAGGTCCATAATTTAAGCATTGACAAAGCACATTTCAAGAATTCAAAGCACTTTACATATACTATCTCAGTAATCTTTACAACAAGGCTGTAAGGGAAATTCACTACAATTATATCCCCTTATTTCAGATTAAAGACTGAGCTATCATGGGTTGCCCATGCAACTAATGAATTAATAGCTGAGCAGACATATGAATTATGGAGCCTCCTGGCTCACGGCTCACATGCTTAACTTCTTTGTTGAACTATCCCCATTATGGCAAAAGTAAATGTTAATAACAATCCGTTTTACACTGGATTTGTTAAACCATAGTTTGGAGGGTTATCTGAATGCTGCCAGCATGATCTAGTAAAATGATAATATCACTATCAGCCTATAACCTGTGCAATGTTCACATACCAGGGAACCAGGCAGAGGGCCTTCTACCGGTAGTGGTGCCTGCCCTATGAAATGCCCTCCCATCAGATGTCAAGGAAATAAAGAACTATCTGACTTTCAGAAGACATCTGAAAGCAGCCCTGTTTAGGGAAGTTTTTAACGCTTGCTGTTTTATTGTGGTTTTAATATTCTGTTGGAAGCTGCCCAGAGTGGCTTGGGAAACCCAGCCAGATGGGTGTGGTATAAATAAATAAATAAATAAATAAATAAATAAATAAATATACCTCAAGGGGTATGCTAGCCTGAGTTGTGCTATTGGGATTTGCCTCTGAGCCATTATTTGGGAAGGGGTAATACACAATTCTGCATCAACTTTTATTTTATTTCTTTTTAATGAAAGAGAATAATTGTTCAAATGCAAAATTAAGATCTGAGACATTACTCAAGGAGCTCTAAAAATGAACATCCAAAATAGCTTGAGAGTAAAGTGGAATGGAAAAATCAGCAGGAAGAAGGGCAAATCAGGGTGCAAAATTGGTAGGAGGAAGAAGAGTTAACTGTGAGCATGAGGTCAGAATGGTGCCATCTTGGATTTCTGTCAGCACACAGTTTTTGTAGTAATTTGCAGCTGTCAACCTCTGTCTTTTCAAAATGGCATTATTTGAAATGTGATAATGCAGGTAGTAGCCAACAGTTCCATGCTGTCTGTTTTTGCTGATATTGCAGACCAGCTGCATGTTAAAGCAACTTCTACGTAGCAATGACCCACAATAAACCTGTACTGTAGGCAAGTCCTGACTTTGAAATCCAAAATTTGCAGGGTAGATGGCAGCAGTAGACAAAGAGTCTGAGTCCTGCTGTCACATAGGGCCACCCATGCAATGAACTTCCTGTTTTCTGTTGGGCCTAGATTCAGCCAAACAGAATGTACACCAGATATGTTACAGCATGATTTACGACCAGGAATTTAATAATTGCCTTTGGGTCTACCTGTCCTCGCCTGGAGCAACTGAGGGCTTTGGTTTGTACAGTTGCATCATTCTGCTGTTGCAAGCAGGCTTGAGAAGAAACAGCCATGGAAAAATCCCATAACATTCCAGAGTTGGCCCAACCAGGCGCTATCAAAGCATTGCCCCCACTGCCTTCAGCTTTGAATCTTAATCCAATAGCTTTACAGGAATTTTCTAGCATAGGCTGGGGAAGTGTGGGGTGCGGGGGGTATGTGTCTCTGTGCACCAAAGCTTTGGTGAGCAAAGTCTTGTCTGTGGGATCTGTGGGTAAGGCAGTTATCTCTAACGGAGGAGTCTGTTTGGTACAGTCTGCCTCAGTCTCTGGGGGCTCCAATACCTAGGATTTGTAGTTCCAAGTGTGTGTTATCAGGGTCAATCCAGGCATTCCTATTACCTGTGACCATCAGTGTTCCTTTAGGATAGTGCTTCAGCTTATCTTAGGCTCTGCTTATTACCGCTCTGTTCACCCATTTGCAATTGCTCTTTCAGTCACGTAGAGAAAATTACGTCTTCCTGTGGCCCTGGCATGTCACACACCATTGCTGAGCTGGAAAAGGTACATCATAAACAAGTCATGTGTGCCTTGGACTTGGCAACAGGCAGGGATGGGGTTAGGTTTTGTTGCTTGTGAGTTAAGAACTCAGTTTATTTGGATCAGTTTATTTGTTTTGATTCATAAATTGGGCCCGGCCAGTCATTGCACTTGAAGGTGGAAAGCAGTTTAGTTGCATGCTAGTTTTGACCAGGATTAATCGATCAACTTTTTATCCTATAGGTCTTGCATGGGACATGTGTGAGGAAATTTGGCCACAGAGCCAGGTATACCTAAGTGGCAGCCCTGGCTTCCTTCACTGACATGCTTACCATGTCCAGGAGTTTGGCATAAGGATCTATATAATAAATAAATATACGTGACAAGGTCTGGTAATGCCTACTCTGATCTGATAACTGATTTGTCCATATATTGTATTGTATTAATAAATCATTTCAGGACTAGATCTGAGAAGAATGTCATCTCAACTAGACTGATTATTGAATATAGAGAACACAGGAAACAGCCATAAATAGGAAAGGCCCAGCAGATTTGAAGCATATGATGCTCTACTAGTGGGGCTTGGGTAGTTTCCTAGTCATTAAATAATTTTACAGAGGCAATGGCAGACCTCAATATCTTGTCAGTGACTGCTGGCTCTGTGCCAGCTCTGGAAACTATTTGTATTATTGTGTTTTTGAAACTGCAAAAGTCCTTACAATGCCTTTATTTTAGCCCTTAAAACAGGCTAGTGAGAACAAAAAATACATTTATTATTCAGTGCAATTAATCAAATCTGTATTTCATTCAGGATTCAAATCCAGGCCTGCTAGGTCCAAGTCAGGGCTCGATTTAGATGAAGAGAGACCTTAGGCTACTCCACTTGTGAGGCCCCTCCCCATCCCCGACCCTCACAACTAGAAGAAAATGGAAGTGTTATAAACAAAATTGAGTGAAGCCAAGGATGATGATGGGTATTTAAACTTCTGCAATTCACAATTTCTCCTCTAAAGGACATAAGATATTATTGTTAAATACCATGATGATTTTTAAAAATGCATAAAATTAACACTGAAAAACTTTTGCAATAACTGAACTTTGTATACTTTTTGTGGCCTGGGCAGGCTGGGTCTTCCTGTTATGTACCTGCTGCGATTGACAAGGCATCTGATTCTCACCTGAATCTCATAGCTCTCCTGACGAGTGCTTTGGTCTGCCCACCAGATCAAAAGTAATCAATTTAATCTAGAATTTAAATTCTCAAAACTTTCTTATTTGTTAATTTGAGCAAGTAAACTACTGCTCTCACTTCATTACAAACAGTATTTCTACCTGCAACACACTTGAGCAAACCTGCTCCTCTTCCTTTCACAGATATTTTGCTGCCATTTGCAACAGTAGCTGCCTCTGATTAGTTATCATTTAACACTTTGGGGAAATAATTAGCATCACACGTCATGCACATGGAAGTTGCTGAACCAATTAACCAACTAGAAAGATTATTGTCAATAGCACCAGTTTTCCTATAACTTGATATTGCTGGATAGTTTCGATGAACTGCAAAAGCATTTTTAGTTTGCTTTCTGTTGCCACCTTGGAACTTTTCTTTATTACTGCCACTTTGTTTTGTATGATTCCTTGCAAATGAAGGAAAACAACTTTTCTGCTTGTATATGTTGATAATATAATTTTGGTTACTGAGGACAAACAAGATTGTACAAAAACAAGATTGGGTGCAAGCCTGGCCAGGACATAGGTGCCCTGACTGTGACAAAGATGACCTGTGTGCTTGCTTGCTTGCTTGCTTGCTTGCTTGATTGATTAACAGCTGTTGGGAACTTCAAGGTTCCTGCTCTCCGTTCTTATGGTCTTTGTACTGGACCTGGAGAGACTCCAATAGAGAGCATTCCATGTCAAGATGGAGGGCAAGTGGGCACCCTATCAAATGACAGGGCAGGAGCTACACTGAGCAGGGCCTTTTCACTGGTGGTGCCCATTGTATGCCTCGCTCTTCTCAGACCTGCTCTCTTTTGGCCTGTATTTTGGAGCTTTATAATTTAGGAAGACTTTGAAATAACTGGTTGACAAGTCTTATCAGTCGCTGACGTATGAGCAGATTTTATTTGCTGCTATTCTGGGCTTCTGGTGCAGCAGGGTTTACACCAGCATAATAGAGTTGGCCAGGATGCCAGAAGGGATACAATTTACAAGCTTTCTTCATTACCTGCACAGCAGGGGGTGTTGAGTCAACAGTGCAAAGGCTGAGCTGAAGCATTCCCTGCTGGTTATCTGCTTTCAGCAATAGGGGTCGCTGTTTGGTAGTACCCAATTGGTTAGCTGTCAGATTCTAAAGCTCCCTATTGGTGGCTCTTAGGTAATTCACAAAACACAGTCCATTCATAAAACACAGTGTTCATTCATAAAGCAGGAACATAAATCTCCATTGCTACATATTGGGTGTATGTTTCAGTGGTTGAACATACAGGTTTATGGCCATGCTGTAGTGTAGTGCTTATGTGACTGTGAATAAAAGGTGGCTGGGCTCATTGTCTCAGGGTTCGGGGGAGAAGAGGTGACAAAACTGATTTCCAATAAGTAAGGTAAAGGTAAAGGTGCCCCTGACCGTTAGGTCCAGTCGTGGACAACTCTGGGGTTGCGGCACTCATCTCACTCCATAGGCCGAGGGAGCCGGCGTTTGTCCGCAGACAGCTTCCAGGTCATGTGGCCAGCATGACTAAGCCGCTTCTGGTGAACCAAAGCAGCACACGGGAATGCTGTTTACCTTCCCGCCAGAGTGGTACCTATTTATCTACTTGCACTTGACATGCTTTCCAACTGCTAGGTGGGCAGCAGCTGGGACTGAACAACGGGAGCTCACCCTGTCGTGGGGATTCAAACTGCCAACCTTCTGATCGGCAAGCCCTAGGCTCTGTGGTTTAGACTGCAGCGTCACCCATGCTGTGGTCTAAAGTACCCCCCCCTTTATTTCCACAACAAGTCCTTGAGTCTGTACTTTGAATAGTGACACCAGGGACCTAGAAGGTGCAGGGCTTGTCAGTCCAACCCCTGCACAGTCTCATCAGGGTTGACCTTAAGGCAATTGGAGCAATTGGCCAAATTGGACCCCATGTGCCGCTCCTAAGCCCCCCCCCCCGGGCAATCTAGATGGATTTTATTTATATCTATAAGATTTTGCAGACTTTGGCTGTGAACTGCGGGGGGGGGGGGGAATCAAGTTGCGCCCACTTCTTCAAATTGGGCCCCCACTGCCTAGCCCTGAGACTCATAGTTGCTGAGCCTGAGTTGCCCTGCCCTTGCATGAAGTCTTGGGTTTACAATTTAGGGAGAGGGGAGACTGCGGCACTGGGGAGCAGGTAGGCTGGCAAGGCCCCCTAGATTTAGAGGCCTTAGTTGCCCTGCCCTCACATGAAGTCTTGGGTTTGCTGTTTTGGGAGAGGGGAGACTATGGCACTGGGAGGAGGGCAGGCTAGTGAGGCTCCCTAGATTTAGAGGCCCTAGGATTCAGCCTATACATAATTCTGGCACTGGCCCAAGTCTAACATGTACCTCACAAAACAACACCCCCTCCAGCTCCACAAAGTTTGCTCTTTTCCTCCCTCTGTGCCGCCGTCTTCAGCTCCATTCCCTGCTTTCAAGTGATCCTAAATTACCAGAGCTACATTGAAGGCTGTACCCCCAGAGGACATCCTGCAATTACTTACTAATACATTTCCTCAAACTCTTGCTCTGGAATATCTCATAGCAGTCTGACAGAGATATATTCACCCCTAAGTTCTCTTTATTGTCCACAGCCGCTGTTCTGCATAGAAGATTTTTGAAATACAAAAGGTTAACAAGACCACACTTAGAGCTCACATTTGGCCAGTTTGAAGCTCAACAAGAGGCATTAATCCTATAACCATAGAATTGTAGAGTTGGAAGGGACCATGAGGGCCATCTAGTCCAACCCCTTGCAATGCAGGAATCTTTTGCCCAGCATGGGGCTCAAACCCATGACTCTGAGATTAAGAGACTCATGCTCCACCAACTGAATATAGAGCAAAGTTAGGAATTGCTGTTCTCCTCTCCCTCCTGCAGTGTTGCAGTGAACTGGCAACACTAGTTAACCTGGGCTTTTGTATAGCAGAATATTGCATGACCTGAAAGATGCTATTGAGGATCACACCTAAAAAAGAGGATACAACATGTCTCCCTCCACTACCCACCTTTCCCCAAGTATTTTAGCGCACACGCACACACACACACATGCCCCCCCCCAATAGAACTTATGCTTTGGCCCAGAGCAGGTAGGAGAGGAAGAAAAGAGGTTAAGGGAGAAGTTGGGCAGGGGAAGCTGTGGCTATACCCTCTTCTGCTTCTGAGTCACTGTCAGAGAGGCTAACATGATCTCCAGAGTGTGACATGGCAACCCAACGGAAGAGACCTGTACTGTTGCTGCCTCCATCACCTCCTCTGTTAGCTGCCCTGACACTGAGGAAGTGCAGATCACTGTTTATTACTGTGCACCCTAGGTCTGACATTTAGACACTGCCAGGGCTGAGAGAGAGAGAGAGAGAGAGAGAGAGAGAGACTTGTTTTCTGGCTTAATTTATAGAATAGATTCACTTGATGAGTCACTCTGCAACTTGATGCATTCTGTCTAGATAAATGATACTTTTTATCCCTATGATAAAAGGGGATGCGTGTGATGTCAAAATAAAAGAATGTTTTCTCATGTTTTCTCAGCCGAATAAAAGTTGAAGTTGACTAAAAACATCCCAAGAAAGCTGGAGTTTGGAGTCTTTACCATTTATAGTGAAAATTATCAAATGCCCTGATATATTTTTTTCTCTCCCTGTCCTCCCAAACACAATACCAGCACTGTGTGTCACCTTGGCTGAGATGTGGAGAATGGTTGTTTCTGAGACACCTTCTAAGTATCACTGGCCAGATGTACACACCAACTTCCATTCTGTGCCCTTGCCCAGTTAACAGGGCTTTGCCAAGCCTCTGGACAAGTGTCTGTGCAAAGTGCTCTGGAAACACCAGCTCAGTGTGCTGCAGTTATCAAAAATGTCAGCACCGAACAACCAGATAGAAAATTGCCAGTAAATTTATCACAACGCCACCTTATGAATGGTATTCTTCACACCTTGGCTTCTGTGAACAGTCCAGGTCACTTGACCATTGAGATGATATGATAGAACTAAAAGGCATATAAAAGAAGAGAAGGCTGATTAGCCAAAATAATCAGAGGGCTGCAATTACTTCTAAGTGTTGACAGATTGAAAAGATAAGGGATCCTTTTGTTAATCTACACAGTCTAGTTCTCCTGCATGCTCTACTCCATTTGTTTTAGTGGGTGACACTGTGTGTGTGTGTGTGTGTGTGTGTGTGTGTGTGGAGAGAGAGAGAGAAAGAGAATAAAACAATGTGCTTATTAATATGTCCTTTATTTCTGCCTGCACTGGGGTCACCACTCCCCACAGAAGTGAAAAGAATAACTTGCTGGGTGGAGGGAGTAGGGGCAGTATGCGACAGTCTCCTCTGAGTCTTTGGTCACAGATTGCAAATTGGTTCACTTTGTCCCATGTTCCCCGCATCTTTGTTGTAGGAAAGTAATATGAATAGAAATTATTAGTTATGGGAAGGGCTGTAGCTCAGTGGTAGAGGACATGCTTTGCACACAGAGAGCCCAAATTTTATTTCTTGCCACCTGTATGTTGGGCTGGAAAAGGCTCCTGTCTAAAATCCTGGAGTAACTGAGCTGGATGGGCAACCAATGGTCTGACTCTGTAGAAGGCAACTTCCTAATGATATAAAGGGAGAAGGTGTTAACTATCTAATCAAAATTATCAACCTGCACATTTAAAAGAAAGTACTTTTTCCACCCGGCATGCGCTCAATCCTTAGAGTTTATAAGCAACCTAGGATGCTGGGAGGCACAGCTGGGCAACATGTGGTGCTCCAGACTGAAACCAAGGCCCCCACTAGCTACCCATTAGGGACTTTTTAATTTCTCTGCCAGCCTCAATTGCAGAAACAGGGCAGGGTAGTGATTACTGAGTGCTTCACAGGCTGCATTAGGCTTGGACTTGGTAGATCACATGATGGACAGGTCCACTGTAAGAAGGTTAATATCATGTGAATTGGTTAAAGAACAACAAACTATGTGTTATAAACTTGTAAGTAGTTCTCTTAAGATTAGTTACTCTGGAAATTCCTTCACTTTTAAAATTCCCTCGAAAATGTCTACATCTGAAGAAAATAAGGAATACAAAGAAAATGACATTGTGGGAGATTATTGCCTGGATGACCTCTACAAGCCTACCCATTGAATTTAAAGAAAAGTTTGGATTTGAATCCAGATCTCAATTCCACGCATTTTCCAGCAGACTGCATTGGTTCTTTCCTTTTCCTTTTCATTTTTTTTTCCTTTTACCGGTAAGCAGAAAAAAATAGAAACAACAGGAACAAACTCAAATCAGGAGCATTATCACAAAGTTACTAAGTCCACTTTTTAATTAACTTTCTGTTCCATCTACTTTTCACTCCAAAGTATCCTTCCACAACCGCCCACCCATTATCAGTGACTGACAATCATTGCCTTGTTTCAAAGCAAATGAAAGAAAACAGTAGCATGTGGAACCAAGGTCTTCATTGGTGGTTTGAGATCTGAGTACTTTCTTTAAAAAATAAAATAAAAATCTTTTCCACCAAGGCTAAGGTCCAAACCTGTTGGTGCCATTTATCCAATGAGTTTATATTAAAAGGGCTCCAGTTTCTAGCTACAATGAGTGTGGCTGCTATAAAAAGAAGTCAGTAAGTTCTTATACATCAAATCTGCAGCCTCATTTTCAAAAATTGACAGCAATGCTACCTTGGGATCCAGTTGTATTGCTTGGGTTGTCATTGAGCTTACTATTCTGGGGACATGTACCCCAAACTTCTCCAACATAATAAATATCTACCACATGTGAAAATCTGTACTCCACTTCCCACATCCCCTCCAACATGACACATTATTGTTATTTGTTATTATGCTAAGAGTGTGGGGTGACAGATGCCATTGATGCTTTATAGTTATAGTATTTTCCCGAATTTGTGCTGATGCTGACTTGAATGGTGGTATCTCCCAATGGCATTGGTTCTACAAGCAGTTTGCACCATGCAAAAAAGTCACTGTTAACCTGTAAGCTTGCTCAGCCCAGACTCTAACTTTCATTAACTTTTCAGAGAGCAGCACTTTACCTAGATAGCTGTGGGAAACAATGGATAAGAATCTGAAGGTGGGGGGTAAAGTCTGGGAAGGGACAAACCCACTTCACCTGGATGAAAACATTATGAAGAAGGGAGGTGAGCACAGACAGCAAGAAATAAAAAAAGGAATAAATTCCAGAGATGTAGACCTGCCTTGCACTGTGGAGAAGAAACAGAATGTTGGCAATTGCACAGTTATACTCGCTGAGTTGGAACCATAAACTCCAAGAAAAAAGGAATGAATTAAACAGAACAAGAGCCGAGGGATTTTAAATGCTGTCTTAGAGGTTACAGTAGATGCCTCATAAATCTAAACAATTAGGAGATGCAGTAAAGAGGCCCAGCCCAAATGTGTTTGGATATGAAGCTATGAAGCTGGAGGCATAGAAAAACAACCTCACTCATAGAGCACTCATAGAGCTCTCAAGCAAAGCTGCTGCATTAGGACAGTAGTGTGTCTTTGCTTGCTAGATGCCCTTGAAGTTTTATGTAAGAAAAGGGCAGAGAAAATGGCACAGGAGCGAGAATTAACCAGTTGCCAAAAGCATAAGTTGTGTGGAACAGAGAGATGTGATGAGTCTTTGAATCCAGGATAGAACTGCGTTGATTAGAAGGTGCCTCTACTCTAGAAGAAGCTTCTTGCTACTTCATAGGAAAATCAGGGTCTCACGCTGCCCATGAGAAAAACACCAGCATGCTTGGAACAAACTGATCTGGGCACGACTAAGCCTAGCTGGCTGAAGTAATTCTTACATGTGCAAGTTGATATTGGCATATATGTATTTGTTCCGTACACTTGGATATGGTCCAGCAGATATCCTGTATGACCTGAAACGGAGTCTGTGGTTGAAGCTTAGCTCACAGGGTTTGCTGCAAAGGATTTACTTTAAGTTTTGCATGTGTATCAGATGGCAATTGACTTTTAGACCCCTGTGTACACTACAAACTTGTATCAGTTTTATGCCACTAATTGCCATGGCTTCCCTAAAAGAAATAAAATTTAGCAAGGTACTGATGCTGCAATACTAAAGGTAAAAAGGTAAAAGACCCCTGGACTGTTAAGTCCAGTCAAAGGAGACTACGGGGTGCAGTGCTCATCTCACTTTCAGGCCAAGGGAGCTGGCGTTTGTCCACAGACAGCTTTCTGGGTCATGTGACCAGCATGACTAAACCACTTCTGGCGCAACGGAACACTGTGATGGAAGCCAGAGTGCACGGAAATGTTGTTTACCTTCCCATGGTGGTGGTTCCTATTTATCTACTTGCACTGGTGTGCTTTTGAACTACTAGGTTGGCAGAAGTTGGGACAGAGCAACGGGAACTCACATGGATTTGAACCAACCGCCGATCTTCTGATCAGCAAACCCAAAAGGCTTAACAGTTTAGACCACAGCGCCACCTGCTATACTAGGCATAGTTACCAAGGCATAAGCCCCATTAATCACATTTTAACTTGCTTCTGAGTAGCTATGCATAAGACTAAGCCATGAGAGTCTTTGCTAAACACCCCTAGCACCTACTTCACCCCTAGCACCTACTTCACTACTTTTTGTGGATAATCTGTGTAAAGATG
The DNA here is from genome assembly GCF_964106915.1 of Podarcis gaigeae. NCBI lineage: Eukaryota > Metazoa > Chordata > Lepidosauria > Squamata > Lacertidae > Podarcis > Podarcis gaigeae. Next base: position 39,993,480 of record NC_139679.1, on the reverse strand, counting down.
ATTATTATTAAACCATTTAAAGTGGGTAGTATAGTTCCTCACTTGTAAAACCCAAATACTAATTCATATTATGAAGTTGATATGAAACTCACAGATAGAGCAATCCAAACCCCAAATCTGAAATGCCAGTGATGGTTTGGATGAAGTAGAGGTGTCTTTCCTTCCAGAGACCCCCAGCTCTGTCTGACTCCACCAGCCCTGCTGGCAAGGAACACCTCCACCCAGTTCTGCTCAATTCCACCAGCTGTGCCAGCAAAGAGCATCCCAACCCACAGACAGAAGCTACTGCTGGAGGCATCCATACTGGCTGTAGCCAATGGAACCACATACCTCCTGGGACATTTTAGTGGAGGGAGCTGGGCTACCACAGGATCTGTTGGATTATGATGGTGACGGTGTCTTCAGCATGTGACAAAAAGTACATAATGAATGTATCTGATGCAATCTTGTGGGGAGGTAATTCCTCAGCTTGGGGATTACAATAGCAAATGCCCTCTCCTAGGCAGCTCTCCCATGAGCTTATGAGGATGATGGAACTACCAAGAGGGTTCCCTCTGCTGAACATGAGAGGGTCCATGGGAAAAGAGGCAGCCTTTCAGATATTTGGGGCCCAAGCCATTTAGGGCTTTAAATACTAATGTCAGCATACTGATTTGGGCCTGGAAATCAACTAATGCTGAGCTGGCCCTGCTGCCGTCATGTGTTGGCAACAGTTCTGATCAGGGTGTCTTCATTGTAGGAGCAGCAAAGGGACATTATTTTACACTACACCACCTTCTGCCCTGGGTGGTGGCAGCAGTGGGACCGTGTCTGTAGCAGTACCATTTGATCAAGCGCCACTGCTGGTGGTTAGGAGTTTAGGAATGCATGCTATCTATATCTAAGAATATAAGTAAATACCTAAAATGCAGTTGTATTATTTCATCTTGCTCTAATTTTTCCTTGTTAGGGTAGAGAAGAATATCATTCATTAGTTCACTGGCTCTCTGCTAGCTTGTTTGCATGTAAGGGCACTATGAACAATCTCTCTTCTTATGAACAACTTACTGATCTGTTGCTTTTCTTTTAAACCTTGCTTTCTAACCTACTTGGCACAATGGTTAACCTTGCCCATTGCTAGGGAATGCTGAATTCAAGAAGGCTTGAGAAATAGCTTTAACAGCCCACCTCTCTTGGGATTAGCAAAAGCTACATACAGGAAATGCTGCTGCCAAGGTCACTTTTGCTATTTGTGAGGCCTGAAGCCTACCTTGCCATAGGCTGCCACAGGCATCTGATGCGATGTGGATTTGTTTAAGGAAGCTTAAAACCAAATCTGGACCTTCTTTTTTCATTGACTCTTTCCTTCTATAAATTCAAACACCTTGAGGAGAGTCTGCCTGTGCAGTCTTCCATGTGACATTTCACCCAAACCACTTACAAACAACTTGCGTTACTTACAAGTTTATTCATTCCTTTCAGAATGTTGGCTCAGCTGTGCGTCTCCAGAGCCATCTGTTGCGGGTGAGCAGCTTATCTCAGCTATCAGAGCCCTCTTCTAAATATTATGACCAAACAGGATTCCAAGAACAACAGCCATCCTGTTGCACAGAGAATGCGCAAAAGCCGATAAACTGTTTATACATTATCAGCTAAATAAGTTGGGTTTATCTGGAAAGGCCTGCATAAAATCCCTGATGCTGGTGGCAAGGAATTCTGCTTGCCGTTACTGTTTGGCAGGGCAAGCTCTAGTGGCAGTGGCTGTTTTGTGCCCTGTCAGTCCATGGAGCTTTCCATAAATCCAGCCCTTCTCTGCATTGACAAGGGGATTTGAACAGGAAAGCCAGCCAGGAAATGAATGTGGGAGAAGCATGGGACCTTCCGTAGCCAGAGAAAAGGATAATCTGGGTGAGCAGGATGAGGAGAGGTAACGTGAGCAACAGAAACATGGCAGAAGGTAGGGGTTTTACCAGCAGCAAAGGACTGATAGAAAGCGTGTTGTATTCTGATGCACTAGATCCAACGTGTACTGTCCCCTTAAGAACAACTCAGACTTCAGATTCCCTTCTCTTCCAACTTAAATTAGAAGACTTCTGTTGCAGCCCTAGGTTAGGAAACCTACCAGGGTTGTTTGCAGCATTGTAAATAAATCAAAGGTGGTGTATCTCTGAACACCAGGTGCTGAGGAGCAGCAGCAGGGAGAGGGTTATGGTCTTCAAGTCTTGCTTGTGGGCTTTCCAGGGGAATCTGGCTGGTTTAACACAGTTGGAAGTAAGATGGACCTATGGTCTGATCCAGCAGGTCTGTTCTTATGGCTGTGAAGGATGGGAGTGTAGAGGGCAAAATACATACTTTTTTATATGTCACAAAATTTATATATCACTTACCGTAACTGAGAAAGTAGCTCAAGTAGTTTACATTAAAAAATCTAACATATTCATTTAAAATACCAATAAAACCAAAGACTAAAATTAAAATAAAGCAATGCCTATCAAAGTTATTCAGCTGTTGATACCCTCTTGGATTTTGCTACCTTTTGTTAGTCCATTGTCATATAGGTTCTGTTCTTATACATAAAGCAGCCTTATATGGAATGACGGCATACCATTGTTCCATTTTGCCTTTTGCTCCACCTTTTCTCTGACTACTGGGAGCTCTCTTGTATTCCTTGCCATGCTGCTTGAGATCCTTTTAAAATTGAAACACTATGGATTTAAATTGTGACTTTATGCATCTGAAGTATAATAAACTCCAAGACTGAGTACAGAGTTCAGTTGTAATCTAGCCAGCTAGGTATATGAAACAGAGGAGAGGACATTTCCAGTAAGCTGCAAACCAAAAGGGAAGTGTCTTTTTAATCTAAGAGTCTAATCTTAGAGTTATTTGATAAACAAGAAATGTTGTTTGATAGCAAGGGACATGGGCATAGCCAGGATTTTTGTTAGGGGGGCAGAACCTCAGCGATGCATTTTTTATTGATTTTTATTGATTGCGGGGAGGCGCCAGCTGCCCCTCCTTGGCTATGCCCATGGCAAGGGAGAGATATGCTGGATTCTGAAACTTCTGTTATTTCAGAAGCAATCAGTGAACCAATATTCAGCATCAGTGTGAGTTTCTTTCTTTCTTTCTTTCTTTCTTTCTTTCTTTCTTTCTTTCTCTGTTCAAATTGTTTTAAGGCAGAAATTGTTAAATGATCCACTTAGCCTAAGTGACACATAAAATTAACACAAAGAATTGCAGGATCCCATTCCTCCAGAGTGGTAGTGCAGGGAGAGAGTTGGAAAACACATTAAAAAAATATAGTTACAAGTTTTCCACATCATCACCCGTCTCAAACTGTTCTTTATTCTGTACAGAAAACACCAGATCAAGTGTTCCCAGTTTGGAAGGGTAAAGATTTCCTATCTCCTCCTAATCTGCAAAACACAAACTCTATCTCTGCTATTCATGTCTTCAGAATATGATACTTAACAATGGATATCTGCTAATGATGCTTACAGCAGAACACAGTGTTGTTCTCTGTCTCATAGACAAATGTGCTCTACAGGGCCAAATGTAGTAAAATCGTGTAAAGGGAGCTAGTGTCATTCAAAGAGCTGCAGACAAGGCAAAGAGACCCTTTTGCAAAGGAGCCACGCTAATTTTGCAAATTTTTTGGAACAAAAGTGGTGTAATTATACAATAGGAATAATACAGCATGGCTGCATATTGCACCCTTGTTAATGCTTACCAGTAATCGCTTCATTGGTTGCAGTTTTCTTAAGGCTGGTTCATATATGAACACTTATCATTTATTGATTGCAGAATAAAGTGATAACCTGCTTCTGTTATATTCCATATACTCCAGAGGTACACTAGAAACTGGGCTTTTAGTGTTGCAACTCCAGCTCTCTGGAATCAGCTACCAGCTGAAATCAGTCAGGTACGTCCACCATATAGTGTGTACACAGCCTTAGTTCAATACTCTAAACCAATATACCACACTGACTTTGGTTATTCACTCATTCTCGGGCTCAAGACTTCATCACCACAACAGAGGAGCAATTAGCACTCACATATCTGCTGAGTAACTCCTTTAACAGTATGTGGAGTGTTTCTTAGTCCACATGAAATAGGAAATGTTTGGTATTTGGGAGGGAAAATGGGCAAGACAAGAGCCACAGCATCTGTGATAAAATTCCCTGGGCATTTTTCTAATCGTTCATAGAGGAATGTGCTTCGAAGTTTCCAGCTCACAAAAGCTTAAAAGTTGTTTCTCAAATCCCACTTTATTGGGTTTGCATGAGTTTTCAAAAGCTTGTGGATTTCAGGTTTGATGGGAAAAGGAGGAGCAGGAGGTTTAACACTGTCTGAATCCTGGGATCTTCTGGTATGCAGAGAGGAGATTCACATGAAAAGCTGATGACATGGTAATAATGCCTCCTTGTGGGCATTATTATTGTGCAATAAATGTGCTTTCAGGTGTGTATCATACAAGCTACAAGGTACCAGGTAACTAGAATTAGCCTCAGCTATCCGTTGTTCTTTGTGGCATCTATAAGATGGTGTGCAGTATCTGCACAAGTACAAATCTATTAATCAGGTGCACAGGGCTGTTGCCCCAAACATTTTGGTATACTCCATGTACAGAAGCTGGATGGATTGGCTGTTGAATCTTCACCTCTGATAATGGGCCAGCATTCCAGTGCACCTGAGGGCAGAAGCCAAGTTTAGGGGCACAAAGGCCAAGTACTGCCAATTCCAGCAGAGGGGAATGGCCAATGAGGTATGGAAGAAAGGATAGGGGAGGGGATTTAGCCCTGCTGCTCCCCAATATCTGCCACCTAAGGCAATTGGCTCACATTGCCTAATAGTAGGGCCAGCCCTACAGGTGCACAGTGAATGTGCTGCTGCTGTATGTTGCTTGTACAAGCAGTTGCACATATCACAGTATTAATGGGTAGAGTTGCTTATGCACAATTATTAAATGAGTATCTGCTCTGAGCTAGGGACAGTAGTGATGTGGTATAATCTTTGAAGAGATCTAAGCATGAAAAATACCAAGGAAACATTCACCCATGTTATCTTGGTTTAAGGCAGGGGTCAGCAACCTAAGGCCCATGGGCCACAAGCTGCCCACGGGGCTCATTTAACCAGCCCATGAGCTGCCCCCGAACCGATCAGCCCACTCGGTGAGTCCCCGCGCGCTGCGTTAAACCAGCACAGTGTAGGGACTCACTTCCATGGTGCCGGAAATCGTGTCTGCACAGACGCCAGAAATTATGGGTGCACGTGCTCATGCACGTGCGTGATCCGGCCCATGGAGGGATCTCTGCTGGAGTGAACTGGCCCAGGCAAGGTAAACTGGCCCAGGCTGGTAAAGGTTTTGGTTTTGGTTTTTTATAAGTAGCACAGTGCTTGGTTCTCTCTCTCTCCCTTTGCCTCACTTCTGTCCTGCCCTTCCTACCAAAGTGCTCTATGGAGCCATTTCCTTTCTTTCCTCACAACAGTCCTGTGACGCAGTTTAGACCACAGAGATAGTGACTGCCCAAGGCCATCCCATTTATCCATAAATCATTGGGCCTCCATGGGTTTCTTTTGTCCAAGCCACTGTGCCACACAGCCTCTCTCTTTTTACTATTGCTGGAAAAGGAGACAGCTTTGCATTGGGATTATTCCCTGGGCTTCTGTACACAGCTGTCTCATGTTTTAGAAATCCTTCCACACACTGCAGCCAGATAGTCGCCTGTGAAGTGCTCCAGCTGCATCATTCTTAACTTCAGCCTGGAAATATATGAAACTGGAACTAGAATCTCAGTTCCTCTGTTCCAGCACCTGGGCTGCTGGAAAGTTCAGAGCCAAATCTGGATGTTACAGCTTGGCCAACTAGGTCTCAGTGTGGGTGGCAGATATTTACTTCTGCCCCATAATGTCAGCACTTTCCTCCCCAGACAACCCGTAATAACATTACTTAGTATTTTTATAGCTTTGCATAATTTTCAGTACTCTTTGCAACAGTCCTGTAAGGTAGGCCAGTATCATTAACCACATATTATGGTCTGAGGCCAAGTGATGGCTACTTAATTTGTTTGAACCAAGTACATGTTATATGCTACCTTAACCCTATAGTTTTCAGGCTTACTGAAGGACGTCAAGTGCCTAGGAAATTAGAAGATGTATGTAGTTGCAGTGCTGCTTACAGAGTAACACATGCAGAAGCTTTTATTAGTGCTAAAACAGGAAAATGTGTGGGGCAAAGCAAAGGGGAACAGATTCTCTCTTCCTTCTGCATCATGCAACCACTTGATATGCCACAGCATCAAAGAGACTGTGTGGTGTGTGTGGTGTGTGGTGTGTATGTGTATGTGTTGTGAGTGCAGTACAAGCCTGCAAGAACAAGAGCATATGCAGTGACCATTTTCGCTATGATCACTGTTGCAATGCAGCCCCCTATGGTTGAACAACTTGAAATGTGGTCCTCAGGCTGAAAAGTTTAGTTACCCCTGAAATAGAGTACAGTGGTATTTCGAGTTACAGATGCTTCAGGTTACATACGCTTCAGGTTACAGACTCCACTAACCCAGAAATACTACCTCGGGTTAAGAACTTTGCTTCAGGATGAGAATAGAAATTGTGCTCCGGTGGCGCGGCAGCAGCAGGAGGCCCCATTAGCTAAAGTAGTGCTTCAGGTTAAGAACAGTTTCAGGTTAAGAACAGACCTCCAGAACAAATTAAGTTCTTAACCCGAGGTACCACTGTACATAAATTGCACGTTGTGTTCTAGAGGCATCACTTCTGTGGATTTATATATATATATAAAATTAAAAACTTGGATAGGTTGCTTCTGGATGACCTGTTTATTCAACATTTATCCAGATCTGCACAAGTTTGCAGAGTGGTTATATGACATTCGCTACCAGCCACTGATTCTGTTTTGTTTTCAAGGAAATTATACGATGTCATGTCAAGTAATTACGATGTCATGTCAAGCAGTTCATTTTTCTATCATTTTCCTCACCACAAAAAGTGATTTATTTATTTATTTTGGAAATATGCTTGTTGTGAAATAGCGCCAAATCCACTTTAATTATGCAACTGCATTTGCTGGTATGCCACTGAATCTCCCCATAACTTAGCAACAGTCTGAAATCAGCCTCTGTCTCTGGCCATGTAGGGTGCTTCCAGATGTGGATGATTTAGCAGCGCTCAGTTGTTGTTCTGCTTTAAGCTGGAAGCGGAATAGCAACTCTGCTTCCAGACATCTAATGCTTTGTAGCCAAGTAGTACTCCCCTTTTCACCATCTCCAAATGTTAGGAGGTGATTTTCCTTGGTGAGTTGTATGGTGAGGGTTAAACGGGCTCCTACCGGCACACACTCCTGTCCTAACTGAGAAGTAAAGTGGGGGAGAAAAAAAGGAAATAAAAGCAATGATATTTGGAAAGAGAAGGGTTAGAATCAATTCAAAGAGTACAGAGGTCGACCACAGAGAAGGAAATAAGTAAAACACAATCTAAAACATAGTGGGCAGAGAAATCTAATCATTCAGGATGGCAGCTTAGGAGGCCATGCACACCTGGGGAAATTGTGCAGTTATTCCGTAGTGTTAAGAAGTGGATATTGTGGCTTCTGGGAAGGAAACAGAACCTGAACAAAGAAAATACAAGAGGGGTGTGTTTTGTGAATGCTCTATAAAAAGTTAATGGGCTGTTCTATGGCGTGGAGGCAGTTGTAGGTTGCATGCATAGATTCTAGGATTCCTATAGGCATATATTCCCTGTTCTACACAAGGCTCCATTGTGCAAGGAAGTCCGAGACCTGCGGCAGTCCTAGTTGTGGTATTACTGTCCAGCTTTGCCGCATGTGCTGGGATCAAGGTAATGCTACGTTCTTGGCAGCGGAACTGCTGGATTGTTCAAGTCCCTTGTGGCCACAGGATTAGGTAAGCAGCCAAAGAGCAGAAGCTGATGTAGGTCTGTGTGCTAACTTTTCCCATCCCCAACTCTCCCTCCTACAATTGTTTGCTGTCCTTGAGCTGTTTGTGTTGGACTATGAGCACTGTAAACAACTTTTAAATAACAACAAAAAAATCTGGGGTTTAAGGAGTAAGGAAAGGAAGAGTTTTAAAGCAGCTGTCAAACATAAGATGGAAGCATTCAATTCTGACACAATCGTATTCATGTAGAGTAAGTGCCCTTTGAAGGGGCTCCTGGTTTTGCTGCTCAGGATCTTGCTGTATTCATGGCTTCATGTAATTAGTCCCACAACCTGATTTTCACACCAGGACACACTTCTGCAACTTGTAATGTAACAGAAAATTAGCAAGGTCTTCTAAGCATGTGCAGAGA